>NC_062218.1:55971764-56620014 GCF_902686445.1 Sciurus carolinensis
CATGACTAATTAGAACAAATAAAATTTAAAAATAAAAAAAAAGAATTCTTGATCCACTGTTGAATCCATGGATGCAGAATTCACAGATTCAGGGAAGCAGTCTCTGTGACACTCTTATTAAGGTAAAAGACAATGACTGTGGACTAACTGGTTTTTAAAACTGATAAAAGCTTGAAGACCCAGCAAAAAGAATACCAGTGCTACTCAGGGACATCTTCCAGCCAACTACCCTTCAGAAGAAGAGTCCAGGATCTTTCCTGGGTAGTTGACTACCTTGTGTGAATGCTAGGTGGTGACACTCACCAGTGTTCTTGGCACAGTGTGGTATGACTTGCCATAGCTAGGTGTTGACATGCCCTATTTGCTGTTGGTAATAATCTAACCCCAGGGCGTCACCATATGCACTATTTTTACCCCTCATTTCTGCTCCTGCCCCTCCTGAACTCAAGATAGCAAAAGAGACTAAAATGACAGAGTTCCCATCCTACGCAGATAGTAAGACCAGCAGATCATTCACCTGCCATTACTGAGTCTGCATCTAACTTTACTCCAAGGAAAGGGCCAGTCTCAATCCCAAGCCATTCTCCTACTCTCTACGTCATGACCTGCTGCTCTGCAAACCATATCTTCCTTTATTACCTTGCTCCATGTTAGGATCTGCTAAAAGAAATCTGGAAGAAGAGTGGAAACTTAGGGAGAAGAAAGAGCCCTGCTTTTCCTCCTGTTCTCTTATTGTAGTCTGTGCCATATCTCTTATTTACTCTGTAGCAGCAGTTAAATCTGCTTCGTGACAACTCTTCAGTACCCATAGACCCCTCTGCAAGTCTTTAAAAATATCCAAATTTCTTTTCCTTCTCCCAGCCCTTCATGTGTAGGTGCCCCCTGCAGTTATTGCTATGTGATATCTCAGAATCCTTTTCTTTCCTCTACAGTTCTTTCATCCACTCCTCACTGTGCAAAGTTCTGATATGTGTAAATTCAACAATTTAGTTAAGTAACACCGACCCTCCAAAAACACAGTTAAATTTTAGTTTCCATGATATATGAACTGTGAGAAATTGCATAATACTAACTTCATTGCTATTTCTTCAGTCCACTGATCTTTATATAAATAACAGATGTGCATCATGATCAGAACCAATCACATCACTTCTTTCCAATCCAATTGATTGGCCACTGCACATCTGTTACTCAGTTCACACACAGACAGCAAAGCATACGGTTGTGTTCCTACTTGTCTCCCAGTGATAAACCCAGGTGAAATTTTATGAATATGAATAATCAAAAGAGGGTATTGGCCAGCAAGGATAAAAATGCCACAAAGAGATTTAAAATGACAATAGTGGAAGTTAAATTTAAATACAAAATAAATGGAGTTATTGAAGAAATAGGTGACAATGGGGACATTGACACAATCCTTCAAGAGACTCCAGATATATTGCCAGAGGAGGTGAATGAGTGCAAACTTACCAGCATAAATGAACACAGTGGGTCTGGAGTAAAGGATGAGGCTGTCCCAGAGGAAAGGACACTGGAAAGAAACTTCACATTAGAGAAACTCAAGGAGACATTTCATGACATACCAAGCAAGAAAAGCTTGATTTACATTTACAAATGAGGATGACAATTTGCCAAGGAACAGAAAATGTATGTTCAGGATTGTAAATTCTTAGACAAGGAGGTTTACAGCACTGTTCAAATTATTCTTGAGAAGGTTTTTCAGAAAGATATTAAACACTTCAGATCCCCATGCTTCTAATGCTTTAAATTATAGTGTACTAAACAAATATGAGTTTTACTATCTCACTTACCTGTATATTTGTAACCTACTATAAGACTTTCTGGAATTTTCACAAAAATTCCTAAAGTTCATTATATTTTCCCATCGATATTTAAGATTGCTTTGTGTGGATGCAACTTACCCAAACATTTTTACAGTTCTAGACTACTCATGCAAAGCAAAGACGCCCAGTAACTGGTTAACAATTCTTTCTAGTATGTTCTCTCTGCTGAAGGCATAGCTTACTCGGCCTCGATCAATATGCCAACTTATTGGAAATCCCTACCCCTTACAATGCTTTCCTGACTTTTTATTGTGGGTTAACAAAAAAGAGTAGTTCATGAAGAGGCAGAAGACTTAGATTTGAATCTATCAGTTTTCTGAACATAGTAATTTCCTCACCTAAAAATAAAGTTGAAAATAAAATCAGTCACCACGTAAGTTGTTGTAAGAACCCAACAAAACATACATGTGAAAGTGCTTAGTAAGGTACTGGAAGGCTGGACAATGCCCTCAAAGGTATCCACACCTTCATTCTCAGAAACTGTGAGTGATACCTTGGATGGCAAGAGACTTTTTTTATGTGTGTGATTAAATTGAAGATATTAAAATACTGAGATGGGAAAATTATCCTGGATTATTTGGGTGGGTCTTCAATAGTGTCATAAGCCTCCTTATGAGAAGAAGCAGGTACTTTGAATAGAGAAAAGGAGGAAATATGATAAGGAAGAGACAATAGGGTTGCACCCAACAAAACTTTTGCATAGCAAAAGAAACAGTAGGATGAAGAGACAACCTACAAAAGGGTGAAAATATGAATAAACCATACCTGATGATGGGCTAATATTCAAAATAGGTAATAAACTAAATAGCAAGAAAATAAATAACTAGATTTAAAATGATGAAGGACCCAAATAGACATTTTTTTCAAAAAATACACAAAAATGGCCAATAATCACTAATCATCAGGAAAGTTCAAACCACATTGAGATGTTGCCTCACACTTGTTAGGACAGCAATTATTAAAAAGATGAGGGATAACAAGTACATGCAAGGGTGTGGAGAAAAGGGAGCCTCTGCACACATTTGGTGATAGGGCAAACTGATATAGCTGTTTCAAAAAAATGGAAATTCCACAAAAAAATTAAAAAAAAAAAAGAACTACCATGTGATCCAGCAATTCTAAGGAAATGAGATCAGTATGCTGAAGAGAGAGCCGCACTTCCATGTTCATTGCAACATTATTCACCATGTCTAGATACAAAATGAACCTAGCTGTCCATTGACAGACAAATAAATAAAGAAAGTGGTGTATGTGGTGTGTGTGCATATATCTACACATATAAACACAATAGAATTTTACTTTGTCTAAAAAAGAAGGAAATCTTGTAATTTAGGGATGAACATGGAGGACATTGTGCTAAGTGAAATAAGTCAGGTATAGAAAGACAGATGCTGACTCCTTAGAAAACTTGGAATGGAACCACCATTTGACCCAGCTATCCCACTCCTTGGCCTATACCCAAAGGACTTAAAATCAGCATATTACAGAGATACAGCCACATCAATGTTCATAGCTGCTCAGTTCACAATAGCCAGAGTGTGGAACCAACCTAGATGTCCTTCAGTTGATGAATGGATAAAGAAACTGTGGCATATATATACAATGGAATATTACTCAGCCATAAAGAATGATAAAATTATGGCATTTTCAGGCAAATGGATGAAATTGGAGAATATCATGCTAAGTGAGATAAGCCAATCTCAAAAAACCAAAAGACGAATGATATCGCTAATAAGTGGATGAGGACACATAATGGGAGGTGGGAGAGGGTAGTGTTATGGTTAGAGTTAGGGTTAGGGAGGGGGGCAAGAATGGAGGAAGGAAGGACTGTATAGAGGGAAAAGAGGGGTGGGAGGGGTGGGGGGGAAGGGAAAAATAACAGAATGAATCAAACAACATTACCCTATGTAAATGTATGATTACACTAATGGTATGCCTTACACCATGTACAAACAGAGAAACAACATGTATCCCATTTGTTTACAATAAAAAAAAAAAAAGAAAGACAGATGCTACATGCTCTCACATGTGGAATCTAAAAATGTTGAACTCATAGAAGCAAGCAAAGAGAAGAATGGTGGTTGCCAGGGTCTTGGGTTTGGGTAGGGGAGATAGAAAAATGTTGGTCATAGGGTACCAAATTTCAGTTAGGCAGGAGGAATAAGTTCTAGAAAGCTAACATAAAGCTTGGAGACTGTAGTTAAAAATGCAGTATCTTATACTTGAAGTTTGTGCAGAGTAGATCTTAAATGTTCTCACCACATGCATGCACAAAGATAACCATGAGGTGATTGATAAGTAAATTAGCTTGATTTCACAATGTAGACATACATTATGACATCATGTTGGACATTAAATATATATTATTTTTATTTGTCAACTATGCCTCTGTAGATTACGGGAAGGAAGACAAACAACTAAAAAGTGGTAGTAAATGCTGTGGTGATAAAGTGTGTATTTACATTAACTTTTGGGGAACGTTAATCTTTCTGGAGTAATTGATATAAAGAGGATAATATGAGATTTCCAAGAGTAAACCATTGCTCTTATGAATGTGCTAGTTGCCGCTGTTGTAATTGTTGTGGGTGTGGCTATGAGCTGGATGAAAACGATTGCATTCATCCTCCAGTACAGAAAAGAGTGCAGACGGACTTGGGGTCAGGAGAGATGACTCGGTCCCACCCTTCTCCCCTACCTAGGTCATAGATCACTTTGCTAGTCTGGGTTTCAACTTCTTAACTGGCAAATGGGAATAATAAAACCTGCTTATGGAGATTTTTGTGAGGATTGGATAATCTCCTGTTTGTGGCAGTGCTTTGTACTATAAGATTTAACAGTCCCAGGAGACTCGATTATTGAGGACTCCAACTGGATCACGTCTGACCTACTGAAGTACTGGATATAAAAACACAGCATTGTCACTCTGTCCTATAACTCTGAAGCAACACAGTTATGCCATGTAATATGAGCCAGTTCACGTGAAAGCACATGGTGCATAATAGATACCCAATAAATGTTCTTGGAATCAGCCTGTTTTGTCTCACTTTCCTACCCTCTCACCTTATTTCATATATTCAGGATCCCTAAGAATATTAGAGATCTTTGGCCACACACTGAATTACATGACTGGTGTATATGACATCTTCTCTCCATGCACATGTGCATTAGACTGATAAGAAAATAAAAAGTATATCACACTTACCTAGTCATGCCCCAAACCAGGAAGCAGCTACTATATGGCCTGTCATCTTTGCAGGAAGGATTCTATATATTACAGGGGTGAATCTTCCTTCTGCCAGGCTCAGGAAGATACCAATCAAGCTCCCTCTTGGATGTTTTGGCCTACGGTCTGTCACTATACAAAACTGGTGACACCAAGGGTAAATGTCTCCAGTGTCCTCCTTACTGGTCACTTCTTGATGGCCCCATCTGTAAAGTCTAATCTTGAAGATATCAATGGTGCAAATGGAGGTACAAATTGATATCACATGACACTTTGTAAATAGTAACACACACCCAATATCACTATGTAGTATTTTTGCCAAAACATCGTTAAAGTAATATAATTATGAATAAGTCTATCAAATAAATCCACAATGTGAGGCACTCTATTAGACAGATACTGAACTGTTAAAAAAATCAGTATTAAGGAAAGCAAAAGAAGCAGGAGGAAAAGGAAATTTTCTGAGTTAAGAAACTAAAGAAGCATGACAACCAAGTATAGTAAACCAACTTGGTTGGATCCTGTATTTAAAAAATAAAGGCAATAAAATATATCTTGGAGATGATTGGGGAAATTTAAATTGGGTAACATATTAGATTCTATAGAATAAATATTAAATTATCTGGGTAAGTACTTTCACACACTTTAAATAAACAAATATAAATAAGAGAAAGAGAGACATCACAAATATGGCAAAATGTGAATAATTGCAGAATCTTAATGATTGATAAATTAAGTGCTCATGGTACCATTTTTCAACTTTTATACAAATATGAGATTTTTAAAGTAAACAATGGATAGACTGAAAATTTTTTTCAATTACCAGAAATACTCAGAGCACATAGTCATTTACTCTATCACGTTGACAGCATCTAGATGCACTCTATCTTATTGTGAACTCTCTTGTCCACCACGCTTTTCAAAAAACGGATAATATGAATAATAATCCCTTTTATAAAATAAAGTTAACACATTCATTGATTATATATTATTCATTCACTAAACAGCAGGGTCCTTATTACAGACAAAACCAGTTGCCAAGAAAATCCCATCCTTTTCTATTCTTTCACCTGGTGTTGGTGATGTCAGGTTTTCTTATACAGTCAGCCATCCTGACCAGGAGCCTGGCCCTAGCTCAGATGTGTCCTGCACTTTTATTCCACCCTATTCCGCACATCTCAAGGGATCTTATTCATACATCTGCAACACATCATATCTAATTGGAGTAGGGGTACCTTAGTGCTTAGGAACTCCCAAATGATTCATATCCCAAACTAATTAACACTGGGTGTATATTCTAGCAAAATATATGCAGTGAGCCCTGCATTGGTTGCAAAATTGTTGATCTTCAAGACCTGAAAAGTCAGGAAAGAAATAGAGTTTTTAAAAGGTGGGGGAGAGGCATAGACATATTTTAGGACCTTTATTTTTGGGTTATTATAGAAATATAAGATCTAAGTTCCAGGACTATGATATCCTATGGTGCACAGAATTCCTTTAAGGTTAGAGAGAATTCACTAGGTATTTCTGAATGTTTGCATGGCTTAGGGAGACATATATGAAGGTTAGTACAAAGGAATGCCTTATAAGTATGGGGTTGAATGGTGACTAGAGGCAGGGCTTACTGGCAGCAACCCTCATGGGAGATATGCACAATAAGGGGATTGTTTTAACAAAGAACAACAAAAAGGCACTGGATCCTCTGACTTTCTATCAAAAGGCTTAAGTGAATCTGTGTGGGGAAATTTTATCCCATGTAAATATTAGCTCAAAAAATTTTTCAAAAAGAAAACTGTTCACAAAATCGTTAATTGGGTAATAATTATCCAAGGTAAGGTGTAGAATCCACAGTACTCCAGAAATCTCTGGGTCAGTCCAAGAGTCCAATAACTCCACAGGGTAGTAAATTGTGGACTCTGACCCAAGATCTAAAATAATGATATAAAACAGAGTGCCAGGTTAGAACAGTAACATTAAACATGTTAACTCTTCTCCAGGAACTTGTCGCCACTGTGGGAATTTCCTAGTCAGCCTTCTCCTCCAACCCCAATCAATGTTAACAGACCCACCCATGCTGAGAGAAAGCCTTGTCTGGTATCAGAGCCTTGGGTAGGAGATAATTTGCCATTGTGCTTGGAAAATCCTGCAGTTGTACTTAACAGGCACCTGCAGAGGCGGGGCCGCTAGTTATGGGCAATGTCCATCAAGTGCTTACTAAGCACCAGACCCGGTGGAAGGCTGAGATTTATATGCAGACCTCCTCTAACCCATACAACAGCTCAATGGAGCAGGCATTATCATCTGATTTATTTTGCAGGGAGGAGACTAAGGACTCAAGAAGTCAGTTCACTCGCTGCTCATGGTCACACAGAGAACAAGGAGTAAAGCCAGGAAATGAACCTGCTTGGTATGATTCAGAGTCTGCTTCTAAACGTTCATGCTTACTCTTCCAAGTGGGAGACAGAAGCATAGTTATTCTGTCACTGATAAAAGGTTCTTCAGAATTTATGAAATTCTGTGAGAATATAATTTTAAGTGACCATCACAAGAACATGGTGATTTTGGTTTCTTTCTGTAAAAGGGGAACCTCGTCATCAGCATAACCATCTAAGCCAGCAAACCAGGTCTAGGCCTATGTCCCACTTCTCCAGACCACATTTATTGCCAACTCTTTTCCTACAGTTCTTGCAAATGTTCAGTTTCTCCTTAGCCTTGTTCCTCAGGAATACAATTCAAGAAAACACAGGACAGGCTCTCTCTCTTAAAATTGCTTCATTCGCCATCTGTGTCAGACTCACCCCCACCCTGATAGCCTCTGCCACACAGTTCTTTTTCTTTTTTTCTTTCTTTCTTTCTTTTTTTTTTTTTTTTTTTTTTTTTTTGTCATCAGCCTTCTTTCAATTGATTTTCTCTGTGGTTTCAGGAATGTCTCTCCACTTCAGCATTTATCAGCCCCTATTTCTTAATTAGAAGAGTGTAGGCGGTAAAACATCCACAAAGCTTGGAGTGCAATACAAATTATCTACAACTTTTGGATGTTTATTTTACTAATTATCTGCTAAAAAATATGATTTCTTTTGCTGCATGACAGAAGGTTTTTGAATCCCCTTTTACACATGAAATTGCTTGATGAGGTTGACAATGTCAGCAGAACTAGGGAGACTGGGATTTTCCAAAACTGAATGGCTTTGGGATAGCCGTGACAGAAATCAAGCAACATCCTCAAGATAGGGGCACTTAATGAGATCAAGAATGAAATTCTATGAGAGTGCTCAGAAGTTCTAGAGACATTAGTGAAGGATGACAAAATTTACGTCCCACTTCTAGGTATATAACCAAAGGAGATCATGTCAGTCTTGAGACTCCTGCCCACCCATGTTTAATGCTTGCTATTCACAATAGCTAAGATCTGAAGTCAACCTATATGTCCATCAGCAGATGAATGGATAAAGAAAATGTCACACACACACACACACACACACACACATATAATTACCGAGTATTATTCAGTCATAAAAAAGAACGATAGCATTTGCAGCAAAATGAATGGAACTAAAAGGCATTAAGTGACGTTAAATAACTCAGACACAGAAAGACAACTTCTACTTAGTCTATCTACACATGTATTGCTACATATTAGCATATTAGCATTACATGTGAATGCTAATAACAAGTCAATTCAAATGTGTAATAGTGACAATGGCTGGGAATGGTGAGAGAGTGGTTGGGTAAGATACCAAAGCAAAGTAAGGGAGAAGTTACAAGTTCTGGTGTTCTACAGAACAGTGGTGTGACTAAAGCTCACAATAACCTATTTTATGTTATATGTTTTATGAATAACTAGAAAAATGCAACTTTAAGTCACCAAACACAATAATGATATGGATATGGAAACATTAATTACCCTGACCAGTATGTATTGCCTATATATATATATATACACACACACACACACACATATACATATATATAAATATCACACTATATCTCATCAATATGTGCAATTATTACTTGCTAATCAAAAAATTTAAAAAATGAGGAGCTGGAAATGCTAACTTCACTGATTTGATCATTCTGTACTGTATATATGTATCAAATTTTCAAAATCTACCCCATAAAATTGTATAATTAAAATAACAATTAATGGCACAGTGGCACACAACTGTAATCCCAGAGGCTTAGGAGACTGAGGCAGGAGGATCGGGAGTTCAAAGCCTCAGCAGAAGCGAGGTGGTAAGCAACTCAATGAGACCCTGTCTCTAAACAAAATACAGGGCTGGGGATGTGGCTCAGTTGTTGCGTGCCCCTGAGTTCAATCCCTAGTAACCCCCACCCAAAAAAAAAAAAATGAAAAAAGAATTTACTTACTGCAGAGTTAACAAGGATATAAGAGGTGATAACTGAATTATGTATACAGGTTATCGGCAAATTACGATGAATGAGTGGATAAATGAACAAATGCAGGAATAAACATTAGCTAAGCATAAACTGTGATGGGTGCCTTTACATGTATAAATCCTCTCCATGGCTTCCTGAGATAACAGTTATGATTATAGTTCTTTAGATGAGGAAACCAAGGCCCCAAATGGTTGGCACTTGTTCAGGATAATTCAACCAGAAACTGGAGACTTCTGAATACAAATGTCTTCTGCTTCAGGTTATTTTCAAATATTTCCAGGGTTTTGTTTTATTCAGGTTCAGTGAGATCAACAGATTTGAGACAATTGCTATCAAAAAGCTGGTTTGTAAAGTATCTGAGACAGGGGAGCTCACTATGCCTTAAACAGTCACACAGAGAGCACAAGGGTCAATGGGGAGGGAGAAATAGAGAGGAAGCACAGGCACAGTCTTCCTTGTGGGTTTTGCAGGAGAGAATGGGTGTGGCAGTTAAACAGATTAGGATTGGAGAGTGTCAATAACTTTGGCAGTCTCAGGGTTACAGGGGAATATGGGGGTCTCTTGTTGTTGAGTACCTAACCCTGTGGTGATAGAGGAAAGGGGATAGTGTCTTGTACTGCAAGAGTCTGATGAAAGGCACCTGGGCAGGCCCAGAGATGCACATCTGTCATCTCAGCAGCTCAGGAGACTGAGGCAGGAAGATCGTAAGCTCTAAACTAGCCACAGATATTTAGCAAGGCCTTCAGCAACTTAGGGAGACCCTGCCTCAAAATTAAAAAAAAATAAAAAGGTCTGGGGATGTGACCCTATGGTTAAGAGCCCCTGGGTTCAATACTGGGTATTCACCCCTCTGCTCCCCCAAAAAAGAGGCACATAAGGAGTGGATTCCAGCTTGGCTGGTTTTCATAGGAAAGATGTGCTGGCAGACAAGTTTATTTGCTTTCCCTAGGAATTAGTTAACACTGAGAGGGGCAGTTAGTCCTTTCGTAGATCTACCATGCCTTGAGGTGTCAAAGCTTCATAAAATACAGAAAATAAAAAACATGATTAATACGAAGGTATTAAAAGGAATGGAATTATAAGGGTCTAATGACTTCATTTCTGCAAGTTTAGGTTGTTGTCTTCCAAAATGCAGCTAAAGAACTAATGTGCAATGGCAGATAGGCTGGCCTTACCTCTAATATCCTTTCTTGTTCTTACTGGGGTTTGGATTCACCCTAGGCTTTGGTCTTGCTGATTTCTCCATCATTATGGAAATGACTTCCCTGATTTAGAGACAACCTCTTTGCATGTTCTGCAGCTGCCTGTTGAGATGGTCATTATAGAAACCATGTGTCAACCAAGCTACCAGTTTTCCTCTCCAAACTCAGAGACTTATGATTATTTAACATATAAGCTGTATTTATCTTGGTCTTTTACATTTCATAGGCAGAAGTCCCCTCTTTTGTACTTTAGGCCTGCCTTTTATTAAATAACCATCCTGCTAAAATTAATTAAAATATCTCATCTTCATTGGGCATTTACTCTGTGTCTGGCATTGTGCTAATTGCTTTATATTCATTTTCTGATTGACTGCTTGAGCAAACCTACAAGTACTGTTAGTACTGTTTTTGAGATGAGGAAACCAGAGGATAGGTAAGGTAAATAAATCACTGAGACAAATATGACTATACCAAGTTCAATCTCAGGTCTATCTGATTATCAAAGCAAGTATTTTTTACCATTAGCTATGCTGACTTTTCAATTTTGATGTGCATTTTTTTGCAAGAACAAGGTGCCCCTTGTTGGTCAGTGACAACAAATCCCCAACCAAATGCGCATTTGATTGGTGGGGTGGAATTCAGTGTTGGAATCATGGACTCTAAGAGACAGAAAGATGAAAGGTCTAAACTAATTGGCAAGGCAATGAGATGCTAACCATAGAGGATTTGGAATGTCCATTCAGGAAGTCTCTGAGTTTATCAAAGAGACACCAAAGAGGCATCCGGTTTACTGAAAGTAAGGGGTAGGATAGAGCTTATTGATAGGGAAACAGAGAAAAAGACCAGCACTGGAAACTGGTATCAGGCCAGAATAGGGACAGCTACTAGACCAGTAGATGCAGGTAGGTCTTTTCAGAAGACCCACCATTGGGCCTGCTAGAAACCGTGAATATGCCCAGATCCTTCACAGAACTGAACCTCCTGGTGAGGTCTAAGAATACCAGCCTCAAGGGTGTACAGTAAACAGAGGCCTGGAGGTATGAAAACCCCTAGAATGTACATTGCAAACACTTGGTGGTAAATCCTACCATTCCACCATTAGTTCAGCATTGATTTCAGAACACCAAGATCAAGGCCTGGCCCGGTGAGTGAAGGTATGCACTGTGTATATGATTCCAAGGATGAATACTGAAAGATGATCTCACATACAAACATACATATTCCTACAGGAAGTTCCTGCTTTGCTTAAGGTTGCCCTATTGTGCCCCTTTACAGGCATTCCTTTGGGTAAGATGCTATGTTTTGAAGGTACTAAGTAAAAAGTTAGACATGTGTGGGAGAAGTAAGATGCTCACACATCGGCACCATGTGGATGATCTGTGAGCTGAGCATAAGGATGTGAAAGTGGAGCATTTGGATTAGCCTGCCTTGCTGAGACTGGGATCTAAAGACAATTTAAGCCACATGTGGGTAAATTGTAATGGGAAATGCCACACTAAAGGGCAGCTAAGAGAGGCCCAGGGAGGCTGCCATGAATAGAGATCTCAGTAGCTAGGTAGGGTGGGAGAGACCAGGGG
Organism: Sciurus carolinensis; assembly: GCF_902686445.1. Lineage (NCBI taxonomy): Eukaryota > Metazoa > Chordata > Mammalia > Rodentia > Sciuridae > Sciurus > Sciurus carolinensis. The sequence continues at coordinate 55,984,009 of NC_062218.1, forward strand.
AAAAAATGACACTCATTATGCATCTTTCATGTACTAGTTATGTTATATATCCCATATATTATTTAACACGAGAAATGAAAAGTAGTTAGTATTTTTCCTTTGTTAGTGTTGAAGTAATTGAGCTGTGAGTGGGGGTAAATAATTGTCCAAAGTCTCTCCACTAATTAATGGTGGAACTAGAATGAAAATCCAAATCTGATTTCAAAGTCCATGTTCTTTTCCACTGATCCACAGTGCAGGAAATGCCAGAGATAAATTTGTCTTCTCCAATTTTCCTCCTGATCCACACCAATGATAACCAGAATTGAAGCACATCTGCAAAGTGGGCCTTTTGACACATGCCATGCCCCCACACTGCCTCTTCAGTCCGACTAGAACTAGGTTATTTGATGCTACTCCACGGGGGCCAACACTCAGGGTCATGATTTTTGGAATGCTAAATGCTTTCCTTCATTTTCAAATTGCTTTTCTGTTTAAAAAGCAACATGAAAAGCTTTTTGAGTTTCCAAACTGACCGCAGGAAGACTTGTACATGCCATTTCGAACTGTGACTGTTGAGAAACAAATGTCTGTTTTTATTTTTAAATGTTCCTTCAGTGCATGAAGACATTTAAGAAACAAGAATGAGGCTTTTAAAACATCCTACTTATCCCTGGGGTGATCTGTTCTCTAGAGCAAAAGCCAAATGGTAGTCAGAAAAGAATGCTTGAACTGGGTTCTGTAGTCCAACAGGTTGTCTCAGAATTGCAAGGGACTTCTTAGGGTCTTCAACTGTCATGAATCCACTGGGCCCCTTAAATGAAGTGCTGGCCTCAGTACTAGTCCAGGTCGTCCACATCTATAGGCACTCACTGGGGACAAGATTTAGTACACTGCCTCCACTGTTCCTCGCCCCACCATGTAAGTATTAAGAAGCAGACCTGATTAATTATGTCTAGACTTTGAGACAATATTCTATTCACTTTCCACCTGTGTTTTGTATGGGGAGACACTGAAATGTAGCCCAGGACAAGTTTTGATAACAAATGAATCTAGGAGACAGTCTGAAACACAAAGCATTATTGTGTGGTTGAAGGTGACTGAGCACAATGTGAGGTTGAATAAGAAAATTGCTTATAATCTGAACACTGATTCTAAATCAGGAAGAATTCTGAATCAGGAAGAATTCCAAATGAAACTTTGAAGACAGTTGCTAAGAAATATTTGGTAAACCCAATGGGAGAGCCGTTTTTGTTTTGTTTCACAGCTTGGGTGAAATCCTTTCAGCTACCTTTGAGTCGGAGAGTTTGAAGGGATAATATTTTCTTTGTTTACCATTAAGGCAAATAAGAACCCATACTTTCTTTCCAGTGTAAAATGAAACTTCAAACCCAAAATGTTTTTATAGGTACATTCTTTGATCATTAACTTAAAATCTAAAAGAAAAGTTGACTACTTCAAAAAGTTATATCCTGTTTAATATGCAAAAGTTCATTTTAATAAACTAAGATTTATCAAGTGTTCCAAACTCAAACTGTCTGCCACTTTCACTTGTTTCTCACTGGGTGACCTTGAACACATTTGTACCTCTATTTTTCTTTCTACAAATATTTGTATAATAGCTAACCTTCAGACTGAGAGGTTTGACTATTTCAATGGATACTGTCACTATACAAAACTGTTCAAATGAAGAATGCCAATAGAACCAGAAAATTAGAAAACAAAGAAGTCACAAGTCGGCCTGGGTATTTTTTTCATGTCTGTCTTCTCATCCATTTAACTATTTAATTTATCCTCCTGCTTACCTTCTACAGATTCAGTCTGCCAGGCGAGAATAGATTAGTTTAGTGGCAGCAGGAGGGAGGAAGGAAGAGGAGAGAGTTCCAAGCAAATGGACCCAGCTATAAAATATCTAGAACTTTTGTGTGCAATAATAATAAAAATAATCACGCATGGGCTGGGGTTGTAACTCAGTGGTAGAGCACTTGCCTAGCATGTGTGAGGCACTAGGTTTGATCCTCAGTACCACATATAAATCAATCAAAAAATAAATAAATGAACAAACAAATAAAATTATTGTGTCCATCTACAACTAAAAAAAGCAATCATGCAGAATGTTCCTGACTGATGAATGAAGTGACCAACACAATGGCACCAGGACTTCAGTGCCAGTCACACCTGCCTTCTCTGTTCAGTTTGTATAGCTGTCTCAAATGCTAGCTTGAGAAATATTCTGGACTTGCTCCACAATTGGTGGGAAAGTGTGCAAGGATTGATTAACAATGTTCCCTTATTAAATATTCTCAAATCTCACTGTGAGGTAGATGCTAGGAGCCCCATTTCATAGAACTTGAAACTGAGATTTTTAGATCTCAGTTTAAAGATTTTTAGATTTTCCCAGGACACAACCGGAGAATTCTAGAGTTGTGATTTGACTTTAAGTCTATCTCTTTCCAAAGCCCATCTGGAAGTCCTCTTCTGTGTGATACTGGTTACTAGCTATGTGAGGACACATCTCTAGGCCTCAGATCAGCTTTGAAAATTGGAGACAGCAATCTCAGCAATACTCACATCACAAGGTTAGAGTATAGTATATTTTGTTATATTAGGGCATAGTAAAATACTCACAGAACCTTTTAACTGTAGGGGGTACTTACATAGTACCAGCCTATAACATAAGGGATGGCCTTCTTTCTAGTCTTCATCCCATAGGAATACTCTGCAATGAATTCATTTTAGGATGCTAAGGCCAAATAACTATAATATAGCAATCAATTCTGAGCATTCAATTGCTTTCAGAGAGTGTTGCAAAGTCACTTTTATAAAATCCCTACTATTAAATGCTTTCCTGAGTTAAGACTGCAAGAGAGCAATCTTTCTCCATTGGCAGTCCTCTTGCATGCTGGAGATCCCTGCTGTAACTAATGTTCCTCAAGGGGCCCTAATAGATTGCTGAATTTCTGAACTTTAATATTGTAATAACATTGGTTTTGCCTTAATATACTGTAAAAAAGTTTTATAAAAATAAGCAACAATTTCGAAGCATATTTTCACATCCACAGTATTTGCGTATATGTGGTTTTCGGTAAGCTTTTTTCCATCCTTGAAATCATAAAAATGTTCAAGCTAATGCAAAAATATGGAACCAATTTCACTGGAGATTACTACTAGAATGATCCTGCTTCATACATTTGTCAATTAGATATGTTTTCAGAAGTGCCTGTGGACTGCATCCACATGTCCCTACTCAAGGGAAATTGCTGAATGGCAGGTCATGAGAATATTGTTAACTCCCCCTCCCCACTTTTTATTCCTATGTTATATCTATTTCTTTCAAAACTGTATCTAAACTGAGGACAGTTTTGTGAATAACAGTGATTTTCTAGTTTTTCACAATTTAAGCACAGGAATTTCTAAAACTTTGCTCTCAAAGTTGAAAATATAAATATAGCCCACATCTAAATTTCCATGCTGTCAAAATACCATGAATTCGCATCCATTAGGATGACTCTTATTAAGTGAAAAATAACCAATATTGATAAGGTTGTACAGATATTGGAACCCTGTGCATTGCTAATAAGAATGTAAAATGCTGAGGGTACTGTGGAAGAGTTTGATAGTTTCTCAAAAAGTTACCATATTATCCAGCAATTCTACTTCTAGATATATATATATCCAAAAGGATTGAATTCAGAGATCCCAACAGATCTGTATTTGATCAGTCTTCCTAGCAGCATTATGCACAATGGCTAAGAGGTAAACACAACCCAAATGTCCACCAACAGATGAAGTGGTAAAAAAAATGTGACATATTCATACAATGGAATATGATTTTGCCTTTAAAAAGAATGAAATTCTGATACATGAAGCAACATGCATGAATATTAAAAACATTGTGCAAAGTGAAATAAGTCATACACAAAAGAGCAAATAGCATACAATTCCATTTATGTGAAATACTTAGAGTTGTCAAAATCATACAGTGTTAGTTGCCAAAGGCTGGGGGCAATGGGGAGTGGTAATTACCATTTAATGGGCAGAGCATTGCTGTTTAGATTGATGGAAAAAAAAAACATGGATATGGGTAATGTTGACTAGTGCACAACAGTGTGAATGTACTTAACAACAGTGAATTATATTTTTTAAAATGGTAAACTTTGTATATGTATTTTATCATAGTAAAGAAAAAAGAGAACTAATGACTTTGAAAGTAGACTGTGTACCATGTAGTACTTAATGGACGAAGCTTGCAATTATCATTCACTCTTTTTTTAATATAGAACCAAGATTTACAAATCAAAATAAGCATTGATTAAACTTTTTTTTTTGGCTGGGGAATATAGCTCAGTTGGTAGAGTGCTTGCCTCACAAGCACAAGACCCTGGGTTCAATCCCCAGCACCGCAAAAAAAAAAAAAAAAAAAAATTTAAGTGCCACTAGTTGCACAGTCCTTTTTTAATTTTCCTATTGTCAAGTATTTATTAAGCACTGATTTGGCAGCAAACACACTCATACTGGGAATTCAAAGTGACTAAGTCATGATAACTAATTGCTGGAGTCTGAATGTTTGTATATCCCCAAGTTCATGTGTTAAAAATTAACACCAAGGTGATAGAATTAAGAGGAGAATAATTTAAGAGGTGATTTGAATATGAGAGGAACTACTCATGAACAGGATTAGTGCCCTTGTAAAAGTAGGCCCAGAGAGCTGCCTGCGCACCTCCACCATGTGAGCCATATAAGAATACAGCAAAAAGTCAACGAACAGCATATAACCTGAAAAAGAGCCCTCGCCAGAACCTAACCTTCTGGCATTCTCATTTTTGACTTCCCAGTCCCCAGAATTGTAAGAAATAAATCACCATCATGTATAGGTCACTCAATCTATGGTATTCTGTTGTGTCTTAACACAACCAAAAGGTTAAGACACTAACCTAAAGGTAATCAGAGGGAACACAATCCTGGGGAAGACAGGCACACAAATCCATCATCCCAATACACAAACATGTTAACAGAAACATTTATATAGTATTGTGTGCTGAAGTAAATAACAGATTCTGGGTAACTCTGAGCTGACTTCCCAGAAGAGACATTCTTTCTAAATCCTGGAGGACTAATGAGAGTTTGCCAAGGGTAGAGGGAGGCCAAGGAGGAAGCGTATGCTGGCCAGAGAGGAGGCATCAGTGAGGATAACAGCAACCCTTGTGCAGAAGGTACAGGGCTGTGGCAGGTGAACCTGGAGGCGTAAGCAGGATTCAGATCATAAAAGTCCTTGAATAGCTCACTTTATTCTAGATTTTGTGTGTCCTTTGAAAAGTTGAAAAATAATGCCATCTTCAAGATTCATGTTTAAGAAAAACTATTGTATCTTCAGAGATGGAGTTAGAATAAATTGGAGAGGTTGGATAGAGTAAGATGGAAGGCAGGAGGAGGCATCAGATTATATCATAGAAGTCTAATTCATTATTTCAAAGCACTTTTATTGAATATTATGTGTCAGATGCTACTTCTAACCACTAGGAAGACAGTAGTAAAGAACAGAAGAATTAAAACAAAAAATGCCCTTCCTCAAGAAAGTGGAGAGAGAGAGAAAGTAAGCAAAATAAACTTAATGAGGCAAAGACAGCTTCACTTAACTAGTGTCATGGTATGGATACAGGTATCTTCCCCAAAACTCCTGTTAATGCAGGAATATTCAGAGGTAAAAGGATTGCAAGATGAGAGTTGTAATCTAATCAGTCCATCCTAGTTTGAATAACTGGATGCTAATTAGGGCATATGGGCCATGTTTGGAGGAAATGGGTCACTGGGAGTATGCCCTGGAAGGGTATACACTTCCCTGCAGCCCCTTCCCTGCCTCCTGCTTCCAGACCCCACCATGATCTGAGCAACGAGCCCTTCCCCCATAATGCGCTGCCAGAGCAATGGAGTAGGCTGTCTATGGACTGAGATCTTTGAAACTGTGAGCCCCAATAAAAGTTTCCTCCTCTTAGTTTGTATTTGCATATTTTGGTCACAGTAATAAAAATCTAACTAAAACAGAAATTGGTACCCAGAAGTGGAGTTGTTTCTGTAACTAACATGACCATGTGGTTCAGAAACCTTTAGGGGTAGTTGGCAGGAAGATTTTGAAAAGTTTAGAGATACAAACTGGAATAGTCTTAGCATGTAAGTGGGGCTCAATGAATGAAATTGGTGGGGGCTTAGAAGCCCAGAATAACAATAGGAATGCAGACTATACTCATGAGGCTTCAGGGAAATGAGGATTCTACTGGGGACTGGACTAGAGGCCATTATTATATTCTAGCAAAGGACTTGGCTACATTTTGCCTAGTTCTGAGACTTTGTGTAAGGCTGAATTTAAAAGCGATGGACTAATTAATCTGGTGAAAGAAATTTCAAGGCAGCACAACATTCAGTCAGTAACAGGGATATTGCTGGCAACTTTTAGCCAGGTTTACTGTGAGAATCAGAAGCAGAAATCAGAGATAAAGAATTTTTAAAACTTGCAGTCTGGTCAGAAAAATGCATGTGAAGCTGGGGCCAAGAAAGCTATGCCTAATGAAGAGATTATAGCCCCTAAAGGAATGCTAAGTATATTGCACAGAGACAATAGAAAAAATGGTTTCAGAGCATCTGAAGAATCTTCAAGATCATACCCATTTCAAGCTCAAGGATGTGGAAGGGAAAATTCTTCCGGGAAGAGATCATGGGTGTGCCTTTCTAGCACAGGGAGGTCTAGGAAGTTGTTTCACCATTCTGAGCCATGCTGGCACTCAGAGATCTCTGCAGCTGTGATACCAGGAGGTTCAGGTACTGTGCAAAGCTGATGGCAGACCTTGGCATCATCCATTTGGCACTGGTTCTTCAGGAATGCAGGATACTGGAGTTAGGGGTTCAATGAGGCTTTAACCAATATTTCAGAGAAAGGCCGGGAAGGCCAGGCAAAATGTAACAGAATTGGGATGCTGAAAGGATGATATGTGAAGCCATGAACATAAAGTCAAAGCTGGAATGTAGCCCTCAGGAATTAAGATATGACAGTAATATGGATTGTCTGCCGAGAAAAGCTTTCAGCTGTGGAGAGAACCAGGCTAAAATACAGTCCATGTTCACAGCAACCATCAAAACCTAAGGGGCAAAGCAGCCCAATCCCTCTGGAGAGCACAGTACACAGTCATGTGTCCAAGATGCTGTACACAGAGTAGCAGGCAAAGTTACAGAACCTGTTTCCCCAGGTGGGTTGAAGGGGTTGAAGTCTTCCTTTAACCCCATTCTTTCTTTCTATGCCCCTATTCTTCTCTTTTGGAATTGGAATGGGTTGGTTGTTCTGTGCTATTATATATGGAATATATGTAACTTGTTTTTATTCTTTACAAAGACTCAAAATCAAGAGTTTGCTTTGAGTCTCAGAGGAGATTTTGGACTTGAATTGAATTTTTGCTCAATGCTAAAACTGTTAAGACTATGGGGTTCTTGGAGATGAACTAAATGTACTTTGCATTGTAAGATGGACATGAGCTTTGGGGGACCAGGGACAGAATGTTATGATTTGGATATGAGGTGTCCCCAGAAAACTGTTAATGCAGGAAGTGCAGAGGTATAATGATAGCATTATGAGCATTATAACTTAATTAGTCCATCCTAGTTTGAATGGACTGACTGGACAGTAACTGTAGGCAGGGGGTATGGCTGGAGGACATGGGTAACTGGGGACATACTCCGGAAAGGTGCATATTTCTGTGGCCCCTTCCCTCTCCCCACACTTTCTCTCCTTGGCCCCACCATGAACTGAGCAGTTTTCCCCCACTGGGCCCTTCCCTCATGGTGTGTGGCCTCATCTTGGTTCCAGAGCAATGGCATTGGCTATCTACGACTGAGATCTCTGAAACTGTGAACTCCAAATAAATGTTTCCTTCTCTAAGTTGTTCTTGCTGGGTATTTTGGTCACAGTGACAAAAAGCTAACTAAAGTAAATGGAAATATAAGAACATAAACAGTAAAAACAAAACTTCATAGAAAATACTGATGCTATTTTTCTCCTCTTCATAGTAGGAAGCGTATCTCAAAGATGGGTTACAACTGCTCTTCTTGGATTACTATTGCCTACATGGCTTCAATCGAAATTGGGAAGGACTTGAAATAATAGAAAGACTATCTTAATACTATAAATTATTTCCTATAAAATGAGTCCCTTTGGGTATCTGAGTTTTGACCCTTATCAGGCATCTTGATAAATAAGCTTTTTGGTTTGGGCAATCCAAGTCTGGTTCACCTGAAGGCTACAGAACGATCATCAGTGGTGGTCCATAAGTTCTCCTACTCTGGAGTCTGGGTCCAGCATGGGCCTTCTTTTTACCTACTTCTTTGTTTGAATAGAGTTTCCAGCAGGTCTACACAATTCTAGAAAGATGATAAAGATCCTGCTGTGCAGACTCTTATTGTGTATGTCCTGGGTTTTTATAGCCTTCTTTTTACTATTCTTTGTATACTCGCAGTGAACCCCACAACTCTGCTCACCTGGGTAGGCCTTGCTTCCATGGCCTTCTTGTTACTGTTATTGTCATTATTATGCATTTGTTCATAGGCCCTGGAAGGTCTGTGACCTTGTCTTGGAGACTTTAATTCTCACTCATCTGAACTCTGCAAAACTATTTTGGCATTGAGTTTTTTCACATATTCAGGATTTATACATTAAAGTCAGCATGTTTGAAGTGCTCCTGTCAGTATAAAGAACTATTACAGAGGCATGGAGGGAAATTTTCACATTTGGAAATTCTCCTTCCAAATCCTTCTGTTCCTATGGCCTTTTAAAAAAATTTTTATTTGTTCTAATTAGTGGTACATGACAATAGAATGCATTTATACATTTTGATAGATCATACATAAAGGGAGTGTAATTTCTCATTTTTCTGATTATACATATTGCAGGATCACATTGGTCATGCAGTCATACATGTATAGGAGGTAATAATGTCTGTTTCACTCTACTTTCCTTTCCTACCCCTATACCCCTTCCTCTCCCTTCACTCCCCTCTACCCTAAAGTAAGAATAGTTACTTTGGCTTTTGATACTTCTTAGGTTTCACTTCTATCTTCTTTTTCTTCATCTTTTTTCCCTCCTGGCTCTGAGGATGGAACACAGGGCCTCACACATACCAGGTAATACTCCACCACTGAGTTACATCCCCAGCCTTCTAGGTTTCATAGCTTGCTCAACTAGGACTAAATTCACTGAAGAGAAGCAGCTCTCAAAAGGGGAGGTTGGGAGTGCCCAGCAAGGCAAGGGCAAGTGTGTCTTTAGAGATGCACATCGCTCTGCACATGCCTTCTCTTCTTTCTGGAGCCCCAAGCTTCTGCTGACACCAATGGTGACCAGTCACTCAGCATTCAGTTGTGCCTACGATGACATGCCCCTCCTAACTGCAGGTCCTCAGCTCTGTCCTTCTTTAAAGAACCTTTTTAATATTGTGTCACATTGTCACAGTCCTCTTACCCTGCACCCTACTTATTTTTTATTTTTTATTTTTTTTAATTTTGGTACCAGGGATTGAACTCAGGGGCACTTAAACACTAAGTCACATCCCCAACCCATTTTTTATTTTTTATTTTAAGATAAGTTCTCACTAAATTGCTTAGGGCCTTGCTAAATTGCTGTGGCTGACTTTGAACTTGTCATCCTCCTGCCTCAGCCTCCAGAGTGCTGGGATTATAGGAGTGCACCACTGCACCCGGCTGGAACCCTACTTCCAAGCCAAATTTTTAAATGGCTACCAGTGGACTGTTGCCATTCCTAAATAAGTGTTGTGTTTTATGGATCATTAGTATCCATATCCAGAAGGATGAAGTTATAGCCAGATTTGATAAATTAATACAGAAGAGAGAACCATCAAAGAGAGATTATTTTATTGCTAGCCTGACCTTTTTGCTTCTCACTCTCAAGTGACTGGAAAAGGGCAGCACAGCCAGGACCCAGAAAAAATGTGTAAGGAGACCCCCTCAATATCCATTCTATCTTCAGTCAGAAAGATCATAGGAAGATGGGATAAAATAGAAGCACTAAGCAAACCACAATGCACGGTCTTGATCAAAAGGTCAAAGATGGACCTCCCAGGCACTGGAAGCCAAGTGTAGGTGAGAAAGCACAAGCTTCCATGTCAGCAGATACAGCTCAAATTCATGCTCTTCCCCTTACAGGTGTAGCCTTGGGCAAATTCTATAATCTAGAATGTATTCTGCAAAATGGACATCTTAATGCTCACTTCAAGGAGTAGTTTGAAGATTATAGATATGCTTATGAAATATTGAATGAATCCAGACTCACTAACATAAGGATGTCTGAGTGAAAATAGCTATTGCATTTACAGGTGTTACCCTTTTTGCCAGATTCTAAATAGGCTGTAAACAGATTTACATTACTTGGATTTCACCAAAATTATAAATTTCCTTGAAGAGCAACACTCCAAATATTTTTGTATTTCCAATGTACAGACCCTGGGTATCTAGGAGTGAACAAATTGCTACCAGCATACCAAGCCTCTCCTCTCTATTCTAGTTGTGGGTTGTTGTCACCATGTTGCCCTTTTCTCCAAGAAGGAAAACCTGACAAGGTATACTCTCTTTCCTTCCCTCCTCTAATCTGCACTAGAGAATTCTGAGGCTTTCCATTCATCCCTCACCTGCTCCTTGATAACCACCCAACTCTCCTATTCGATTTCTCCCACATCACTGCCAACATAAAACTCTGAGCCCTCGTTCACACCACCATTTCTCTGCAAGGAGCCTTGCATGCTAATGCTAATCTTGGTGCTTTTGTTCTGTCCCTACTTCACCTTTCTTAAGCACAATAATGCATTTGGTGACTATCCAGTATAGGAACCACCAAGATCATACTTGAAATTCTTTGAGAAATAGTTCAAAAAGTTTTTGAGCAATGAGATCATTAAAGAAACATAAGTTAGGTGCTTTTTCAAAGTCATCTCAACCCTTGTGAAATCACTGCTGTGAACACAGCACACAGCTACACAGGCCGAGGCAGGTTTTCCATCCTTCCTGCCAACCTTCCCTCACTTCTTCCACCAGCAGGCTGCCATAGAACCTTCCATGAACCCTTACCATTCAACAACCACAAACTAAGAATACTGCATATATGCCTCATGTAACCATCACAACAAATGGAGATATCAACGTTTGCCCTTTGCAAAAAACACAGCTGAGTCTTCAGGAGAGTAGGGAACTTGGTCAAAGTTGCACAGCTGTGTGTGGTAACACAGGGGTTTGCACGTACATTCTTTCTGCCTCTGAAGTCCTTGCTCTTAATTGAGCCGAATTGCCCCCCAGATGACCACCCCCACCACCATCTGCATCTGAATTTCTTCTTCTCTGTTCATGCTTACATGGGTAAATTCCAAAAACTTTCCTGTTCTTCGATCTCTAGTCTTTTGTTTTACTTTATAGCTCTTGAAAAATTCTACCTTTTGCTAGAAGTTGTCCTGATTGAAGGGAGCTGAGTAAAGGACCCCTTATTGGCACTCCCTCCCCGAAAACCCATTGCCCTTTCTACTCTCATTATTCACACTTTCAGTCTTAGGAATGTGGAAAACTCCCATTTCTAGAAGTTTCAAGGAACAGTATGATTGAAATCTGGTCATTTTCTTAGTCCATTTTATGCTGTTTAAATAGAACACTTGAGACTGCATAGTTTATAAAGAGTAGCAATCTATTGGCTCCAGTTTCCAGAGGCTGGAAAATCTAGCAGCAAGGTGCTGGCATCTGGGAGGGCCTTCTTACTCTGCATTAGCCCATGTCAGAGAAGGCAAGGGCAAAAGAGGGAGAGGGAGAAATAGAGAAGCCAAATCATCTTTTCATCAGGACTTCACACCCATGACAGTGGCATTAATCCATTCATGAGGACAGCTACTTTTTAAAGTTCCCATCTCTCAATTCTCTTGCACGGGGGATTAAGTTTCTAACACATGAACTTTGGGAGACACAATCAAACCATACCAGTCACTGTGGGAATATATGTGGATCTTGGTTTCTTGAATATTTTTTGCCTCCTTATTCTAATCAATTGTTATATTTGTCTCTGTGCCAATATAATACTGATTTAATTGTTACTGCTCTATGATAAATCTCAGTAATGGGAAAGGTAAAGTGCATATGCTATCCTTTCATATTAATTAAAAGTCATTTTGTAATTTTAATTGAAATTGCATAAAATTTACAGATGAATTTAGGAAGAGGTGACATCTTCATATATTGAGTCCTTCTAAAGCTCAGCAGTTATGTTTCTTCAATAATAAAAGTTTTCTTTTATCTTTAAATTTAATAGCTTTCCACATGAAAATATTTTTTAAAAATCTATTAAGTTTATTCCTTGCACTTTACTTTTTCTCATTATTATGTCTACATTCTTTTTTTTTTCATTTTCTATCTTGTTATTTTTGGTGCACCAGAGATCTATTTTGTTTTTATATGTTGAAGTTTTATCCCAGATATTTTTCAAGGTCTCTTATTAGTTCTAATATTTTGTTGATTCACACTGATTTTTATATGTACACATTGCCTACAAATATGAAATTTTCAATTCTTTTCTTTGAGTCATTATACTTTATTTGTTTTTCAGGTTCTATTGAATTTTCTAGGACCTCCAGGTCAATATCAAACAATAAGAATGAGAGCAACATCCTAATTGTGTTCCTGCTTGGGGGAGAATGGTTCTGAAGTTTTGCCTTTACTTGTGACATTAACCACAGATGTATGGTTTAGCATAAGGATATTCATTTCTTTACCCAACTTGCTTAAAAGATTTTTATCATTAATGTATACTGAATTTTATTAAAGACTTTTTGAGTAGCAGCTTAGGTGATTCTAGGATCTTTTCCTATTACTATTTTAATGTGATGAATTAGAAGTGTAAATATTTAAATATTGTTCCATTCCCAAGAAACTCTTGCTTGGTATAGATGGACTATTTCTTTAAAAACAATTCATTTTGCTATTGTTTCATACAGAATTTTGACATTTGTCTTTAAGATTTGTCTATATTTTTTCTTATTCTCATTTCAATAATAAAATTCATAAGTAATTAACCTTCTTTGTTTTTATTCCTCTGAAAAAGTAAAGAGAGTGATAGTATCATTCTTCAAGTTTGTCAAAGAAGTTAGTCTTTTCTGTTTTGTTTTGTTTGTTTTGTACCAGGGATTAAACTCAGGGGCACTTTACCACTGAGTCATATCCCCAGCACTTTTTATTTTTTATTTTGAGACAAGGTCTCACTAAATTGTTGAGACTGGCTTTCAACTTGCAATCCTCCTGCCTCAGTCTCCTGAGCCTCTGGGATTATAGGCATATGCCTCCACACTCAGCATAGTAAGTTATTCTTAAAATAGTCTGAGTCTGGTTCCTTTTGGGTTGGAGGTACAGATTTTTCTATTAGTAACTCAATGTATCTAGTAATTATTGATCTTGTGATGCTGACAACATTAAGTAAATTTTATATGATTTTTTTAATAAGATCACTGTTTTTAGTTAGCTTTTTACTACTGTGACTAAAAGACCAGATATGAACAATTTTAGAGGAGGAAAAGTTTATTTGGTGGCTCAAGGTTTTAGAGGTCTCAGTCCATAGACAGACAGCTTCATTCCTCAGGATTCAAGGTAAAACTGAAAGTCATGGTGGAAGAGTGTGGTGGAGGGAATTGCTCACATGATGATCAGGAAGCAGAGAGAAAGAGACCTCGCTCTCCAGATATAAAATATATACACCAAGGGCACACTCCCAATGACCCACCTCCTCCAGCCATACCCTATCCACTGTTAGGTACTGCTCAGTTAATGCCATCAGGGGATTAATTCACTGAGTGGGTTAACACTCTCATAACCCAACCATTTTTCTTCTAAATCTTTTTGCATTGTCTCCCACATCTGCTTTTGGGGGAATTCTCACATCTAAACCATAACAGCTACCTATTTGATGTGTTTTCAAATGTGCTATTATAAAACTGTTGATCATGTTCATTGTTTCAATAATTTCTAATGTTTCCTATCATTATACATATTAATTTTTGTTTCTAATATAGTGTTTATTTGATTCTCACTGTTTCATGACTAGTTTCCTAGAGGCTTATCTGTTTTATAATCATTTCCAGATCTTTAGCCAGCTTTTGTTGGCAGACTATTTTTTTTAATTTACCTAAAACAAACTGCATATATTTAAAATGTACAAACTGATGTTTATTCACATGTATATACTCAAGAATCCATCACCACAATCAAAACAGTGAAAATCTATATATTGCTTCCAAACATTACTAGAACATAGATAGGAGTAATATTTATTTGTAGATACCTTAATTTTTCCCTTCCATTCCTTCTCACCTCCCATGTCCAATCCCAAACAGATACTGATCTGTTTTCTGTCACAATGGATTAACTTGCACTTTCTAAAATGTTATATAAATTGAATCATCAGTAAGTAGTCAAATGATTACTCACGAAAAATGATTTGGAAGTGTGTCAATAGTTCACTTATTTTTGTTGCTGAGGAGTAGTCCATTGTATGAATATACCACAGTTTGTGAATCCTCTAACGTAATAGACATTTGGATTATTTCTTGTTTGGGGCTATTACAGATAATGTTGTGTTGGACATTCAAGTACAAGACTTTGTATGGACTTATGCTTCCCTGTCTTTTAGGGAAGTATGCAGGCATGAAGACGCTAAATCATCTGGTATGTATGTACATTCGTAGGAAGCTACCAGATGATCTTGCAAATTGGTTATATAATTTTACATTGCCACAAGTGCTATATGAGAACTCCATTTCCTCTATAAGTGCACCAACACTCAGTATGGCCCATCTCTGGAAATTCGGCCATTCTAATAGGCCTATGGTGGTATCTTATTGCGGCTTTACTTTATATTTCTTTAACTACCAATGATACTGAACACTGCTTTGTGGGCATAATATCACCTTTGTATATTTTCTTTAGTAAATAAATTTTTAAGTCTTTGGTACACTTTAATTTGGTTATTTGTTTCCTTATTTTTGAGTTTGGAGGGTATTATTATTTTTATGGATATGTCTTTCATAATATTCGAAAACATCTCTTCTCAAACTGACTTGTCCTTTCATTCTTTTAACTTTGTATTTTGAAAAAGAGAGGTTTTCAATTTTGATGAAATCCCATTTAACAATCTATTAGTTTATGGATTACTATGGGGATGTTGCATCTAAGAGAGATTTGCTGAACTTAAAGTCACAAATGCTCTCTCCTAATATATTCTAGAAATTTTGTAGAAGTCTTACATTTAGGTCTATGATCAATTTAGAGTTGTTGTTGTTTTTTTTAATTGAAACAGTAAAGAAAATAAGTTTATTTAACTGATATATAGGGGCTAAAATATCTCTGGAAAAACTAGGACATCTGGTTCAGAGGCTCTTTCAATAAGAAAAAAGAATTGCTGAAATCTCTTAGTTTGATGAGAAAGTTTTATATAAAGTATAAGATAGGAATTGAAGCTTAATTTGTTTTTAAATAAAGTTATCCAATTGTTTAAGTACCATTTATTGAAATACCATCTTTTCCTTGAATTCTTTGTACCTTTGTTAAATATCAATTTTTCATATGCATGTGAGCTTATTTTTGGGCTCCATATTAAATTCGATTGATCTATTTGTCTATCATTATGCCAATATCACACTGTCTCATTTTATGTAGAATTATAATAAGACTTGAAAGCAGCTAGTTCAAGCCCTTTGTTCTTTATCAGAGTTGTTTTGACTTTTGTAGGTCCTCTTCATTTTTGTAGGTCCTTCATTTCTATATGAATTTTAGAATCAACTTATCAATTTCTACCCCACCTTCTTCTCACTATGCCGTTACCCCACAAAAAGAGCCTTCTTTAATTTTAATTGCAATTGCATTGAATCCATAGGTCAACTTGGGCAAAATTAATACTTTTGCAATACTGACTCTTCTAATCCAGGAACATGATACACCTTTCTACTTAATTAGGTCTCATTTAATTTTTCTTAGGAATGTTTACAAATTTTTAGCAAACAGATTTGTCAAATCTTTTGTCAGATTTATCCCAATATATTTCATATTTTGGATGTTATTGTAAATGTTTTTAAGTTTCTATTGCTCATTGCTAATATATAGAAATATAATTATTTTTAATCTATTGGCCTTGTATTCCCAATCTTGCTAACTTACCTTTTAGTTCTAATAGTATTTTGGTGGATTCTGTTGGATTTTCTAGACAATCGTATTTTCTAGGAATGAAAGGAGCTTTACTTCCTATTTTTCAATCAGGTGCCTTTTATTTCTTTTCCTTGCCATATTGTGCTACATAAGTGTGTTAGTCAACTTTTCACCGACGTGATAAAATACCCAAGAAAAACAACTTAAAGGAGTAAAGATTTATTTCAGTTAATGGCTTCAGAGGTTTTAGTCCATGGTCAGTTGGCTCCATTGCTATGACCCTGTAAGGTGGGAGAGAGGGTATGATGGAGCAGAGCTGGTCACCTCATGGTGGCTGAGGAGCAAGATAGGAAGGAAGAGGCTGAGGACAAAACATAGACCTCAAGGTTACACTTGAAGGACCCATTCCCTTCAATTAGGCCCCATCTCCTACAGTTCCAAAAAAACTCCCAATAATGGCATCAGCTACAACACTGATCCATTAATGAGATCAGAAGGAACCCTCATGATCCATTTATTTCCTAAGAGCCCTCACCTCTGAACATTGCTGCATTGGGGATCAAGACTTCAACCCATGAGACTTTGGGGAACATTCCAGATTCAACCCATAACCATAGGACATCAGTACAATATTGAATCAAAATGGAAGGGGTGTGTTAAAATAAACATGGAAATAAACATTTTCGTTGTTTCTGATCTTGAAAGCGTTTTCACAGGAAAATAAGAAAGGAGTCATTCAAAAATCTAAATTCAAAAAATATAAACACTTAAAATTATTTAGATCATCTAATTATTTTAATCTTTAGTTTGATTAGGATTCAAATATATTTTCTATTTTCAGTAAGGAGTTACATGGAATACTGGGACTTAGATTTCTCTATATTTGATTTAATAAGGTTTCTAAGGAAAATCTTTTATTAAGGCTTTTACATGTGAAATATTTGAGGAAAAGAAAAAAAAAAAAACAGCATGGATCTTGGAATTATCACTTCTGTCCCTTAAATGTCACTAAGACAAATGGCAGGGGGAGGAGGGGTCAATGAGTACAAGTATTGTACCTCTATAGCTTCCAATTTCCGTGTCCTTTGCATTAGGGCACTGCCAAGAACTGTAATGAGAAATGCAACTTCTAGAGATATTGAGTAACCTTGCTCTGGCATCTAAAAAGTTACATGAGTGTGTGTGTGCGCACACACACACAAACACATGCCTACAATACCTAGCTTCTCACAAAGGACACCAAAGAAAGTTATTCCAAATCAAAATGAAAATTTGGAATTTATAATAATTTTGCCATTGTGATTACTCAAAATATCTTTATTAGGGGATATGCAGAAGGAACCTGACCTAAACGCTGTAGGATGCTCCTATGGCTCCACATATGGCTCATAGAATTTTCCATCTCCTATTTGAAACAGTCTTGATGGGATTGGCTCTGGTCAGAACACATCCAGATTCTGACACATGCCCGCAGCCTATCCTGCAGAGGAATCCCTATGATGGCCCAGAACAGGACCTGAACAGATGGCATGAAACATGCCCAACCAAATGATTACCACTCAGAAGGAAGGTGATAACTGTCCACCGACTGTAACAAGAAGACTCAGGCAACCTGGGCCAGGATTGTCACATTAGAGAATATTCATTTAAATCTTGGAACTTTACAGATTCATTTAATCCAAGCTTCCCATTTTACTGATAAAGAGACTGAGGCCTGAAGTACATTGATTTTTTTCCCAAAGTCTTTCAGCTGATTATCTCCAGAAGCAGAACAAGAACTCAGGTCTTCTGGCTAGCAGTCAAATACTCTTACAACAACTCTATTTTTTTCCTAGAAGTATTTGACATCTGCCATCAACAGCCCTGTCCAATTTTAAAGTAAAGACATGAGTTAACTAAAATTGCCCTAATGATTTTAATTCCACTCTTCCAGACGTGGCTTCATATGACATATGACAGTCCACAGAGTAATATTGTCAAGACACTTTTTCATTATAAAGCCCTATAAAAAAGAGTAAAATGAATAGCAAACAAATAATTTCCCCTTGAGGAACCCAGTATGCCTTAGCATTCCTTGCAGATATTCTTCAGCACCCTGTAGCTATTGTCACTACAGTGCTTAGCTGATTATGCCATAAGCAAGCATTTTCTCCATTTGGGAAAGAAAATCAACGTACAATTTAGTGTAGACCCAGTTTCTTGGGTCCACACTAGAAAATAAAAAATAGTGAGCTCTGAAAACTTGAAAATGCCAATCTGGTTTATCAAATCTGACAGATGTGTGCTCAGGGACCAATATTTTTTTTTCTTTTGCCTTGTCACTGCTATAGTCTGAATGCCTCTGTTCCACCAAAATTCATATGTTGGTCTCTTAAACCCCTGGTGATGGTGTTAGGAAGGGTGTCTTTGGTAAGGTATTAGGCAATATAGGAAGAACCCTCATGAATGCAATTAATGCCTTTGTTAAAAGGGCCCTAGAGATGACCCTTGCCTCTTCCACAGTATGAGGGTACAGAATGAAGACATCATCTGTGAACCATAAAGTGTGCCCTCACCAGACACAGAATCTGCCAGCAACTTGATCTTTAACTTATCAACTTCCAGAAAGTTAAGAAATGTTTCTGATATTTATAAGCTGCCCAGTTTAATGCTTCCCATATTCATCCGTGTTGTAGCATGTATGAGAGTTTCATTCCTTTTCAAGGTTGAATCCTATTCCATTGTATGTATATGCTGCATTTTGTTTATTCATATGGATAGATATTTGAGTTGTTTCCACATTTTAGCTATTGTAATACTACTATGAAGATGGATATACAAGTATCTTTTCAGCTCCTCCTGTCATTTCTCTTTTTAATGCTTTTATTGGTGCATTATAGTTATATATAATAGTTGAATTCATGTTGACATAATCACACATGCATGGAATTTAATTTGCTCCATGTCAGTAATCAGGGCCTCCTATCCTCCTACTCCTATTCCCTTTCCTCTGCTCTACTGGTCTTCCTTCTATTTATGTATTTTTAATTAAAAATATGGAACTCTTTATGAACGTGCATGCCATTCTTCCACAGAGGCCATACAAATCTTCTCTGCATTGTTCCAATTTTATCGTATGCGCTGCTTGAGCAAGTACTCCTGCAGTTGATTCTTTTGGATATATACCTAAGAGTATAATTGCTGGATAATATTATAATTCTATATTTAATTTTTAAGAAACCATCACATGATTTTCCACAGTAGCTATGGCATTTTATAATGCTACTTGCAATGCACAAGAGTTGCAATATCTCCATGTCTTTACCAATACTTATTGTTTTCCATTTTAATAATAGCTATTCTAGCAGGTGTGAATCAGTAGCACTTTGATGGCATGGAAATTATTTTTTCTGTTTTTTATCCTTTAGCACACTTTTTCATTTGTTCTAAGTAGTTATACAGAACAGTAGAATGCATTTTGACACATTGTACACAAATGGAACACAGTTATTCCTCTGGTTGTACAAGGTACCGAATCACACCAGTAGTGTAGTCATATATATATATAGGGCGATAATGTCTGTCTCATTCTACAGTCTTTCCCATCCCCACCACCCCACCCCTCTCCTCACTCTCCTCTGCACAATACAAAGTTCCTTCATTCTTCCCTACCCTCTCCCCCACTATGGATAAGCGTCTACTTATCAGAGAAAGCATTCAACCTTTGGTTTTTTGGGGTTACTTTATTTCACTACACAAGATATTCTCTAGTTCCGTCCATTTACCTCAAATGCCATAATTTCATTCTTCTTTAAGGCTTAGTAATTTTCCATTGAATATATGCACCACATTTTCTATATACATTCATCTGTCGAAGGGCATCTAGTTTGCATAGTTTAGCTATTGTGAATTGAGTTGTTAGAAACATTGTTGTGGCTGCATCACTGTAGTATGCTGATTTTAAGTCCTTTGGGTATAAACTGAAGAGTGGGATAGCTGGATCAAATGGTGGTTCCATTCCATGTTTTCTGAGGAATCTGCATTCTGCTTTCCATAGTGGTTGCACAAATTTGCAGAGACCCTACACCTAGTAGAAGAAAAAGTAGGGCCAAATCTGACTTCCTTAACAAGACTCCTAAAATGCAAGAAGTAAAAATAAAATCAATAAATGGGATGGATTCAAACTAAAAAACTTCTTCTCAGCAAAGAAACAATCAATAACGTGAAGAGAAAGCCTACAGAGTGGGAGAAAAATCATTACCACATGCACCACAGATAGAGCACTAATCTCTGGGATATACAAAGAAATCAAAAACCTTAACACCAAGAAAACAAATAATCCAATCAGTAAATGTGTGAAGGAACTGAACAGATACTTCACAGAAGAAGAAATACAATAGATCAACAAATGTATGAAAAGATATTCAACATCTCTAGCAATCAGAGAAATGCAAATCAAAACTACTCAGATTTCATCTCACTCCAGTCAGAATCGGAATTATCAAGAACACAAGCAATAATAAGTGTTGGCGAGGATGTGGGGAAAAAGGTACACTCATACATTGCTGGTAGGGTTGCAAATGGATGGCATGGAAAGTTAAATGTGCAATATGTTTCTATTGTCAACCTAAAGTATAAAATTTGAGCCAAATATTGCATAATGATATCTTGCTTAAATTTCATATAAACCTTTGTGAGGATGTAAACCCTTTGTAGATGCAGAAAGTGAGGTAGCCCGTTAAGTAAATTTTCCAAGGTTATACAAAGGTTAATTGGCAAAAGTGAGATTCAAAATCAGATTGATTCCTAAGCACATGCATGAAACTCTTCTACTCTACTTTCTTCCTTTGTGAAAGTTTGAAAAACCAGGGGGGAAAAAAAGACAATACTTTTGGTGGCCATTTAAAATGCAGTGAGGTCTACTTGATCCTCTCTTAGACACAACATTAATTGTTGCATTAATTGGCCAATTCTGCTTTTGTGTACCTATTTTCTCTACCATAGGTAAGAAATTATGAGTACTTACCATCGTTCTTTCTAAAGAAAACAAAACATACCAATGATCTATTTTCTAAGCATTCTGAAGGCTGGAAATTGTTCTAAAGCATCAGTAAACTGATGGATCCCTATAGCTGGATATCAAGACCCTGTCTCCAGAGCACAAGCAGTACAAGTACAAGTTATCTGATTCTGATACCTTTGTTCTCTGAGGCTAAACCCCAAGGTTTTTCCAAGCCTCCATATCTTGGATTCCACTTTCTGTTAGGCCATCTATCTGAATAACACTTCCTGAAAACTCCCCTGGGAGTAGGAGATAGGATACAAAGACAATACAGGTTTTAGTTCTGAACCCCAGGAACGGGTGCAATCAATTTGAGGAAATGGAAGATTACTTTAAACAATGCACAAAGGCATTCAAATGCATTTGGGTAAATATGACCACAAAAGGAAGAGTCACATGTGGTTTATCATGACAATATAGGTGACAGAGGGTGGGCAATGAAGTGGTGTTTCAATCTCTACAAGTATTCTAGGCTTGATTTTGCCCTAATAGTGTAACCTTGGGCAAAATCCTCTCTGTGAAATGAAACATTTAGTCAAGATTACTCATTTTCAAACTCTGCAAAGCTAAGAACCACTTTTTTCTCCTCCCAAATGAACTCCAGTATAAATTTGAATTCAGGACTCTCCCTAGGTCCCTTTAAGCCAATCCCCAAAACCCAAAGGCAGAATGTTTTCCCTGATAAGTGGATGATGATATATAATGGGGTGGGGGGTGGGGGGGTGAGAGAAGAACAGAGGACCTTTAGATAATGTAGAGGGAAATGAGAGGAAGGAAGGTGTGAAAGATGGTGGAATGAGATAAACATCATTACTCTGTGTACATATATGATTGCGGGAATGGTTTGAATCTACATCGTGCACAACCATAGAAACGAAAAGATGTACCCTATTTGTGTACAATGAATCAAAATACAGTCTGTAAAAATAAAAAAGTAATTAAAATAAAAAAGTCCCTTAGGCTGTGAATGGAGTCCTAGAGTTGCCCAGGATACATTTCAAAATCTCTAGTCTAGACATTGTCTAAGATACCTCGTTCCATTAAAGTGTGAATCCCAGAACATTGGTGGTTTAATGTGAGAAAGTGATTGTAGTTCTTTTGAACTTTGAATGCATCTCAATTTATAAATCAATAGTAGTAGAGTAGAAGTGGAGATATTGTATCTTTCTATTGTACAAGATGTGAGATCAATAATCCATTAGACAAGCAATCTGGGTCATTCTTAACCTGGGTTTATAATTGAGCATCTTCTATGTGCCAAGCACTCTTTCATACTATGGACTGGGATTTAAATCCTTTGAGGAGTATTCACTCTAAAAGGTTCTTAGAACAGAAAATATTGCTCATTTTGAGAAGCCCCAAAGAAAGCAAGGTAAGAAAGACACAGAGTGTTCTCAGCTAGAGCTTTTAAGTCATGGATTATTTATTTTATCTAAAAGGAACAACCTGGACAAAGTAAACATGAACAAAGGGCCTAATGAAGGTCTGCACAATAGGGTCCCTGTGTAGAGAAACTGATGAAGCTCTGACTCCAACCCTGGGCACCATAAAATCAAGAGCACATTATCAATTAGAGATAACAAGCTGGATGGAGAATGTTCCACACAAGCAACCTTCACTGGCTATGATTCTGAGACAGGGCTCAGAAAGAGAGGGACACCATCCCACAACCCCCATTACTCCTTTCTCCACTCTCCAAATTTACTCCTTATGCCTAGATCTCATCATACTGGAATGCTAAAGAAAAAAAAAGAGGGGACACAAAATATCAGTCTACAGGAACCACTAGTTCAGACAAGCTTTATAGGGATTCTTGTCTATAGACACAACACCTCTTATTTCTTAATGGTTAAGTTGAATCTAACTCTGTCTCAGGACCAAGGCAATGTGGTTGTTAACTCCTGGGAAGCTTGCAAGACAGAACGTCAAATTCTCACACTTTTATAATGAAGAGAGAAAGTGAATGTGTCTATTTTAGAAGCACAACAATGAAAACGATTTTAAGAGAAGGAAAAAACAGCAGAATGTAAAAGGAAGCTCTGTTTATAAGTGTATATTCATATATATGTTTATTATGTATTTATATGTATTATAAATACTATTTTATTTAAATGTGTTAAAACTTATGTTTATACACATAAATGATAAATAAGTACATACGTATATGTATAGAAAACATATTCATCATACATATTATAGTAATTCATCATTACATATAATAAAAAACATAAAGAATTTTTTATGTAACTTTTCCCTTCCAAAGGATGATGATCCCCAACAGTGGGACATACCCATTCTTTACCTGTGTCTCATAAGCTGGGACAGACTCTTGTGTGCCCATCATTTATTTGGGAATGTGATCCTTTATACCAGGTGAGCAAAACTTAAAAGAAGGGAATATCTGTGCAAAAATTACACTGTGGATTTGAGTTCTGTTCCAGGCAACTGGTGGTCTGTTGGAGCCTTCTTCCCAGATGGGGTGAAACAAGAACTTGTGTTTGCTCTAGCTTCCATCTCCCAGTGCTAAAGGATAAGCCCTCACGTTTGACAGTCCTCTGGCTTCTAGATATGAGTGTATGAGCGAGTGACCAAGGATGATATTGTGCAATAGATAAGCCCAGGAGAGGAAGCAAGAGGTGTCTGACTGGGGCTGGGAAGCTCTGACTCCTGAGAGCTGTGCTGATCTGGCCAAAGCTTTCGGGGCACAAGTCACCCACTGCAGCACTAGCTACAGTAAAAAATAAGACCACAAGGATTCTGAGGGGAACACCACAGGTGCCCATTATAAACTCCTTGTGACTTGAAAGTAAGTATGTGTCAAATGAAAACTATTTTCACAAAGATTCAACGGCCATGAAAAGAGATAGGGACATAGTCAAGGAGGCATTAGAAGGGGCAGGTAGAGAAAATATTGGAAATATTACTCTACCTCAACTCTCATATACATTAATATTTTTATTAATTTTTTATTTGTTCTAATTAGTTGTACATGACAGTAGAATGCATTTATACATTTTAATAGCTCATACATAAATGGAATATAATTTATCATCTTTCTGATTGTACATATTGTACACTAACATTTTCTCAAATACAATCAGCAGTATCTGAAATTCCAGTCAGAATACGTAATGTTCTGATTTTCATGTGCTTATCTTTATTGCATTATGTTGTTGTTCTGGAATTAATCAGATTCTCATGATAACAAATCAGCTTCTAGAAATCATATGTATTTAATAAACAACCCATTTCCACCACATATAGTTGACATAATTTTATAAAATTATTTAATCAGACCTGGAAGAAACCCAAGATTATATATGTAGACAATGTCACTAAGAGATATAAAAGGTCCCTTGGCAGCCTTCACTAGAAATGGTCATTCAACCTGCACTGCTACCGAGAACAAATGTGAAATATGCAGTTCTGTTTGGAACATTTCTTTTTGCCTGAGAAGTTGCTACTGGCATAAAGCTAGGCAGCTAATCCACCCCCCACTGGTAAGTGCTGCTATCTAAAGTATGACATGCTTTAGCCTGAGAATTGCTAAGGTAAAAGATGCCAGATTCTATAAAACACTTTTTACCTATTCTGTGTTGTAAAAATTTTATGACCCTATTTACCTGCCTACCTACCATACTACAGCAGACCATCTCCAAGGAGAGAGCTTTACTGTCCCTCAAAATGTCTAGGATGGCTATAAAAGTAATTGTATTTATGAATAGTGCCACATTATGGGATCTCATTCTCTTTCCACATCAAAGTCTGATTCTTGTTAAGTAACTGACTAAAACTATTACTACCCTGTGATGATAATGATTAATCTGGAAATATGGCTGGATTGGGCCACTCTTTGAGCATCCAAAGACCATCCTGCAATTTATGACCCTATTTCCCTTCTCTATGTACACCCTTCCTGAAGGGAATAGATAATCCTTATTTGGAGAAAAGCTAAATTTATCTACATAATAAGGTCAAGAGAGATCCTGTAGAGGAGAAGAAGGGGGAAAAAAAAAAAAAAAAACAGGAAAAACAGTATTGACTTGAGAGTCAGGGGTGAAGGAGATAGAGGAGACAGGGTCTGTTTTCTGGGGTGTATAAACGAGGTGGGGATGGGGAAAGAGATAGCCATTGCTCTGCTCTAGGGAGCAAGCCCCTCTTCTGTGTTCTTTACAGGAAATTATGAAGAAACTCCCTTTTATTCATGCTTCTCATTGAACTGTCTTCATTGCTCTGTACGTTCTTGTGTTTGTGATATGCTGCTCACCTCCAAATGAAGCTCAAGTTCAATGAGATATTAACCAAGTATGTGAAGGTGGCCCAGCTGCTGATTTACTTGACTTTAGGTCTTGGTTTTCATATTTGTATTAGCTGCTTTTTTTCAGAGTTGCATTTTAAAAACATCTTTCTTGGCTTCAATTTTAAATATTTCTTCTGAGTGTAACAGCTATTGTGGTTAAGTTTCCACTGCCTTGTTAGTTTTTTCATTCTGTTCACCAGACACATACTAAGTGCCAACCATATGGCAGCCTTGACACTGAGAACTGAGAGCTACAGATGATCAATGATCAGGCCCTGCGTTGAAAGCTCAATAGCTGCCAGTAGCAGTACTGCAGTATACTCCAGAGCACCTGAGCAGGAGTGCTTAAAAATACGTGTATATTAACATTGGCATCTGCAGAGCTGCAAGCCACAATCTTAGGAAGCCTATCATGCCTGCTATTGCCAAGTCTGAGCACCCAGCAAGAAAATTGCAACAATTTGGATAGTTAGACACAGGGGGGTGAAAAGTGAAAAATTCAGTCATTCATCTAGACATATTGCTAGCACTTGGAAGGTTCTGGGTAACTCTGTTTGCCCTCACTTTTGTCTTAAGGTTTGGCCTCATGGAGCCATATGCTGAGTATTAGCACCTTCAGGAACGCATACCCTCAGTTTCAAGGGCATTTCCATTTGATTGGAGGTGATAATACAACTGGAACTGAGTCATGGCATTTGATATATCCCTCACTCCCATTCCAGTAAAAATGGTTGGAGGATGTTCAACACCTGAAATTAGCCAGAACTTCAAGTTATACATCTCCTCATTAAATTTATCACTTCGGAACCTGAGTTTTCTTGACATGGAAAGCTTTTTAAAATAAATACTTGGAGCTGGGAAGATGCCCAGCACATTAATCCTTGAACCATACAAAGGGAATCATTTTGTAAATGGAAATAAGTCCTTTAATATAAACTGGGCGATCATTCAATCACTAAGCCTTGCTTTGCAGTATCCTATTTAATCCACCAAGTGTTCTGTTCTTTTCCGTTCATCCAGCTTGAGCCACAAATATGTTGCTTCTCGTTTTGCTCTCTGCAGATTTCTTTTTTTCTTATCATGACTTAGCGGCAGCCAGAGTAATAGTATCAGTGCCTGGAAATGAATTATGAAACATTTAGTAGTTTCAGAATCCAAAGGGATAAGAAAAGCAATAATCCCAAATATACCAGTCATTCCTTCTTACTCTACTTTGTGCAAGAAAAATGCTATGATTTGTAAACTTGCCCTAAACTTTTCTTGTTGCAGTCAGAGGAACAGATATTCTGGAGAGAAGAGGTAAGAAAAATGAAATGAAGCAGATGAACAGGAAAACGTGTTTAAATACAACTTTATCAGATTGAATTTTTATGACTAGGGTGTGGGCCAGGATGTGAAGACAAGAAGTATGGATGTTGTAGCTTTATCTTTAAAATGTAGCTGGCTTTCTCCACCAAATGAAATGTAAATAGAAAGGCAAAGTGTTCCTTCCTCACTGTGAGTCAGACCAGCCTGGGTTTCTGGAGGGCCATTCAGGAATGAAGGTTGAGCCATGCAGAGACAACCTGGTGATCTAACAGAAGAGTGTTTCTGTATTTGAGAAGCTTAGCCTAAACCAAAAATAAAAACAGTGGTCCCTGGAGCTCCCCTCATACCCAAGGTAAACTAAATAAGTTAAATAAATGCTCAGTCTGAATTAACATTGAAAACATATGACAGGTAAAAAAGGGTCATTCAGAAAGAAACATGGTCACACTCCATGTCAGATTCAAAGAGGAAACCCTGACCAAATAGGGGGTAAGAGTGTCTTTTACCCTCAGCCCTGTGAAGGTATTTTATAAAGATCTCTCTCTGTCTCTCTCTTTCTTTCTTTTTTCCTTCTTTTCTTTTCTTTCTTTCTTTCTTTCTTTCTTTCTTTCTTCTTTCTTTCTTTCTTTCTTGTCAGCACCTTCCAATTCTCTAAGGCTATAGAAAACTACATAAAGTATTCTATAGCCTCATGAACAAATGCTACATTTGAAAGGTTTAGTAACTTTGGGGGAATTCTCTCAATCATACTTTACTCATAGATTTGTTAATATAGAATCATTAGCAAAGACAGTAAAGATGTTTTCAGAATATCTGGTTATTCTCAGTTTTCCTATTCCTTACCTTAAAGTCCATTATTAATACCACAAGTGGATAGTAGTGAGGTATATGAGTTCCTTTTAAGTAGCTACGGAAGACACCATTGATTATCTATCCCAATGTCCAACTTCTTCTTCCCTTTGGTAGCAGAACCCTGATTTCTAACTGGTATTGCCAGTTTTAGCAAATAAAAATATAAATGGCTCAATTAAAATTGACTCTAATAAAAATGAATCAATTTTTAATATATGTATGGCTCAGTTATCTCACACAGGATGTACTTTGAATTTCAGAGAAGCAACAAATAATGTTTAGTATAAATATGTCCCAAATATTGAAGACTTATATCAAAAACTATTCATTGAAAATCAAATTTTATTGGGTCTTCTTTATTTTATTTTGTACCTTCATTAAATGCCTATGTTTCTACTCAGCTAAGAATACATTTCCAAGGTTTAAACTATGATGCGCCATGTGAGCAAGTTCACTAGCACACTGTAAGCTTATTTCCAGTGGTGTTCCTAGAAAGGGACCTTAAAAGAGGACATACTCTTCTTCCCTCACTCCCTCCTATACACTGCTTTCTGAGAAGGTATGTTGAAGGAAAGGCAGCAGAGCTGTGGAAAACAGTCCACTGAGAGAGAGAGACAGAGAAAGAGGAGAGACACTTCTGTCTTATTTAAACCACCATTTATTCTGTTGTATTCTAATCCTAATTACATATCCTTAGAGATATAGGAGCACACCAAGACCAAGATCTGTGGAATAGGAAAATCTGTGGACATCAGTATTTGAAATGATTCTGTGAATTCTCCCAACTACATAGATTGTCTCTGTCTCTCTGACTTTGCCTCACACATATACAAACGGATTCCCTTGCTTTTCTAAAGCCCCAGGTCTTCTAACTTCCTGACCTACTTCTTCCTGATAGTCCTCAAAAGTTAGCTCTAAACCAGGTTCAGTGGCACACACCTGTAATCCCAGTGACTTGGAAGGCTGAGGCAGGAGGATTGCAGGTTCAAAGTCAACCTCAGCAGCTTGGTGAGACGCTGAACAACTTAGCAAGACCTTGCCTCTAAATAAAAAATGGGCTGGGGATGTGGTTCAGTGGCCAAGCGCCCCTGGGTTATCCACAGTACCCCCTCCCCCCAAAAAAATTAGCTCTAACAATCCAGAAAAGAAAATGACCAGACTTGGAGGACCTGAACACAAGGCTAAATTGTGGTTAGCTTCAATTGCATTGATGGCTTGGTGACTAATTCAACAGAAATATGCTGTTGATACTTTGTTAGCATGCTGTCAGGGAGAGTAATAAATGAAAATAATTTAATATTTGGGACCATCTTTAGTTTGGGGAAAGGAAATGTAAAAATGAATTTCTAGGCCTGGGCATATAGCTCAGTGGTAGTGCACTTGCTTGGCATGAGCTGGGTTCAATCCTCATCATAAAAACAAGGAAGAAAAGAAGGAAGGAAGAAGTAAAATGAATTTAAAATGAATTTCTAATACCAAACTTTGTATAAAGAGGAAGAGGCCGTACAGTAGAATGCACTTTATATTTACACACACGGAGGCATTGAATGTCCACAAGAATTATACCAAAATATTAGTGATGCTTGTTAAATATCAATTACCTTTTAAAAAAAGTGTTTTTACTGCTGAAATGCCTATATGAGAAAGCAAACCTCTTTAAAGTGTCCTTTTATTTTTCTATGCTCAGCTATTAACCAGATATATAGAGAGGTATCTTTAAGGGAAAAAATAAATATGCAAACTTGTCAGTAGCATAAATAATATTTTTAAGAAATTAATTTGTTCCATACGGTAACATGTTGCAAAAAACCTCATAATAATTATTTTCCAAAATAAAAATCATAGTTACTTTATCACAATTAAAATTATATGAGAAAATGCTAGCAATGTAATTTTGAGTGAATAAAATAGAATATAAAGCTATTTTAAAAAAGAGGAAGAGACCAATAAATGATCCCTTGAAGTTTTCCTAGGTCAGAATTTTTTAGGTAAAATTCATTGCTCCAAAGGGCAATGTTGATTTTTTTTTTTCTTCAGTACTCATTATTTGCCAACTTCAACATTTTTCTTGGTGCCATGAAAGATATTGCCACTGGCAGGCATTCCACATAAATAGGAAAGCAAGAGTAGTGTTAAATGGTGGAACTATGAGAACAGAAGTCTCTAAATATTTATTAATGTACTTTTCAGATTCTTTGATTAGGAGACCTAGTTTTCACTTATTAAGATGGATAGAAATATATAGAAAGGAGACAAAAGAAAAACAGATGTAACCAAAAAAGGTAAAACATTTATTGCAAGGTCAAGATATTAAATGTGACCCAAAATGTAAACCTTTGTTTACATTTAAGTTTTGCAAGGGCAAGATAGTAGAAAGGTTATTTACTTTTAGTCCATTATAATAAAAACACAACCAACACTGGTAGAATTTTGTAAAGGTTAAAAACTTCATTCTCATATAAAAACATCAATTGTCTTATATATTTTGATAAGCGGCAGTACCAGCTTTCATTTGTAATACAGTTTGTGGCATTGGAAGAAAAGGATTCTGTGATTGTTGAAGTGAATTATGTTATAAATGCAAAGAGAAGATAAAATATTAAAAACATATTTTCTAAATAAAAAAAAGCTTCATTCTGGTTAGACTCTGTAGTGGGGTCAACAGTGTCCCCACAAAATTCATTTCTACTTAGAATCTCAGAGTCTGACCCTTTGTGGAAATAGGTTCTTTGCAGAGGAAATGAGTTGATGTCACACTGGTTTAGGTAGGCTCTAAATTCAACGTCCAGTGTCTTTATAAGAAGAGGAGAGGACACCCAGGAGATCAAGTTAGGAAGTGGGTCAGATATGACAGTGATGTAGCTATGAGCCAAGGAATGTTAAGTCTTGCTGCCTGCCGACCACAGAGGTTAGGAAAGAGATATGGAAGGGTCTTCCTCAGAACCTACAGGGAGAACTAATTCCGCTGACCTTTCGATGCTAGACTTCTAACATTCATAACTGTGAGAGAACAAATTTCTGTTTTATTTAAGAGTTTGAGGGCTTTTTAATAGCAGTACAAGGAAGCTAATACATCACCCAGTGTCCCTTGACTCTGAAAGCAACCTTTATCAAAAGATGGCACTGCATTAGGGGAACTCAGAAAATTCCAATACTAATTGTCAACTCCTCTGGGTCCTGACCCATGGATGCTACAAACAAGAAGTGTTTTGCAAGATACTTGGTTTTTTTTGAAGACTTTTTATCCTGCCTGGCAAATTGTGAAGACTGTTAAGTAGTGTCTTTTATTGAAAGTTTTGTTGTTCATGATTGTATTTGGGGGCTTCGTTGCCTATTTTATTTTTTTAAAAGAAAGGAAAGCAAAGTCAAAGGAAATGAAGCAAAGCAAAACTTTATCAGTATTTCACCATCTCTGAGCCTCTTCAAAACACATGATCAACATGTCTTACATATTCTACACACATGGGATCAATAGACACATAATATGGAAGGCTGTTGAATGGTCCACCCTTACACTATTACCTGAGTACATTTATCACTGCCTCTTCCCTACATTGAGTCCACTAAACTGAAACCTCTGAGACTGTACTTCTGATGTATTTTCTGATAGTCCTTTTGAAAAATGTTGCTCAACCTTTTATCAAGTCAATGATCATTGAGAAAAAAAAATCACTGCAACTCAGTTAAACTGGAAGGACAAAGGGAAGCAAAATATGTATTTGGAACTTAATAAAAAGACATTGTATTTTGCTTATTATATAAAAAGATAAGAAATAAAATACCAAATGTTGGGGAAGGTGTTAAATACTGATTTCTTAAGCACTCTGAATAATTATTCTCAAATTATGGAATTTAGGAAGTTGCCAGGGGAAAACCATGTAATTATTTTTCACTAAAATTCAGGCATTGTATATTTTTTAATGTTTTTGAACTAGCTTTAGAATTTTAACATTATGAGTTTAGTAAAACAATATCTTGAGGGGGAAGCCTAGAGAGAGTGGCAGTGGCAGACAAGTTTTTAAATAGTTTTGAATGTGCACCTGGGAAAAAACAGAATAGACAACCAATCTTTGTAACAAAGCTATGTGACAAGCTTTAACATAAACTCCAAATTGGAGTGGATGATAAAAACAAGCTGATGGACATGAAATGCTGCATGATCTCAATCTCAGAAGGCAGAGGGACCAAAGGGTGACTGTGAACTGGAGGGCAAGAGAATTCCAACATGTTCTTTTTGTCAAAATACCACTGTCATGGTTTGAATCTGAAATGTTCCCCTCAAAACTCATTTTTAGAAAGTATGATCACCAATGCAGCAAGGTTCAGAGATGGAGCATTTAGACAATGATTAGGACTCTGACCTCATCAGCATATTAATCCATTCACTGGATTAATCCATTGATAGCTGAATATACTACTGGGTAGTAACTGTAGACAAGTAGGGTGTGACTAAAGGAAGAAGGTCACTAGGGACACAGCCTTGAACTATGTATGTCCTGGTTCCTTCTTCTCTTTTTGTGCTTCCCAGCTGCCATGACCTAAGAAACTTTCCTCTACCATGTCCTTCCATCAAATAGATTATTTAATAGAGAAAAATCCAATTATGTAAGTAGTTTGTAGCAGCTAGAAATCTCTCCACTCCATATCTTTTCTAATTTCATTTTCTCCTGTTCTTAGCAAGTTTCTTTCATCTCTTTCTGATTTGGTAGGAAGTCAATCACAAAAAAACCAATGTTACTAAACATAACCCACCCTCAATGTTCAGGGGACATTTTAGATTTTCCCAATCCAATTTATTTCTTTCTCTAGACACAGGTATATATGTAACCCAAGCAGAACTAGTAGAGTCTTTCCACAAATCTAATGAAAGGAATTACATAGACCTAACATTATGTTATAGAAAGACAATTGACAATTTTCTTTATGAAGTAACGTGTTAATCAACATTGGTGGTGAGAACCCTGCATAACAAATATCCCTGATTTCTTGATGTGTATGACAGTAGCATGTATTTCGCATTTATAGGTTTTAAGGGCAGCTTGGGTCCAGGTTTTAGACTGAATTCAGACATTTTCATATGTCTTATCATTTCTCATGGACGGGGGCAGGAGAACAAGAAGACTGATGGAAACTTACAATGACTCTTAAGTCTCCACTCAAAACTTGGCACAAGTAGCATGACCATAGGCCATAAAAATCATAAAAATAGTGTAAGGAAGTGTGCATATCTCTCCCATAGACCAGATGAGTGAATATTTGCTGAACAATAATAGCACCTACCAAGGTTATGCATATTTTTATTATTCTATCAATTCTAGGTACATTGTATAATGATCATATTGTAGTGACATTCATTAACTCTTGCTGTTGATGAAGGAAAGAGCAATTAATGTATCTTATATTCAACAGTTTTATTGATGTATCATTAGTTCTGATTATTTGTTCATTTTCATATTTACTTTTTTGAGTACTCACTATCAAAACTTCTGCTATCTACTTGAAATACATCAAATAGGTTTAGATAACAGTTGATATTAAAACTGTCTGTATCAACTCAGGATAACTGAAGTAATGAATTAAATAGGTTCCAAAAGAGTTACTTGCATTTAATTTCAGTTTTTTGTGTTTAGGTCCTCACTGTATTTGGCATATAATTTTCTGTTCTTATGTTTGTCTAGTTTTAATATTGTACCAACTAGAAAGAGTAATGTTAAGTTCATTAACATAGACACCTCTACCTCAGTTGGTTAATAACATTTATTTCTCACTCATGTGGTCTCACCAGTTTTCTCTTTGGTTAGTGGTCTTTCTCTGCCATCTACTAAGGCCCTGAAGACCTCTGCTACATAGTCTGCTATAGCTGCCATAATGGGCAAGAGAGACAGTGCAGCAGGTAACATGGGAATTTTCCAAGGTCACAAGCTGAGAGTACCCTTGTTCATCACAACCACCCGCCTCCCACTGGCAAAAACGGGGTCATGTGACCACAACATACAGCAAAGGAAGAGTGCATTATGTAGATTGGTTTGTGTGAGATTGCAATCAACCTCTATGTGAACTTTTGACAGATCTTTCTTATAAAATCATCCACACCTGAAGTTACGTTATTAGACAGTTGGAAACTATTGTTCTAATTTCTCAAATGACTATAGAAGTATTAAAGATTTCTCTTGAATCTGTTTTATAGCTATTTTTTTCTGAAAAACATCAGTTACACTAAGGTTTTTGAAATTTATTGACATAAAGGTCTTCATAAAAATCTTTAATGGTATTTTAAGATCTCAATTATGCAATTGTTACTTCCTCTTTTCATGCCTGTTTTTATTTATTTGTGACTTTCCTTTTTTCCTTAATCAAAGAATCAATTTTGGCACTTGTGAATCTGAATATGATATTATTTTCTATCTCATTAATTTCTGCACAGTCTTCTGATTTCCATTCTTTGACAATTGGGTTTAATATACTGTAACTTATCCAATTTCTGGAGTTATACCTTTAGCTCAACATCCAAGCAGTTTTTTCCTAATAATAACCTCTTTTATTTCTGCATTTCCCTTTATCACTTTAGCTAATTCCCATTAATTTGTATCTGAAGTATTTTGATTATTATTAAATATGCTCTAAGTTCTGATTGTTTTTATGGACTACCTTAGTCATATTTTGTGCTGCTAAAAAAGAAAACCTGAGACAGGGTGATTTAAAAGAATAGAAATGTTGCTAAGGCTGGCCTCAAACTTGCAATCCTCCTGCCTCAGCTTCCCAAGCCTGTAATCCTGGCAACTCAGAAGTCTGAGAGACAAGGATTGCACATTCAAAACCAGCCTCAGCAACTTAGCAAGGCCCTGAACAACTTAGAGAGACTTGGTCTCAAAATTTAAAAAATAACAAGAAGAATAAAAAGGATTGGGGCTGTGGCTCAGTGGTTAAGCACCCCTGGGTTCAATTCCTGATACCAAAGAAAAGAAAAAGAAAAAGCATAGAAATGTATTTTCTAAGAGTTCTCTGAAGTCAAAGGCCAAGGTGCTGGCATCTGGTGAGGGCCTTCTGCATGTGTCATCACATGGCAGAGTGGCAACAGGTTAACTTGGGGCTGAAATAACCCTTTTATGATGGTATTAATCCTGCCTACAAGGATAGAGTCCTCAAAACCTAATCACCTCTCAAAGGTGATTTACCTTCCAAATTTACAATGATGACCACAAAATTTCAACTTCAGTTTTGGAGAGACACTCAAACCATAGCATGGACAAATTAATTATTAGGAAGTTTTTCCATTTAAATTCCCCATATTTAAGCTTTTCCACAGTAAATGTTTTAGTTTTTAAAAAAATTTCTACTTAATTATAATGGGATTGGATAATATCATTGTTGTGATACAAATACTTTGTCACTGACTGAGACTTGCTTTAGGGCCTACAATGTGTTCAGTCTTTATAAATATTTACTATGTCCTTAAAAGAATATGCGTTCTAAATGTATGAGTTGTGGGGTCTATTTAACTTCATTAGAGAAAAACCTGTTAATTGTGTTACCGAAATCTATAACCTTTATTATGGTTTGGTGTCCCCTAAAAACTCACCTGTGAGACAATGAAAGAACGTTCAGAGGAAAAATGATTGGGGTAAGAGTCTTAACCCAATCAGTAAATTAATCCCCTAATAGGGATTAACTGAGAGGTAACTGAAGTGGTAGGGTGTGGCTGGAGCAGGTGGGAATTGGGGCATGGCTTTGGGTATACAGTTGTATCTGGCCAGTGGAGTCTCTCTCGGCTTCCTGATCACCATGATGTGAGCCGCTTCCCTCTACCACACTCTCCTGCCATGATGTTCAGCCTCACCTTGAGCCTCAAGGAATGGAGCCAGGTTTCTATGGACTAAGACCTCTGAAACCATGAGCCCTCAAGTAAACTTTTCCTCCTCTAATTGTGCTGGTCAGATCCTTTTAGTCACAGCAGTGAAATAGCTGACTAAAACAACCTTAGTAAGATTTCGTGTAGTTAATCAATTAATGAGAAGAATGTATTAAAATTCTTCCATTTTGGTAGTAGTGCATTTATTAATCATTATAATTCTGTCATTTTTTTTATTTTGGGGTATATGAAAGTTGAGTTATTATAATTCCCTTGTTGTTTTGGTTTGACATGAAGTGTCACCCAAAAGCCACTGTTCATGCAGGAACGTTCCGAGGTGAAATGATTGCATTGTGACAGCTGTCACCTAATCTGTCCATCCTAGTTTCAATGGACTAAATGGGTGGTAACTGTAGGTGGAACATGGCTGGAGGAGGTGGGTCATTGGGGGTATTTCCTGAGAGAGTTCATCTTCTCTGTGACCATTTCACCCCATCCTTCTTGCTCTGTTTCATGGCTGCCGCAGATTGAATTCTGCTCCTCCACCACACCTTGCTGCCATGATATGCTGCCTCACCTTGGACACAGAGCAATGGACTCCATCTGAGGACTGTGACTCTGAAACCATGAACCCCAAATAAACTTTTCCTCCTTTAAGTTGTTCTTGTCAGGTCTTTTGGTCATAACAAGACTGACTAAGACATTGGTGAATTAAACCTTTCATTTTAAGGCATTCTAATGTATTGGAATTGTATCAATAAACTAAGCCAGTAAAGTCTACCACATATTGCTAAAATGTTTTTAGGCTTTCATATTTATTTTATTTTTCATTTGTTGTAATTTGTTGTACCTGACAATAGAATGCATTTATAGTTAACATAATTTTTTGTGAATTTCAGTTGTACAGAAATAGATGAATAAAAGGTGTTGATGCCTGATGCAATACATTCATTGATCCATGCATAACCAAATTTTATTTCATTTGTTTGTTTATTCATTTGTATATTTATATATGAATGTCCAGGAACCAACCACCTAATAAACAGACCATTGCCAGTGATTTACATGTGAGCTCCTTCTATACATCCCTTTCAGTGGCAGTCATTATCCTAGGTTTTATGTTTATCATTTCCTTTGTGTATGCTTTTAGGTTCATTCATATATTTCATGTCTAAACAATATGTATTTTTTACTTTCATTTCAAAAACTGTATTATACTGAATGTTTTCCTTGGAGTCTTGAGTTATTTTTTTTACTCAATTTTATGTTGCTGAAAATCACCCACATTGTTTTCCATAATTTGTTATTTTCACTGTTGTAAAATATCACATTACTTGATTATACCACAATTTCTTGCTCCATTCTTCTGGCAATGTGCTTATTCTTTTATATTCAATCTTCTTGTGAACTTATATTTTAGATTTATGTCTAGTGGAAACATGAAATAGATCTTGCTTTTCAAAACTTCAAATTCCACATGACAAGCTCTTTTACACCTTAAGTCAGCTTCTTTACATTTAAAGTTAATTACTGAAGTCTTTTTCCTACCTTTTAATTTGGACTTTGTGTTTTCTTGACTTTACTGTTTATTTTATTTCTCCTTTCTAACCTTTCATAGGAATGATTTTTTTCTCATATTTTTGCCTGTGTTTATGGAAGATACACATTTTGCATCTCCTAATGGCTCATTTTGAAATGTTAGTATATGCAATTAAATTAAAATGGAAAATTATTCACTATTTCTACTTTATTCCTGAACAACACAAGAACCTTAGGATACTTTAACCCTGGTAACCTCCGTGGTAAATATAAAGGAATTCCCTCAGCATTCGTAGTCTTTTAATTTGCAACAACTGAAAAACTAAAATGATCTTCCTGAACTCTTGCAGTTCATGTTCTGGATATGAATTCGTTCCTCCAGTCGGTTGCACCATCAGTCAGAGCTGAAGTGCAGAAGGGAGGTGGACACAGTACCCTGGTTGCTCCCACTGGCAGGCTGGCCAGGAGGCATGCCATTGGTCTGAAGCAGTGCTGTCTGGGGTCTAGTGGCTCACCTGCTTCATAAAGGTTGTTAGACAACATGTGGGCCTCTATGTTAATAAATTACACTTTTCATTCTGTATCTAAAAGCACCACAGCAAAGTTCATCTAGGTCTTTCCCTCTGTTATCTTCCAGGAGTGTTATAATTTTGCATAATATGACCAGGTTTATGATACCATTCAAGCTAATTTTTGTGAAGCATATAAAGTTTATGTCTAGATTCACTTATTTAT
Source organism: Sciurus carolinensis (assembly GCF_902686445.1). Classification (NCBI taxonomy): domain Eukaryota; kingdom Metazoa; phylum Chordata; class Mammalia; order Rodentia; family Sciuridae; genus Sciurus; species Sciurus carolinensis. The sequence goes on from NC_062218.1 coordinate 56,021,824, forward strand.
TTCTCTTACAGGTGGTACCCAGTTGTTTTAGCACCATTTGATGAAAAGACTCTTCCCTCCATTGCATTGTCTTTGTTCCTTTGTGAATGAATAGTTGATTATATTTATGTGGGCCTATTTCTGGGAACTTTGCTCCATTCCATTGCTCAGTTTGTCTATTTTTTTGCCAATAGAACTCTGTTTCAATTTGTAGCTTTCCAGTAAATCTTGAAGTTGAGTAAACTAACCCTTCTTCCTCAACATTTGAGTTGAATCTTTTGACTGTTTTGTCTCTTAATATACATTTTATAATCAGTTTGTTGATAGCCACAAAATAACTTCTTGAAGCTTTGGAAATCTATAAATCAAGTTGGGAACAACTGACATCATGGCAGTATTCAATCTTGCTATCCATCAATATGGAATACCTCTCCATTTATTTCATCTTTGATTTCTTGCATTAGAGTTTTGAAGTTTTCCTTATACAGATATTGCACATATTTTGTGAACTTATGCCTTGTACCTTCATATTTTATTTTGAGAGGGGGACTACTACAAATGTTAATGTATTTTTAATTTAAATTTCCCTTATTTATTGCTGGCCTATAGAAAAGTGATCGATTTTGTATGTTAACCTTATATTCATCAAACTATAATCACTCATTAGTTCCAGGAGATTTTTATTGGTTCTTTCAGATTTTTGACATAGAAAGTCATGTGAACAAATACACGTTACCTCTTCCTTGTCAATCCATATATCCTTTATTCAACCCCCATTTTTGAGTATTGATCTCCTTTTACAGTTCACAGTATACAGTTATCTTCTTTCATTCCTTTGCAACTATTATCTACAATCTGTGGTGTTTATTGTTTCTGTTGAGGCCTGTACCAATTTAATTTCTCTTCCTTTATGAGTAAGCTCTGTCTCTGACTGCTTTTACTATTTCATGTTATTCAGTTATATTACAATGTGTTTAGGCTTGTCATGAACCCCAACCTTATATTAACATTTATTCTGATTCTTTGACCATGTGGAAGTACATATTCTTCTTTTATTTCATTATTATTTATTTTTTTCCTTTTACATTTACATGGCAGTAGAGTATATTTTGACATATTATACATACATAGAAGTAGATATTCTTATCTCTGACTTCAGGTTCTGATCATGATTTTCCTACCCGCTCCTGTTTCCCCTACCTTGCTCTTTTGTCACCTGTGCCAGAGTCAATCAGGAGCATCATACTGTGGTGCAAGTGATTAATGTGACCCCCGTGAGTTACTGGAACTCTGGCTTCCCTCTGCTCTGAATGAACTTTGGGGAGAGGAGGAGTTTCTTCCTCAGGCCCTGGCCTCAGTGGCGAGCTGTGTTCATGGTGACATTAATGCCACCTCAATCCTAGATTATCTGCACTTGGGATGGGTGAGAAGCTCTGCTCTCTCTTGCTCTGTGAAGATGGTAAGAAGCAGAGCTACGAAGTGACACATTTGTTGGCAGCCCAGCTTGTCCTCACCCTGCTGTGCCCTGGGTCATGAAGCTTTCTAGGCTGGTTGCACCTGTTGACAGAGGGGCCATGACCTGCTGGCATCCCGCCAGCAGGAGAGTCTGTGAATTATTGGACTCCCACTCAGCAGTCCCAACCCAAGGGGTGGGGCAGGAGGAGGCAGAGGCGCTTCCAGAGAAATTTGAAGGCCTACTGTGAATGGACATCATGCCATTGAGACTTTCCATGGGGGAAGGCAAGGAGCTGTAGAGACTTCCTTCCTCTCTCAGAATGTATAACTAACCCACCGCCCTGAATGTGTTTAGCCAGGCAGCTGGTCAGGAAAACAGGTGCCAGCTTATAGCAAAATCTGGAACACTCTGTCATGATCTTCCTCTGTCCTCTCTTTTCCACGTTTTTATTTTGAACCTTTCTTTCAAGAAAAATGAAAGCAGGTCTTTGTTATTCAAGGTATATATATAATATCATCTAACTAACTAGCCTCTATGATTATGATATAATCTCGACACATGCCTCTTATAATTTAAAATTTTAGATTTTAGTTCATAGGAGTCTAGGTTTTAAAACCTTCTAGTGAGTGCTATCTATTCAAATAGCCATAGCTGGCAACTTTCTTAGTCAACAAATGAATTCCACAGGGCATTTATTCATTCATTCTACAAATACTGTTGAGCATTTTCTATTGCCTGCCAGGCCTGGGGCTAGGTGTGAAGTATATAAAAGTAGAAACATCAGGCAAGTTCCCTGCCCATGTAGAGTTTGTATTTTAATTGGAGAGACAGAGAAAAGCAGCTACACAAATTAAACAACCATACGCTGGGAGAGGTGCTATGAAAGAGACATTCAGGGAACTGAGCTGAAGACTTAAGAAGCTCTTATACTCATAATAATGTATCCTAATTATCTGTCTGTTCTCCTGTCTCATTGGACTGCAAGAGCCTCTGAGATCACACACAGTCAAGACTTTTTCCACCTTGGTCCCCCTAGTGCTTAGGGGAGAGCCTGAGTCATAATAGATACTGAGAAAATGTCTGCTGAGAGGACACAGCTTCACAGCGTGAATGTTAAGTTAAATGTTCACGTTGATCAATGAATTCACGGAGGATTGGAGCTTCACTGAGAAATGGTTGTACTTTACACAAAACAGAAAAAGGACCAAGCGCAATCGACATTTCACATTCTGTTTTCTAGATAACATTTTGCGTCTAGTTAGTATTCAAGTTTTATGTTTTCATCTAATATTGATTCAACCCAGAAGCAAATGTAGGTATCATGGAAGAACAAAAATCCAGTTATCCTAATTATCTTTTAGGCAGAAGGAGTGAAGCACAGAATACCGGGCCTTTAAGTGTCAAGCTGTGTAATCAGTGCTGGAAGAAAACACGAGAAGGTTTAAGGTGTCCACGGAAGCTTTCGTGATAATTAGGTTCCTATTCTCAGGTTTCTTGTCACCTTCCTTTTAGCTGCCAGAACAGCATGTTTCAGTCGTGACTGCTGAAGTTCTAAGTGAGCAGCTGTGTTTTGTTCCTGTTCCCTCCTCCCCAACCCATCTCCTGCCCCAGTCTCAGTTGCTTCCTTGAATTTCCTGTCACTCTGGAACTTCCCCAGGGACATGGTGTTGAACAATGTGTATCTCTAAGCACATCCCATGACCTCCATAAAAGACGTGTGACCTTCATGATTGTGTGGCTTCTGGTTCCTGAAAGGTATGTATACTGCATGAGATCTGGAAGAACCAAGTTGCCAAAAGCTAGAAAATTGTGCTGTTTAGGGGAAATTGAAAGGAAGTCTTTGTTGCTTCCAACCAACTGACTTTACAAGAAAGAGGCTGAGACCAGAGAAGTCAATAGGTGAGCAAGATAGGAAATGGTAGCACCAAGGTCGCACATCAGTCCATCCAGCTCTGGCCACCGTTGTCCTATCTCCGCTTTGAATGTACTGATTACACCTTTTCTCCAAACAAGACTGTGGCACAAAATCTTGCTTGAAACTGAGAATCAGAATTTCATTTTTAGATCCTCATGATCATAATGATACAAATAGATATGGATCGCCTGTCAAATGCATGGATACTACTGTACTTGTTAGAGTCAAGAAGAAGGGATTACAGCGATGGAGGAACTCAAAACATATATCCTGCTAATTCTCTGTGCTAGATAAAGTGGTATAGATACTAGGTGACCCTGAAAAGCTCATGTGTGAGACAATGCAAACAAACTTAGAGGTGAAATGATTGGGTCATGACAGCCTTAACTTAATCAATATGTTAATCCCCTGATAGAGGTTAACTGTGTGGTGACTGTAGGCAGGTAGAGTGTGGCTGGAAGAAGCGGGTCACTGGGGACACGCCGCTGGGGTACATATTTTGAGGGGAGTCTCTGCTTCTTGGTGGCCATGTTCTGAACCTCTTTCTTCTGTCACACTCGGCCACTATGATATTCTGCCCCACCCCAGGCCTAGAGCAATGGAATTAGACATCTATGGACTGAGACCTCTGAAACTATGAGCCACCAAATAAATTTTTCCTTCACTGATTGTTCTTGTCTGGTCTTTGAGTCACAGCAGTGAGAAACCTGACTAAAACTGTGTGACTTTTCTCTCATCTTGTGAACTGCACTCTCAAAAGTACCGAACATATATTAATCTGGAATATGCCTGCTGCCAGCTCACACACCCTTGGAAGGTGGCAAAAGTGGCTGTATTTGAGTTTTTATGATAGTGCCCTCCTCAGGGAATTAAAGAAGATAATATGGGTGACTGAGCTCCCTACTTCCAAGGTAGGAAACCCCCAAGACAACCCAAAGGAATAGAAAAAGAAAATGCTTACTTTTTTTTTTCCATTGAGGATTTTAAAATTTTTTTCTAATTAGTTATACATGACAGTAAAATGCACTTTGATACATCATATATAAATGGAGCATAACTGCTTATTCTTTTGGTTGTACATGATGTGGATTCCCACTGGTTGTATAGTATATACATAGGGTAATAATGTCTGATTCATTCTACTATCCTTCCTACCCCCATTCCCCTTTCCCTTTCTTTCATTCCCCTCTACCTAAACTAAAGTAACTCTATTCTTCCCTAGCTATTCCCCTTATTGTGAATTAGTATTTACATATCAAAGAAAACATTTGGCCTTTGGTTTTCTGGGATTGGCTTATTTTGTTTAGCATAATATTCTCCAGCTCCATCCATTTACTGGCAAATGCCATAATTTCACTATTCTTTAAGGCTAACTAATATTCCATCATATATGCCTATTTATTTTCTTCCTTTTGTTTCTTCCTTTTATTTACTTACTAACAGCTCTACTAAGATATAATTTCTTATTTTTTAATTTTTTTATTTGCTTTAATTAGTTATACATGACAGTAGTAAGCGGGTACCGGGATAAGCAGGATAGTAGAACAAATCAGACATTATTACCCTGTGTACAGGGTGGGATTCTGCATCATATATAACCAAAAGAATGAGAAATTATACTTCATTATATATGATGTATTAAAGTGCATTCTACTGCCATGTATGACTATTTTTAATATTTTTCTTCCCATTTCTTTTTTCATTATGGAAATTTTTAATATACAAAAAAGTAACAGACTGCCAAAATGAAACACAGGTACTCAAATGTATTTATCTTTATTTCATCTTTATTTCATGCATTACATTATAATGCCTATTTCATATATTGTAATATAAATAATGCATACAATAATCCATCATAGAATTTACATGTATGTTTTGGGGAAGCATACTCAAACATGTTTTACAAGCAGGGGTATAACATCAAAAATGTTTGGAGACCTTTCAGTTAACAATCGTCAGTGGACATTCTTAGGAACAGAAATAAGAACAATGCCTATCTGTGCCAGGTGTGCAAATGGCCACCCTTTTGGCTCAATTGTGCACTTTTTCTGAAATATCCATAACTAGGATAGTGAGCTGATGGACCTCCAATCAGACATTGAGCCCTACTTCCAAGAAGATAGCTTTCTAAAAACAAGCACTAGCTTTTCTAGTTTATTTTTTTAAAAATCCATTTATATAACATTCATATTAAACAAATATATATATGACCTAGGGGAAGTCATTATATTTTTAGAACCTGTTTTAGCATCTATAAATGAAGGAATTAGAGGTGTCTATGGTCTCTAATATCCCTCCTAGCCCTAATATTTTATGAGCCATTTCCATGAAGTTATAAATTGCTCACACTAAAAACCCATCCAATACATTATTTATATCATGTCTGCTTTTATTGCAGGAACTTTACACATAGAGCATACTGGATCCCTATCACAATCACCAGCATTTATTGAAGACCTCTGCTCTGTGGCAAATGTCTCCAAACACTGCTAGGAACCAACGTGAGGAGGCCCACATTTGGCAGATTCCATTCATAACTATGTGGCAATCTCAGATGGCACACGCACTCCTAGTGCCTTATCATGTCATTGGCCTTCTGTCACCTTCTCCCCTTGGGAGGAATTGCCTTGGTGTCTGAGGGCTGGCAACCATCTCAACTGGCTGCAGGAAACCTTGTAACACTTTGAGGGATGGGCATGTGGGGAAGATTCCTTTCAGGAAAGTGATAGGCACATCACACGCTGCTGTTCAGGCTCTGACATGCTGCAGATTAGCAGGCATGCCTCTGGTATAAGGTATGTGACCAGCCCTTTGGTCCATGTCCTGAAACCCTCAAAACTTCCCATAATCCATTTTCACCTATCTTAACTCTTTTTATAAATGGTTTAAGTGTTTTAAAAAATGAAAATGAATAGCAGTGACTATAATTTGCCTGCTTTTGAATGCTGTTTCCATTTTTCTGTTAGGCACAGCTTGGTGAGGAGACATTGCAGAGACTGGGAACTGAGAACCAAATGTACAAGTTCAATGTTCTAACCATAACCATAGAAGATACTAGAACATAGTGAAAATAGGTATTGGTGGCAGATAGACATGGACTTGATTTTCATCTCCATCACTCACTGACCATATGACCTAGTGAAGGCTTATTTTTCAAAAAATGAGAATACATATTTTAGAGGATTAATGTCAGAATTAAATAAATTACTTAAAGAATATACTGGCATCTGTTTAGCACTAAAAAAACAGACTCAATTGCTATCAACATTGATAATGCCAAACATTCCCCTAATTTTTCCATTGGGAAATTCATCTTAAAAATGGATTGATAAACTGGGCAAGGTGGTGCATGTCTTTAATCCCATTGACTTTGGAGGCTGAGACAAGAGGATCCCAAGTTCAAGACCAGCCTCAGCAACTTAAATTCTAAGCAACTTAGTGAGACCCTGTCTCAAAACAAAAAATAAGAGACAGCTAGGGATTAAACTCAGTGGTAAATTGCCCTTGGGTTAAATCCCCAGCATACTCCCCCCAAAAGAAAAACCTGATTGATACAAGAATTGCAAAGCAAATGGTTGGAATCCAGATGTCTATGGCTTGTTCTGTTCACTTCTGAGTATGCCTGCCTCGGAGATCATTTTATTTACTGCCAAGTAGGACACAGATGTGACAAACTGTCACTTAAGTTCCCCAGGTATGATCCAATCAGCAACACACATGACATGCTTCCTCCCTGATGAAGACATAATGCAGATTTCCAGTGGGATTGTTGCAGAGACCTCAGGATGCAATAATTCAAAAACATGTTCAGACTTAAGAAGAGACAGAACAAATTGCTTTTGCAACATTTTCAGATTAAGGCTATATTTTTATCTGTGACCTGGATCCTCTCAGTTGATTAAGAACTCAGATCTGTTATCCATTCGTCCTTCCACTCTGTTCGAATCAAAGGAACTTTTAATTAACAGGCAAGGGAAATGATCATATGCCCTAAATAGATCATATGTCTGCCAATCTTTATTAAACACTCCTCTACTGAGTTTATCTCATGAGAGCTTATTGGGTAAGTGGGGTTGATCATGAAATGATGTGGCACCTACCTTGGCAAAGTATTGAAAAGGTTTTGTAGAAAGAAAAAGAGGAGCCCAGAGTGCTTTGATTTCTATGAACCATAAGTACCTGGGGAAAATTAAAGCTAAAGTAGGAGCTCTAATATTACCCTACTGGACATTTGCTTAGAAAAAGAAAATGGAGATGTCCATGGGAAATTAGCAAGGTGTAAATCATATCATTTCAATAACTCACTAACAAATATTGTGTGCAGACAAGTCACTTACAGAGTGGTTTCCAGCCTTTTCCATTTCACAGAAAATGACCAGACTGCATATCATGCAGACAAGGAGATGAGGCGGCTCATGAGTGAGGTGGCCATTTCAGGAGCTCTGAGCTTCTCGTTCTTGAACTGAGGGCTTAAGTGATAAAGATTCTGGCACACTTGTAATCCTTCAGAAGCTCAGGAGCTGGAGTTAACAGTGAATCTGTTTACTCTGAATGTTTGCAAAACCTGAAGAGAACTGCATTATTTGGGAACATATCTTAAAACATACACACACACACACACACACAATTTTTTTTTCCTGAAGTGTCTAAAAGATAGCAACAGGAGGTATACAATAATGAAGTTTTGATCCCGAGTCAGATGTAAAGTTATATTACAGTTTTGATGGCTAGCAGCTTTAAAACCTTGAGCAAGTTACCTCCTCTCACTATGACTCAGTTTCTTCCTCACTAAAAAGGCATTGGAAACTCAGAGAAATGTTGAGAAAAGCAAGATGATGCATGCACAGCATACAAAGCCAAGAAGTTCCTGCTCTGTGGCTCTAAACACGCTTGCATGGGACTTGTGCTTTACACTGAGATGTGTGTAGGCCAAGGCAGGAGGAAAGTAATACAGAAAGCAGTCACTGACATCTCATCTCAGCCCCAGCCAAGGAATGAGCAGTATTAGTTACCCCTCATAGCACATGCTTTCCAGTTCTAGGCTTGGATGTGTGCGACCAATCTTAGTTGGTGAAAGTAAATCAAGTTTGCATTCAAACTAACCCCAGAAGGCTACCTCCAGAACAAAAGCCAAAGGAATTTTCTGCTTGGAGGATCTCAAGCCCTGAATAACAAGGCTGTGTCAACAGCACAATCTCCAACTTCAAGCACTTCATGACTCTCCACGTGTTTGAAAGGATGCTCCTCCAGGATCCCTAAGGACAAGCTTTCCACCCCCATCTGCTTAAGCTGCAATAAATACACCTGGCCCCCCTCCCCAGTCCTGCTTCCCAACCCACTTGCCCCGGGGCTGGGGGTTGGGTTGGAACAGGCTCTGACCCAATTTCTGCCTCCTGAGTGAAAAGCAGATAAACAGGTTTTTGGAACTTCCCGTTGGTTCTATCCAGGCGTTCTTTGAGCGTTAACCTAGTTCTCAGGAACTGCATTGCACTGTTCCCTGTTCCCTTCAGATTAGTATGTGGCTTTCCTAAAAGCCATTCCAGTTCACTTTTAGACACCTTTCTCTATTTCTATTTTCAATGAACTTTGCCTTTATAAAGAAAATTCTTCCCTCCCAGCAGTCATGAGACTAACATGAGAAAGGAATTTTCTTCTCACCTCTCATGTGCCCTCTCACCACAAAGTTATCTAAAGAGAGATTTGGTTCAGTAGGAAATGGATTGTAGCAGATTTGACACACATTGGAAAACTTGGACATTCAGGATTGCCACATTTGATTGAAATCAAAATAAATCCCACTCTCGATGTCTTTCCAGACTGATGGAAAATTCAGAGGCCCTCACTGTTGAGTCTCTCTTCTCCGACACCTTTGTCCCTTCAGGAGTCTTTATATATTCACAGACATTCCTCTGGTCTTTAATCCACTCCAGATACTTTAGAGATGTAAATTCATTCAGCCTGACTCTGACTTCTATCATTTTGGTTTTTACCTTTTGGCCAAGGTTGGTGGAGTTAAGGTTCCCAGGCTAAGCAACCTAGGTGCCTCCATTCATTTCCAACCTCAGAGCACAGCATGAGTCCCATAACACAGGGACCCACAGAGCCCTGTCTTCTCTCTGGAGGCCTTCCCCATTCCACTCTGATTCTGTCTTGCTCTTTTCCCTCCCTGGCTTAACTTCTTCAGTATAAACTCACTTTCCAGAAAACAAAAGTCACCCAGGACATTTATCTAGCAAGGAGGACAATTCTCAGGTGTTGCTTCCGCTTCCTGCTACACAACACATATCTTCCCTAAAGCAAGGAGGCCTTGCTCATTTTCTTGGAATGGGTGATAACACACAAGAAAGACAAAGCAAAATATCTCCACTGAATGCCCCTGCTGAAATATATACGAAATTTAGGCTATTTCCAGGGTTTGTTTTTGTTTTTCCTGACAGTACATGAAGGAGTAATGAACATTCCAGCACATATATTCGTTTACATATTTATAACAAAGTCTTTGAGGCAAATTCCTTAGAGTGAAATAGCTGGGTCAGAGGGTATGCGCAAATGGCATTTTAAATGAATATTGTTAAATTGAACTTTCAGTAAAAGTATAGTAATTTACATTCCTACCAATAAAGCATGGTTACTTAATTGCCCATATCTTTATCGAACTGAATTATGTCAATTTTTTAAAACTTCACCAAATCGTAGGCATTTAAAAATCTTGCTTCCAATTATAATTTTATTAACTGTTAGTGAGATCACATTTATTTATTTATTACTTAGTCACATCAATCAGCAATATATATTTCATTTATTTTTCTTACTGGTTTATAAGACTTGGTATTAAGGCTCTCAACCCATGATTCAGTGCTGGTCCCTGAAAGAGAAAAGAGTATTTCCAAAGGCCCATAAAACTAGCCATCTTCACCCTTAACTGAAAGAGGTCAGTCACTACAAAACGGTAGTCACATTTACACTTGGAGCATTTCAGCAGTCCAGTGCGGACCTGCCAAGCCCAAAAAGATCCTGCCAGTCACCTAGGAGCCCAGTCCACACCAGGCATGTTCTGTACCTGCTGGACTCACCTGTAGAGGTGAAAAACTTCTGTGTTATGTGTTATGCTAACCGCCACCCTGCACCCACCTAGGGAGCCTGGTGCTTAGAGTGAGGGGTGCAGGTGATAAATAGCACATGTGTGTGACAACTGTCATTGCCATGTATTCCTAATATTTTCCATCTCACCAACCACTTTGGATGTCTTTTGAATCCATAGACCCCTTTTCAGATGAGGTTTTAAATGTGTAATTATGAAAGAAACCAATGATATTCAAATATGCTCGTCAAAATATTTTTAAAATAAATTTGTGACAGTATATATTTATACATACATGCATTCATATTTCTTGATTAGCATATCAGATAAAAAGATCTAAAAACTAATAAAAATTTGGAACTAGTGCTGCGGGTAAATGACATCAACAACAATTTATAAAATGAACTAAAAATGTCTGATTTCTGTTAGTGGTGAAGTTGTTGGTAATATCAATACTAATGTAGTTTGCTACTACATTCATAATTAAAAGAAATGCTAAGTTTTAGTTGAAAGTGTTGGGGAAAATAAAATATAATGTTTTCCATCCAAGTTCATGGACATTCTGAATTCTAGAGGTAGTTTAAGAGCCTTTTTATGAACGGTGGAATGACTAGTGCTAATTCAGACAAGTGTGCCTCAACTCTTCCTTGTAGAAGGTCCTAGAACATGTGTTTATAATGGGTGTGTTGTTGTACAGAAGTTTTACATTTTATAGCTTTCAATTTCTGCTTCATGGTTACTCATTTTTCTACATGCTACTACTTGATTGGTAGACAAGGTTTTACTCTGAGGCAAGTAAGGATGAAGATATAATGGAGCTTAGTGAGCTTCTCTCCCACAAAGCCCACCCTCCTCTCTGGGGCCTGCAAGGATATGGCTGGTACAAGGCCTCCTCTGACACCAAGCAAGCCTGGGGAGATTCATAAACTGGCCCTGCTACTTAATGAGGCCTTTCCCTGCCAAGATTACAAAATTACCCACTCATGTTTCCTTCCAGAATCTTGTAAGATAAAGCATATTCAAATTCTTCCATCTGGAATTTATTTTGATGTAAAGAAGGAATGAGGAATCTGGTTTCTTTGGGGTTTTTTTGTTTTGTTTTGTGTCCAACTGAATAATCATCTATCACAGCATCATCTTTTCTCCACTGATTTGATTTCTTTTTGTGAGGGCTGGACCAGGGATTAAACTCAGGGACGCTCTCCCACTGAGCCACACCCCCAGTCCTATTTTGTATTTTATTTAGAGACAGGGTCTCACTGAGATGCTTAGTGCCTCGCTTTTGCTGAGGCTGGCTTCGAACTTGATTCTCCTGATTCAATCTCCCAAGCCACTAGGATTACAGGCATGCTTCACCACGCTCAGCTACTGATTTGAAATGTCACTCTTACGATATCACAAATTTTTGCATACATTTGAGTCTCTGTTTCTGGACTTCCTTTCAATTTTATAAATGTATGTATTCTATAGATTTTAATTATTGTCTTTACACCTCATTTAGGATTTAATTTTTTGGGTTACTTAGAAAAACAAGAATCATAATTTATAGCTCTGATACAGTGGGGGAGGGTAAATATGATTACCCTTCTAGTGTGACATTGTTCTGCCTCTGTAATTCAGCATCTTCTCTCTGTGTGTGCTTCCCTGTTAAGTTACTTCTGTCTTCCTTGGAGTTTCTCTTAATCATCCCAAGAGCATTTCTTACTTTATATGCTTCTATCATCATAAGGCCTCCTGTTCTCATCCTATGATTAAGCAACTCGTTCCCTAACTAGAAAATGGTCTAGTTATAACCACCTTCTATATATAAAACCACATTCAAGTTTTGTCTATAGGTTAAAGGAAATATTATTGGGAGAAATTGTACTTGAAATGTGTTTACCATATAGTTATTGGAACAATAGAAACCATCAGCCTTTGTCTTTATTTACAATTTATTTGTTCTTTTTAGATATACATGGCAGAGGAGTATATTTTGACATATTTATACAAACATGGACTATCTTATTCGAATTAGGATCTCAGTCTTGTGGTTGTACATGATGTGGAGATTCATTGTGTTATATTCATATATGTATATGTGACAGTTTTGTCAGATTCATTCCACTGTCTTTCCTATTCCTATCCCTCTCCCTTCTTTTGCCTTTGACAAATGTTTCTTCCCTCTGACCCCTCTTACTACTTCTGATCTCATCTTACAAGTTACTTATTCAGAATGAATAGTTATCCTGTTATATGCTCTCATAATATATAATAGTTTCAATTATGTAATTTTTTGTTTAATTATTAGCTTAATGTTGATCTCTCTTGCTACAGTCTAAGTTCCATGAGGACAGTAACCATGTTTACTTAGCTTGCTTCGATATCCCCAGGGCCTAGTTTAGAACCTGGTATATAATAAGAGTTTCATAAATCTTTGTTGACTAAACAACAGTTCTTATTATCTCCAACAAGGGAGAGAGCATAACATTAAGTAATAAACTTGATTTTAAATGAGAATACCTGAGTCTAAATCTGTCTGTACCATTTATTAGTTGTATAAATGTTGGGCACATAAATAAACTTGACTGTGCCTTTTGACTTACCTATAAAATGGGGAATATCAGCATCTGAGGCAGAAGGGTTAAGTATAAAACATAACCAAGTCAACTATTGTCATCATGATCATCCCTGGGGAGTTTGCTTGAAAGAACACAAGAATAAGGCATGGAAAACATTAAAACTCTCACTTTTCTTGGATTCTTTCAAATGAGACCTTTGCACCCTAACCCTCACCCCAAAATAAACCCTCAAATAGAAGGAAAGCTTCAAGGAAGTGATAATAGGCAAAGATCATAAGCATCTTCTTTCCAGTAGATAAGAAGAACTCAGCATATACCCTTTCCTTTTTAACGTACAAATTCTTCATTGCGTTGTCAAAAACTGAAAAAAAGTTGCATGGTCACAAGTAAACTTCTAACAGTATCAGCAAATTTTCTGATCTAGTGCTTCATTTCTAGCATTCATAGCTAGGTTGAGGAGAAGAAAGGCTAATAACAGATGCCTTGCATTTCCATGCAATCAATGACAATCATTGGCTCCCAAATCCACATCAAATACAAGCACCGTAATCTTTGTAGCCATTGTCGTCATCTTTACTGCTCACATTTAGTAGTAATTGAGTACTTGCAGTTTGAACTCCGTGAAGAGTTTATTCCTTGACCTATCAACTGTTTCTTTAAGTAAGATATGCCTGGCTGATATGCTTAGCCCAGCAGCATCTCTATGGGAAAGAAAAAACTGGTTAAAATCATTGTTAACTCTTCTACCATTAAAGAAATGATCAGATCATGGCCACCAGAATAAGCAACATATATACCATTTGGATTAAAAAAAAAAACAAATGCTCTCTTGTTCTACTCATCTTTTCATTTTATCAAAATTCTTCAAAAACTAAAAACAAAAAACCTCGCACAATCTGCCTGAGAAGTGCTATCTCTTCCTTTCTGCAAATCCTCTCAAGATGCTTCCAGAAGACTGACCCTGTCCTGGAAGGATGCCAGAGTGACCCAAACACAGTACTCACAAGACACAATGCTCCCTGGGGGCCTTCAGTGCCTCAGGCAATCCCCTCATAAACAGCCTCCTGCTGAAGTGGATGGAGCAGGCCTCGCAGCAGCAACCTTCTGCAGTCAGGAAGTGTGGCTGCGACACAAATGCAAGACCACAAAAGGAAGAAGACAGATGGGAGGGCACTGGGAAAAGCAGCAGGCAAAACACCATCTACTTCAGAATCTATGGGCTTTTCTGCTAAACAAGGGAGAAGCAGTTTGAATCATGTCGAAGGAAAGGAATAGGAGGTGAGATCTCACTGCTATTGAATTGGCCCACACTCTTCTGTGTTTACACTGTCGTAGAATTCCAAATGGTGGTTGGGAAAGCTGAGGAAGACTCCAGAAAAGTTGAGACAAAGGCAGCTTCCTGCTGCAGGGACGCAGGTGGCACTTCTCCAAATGAAGCACTTGTCGATCCTTGAATCCCATGGACATTAGATTAGACATTACTCTAAACAGACCAGCCACCCCGGAGTACCTCAGAGAGGAGTCTCTTGAAATAGCAGCCACCAGATGAAAATATATCAAGGTGATACATATCACCTTTCTCACCTGTGACCTCTCCTAAAGGTGCAGATTTGGAATCCCTCTTTAGTCAACAATTACTTCAGGCGGTGTTATTCCACACACCCACAGTTCTTTGTTGGGAAAGAAAGGAAAACAGAGAGAGAGAGAGAGATGCCTGGATTTCTTGCTACTTCTGAACTCCAAATAGATGAATGGTTATCCAGCGTCAGCGCTGCCAGCAGTTTGCTTCACTAGGAAAAACACGATTTGCCTTTCTTTAGTTTTATTTGAGCAAATTATAAGTTTAATAACCTTTTTACAAAATGATTCCTGCATTTGGTGTTGACTTTATGTAGGTGTTAAAACAGAAGTGAAGAAGCTATTGAGGCTGAATAAGTGGATTTTAATTGAGTTTATGCTTTCATTGTGATGCAGAGGTTGAGGCAACAAAACAGGTGGTTTTGAAGTGATTTATTTCCACTTAATAGAATAAGCAGCTCAAGTCCAAAACTTAAAAAATAAAAGAGATAGAAGAAGGAAAAGAAGAAATGAAAAGGAGAAAGAAGGGGGATGAAAAGAAGGAAGGAGAAAAAGAAAAAGAGGAGGAAGTAGTAGCTACAAGAAAGATAAAGAGACCATGAAGGAAAGGTATTTTAGAAAAGGCATGCAGCCTATCTTTTGGAAGGTAGGTGAAGAGAGCAATACTGTTAAGAAGAGACATATTTTCCAAACAAACCAGTGAGGATCCTGAGGTTCCTGGAGGAAAACTCAGTGGATTGGCGTGAATTACTTTCTGGTGAACACAGACATTCGAATGAGAATTCCTCTAGTCATCTGTGGACAGAGGCGATGCCACAGGCAGAGATTGATGATGAAAAGAAAGATAAGACAGTTCTTACTCTCCTGCGCCAGGCCCTGTGGATAGCAGTCTCAGTCAAGATGGCGACATCTCTGGATAAGGAGGTTCGCTTATAGTCCCTGAACATCGCTAGCACTCACTAAATGTTAAAAAACACAAATGCTGGAATCACTAAAAATATCTAGCTGTTTCTCTTCAAATTTGGGTTGAACTTCCTTTCGCAATATGAACTATGCTCCTGCCAATTTTAAAGTTTACAGCTCCAGCTGTTAGGGAGTTATGTAAGAGCAAAAATGATCAAAGGGCCTCACGAGTGGAAAATGCATTTCCCCCCTGGTTGCATAACTCCTCGAATGGAATGGACAACGCAAAATGCAGTCGGAACGTCAACTGCCCACTCCTCCTGCTTCTCACTGCTGCCTTTCTACAAGGGAAGTGGAAATCACCTTGGAAGAAAAACAAAGGACAGGAGAAGTGTTGTTGGACTCAAATTTAATATGCGAGCATTTTCAAAAGTAACTTGCAAGTAACTAAAGTGATTTAGAGCAGAAACCAAATTCTTCTCAACTTTTTGGCACTTTCCCTAAAAAGATGAACTGGGTATATTAAAAAGTATACTTCACTATAGCCAGCATAATGCTCTACTATCATTATTTTCTGAATGTCTCTCTTCTTGGCCTTTTAGCCCTTGCAGGGCAGGGAACTTATCTTTCTGTGTTTGCCTCCCTAGTTCTCAGTATACATAAGATTAAATAAATATCAAATATATGAATATATTAATAATGATTTTAGCTATTTATATAGACTATCTGCAGAAATCTAGACATGATGCAATGACTTTGGAAAAGAGTTAGAGGACTGATAAAAGCCAAAGTTATCTTACCCAATTTTCCTTTTGCCTCTTGGCTGCAATTTCAAAAAGAATAATAACAAAAGCTAGTCAAAGTCAGGTGACAGAAGTGGGCAAAGGTAGAAGACCCTGCAAGTCCTTAGTAAAAACTGCATAATGTCTTCAGGGTTTTAGAGACCAGTGACCTGCCTATTAATTTCTGCAATTGTCAGCGACCAGATTTTGTAGCAACCCCTGCCCAGAGTCACATGGGTGATGATTGGGAGAAGACTAAGCCAATGCATTCCAAGGTCCCTAGGATTGGTCCAATAATTCCCAGATTCAGGATATATTCTCAGGTGGTGGGTGGTATAATGATGATTTATAAGAACCGCTACAACAAAACTAGGGAGGTCCATAATCAATGAACAGATTCCACTCCAACAGAAGGAATGGGAGCTGGAAGGATTCCAAAGAGCTGACAACGAATTCTGGAAGGGCAGCAAGATGAGAAGACAGGATCTTCCTTGCTAACTTCAAAGAAGATACTTCTCTCTCTTCTGAGGTAAGATTTGCACTCATTGCATTCTTTGTGTTTCTATTCCACCATCCTTATTTGAGCCTTCCATTTTTTCTGGTCTTTATCGTTTATGAAAGTGAGCAAAGGAGAACTTATGCACTGGAAAATGTTGAATAAGAGGAACACTTAGACTCGTTCAGGTCTCAGACTCTCTAGTCTACACCTCTTAGTCTGCCTTTCATGAATCTTCAAACCATGATTTGATCCTTCCATTTTTGCCTTATCTGTTCCCTTGCCTGGAAACCCTGCCCTCTCCTGAATCGTGCCCTTCTTTTGTCATCTAGCCCTGGTACCTTTTGTCTAATTTCCCCTGGCCACAGTCATATTATAGTACTCAGAGACAGAAGGAATGGTTCCAAGAAGGTCCTGTGCTCTCTCACAGCTTTCCATTCCTTGCTGGAACCATGTGTGAATCCTTTATGCACAGGCCACAGTGGATTTTAAGTGTCAGAGCTGGAAGGTGACACTGAGCAAGAAAAGCACTGAGGGCAAGGTTGAATTCTCTGGAAGAACTTGGCCATTTAGCAGCTCTGTGATATTGCACAAGTGATTTACAACCAGGTGGGGGAAGGGGCAGGAACACTACATGGTAACACAAACCAGAAATTTGAGGTTGCAGATTGTTTTATCCACATATTCAATCTTATAATTTTGCATTTTGGAATGCCGGTTTTATAATACACATGATAAAAAGTAAGATTTGACCACATCTTGGTTGATGAGTACCTTTAGATATCAACTATTTGTTAAGTATTGATTTTTTTTAAATTTTATTTTTGTTGAAATTAGTTGTACATGACAGTAGAATGCATTTATACATTTTGATAGATCATACGTAAATGGAGTGTAATCTCTCATTTTTCTGACTATATATATTGTAGGATCTCATCAATGCAATCATATATGTACACGAGGTAATAGAGTCTGTTTCACTCTACTATCTTTTCTACTTAAAGGTGAAAAGTTTGCTTTTCTCAGGGGACAGGGTAGATCAGAATTTCTAGGGGACATGAGTTTATTTTTTGTTTGTTTAGCTATTAAAAAACTTAAGAGGCTAAAAAATACCTGGCAACTTACATTTTAAATGTCATTTTATGTAATATGAGGAAAAGAATAAATTAGTCATAGGGTACTCCTGAAAATAAGGGAGATAAGTGTTTGAAAACAGCAAAGTGTGATTTAAAATAATATATGAGTATAGATCAGACTTTTATTATTTGAGATTAATTAATATGAGAAAAAGATGGATTAAATCTAAACCTATTTAAAACAGAGATCAAAGTAAGACATAGGAAATAACAGGGAGAAATGAAGAGTTGGATTTGAACGTATCCTTGAAAATTAAAACTAACAATAATGAAGATAATTTCTTTAACTTCTTACATTTACCATACTCTTTTGGGAGGGAGGGAGTGCTAGAGATCAAACCCAGGGCCTCACACCTACTAGGAAAGAGCTCCACCACTGAGCTATACCCCAACCCTAAAATACCTGAGGTTATTATTGTTAAATCTTAAGACAATTAGTCAATAAAATATTGGAATTTTGCACATGATTTATCTAGCAAAACTGTATTGTAGCACAATTAATTTAATTTATGTTTGGGTTTCTCAACATGGTAAAAAAGAGGATTATTTGTGCAAAATCATTAGAAGTTTCATCAATTTTCCCATGGGCTGCTTTCTCTTTGGAAGCTCTAGCACATTGTCACCTTTATTGACAGATAAAACTCTGCCAGATTTTAATTTACAAATAGATTTTTATCTGATTGAATATACCACCAACATCATTTCATTCACATTATCATATACTTTATAGTTTTTAAACTTACAGTGTTAATTTTTTCATTGTTTTCCCATTATATTTTCTGCTTTTTTGCATTATCAATTGATCTAGAAAAAAAACTATTAAACAAAGACATTGAGATTATGAGTGAAGGTAAACGTTGCAGTTAAACAGGGAGAAATGTTGAAGTGGGTCGATTTATTTTATGAACGGCAATTGACTAATTTTGGTGTTATGATGATTTGCTTCCCTCTGCACCCATGCCTTATTGAGATAGGTACTTGGTAAATTTTCACTAAGTGATTGATTGAGTGAGTGATTGAAGAAATTGAAGAAATTGGTGAAGAGCCACTGTAGGATTTATATCTTAATATGAAAACCACACACAAGGACTGTAGTTGTAGCTCAATTGTGGAGTGCTTGCCTAGCATGTGTGAGGCACTGGGTTTGATTCACAACACCGTGTATTAATAAATAAAATAAAGGTCCACTGACAACTAAAAAAATTTTTAAGAAAAGAAAACCACACACAACAATAGCTAATCTGTTAGATGGATGAACACAACACCAGAGCTGAAAATAAATTGAAACTTGGATCCAATATATCCATAAATGACAAGACCGATTTGCCCAGAATTCATGATGAATATGTACAGGATCTCACTAGGTCCATTCCTAAGCAGAGCCTTCAATAATATGATTTACAAAAGTAGTAACATGTGTAATAACAATTGGTGTCTATCTTACTGTGTTGCACCAGAGACCTTGTGCACATTATGTTCATGATTCTTATAACAAGGATTCCCAAGGAATCTACACAGCTACAGGATAAGCATAATTCATTGTGTCAGAGAAAATTTTTACTTAAAGATTTGGGAGGAAGAATTTTTCATATTATTTTTATCTTAAAAACAAACATATTTTCAGTAGAATACAAACTGGCCATCCACAGTTTTACAATAAAGTTCCAATTTTCCAAGACATTTTACTTCGTGAAAGATCTTGGGACTTTGTCTGCAGTGAATACCCCGCCATTGATCCTTTGGGTCCCCCAGAGCACACGCTGAGTCTTCTCAGCTGTTAGGAACACATCAGTGGGAAATTCTCAAACACTTCGCACTGTGTCACAGCTTCTCCTCAACAACGCTGACATGCGCATCCTTGTCCTTGTTTTGCACGTGAGGAAACAGAGTCCCAGAGAAGTTATAAGTGAAAGCCTGCACACTCTTTAGTGTCCAATCCTGCTTTGCCCTAAACTACATTGTCTGGGAGGCAAAATCGTTCTTCCTGACCCCATCACCTTGTCTCTGCCATCTTCCTTCCTTTTGACTGAACCTCCTCTCTACATTGTCTTATTACCTAGATTCCTAGAGGAAAACAGCCTCGGGATTTGTCTTCACACTTTGGGGTCCCACAGGGTGTGTGAATTCAGGGTAGCTGACTACTTTCCAACAGAAAACTGCTGATGGGGCAAGTCTTACCTAAAGAACCCAATTGCTCTTATTGAAATTTTCAACTCCCCTAAGACAATCTGGGTGATGCACAGGGTGTTGGTGCCCCAACCTGTGCTCACAACACACTATGAACAATTTCAGAATGTCAGGCCAGTTCTTTCTTAGAGGGATGGCCAACAAAGGTATCCATGAAGTGTCCTCAGTGTCCACCTTCCCAACTTTCCAGGTGGAGTTGGGTAGTGTGCCGCAGCAGGGGAGGGGTCTGCTAGCAGCTAGTGTGTTGCTTCATTCAGTCACTCATTTTAAGACCCATGTGATGTAGATACTCTTCCAACTGCCAGAATTAAAAAAAAAGTGAATGGATGATATTCTTAAACAGCAAGAAGGAAGGTCTTTGCCCAGAAGGAAAACCGAGATCCATTTCCAAAACCTGTCGCAATTGATCATCACAGCATTCTACAAAACAGAAAAATAACCCTGCTCCACCGTATCTCTGACACACAACCATTAACTTAGGAAGTCAGTCAGTCTGTCATTTGACTCCTCTAAAATACAGGAATTTATAAGTTGAAAACAGTCTCAGAATCCTCAGGATCGACCCAACACTCCAACTTGTGGATAAACCACAATGGGACATAATATTCTTTCCTGCTAGGCTCCTATGTCATTCTGGTTTGAATATACCTATACTTGTGGTTTCTATTTCTGCCTTAGTTTTACTTCCTAAACTTCAGAAGACCTGCTTATTCCCCACCCCCTCTTTTCCTCTCCCTCTCTCTCTCTCTCTCTCTCTCTCTCTCTCTCTCCACGACACAACTAGAGAACTGCAGAAACCGGAAGTCAGAGGCATTATCTGACCAGATAACCAGGACCTTCTAAGAAAAAAATGATAAAACTTTTTTATCTAGATGTTTGTCAGTATAAACACACATGTAAGACTCTAGATTGAGGCTATGAGACGAACAACAAAGCACCCTTTGTAAGAGAAACTGTGAAGAAATAGCAAACATTATGTGGTTCTGATTACATGACAGGTACCCTCCTGAATGTTCTGAATAATCCTACCTGAGAACTCATCATGGGCTAGGAAATATTATTATCTCCAATTTACAGATGAGAAAGTTGAGGCAAAAAGAAGTTAAGTAATTTACTTAACACACAATTAATGGAAGAGGCAGAATTTGAACCCAGGCATTTAGTCTTCCAAGTTTACGGTTTTAACCACTATGTATGACTGGCTGCCTTTCTAACAAATGGTGAGGCCTTATTTACTTACCCATCACTGCCTACACCCTCTATTTCCTTTGAGCTCTTTTCTTTCTTTCCACTCCCCTATATTTGCCTCAACATGAAATAAGACCTTTTTAAACAAATTATTTACAGTAAATTTTGCAAGTTGCTCATCATTTATTCAGCAGCTAGAGAACACTTCCTTTGGTGAATACTTGAAAATGGAAATAGGATTTTTTTACTAACAACACACACAGAAGCTGGGGATATAGCTTACTAGTAGAGCACTTGTCTTGCATGCATGAGGTCCTGGGTTGAATCCCCATCACCATCAAAAAGAAGAAGAAAGAACAGCGAAAAAGAACACAGAAAAAAATTGTTCCCTTTCTGCATGTGTCTCAGAAGAATATATCTTCAGAGGGTTTGTAGAAACCTCTCTCTTGTGTTCTTACTCTCTGGGTTGCAATAATACCCCTCAGGTCTTGTCATTATCAGTTCTCTTCACCATTTGAGGAGTTCTAGTCCAATCTACACAGGTTCTTTTTGACTGACCTCAGTCAGCAGAAATTCTGTACCTACACATCTACCATTCACCAGGCTACAACCACTGCTGACTCTTTTACCCACTGATCTGTAGTGGTTTCTAAAGGAAATTTTTTTTTTAATTACTGTGGTATAGTTATTTAAGATTAAGCTTTTGAACTTTTCATCAAACCCTAAAAAGATCTGTCATTTCCATTCTAGTCCATTCTGTTTCTATAAGCAGGAGATCAGACATGGAGGCGAGTTTTCCTCTCCAATTAGATTGGCAACTTCCAGAAGGCTGGAACCTAGGATATGTGTAGTGCCTAAGAACACCTGGCATTCACTGGTATTCTGACTAAATTCTGTTTAAATAAATGAAACAATCAATACACCAATCCTTTCCCCTAATTTGGTCCTCTTCTTATAGCAAATTTTGAAGTCAACATCCCTCTTCCAATTTACTCAAGCACCCTTTCCCAGAGCATGTTTCATTATTAGAAATTCAGACTGAGAAAAGGTAGATGGTGTAAGTCACACACCTTCCCTATACTTTAGGATGTTCTCTGACAGGCCATTCAATCAAAAAATCTGTTCCAAGATGTTGCTAACTGCTGAAGCTTGTTGATGCGGAGGTTGATTATATTATGTTAAAAGCTTTTATGTGTGTTTGAAAATTCCCATATTAACTTCTTTTTAATCTTCCCACACAAATTGTTCAGTTTAATTAGAATAATAGTGATTTTAGAGGAAGTGGTAGTATTAAGGCGTCTTCTTCTGACTATAATTGCAAAAGAACATATTTCTATTTGTTTCATACATTCTTGGGGTATTGCTTTAAAAGCAATCTAGGTAGAGAACTATTGAAAGTTATTTTGTTTAAAACTAGATGCCTTCTTTGGAAATATTATTTATTTTTTTATCTTCCTTACAGTGTCTTTCTTACCCCAACATGACCTGTAAGTTTCAAGATGCCAAAGGACCTTCATGGTAATGCTGATATTTTCTGAGGATTCAAGTGTAAAATAGTAGTAGTACAAAAATAAATTGGACACTTTAAATATTTATAATGATTCTGGAGGTATGTATGGTGTGAATATATATGTAGACAAATAGTTATAACAAGAGATGGTTCCACTTAAGGGAAATGTGAAAATGTTGACTCTAGTCATTAAAATACCCAAACATTGATGTTTTAGATGCTTGCTTCTGACATAGCAATCAGGCTCTTCTACAGTTGTGTTAATTAAATAAAGGCATTAGCATATCTGTATATATAGTAATATGTACATTCCAAATAAATTGAACCACTGTAATTATTATGGTAGCATCCTTCTTCAGTATGCCAGAATTATAAAAAAATTTAAAAAATAACTTACATAAAGAAAGAAAGTATACTAAAGCTAGAATTATTTGGTATTTGTAATTTTTAGTAGAAAATAAGACCTAGCCTGGACACATTGGGTGAGGATCTGTGACTCGAACATATGCTGTTTGTCCCTGCCGTGTACATTTCTAAGTGCTCTGATGTCTCACTATTCCACTCAGTTTAATGGGTAGAGATCTTTTTATTTATAATTTAAATCCTTCAATTCAGAAATACAAAGATTATTCTTAAGATTTCTATTTGGGAGTTTTCCTCAAATATGCAATATCTGAAGGCAGCAACAACAACTTACTTCTGCTTAAAATTTAGTTTCTTCTATTTTTGTAAAAAAAGATTAGTCTGTGGTTGACAACTCTCTTACCACAGGTGCTCCTGTTGAGTGATGAAAGTGGAAGAAGTTTCTGGAAGTCAGCAATGGCAGGGGTATGTGTATGCCTATATAAACACAAAGACAGTGACATCAAAGATATGAAGACATTTGCAAATTAATAAAGTTAATGATTGACAATCATGCTAGTAGTAGTGAGATTAACTAAACCTGCATCCAAGATCTGTTCCTTAATAGAGGGTGCACAGCCAACTTCAAAAGTGAAGAGCTTTGCTTCTCTGCAGAATGAGAGGTTGGCAGAGTTCTGGACCAAGTATCCAGTAATATGAATAGCTCTTTACTGAACACCACACATCTTATCTGACTTGAATTGATTCAGAATGGTTTCTCCAGCAAACGTTAAAAACTGAGTAAATATTAGGCTGATCTTGTTGTGTGAGCCAAACTCGATTAATTTTGGTCAGTATAATCCTAACAAACTAAAATGCTGCAAATGGAACATTCTAAATTCCACTGACCCACTTCAAATGAAAGTATATGCAATTGAAGCCAATGCATGACTAGCTGGGCATAGTTGAATTGTTTGTTTTCATGTTCCTTTATTACATGTCTCCATGTATGCCTGACTGTCTTCGGTCAACTTGTCTGAGGCCATAATATGCTAAAGGACATCATTCAACCGTTAGTCCCTAAGGAAGCACAACCTTTGATCACAAATCCCTTTGGCCATCCACTCTATGTTACCAGATCAAAAATAGGGGTATTTATTTCATTTGGCATGGACTGGAAAATTAAATCAACACATCACCAAACACAAGCTCTCCAGAAGATGTGGCTCAGGCAGGGATCTGAGTGTAGTCCCGCAGAAACAATTTTTATGGCACATAAAGTTTTTATTATGCATAAACTCTAAATTTATTTTTAATTTTTTTCAAGGCTGTCAGTGGGAGGATTGCTGGCCTATAGCAAATTGCAGATTGTAAAAATCTTTCCACAATGAGGCAACAGCTTTTTCCACAGCGACTGTGGTCCAGGTTCTCACAGCAATATTCTTAACCACACTGGGTCACGGCCAGGTACCTTGGAGGTTAGACAAATACAGTCAACTAAGGAAATCCTAAATGATAGCTCTGTCACAATGTCCTTTCCCATTTGCCTCCCAGACACCAAACCATTGGCTTCCTTGCCACTGGACCAGGATGCACCCTTCCCTCCTGCTCCACTTTTTCACACAATGGCCAGCATTCTGAACTACTCTTGGCCCATGGTTTGGCCCATGCTCCCAGAGCCTTGGAATCATCTAGAATGAGGTTCTCATAACCCCAACTTCCTGTGCAGACTTCAAACACACACACACACACACACACACACACACACACACACACCACACCAGGACCAGCTCTCAAGGAGTGAGAAAACAACATAAAATACACAAACCTGATCCTCAAACCTGCCAGCAGCACACTAGTAAATCCTCCCTTGTTGCCCTGAGTGGAGGAAACACTTCTGGGATCACTTCTTCTCTACTTGAGGCATTAAGCATTGTCCAAATCCCAAAAATGTAGCCTAGATTCTTTGTAGGCAGTCTCTGTAGGAAGATCCAGCTAGCTTCTGAAATAATATGTAACTTTCTGAAGATATTAGAAAGATTATCCTTTTTTCTCTTAAGCATTTGATTTTATTTCTATCCAAAGCCTTTTACTCACTGTATTCTTGTGGAGGAAATATACACGTACACACAAATATTCATTTTATAAGATTTCTTTGCAACAAGTAATGAATATGTAGCACTTAGGTCTTTTCCAGCAAAGACTTGAAACAATTACAATTAAATTTTCTGCTTAAGGGATAGAAAAACTTCCTGAAGGAAGTGAGATTTGAATTCATCACTCAAAGGATGGATTCAGCCATGACATCACCAGGAAAATCTTTTCCTTCCCTTACTGAATCTTCCGTGGAGAAAGTCTGAGTGTCGCCTAAATTGTAGAGATCTGTACCTGAGAGTCAGTCACTTGAAGGAGAAGGAAGACAGCGATGCTGCAGTTTCACATTCAGAGTTCACAACCAGGACTTACCTGCAGCCCCCTTGCTTGTGTTTTAACCCAAATGCCTTCTAAGCAATGACTTTGAGATCCTTAGGTGGCAGTTTTGCACAGAAGATCCACTCCAACTCCAGTCTTAAGCAAAAGAAGCCAAACAGCATTTTCCTTTTGTCTGTGACTTATTTGTGGCCTCTGTTCAAGGTGATTGGAAGAGCAAGTCTATGGAAATGTTATGATTTCTCTTTTCTCTCCTCCCCAAGGTGAAGAGATTGCCTCATTCTGTTCTGGGAGAGGAATAAGTTTTAACAAAGAAACTAGGATTCATCCAGTTCTGGACCTATCTTCTGGCTTTCATGAATTTCTTCCTCTTCTTCTAGAACTGAAACTCATGATATGTTTACAAATAAATTAGCCCTGGCAAAAGTAAACCTACTTTCTATTTATGGACCAGTAGCAGAAAAAGCAATTAGGATACTCCCAAGAAAATGAAGATCCTCAGGCAATAGGACCTCAGAACAATGGAGTATGCAGCAGGCCACCGTGAGTCATACTTTCCATCAGTAAAGTTCTTAAGACTCGAGTGTAGAGTAATTGGACAAAAGATCATGCATCTCCAGACAATTAGAAGAGTGCTGGCTTCAAGGCCCCCAGCACAACTGTGATCAAAGGAAGGCATTTGAGCAAGTTTCTTAGAAGTGTGCTTCACTAAACCTGGTCAGTAACGAAGTGGTGCCCTTAAGGCAACACAGAGCAAGGTCATGTCTTGCTCAGGTCCAGAGACCCCTCATGCTTCTCCTTAGATAGTATAATCTCAGAAGAACCTATCGAAACCTGCCAGGATGAAGAAAAGTCATGCCAACAGATATTCTTCATCTGAGGTTAGGATTTGGTTATTCTTTCTTTGTCTTATAAATTGCAAATACCATCAGACCGTGGGATGGTATTAACACATTAACAACCAGATAAAATTGAAAAATCAGTAACATCCCTAGAGAATGAAAGAATGAGTCAGGAGATGTACAGATTAGTTGAAAGTTTATTTTTCTCTGTGTCAGAAAAGAGGTTCAGGGGAGTTGAACCCAGGAGCATGTTTAAGAGGAATTCTGGATACACAAAATTCTAACCCAAAGTAATAAATCTCTAATGGTTTGATTTCATCTATCCTTCAAATTAAAATACCTACACTGAGGTCTCCTCCTGCAAAGACTTTAAATAATTGCAATTGGACTTTATGTGTATTCATCAGTCATGACCTGTATACCTGTTATCTTTCCTTAAACAAGCTATTTGCCTCCTACCCCAACCCATCAAAGGATAAAATAACCAACTGGGCTAGAGGCAACTTTGACTTTATAGGCCTATTCTAAACAATGTCCCAATCTTCCTCATTTCACTTCAAACCTTGCTCTTGGCTCTCGTTTCTGCTTTCTTTCAGTTCCGCTCAGCCCTAACCCTCTAGTGGTGTATCTACTCTTGCCCTCTGGCTTTTTGAAAATAATTTGTGTTTCTCTGCATATGTTTCTTATTTGGCTTAAGCTCACCATTTGACAATTCAGCTTCTTGAGCGTGGAGCTAAATAGCCATGTAACACACGTTACGATGTTGCCCCCAGCGGGTTCTGGGTAGGCCAGGTTTGAGGGGTCCTGCCTGATACTGTGATATGCTGTGACTGATGGCTGTGATGACCAAGTGCCCACGCTGTATGTTTACAGCAGCTTCACCTGTAGAGAAGGATGATGGGAATATTGGCTCTGAGTTGAGACATTTGGAGAATGTTACAGCCAAGAAAGTTATAGTAACCTTGTAATGGCATTTTTTGTGCCTTTATTTAGTCTCATCACAAAAGTTAACACATGCTATTGTAGAAAAATCTGGAAAGTACAGTAAAAATGAAAAAAATATTACTTATAAGTGTCCATAATCTCATCACCCAGACATAATCTCTGTTATCAATTTGTTTTATAATCTTCCAATATTATTGCCTATATGTAGCATATGTTTTCATAGCAAAATTAAATCACTGTACTCATTCTGATTTATTATTTTATTTTCATTTAATAAGTACAATGAATACTTCCTGTTTTTAATGGGTTATATTAAATTAAAAAGTCCTTTATTTAAAAACTCCATAATTTAATACAATAAATGCAACAAACAAAATCAAACAAGTAGTTCTATAGAGATGATTATGAAGCAAAATCAAAACATGACTCTGATAGAACTCACTCTTTTTGAGGCAGTATCACTGAGGGGTGAATAGTGACTATCCACAGGAAACCCAGACCATAAAACAGACAATCTCACTCTAGAACATTGGACTTGGGGTCAAATACCGTAGTTCACAGGGAAATGAGTGGTACATTCTTCACCAAATCCCTTGACCTTTCTTAGACAGCTTCCCAATCTATAAAACAAAACTCACAATCATTACTACCTTCAGTTGTGAGTAGCAATGCTGAGATAATGTTCTGTGAACTGGGAAGTGCCAAGCAAATGCAATGAATGCCTCATTGTTACTGAAGTGCGAGGTCGCTTGAGAGCATTGAGTTTTCATTAAGTTCACCTCACTGCCTTCCTGCAGTGGGAGTGAGAAACATTTTCCAAAAACACCTCTTGATCTCCAAATTTTCTCTCTCCTAATCTCAAATATCATCATGGTAAGTATTTCAAAATTTCTCCCTGTATGATCAACAGAGTGGACATTTCCTAACCTGGCTTTCTTTCTTCAAAGGGTATCTTTCAACAAGCAAACCAAAAAACCCTCATTAATTAAAAATTCTTATATACTTCTACTGAGTGAACCTAGGATATCACATACCACACTCTTTATATGAAAGGCTAATATAGACTTTTATCACAAAACTGATTTCTAGAAAATGGCCTTAAACTGATTTCTAGAAAATTCCCCTCAGTGACACGCAACATGAGCCTCTGACTTGCCGATCCATGTGAGTGCATGTTGGGGGCATCTAGGAAACAATGGAACATTCAAGAATGAGAGACCAGTGACACTCCTCTACCTGAAAGACTAGAAAAAACGAATCTAAAGTGGGATTTCATATTGTGTCCCACAAACAGAAACAAATACATTTATAGTGACAATTGTCTGTGCAATTCTGTTTCATGTGTGCACATTTGGGGTCCTGATTCTCATCCAGATGAGGAGCCCATTGAGGGCAAGGTAAACTCAGCACACTCTGTGGCTGCCACACTCCTGCCATAGCAGAAATAGCTCACTAAAACCTAGTGATCCAAAATAGGCAAGGAACCCTTACAACTCAAAAATAAGAAAATAAATAACCTAATTTAAAAATAGGCAAAAATGGGAGAACCAATTAAAATTTTATTTTGAAAAAATTTACCTGCTATAGTTTGAATCTGGAATGTCCCCCAAAGACCCAAGTATTAATGGCTTGGTCCCCATCCTGTGGTGCTATTGGGAGGTGGTAGAACCTTTAGGAGCTGGGTCCTAGTGGAAGAAAGCTAGGTCATTGGGGTTGTGCCCTTGAAGGAAGTAATGGGGACCCAATCCTCCAACCCTTCCTTATTCTTTCTTTCTGTCTTTCTTTTTTATTTTTTGACTTCTAACATCCATGAGATAAACAGACCTCCTCTGCCATACACTCTCATCATTAAATACTCTGTCACCACAGGCCCAAAGCAGCAAGGCTAAGTGACCATGAATTGAAATCTCTGAAACCATGAGCCAAAATAAACCTTTCCTCTTTTTAAATTGATTATCTCAGATATTTTATTACAGCAGTGCAAAGTTGACTAAATTGACACCACCAATAAAATATACAAATAAGCTTATGAAAAGATACTCAGAATCATATATTGTTAGGAAATTACAAATTAAAATGACAACCAGACACCACTATACACCAATTAGAATGGTAAAATCCAAAACACTGGCAGCAAAAATGCTGGTGAGGATGTGAAGGGACAGGCACCCTCATTAATTGCTGGTGGAAAATGGTATGGTCAATGTGAAAAAAAATTTGGCAGTTTCTTACAAAACTAAACATATTCTTACCATATGATCAACAAACATACTCCTTGTTATTTACTCGAATGAGTTGAAAATTTATTTCCACACAAAAACTTGCACATGGATATTTATAGTAGCTGTATTCATATTTCCCAAACTTGAAAGCAACCAAGATATGTTTCATTAGGTATGGATAAACGAACTAAGGTGAATTCATACAATGGGATATTATTCAGGTTTTTTTATAATTTTTTTTAAATAAATGATCTATGAAACCACACAAAACCAGGAAGTATCTTAAATGTGTATTGGTGAGTGAAAAAAACAAATCCAGTTTCAAAAGACTACAAACTGTATGATTCCAATGATATGGCATCCTGGAAAAGGAAAATCTATAGCGATAGTAAAAATGGCCAGTAGTTGCCAGGAGGGAGGAATAAAAAGTTGGGGTATGGAGGAATTTTATGACAGTGTAACTCTTTAGACAATATTCTCATGGAAAACACATGACATTACACAGTTGCTGAAACCCATAGAACTATACAATGCAAAGAGTGAACCTGCAGGGAAACCATGTGCTTTATTAATAATAATATGTCAACATTCATTGATCAGTTGTAACAAACATACCACAGTAATGCAAGATGCTAATAATAGGGAAAGCTAGAAGGGAGGAGGTAATATATGGGATCTCTCTGAATTTTCTCCTCAATTTTCTGTAGACTTAAAATCACTCTAAAAAAATAAAATCACTTAATTAGCAATCTAATTAGAAAAATAGTAAAGTCCCTACTGATTGACTAGTTTTTTGATTAGTGTGAAATGGAGCACCTTTCAGGATCTAGCTACTTTCTCTGGACAGAAAATGCTACTGAAAATTCTTTGATAAAAATCAGAACTGTGAGAATTCTTCCCACTGAACACCAAGTGCAAAGGCAACATGGAATATGAATTTAGGAGGCTGCCTGCCAGTTGAGCCTGTGTCTTCTTCAGAGCCTTGATCTTTTCTGAAATAAAATCTTCTAGAAATTTCACACACATGGGAGCAAAATGGCTCCTCTCCACAATCTCACAAAGGAAGTGCCCTTGTGGCCTTGAGCATAAATAAAGACAGGGACAGCTGCTTCTATGGATCCCCCACTCTTCTCTGGGGAGTTTTTGAGTTGTATACAATCATGAGTAACTTCCCAATCTATGGAAAGCCTTTGTACTAGGCTGAGGACATTTTAATGCATTTGCCTTATTAATCTTTGAACCTTCACTAAATGGGAAATATATTAAGTGGACCTGCGATGTGAGAGCTGAGAGCAGACTATTCTGGGCTGTATGGGGTCACCCTGAAAAAGAGTAAATGAGGGAGAGAAAGAAAGAGACTGGGGAGTAGGGAAAAGAATATCTTCTTCAAAATCTTAGAGCATAAATATTTAACGACACTTGCCATGACTTGAAATTCTCTGAGCCTGTATGTGGGAGAGTGAGGTCATGTGCATATGAGGGAGAAGAGAGCTTCGTGGGAGGAGCTGGTGCTTTTCCCCACTGTTTCCCATTCACTCTTAGTTCTGCTCTTTTTCTCAATAATTTCCCCTAAGCTAGTGTGCTTTTCTTGTTGGTTTTTTTTTTTTTTTTCTGTGATGATGGTAAAATTCTACCTAATTAAGAATCCCCTTCCTTCCTTAAATCTCATTTCAGAATCCACATTTTCAAAAAAACACTTTCCTCAGAAGGACAAATTCCTATAAAATTCATTGCAATATTTAGGGTATCCAGATTGCGTAGCTAACTGGCACTTGACATCAAAATAATAGCCAGAAACAAGAACATTAAAGCTGAAAGGAATTTAAGGACCCCGGCAAACAAATTTCTTTTTTTTTGTTGTTGTTTGTTTCAGTTTTTAAAAACATGTGCAGAAACTGGTACTTCAAAGTGCTAGGTCACTTTCTCAGTGTCATATCCTGGTGCATCCAACACTAGAACCCAAACTTTCTCAGAATTCATTTTCTCTTATCTACATGATCATATCCTTTAAGCTGGTTACAAATTTTGTCTCAGTTTTTATTTTTTACTTTAAAACATTATGTTTCATTGCAAAACAGCATGCACGTATTTATTCTCTCATTTTCTCTACAAATATGTTGGAAGGCATACTCTGCTCCAGTGCCACTGCCGCCGCAGGCATCAGTAGCAGTAAGGACCTGCCCTGTCCAGCACATGACATCTTCATTGTAAGAAAGGGAGAGGGGTGGTCAAAAGCATAAATTGCACTCAGAACCTGTTCTCATGGAATTTAAGATCAGAGGAAATAGAATTCAAGGTTGCGTGGAGATTAACAATGGATACTGGAAGCTTTATTTTCTCTGTTGACAAGGGTGGGTTTTATTCTGTTCATAATAAGAACCACTGGAGAAAAGTCATGGATGAAAATCTATGTTTCAGAGAAATCCTTCTAGTGCTAGAAAGGATCAGGGCCTGGCCCAGGGTGGTGGACTTTGTGCCTTACATCAGTCATCTTTTCCCCCCCAGTCCCCACACCCCCATCACAAGGCTCACCCTCCACATCAGAGCAGCTCATAACTGGGAGTTACATGGAGGAGTATGTAAGTTCCCCTGCTTCAGAACATCTCTAATTTAAATGTTCACCTTTGCTGTCATTCCACAAAAAAAATATTCATTGTGTAGAGTCAAACCCCAAAGCCACTGAGGAGGCAGTGCAAATCCACATGTAGATGCAGGGGCTGCACCCCTTAAAAGGGAGGGAAGCCTGGTGCAGTGGCGCACACCTACAATCCCACAGGCCCAGGCAGGAGGATTGCGAGTTCAAAGCCAGCCTCAGCAAAAGCGAGTTGCCAAGCAATTCGGTGAGAACCAGTCTCTAAATAAAATATGAAATAGGACTGGGGATGTGGCTCAGTGGCTGAGTGCCCCTGAGTTCAATCCCTGGTACCTGTACCTGCAAAAAAAAAAAAAAAAAAAAAAGAACCCACTTTGATTCTCCACAGCAGGGTTGGCTTACTTTCTCTGTAAAGGGCCAGAGAGTAAATATTTTAGGCTTTGCAAGCCGTACAGTCTCTGTTGCCACCATATTGTTCCGTTGCCATAGACAGTGTAATGAATGAGCATGGCTGTGGTCCAGTAAACTTCAGTTTCCAAACAGGCAGTGGGCCAGATTTGACCTTACAGGCGTAAAGTTTCCCCATCCCTCTGTCTGATAAATATCTACTTTCTCCACAATTCTTGCATGGGATGCAATTGTTTTGCATTATACCAAGCCTCAACAAGTTAAAATATGGTATTTCAGTAGAATAGCCAGTAGAATAGCCCATTCTTGTTTTCTCATTCCAGGCTTCCTTTTTTGTGAGGCTGATAAACATTTCTCAGAAAACAATTGTAGAATTTTATTTGATTTTTAAGCATCTGTGAGCAGTGGCAAATAATAGCGTTTGAAACTGGAAAGGGCTTTAGAGATCTCCTCATTCAACCTCTTTCTTGGTACAACAATCTGAAGCTAAAGAGGCAAAGTGGATTGCCAGAGGTCACGTGGTCAGCAGTGAGGGTGATGGGCACCCTACTGGGGGATTTTTCCCTCTGCGAAAAGTCTGTTCTCTTTTCCCTCATGCATTACATTTTGAAAACCAAAATAAAAATAGTCTGCAAAATGTCCCTAAGAAGCACATCCTAGAGCAGTTCATACCACCTGGCACATCACCTAATCTGAGGTCCATGGTCAAAGAGGTGCCACTTGCCAAGTAGACACACACCTATACTACCAGGAGCCGCCTTCTAGCAGGAGGCTGGCCCACCTGTGATATGCAGAGGAAACACACATCTGCATTACTGTATTTCAGAGTATCCATTCTTGTCTCCTAGAGCCATCAGAATTCATTATTATTTTAAAATATGATTCTTCAGGAAGGACTTCCAATGACAAGGCAGCTGAGTTCTTGGTAGAAATGCCTATAAAATGTCCAGGAGACTTGGAGACACGTTAACATCTGTTAAACGGGGTGGAAACCCATCAGTAGAGAAGTGCTAGGAATGGAGTGTCCTACTTCCACATTCTTTCTAGGATGCACACTTTGTCACAAGGCCTGGGTGGGTAGGGGTAGGAATTCACAAATGCTGATTTAGATGTTCAAAATTGTGTTTGTCAACTTTCTATCCTTGTGACAAAAGATCTGAGAAAAGCCAGCTTAAGGGAGGAAAGATTTATTTTGGCTCACAATTTCAGAAGTATCAAACTCTTGGCTATTTGGTTTTGTTGTTTCTGGATGTTGGTGGGGAAAGCATCATGGTAGAGAGGACATGGAGGAGCAGTCGCTCACATGGCAGTCAGGATAGAGAGAGAGGGAGGGAGAGACAGAGAGCAAGCCCCAAGGGGCTGAGGACAAGACATAACCCGTCAATGACATACCCCAAGTGATCTGCTTTCTCCAACTAGACCCATTCCTCAAGTTTCCACCACCTCCCAATAGTACCTCCAACTGAGGACCAAGTCTTTGAGGGGGTCATTCCCACCCAAACTGTAACAAAGATGGAACATTTACATATTTATCCCTGAATTAAACATTTCCCTTGAATGCAAGTCATAAAAATAAATTACACAATGTCTATGACTGACTCATTCTACAGTTATTCCCAGAGAAAGGTCAGATTAACCATATCCATTCCCTGGTGCCCTTCCACTCAGTTCACTTCCAGTTGGCACCTTCGTATTTGAAAGATTCTGAAATCTTTTTCAAGAACATTTGGTTCCGTTAAACAATAAAATCACAAACTCTTTGTCAATTGGTATTGCCATTTATTTCTGTTGTCCTTTGTGTTTTCTTTTCCCTCCTTTTGCTAGAATTAATTTGACCATCTAGTCAATCTAGATTAGGATTGATTCTGATTCTTATCAAGAGTACATGTATGACTGCATGACAGATGTGATCCTGCAATATGTATAATCAGAAAAATGAGATATATTACTCTATTTATGCATAATCTATCAAAATATATAAATGCATTCTACTGTCATGTACAACTAATTAGAACAAATAAAATTTAAAATTAAAAAAAAAATAGTACTAGAACAATCCAAAAGAGTAAACTCTCTTCTAGATAGGAATGGATGGTCCCAAGGATCTTCAAATCTAGTAAGTTCCCTGCGTTTCTCCTATCTAATTTTGCTTGCAATAATACGCCAGGCTTTGTGAGAAGTATCAAATTTATTTAATCCTCTAACATCCCAATGGAATAAGCATATAATTCATTCCATTTTGCAGAAAGACATATGAAGGTGAGTGAAGTTAAATAAATTTCTAAGTTCACAAAACTAGTTAAGTTCTGTCTGCCAAGAGAACTACGCACTCTTAAAAACCATGTGAACCCTTCCAATTACCCACATGATGCCAGAATAAATTTTTCTAACATGCAAATCAGATCATATTACTGTTCAAGTCTTAAAATTTCAATAGTTCTTCATGTCCTCAGGACTTTATTCACAATGTACTTTTCATAGAATAGCATGTAAAAGCCTCTGCCCTCCCCCTCTTTCTTACTTCACATCCTCCACCCCTTCTTCCTCCAGTTGCATTGCACGTGCCAACCTGCTAGTTTTCAATAAGACAGGCCACTTCACTCTTCCATGCTTTGCTCATCTGCTGTCTCTTCCTGGAGTGCCCTCCCTCCCACGCTGCCCCAGAGACACCCAGTAATCAGCATTTGGTTGACAGTCATCTACTCCTAAAGGCTTTTATAAACTTTACCCAATTTCCCTTCTTCAGTTCCTATTTTACCTGTTTTGAAGAGCAATTTGGCAATTTGGACTCCACTTTTTCCTAGAAATTCTACCTCTAGTATATGCTTTAGGGAAATTTTTATGCAAGTATGCAAGGAGATATGAACAGTGTTCAGAGCAGCATCACCTGTTATAATTAAAAAATGAAAATAATCTAAATATAAATAACCAAACAAGTGAATAACTAAATAAATTTGAGGATAACTATACTGTGAAATTCTATATTTCAATAAATTAGAGCTACA
This sequence comes from Sciurus carolinensis, assembly GCF_902686445.1. Lineage (NCBI taxonomy): Eukaryota > Metazoa > Chordata > Mammalia > Rodentia > Sciuridae > Sciurus > Sciurus carolinensis. Next base: position 56,057,386 of record NC_062218.1, read on the forward strand.
CCATGGATACTGGAGTATCAGTATGATAAGTCTCAAAATATAAATTTATAAGCAAAACACAAACCATAGACTGATAAAAATAGTTTGATATAACTTACTTGCAATCCTCCTGTCTCTGCCTCCTGAGTCACTGGGATTACAGATATGCACCACTGCATGCAGCTATACTTAGTAACTTTTTACAACACAGGAAACGACCCTTTAATTTCCTAATGGATACATCTTCAGGTATTTAGATTGGAATCAATACTCACCAGACACAAAGTAGTAGTACCTTTAAAAGAGGAGAGGCAAAAAATTAATACTTTATGTTTGTAAAATCTGAAATAATGCAAAATGCTAATTGTTACTCATTTGGTGATCTGTACCTAGAGTTTTGCTATATTAATGTTTTTTATGTTCAATAACTTTAAAATTTTTCAAAACAAAAAAAAATATCTGATAATTCACTTGGGCCTCTAGGAAACCATACCTAGACATAGGTGATAGTGGCTGCAAAGGGGTACTGTATGTGTCCCAAGCTCACTGATTAGACACACTGATTAGAAATCAGCTCCTGGATTATCCAAACACACATTTTGTTAATGAGCAGTTGAGGACATGAGAGGGAGCAGACAGCTGGCTAATGACAGAGAAAGGACCTGAGTCACAAGACTCACAAGTTAATGCCCTTCCATGGTGCCACATCCCTTCCCAAAATCAAAACTGGGGAAAGGAAAACATTTAGTTCTTGCCCACTAAGAGCTTCTGGTACGTTTCTCTTTTCACCGTGTGGTGGTTTGATGTTAAACATTGGAAGTTATTTCCCTATTTCTTTGTAATATTTATAGCACAAAAACAAGGAGGAATGAACTGAAATGAAATGATCATTCCTGGCACTTGAAGAAGAGAAAAGAAATTGATATTTTTAAGAAAGCATTTCTGAACTGAGCAACAAATCCCCATTCCCAAATTACCTTCTCCTTTGTGATTATTCCTAGCTGGTTGCAGAGGACACATAGACTTCAAAACAATCGGGCCACCAAGCACTTGCCATTCTTCCCTCACTGGTTTAATTTCATACACAAAAATGGGAGGTTGCTGATGCAGGCAGGACAGCATACTCAACTTCTTCCCACCACACAGCCAGCCAAGCTGGACCTGAGATTGCCCAGGGTGACACAGCAACAGTGACCATCTCCCCTTCCTCCTCCATCATTCTGCGCTGTGGTCCCCTCTACTTGTGCTGCTTGGTTTTGCTTGAATTGCTTGGGTGATGTGTGGTTTTCTCCCACCTACCTGCTGTTCCCATCTCTTAATCACCAACCATAAAATGAGATTCTGTCCCAGCCTATAAGTGGAATGGGCCTCAAGAGTGGAGCATTAAGGGTCCTTGTCCTATCGGAGTGGCCTAGAAGAAAGCATTTCTGAAGTGAACAACAAATAGATTTCAGATCTCTGCCAGGGAAGGAGACCTACCCTGTGAGTCGTGCTGAGTCTTGGGAGAAAGCCAAAAAGGGGTGAAGTTTACAGATGAGAAGTCCTTGTCCAAAGAGGTGTATCATACTTTGATGTGATCAGGGCTGGTGACACCTGAGGAGTTGTTCAAAGATGGAGGGAGAAGTGCCATGAGTCTCAATGGCCCTTCCATTTTGAAGCAGGACACCAACCAGTGGCTGGAATATTAGGGACAAGTCTAGTCTCTCAGAGGGACTAAATTTCCAGGGAGAAGATTCTCAGGGTAGAAGCCCAAGAGGTTGGGGAAAGAAAATATGAACAATAAGTCTTCAAAACCTGATGAGTTTCCTTCCCAGAATTAAAAGATAAATCTCTTCTATAATGGGGGTGGAGCCACTATGCTTATGTTACATAAATATAATAACAGCCTCTGACCCTTTTACACTAGGAAAGGTAGAAAGGAGCTTCTCCTTTACTATTTTAAATTGAATCTATAAATTACCCTTTTTTCTTAAATCTTGGCAACTTTGTATGATTCAGTCTTATAAATGCTATTCATGGTTTGGACAATGTGAACTATTTTAGTGGGAACTATGATCATTTCAAGTTGTCAGTAAATGAACTTTCCTGGCTCCTTCATTTCCTCCACTGCAAAATGTAGATAACAATCCACATCACTCATCCTTACATGGAACTGATTTAAAACATAATAAAGATAATAACAGTCAATCACTGAGAGAGAACATGGAACCAAAATGCCGTTACGCCAGCATTATACATTGAATACTATAGGAACACTGTGGGTGTCCTCGTAATGAATATTAGAGTTAATGGAAGCAAGCCATCAAAGTCTCATCATGCCATCTGGTTGGTCTACCTGAGAATTCAGGTTACTGACCTGCAGGGTACCAATCAACCATTTAGGGATGGGCTATTCAGAACTAGGCTCTATTCCTAATGGCATCCTTGGTATCTTGTGTCTAGCTATCCTGGGCACCCTATAGAGTTTCTCACCTTTCTGTCACAGAAACATGGCTATGGAAGGGAAAAAGGGATAAGATCTAAAGAGAAACTTCTAGGCCTTTCCAGCTCTGGAAAGAATTTCCCTTCTAGGCAAGTCCACACTCCCCTCTTCATCTGCTTTATTCCCTCATTAAATATTCCCTGGGAGTCCAGAAAGGCATTTAGGGCCCAGGATCCTGTGGGGGTTGTTCCTCCCATTTACATTACCCATGAATAATCCCAAGCCAAGCAAAGAAGGAAGAGCAAGCAGGACTGTGTGCTGCTCAGAAAATTCCCTGTCCTATAATTTGCCTTTTCCACTTTCTACAAGGAGCCCAATGGACCTTTTAAGGCTGCTGCAAACTTTCAGCTGAGTGGCAGCTCGGTTACAATGATAGCTAGCGGCCTTTCCCAGGGGCAACCACATCATGTGGTCATTTCCTTAGGTCTGCCAGGAACCCTGAGGACATAATGCCCAGACCCAATGTAGTCACAGCAGGAAGTGACCAAGCACATGGTGAGGAGCTCTCCTTCCATCTATGAGTCATGAATTATTGCCACACATAGGAGTAGAGAACTCAGTCCAGGCTGGATGGAGAAGGGGCAGTTCGGACAAGAGGATCAGGATATGTTGAGATGAAGAGGAGGACTCAGTTCATGTGGCACCCCACCCCCCCAACCACACAGAGAATCAACTCACTCATGTGCCCGTCATCTGTCCTCAGCACAGGGCAATTAAAGACTCCCCCAGACTCAAACGAGCAAGGAGGCAAATGGATTGAGATGATTCTAGAACAAACAGAATCCCAATCTGTGTTCCCAGTATCTTCAAAGCAAATCCAAATTTCCTGACCTAGCACCACCTTTCTGTTCCTGCACCCCTGCCCCTTCCCTCCTTTCTTAGCACTGTCCCCCAGCAATATGAGACTTGGAATATATCAGTCCTGTTCCTTCCTGCATACATTTTCTTTTGCTATTTCTCCCAACCTTCTAGAAAATATTGGGCCTTTCTATCCAAATCCATTCTGAATTCATAAGATGAATATTTATAGAGCACACTGAGTGACTATTGCATGCAAGGAACTGTACTAAACTCTTGGGACACAGCAATATGCAAAAGAGACCAGAATCCTAACCCTCCAAAGTCTATGGTCTTTGAGAAAATTCCTTTGTCTTCTGTGACCTCTTCCACTGCTTAATGTATAGAAAAATTGCCAATGCCATTTATTTGGTAATTAGTGCTCTACTTTATTTTTCCACTATTCTATTATATTATTATTTAACATTTTATAGATATCTATATAGTCTCACCAAATGAACTCTATAAGATCTGTGGGGACAGAGATCTCATTTAAATTTTTCTTTGTGTTTAAAATATACTTCCAAGCTGCTCAATTCACAATAGCCGGATTGTGGAACCAACCTAGATGCCCTTCAATAGATGAATGGATAAAGAAACTGTGGTATATATACAATGGAATATTTCTCAGCCATAAAGAAGAATAAAATTATGGCATTTGCAGGCAATTGGATGAAGTTGGAGAATATCATGCTACATGAGATAAGCCAATCCCAAAAAACCAAAGGAGGAATGATCTCACTGATAAGCTGATGATGATACATAATGGGGGGTGGGAGGGAGGTAAGAATGGAGGAAGGATGGACTATATAGAGGAAAAAAGGGATGGGAGGCGTGGAGGGAAGGAAAAATAACAGGATGAATCAAACACCATTACCCTATGTAAATGTATAATTACACAAATGGTACGCCTCTACTTCATGTACAACCAGAGAAACAAGTTGTACCCCATTTGTTTACAATAAAAAATAAATAAATAAATAAATAAATAAAATATACTTTCAAGAATAGAATGAAAATGAAGATATATCACAAGAAAACAAAGGAGAATGAAGATCTTATCATTCCTTAGTTTACTACCCAAGGCCTAGCTCAGGATTTCTCTACCACAACACTATTAGTATTTTGGTCCTGACAATTCTTTTCTTTTGGGGGGTGGGGCAGTACTGAGAATTAAACCCAAGGGTACTTTACCCCAGTCTTTTTTTTTTAACCCCAGTCTTTTTTTTTTCCTTCTTCTTCATTTGAGACAGAGTCTCTCTAAGTTGGAGAGGCCAACCTTGAATTTGTGATCCTTCTGCCGCAGCTTCCCGAGTCATTGAGATTGCAGTTCAGCTCCGCAGCACCCAGATATCCTGACAATACTTTGTTGAGGGGGCCTGTCCTGTACTTTATAGAGTCTTTAGCAGCATTCCTGGCCTTTAATTCCCAAAGTATCCCTGCCCCAGCTGTGAGAACCAAAAATGTCCTGAAACATTGCCAAACATCCTGAGAAGAAGGTGATAACAATTGAACTATCACTTAGTCATATCCCTGAAATCTCTTGAGATTGCTTTTTTGCTTCTGTTAGTAGATTAATACATACATATAATATTGACATTAAAACAAGTACATCTTTCCAAGACACTAAGAAGTGATTGAGTAAGAAGTTCCTTGTACTAGGAGTCAACTCCCAGGGCCTAAGAGTGAGAAGTCAGATCCAAAAGGTCAAATTTTGCTCCCAAAGTCAATTTTGTGCCTTTAGAGAATGTTTCAAATATTCTGACAGCTGTAAGTGAGTAATGCCTCCTCAGACAATGTCCTGGGATGGTTGGTGTCTGCTTACCTCACTAGGGCTAGCTAGAATTTACCTTTGAAGTCTTGTTGTCCCCATCCTTCTTGACATTTAGAGTTCTAAATCCCCAGCCCCATGGGAATGTAGGAGAGCAGTTCCCTCCTGATATAATCTTTGAGTAGGCTAGAAGCAAAAAGTCAAAAAAAAATTCAATTTTTCCCTTTGTTTGACTGTCAGCCCCTATAACACTGAGAAAGTTCTGCCTCTGAATGACACTGTATGTAACCTGTCTCAAGAATCATGCATTTTAAAATCAGGCCTAAAATTACAGAGAAAATCTATCCCTAGTATCCACTACTTAATAAAAATACTGGTTTTCTTCTGGACTTAAAAAAAAAAAAGTGAGACTGGAGTCACAGTTGACTGGAACCTAGGAAAGTTTAACTGGACGCTCCTGGGTGAGGGACGGATGCGGGGCTTCTGAAGCTCACTGGATTCCTGGCTCCCTGAGGCAGGGAGTGAACAAGGTCTCGCCTTCTCAGCACCTCCAGCACTTAGCTGCACGGTTGGCATGTAGCTGTGATGGCCAGTAAATATCTGCTGAATAAACTTTAATGGGAACTTCAGGCACATGCCTGCGATCCCAGCCACTTGGGAGAATCCAGGAGGATCTCAAGATTGAGGACAGTCTCAGCAACTTAACAAGACTGTCTAAAAATAAAAAGGTATGGGAGTGTTGCTCAGTGATAAAGCTTGTCTGAGTTCAATACCCAGTACTGAAAATTAAAGCAAAAAAATTTAAAAATTCTAAAATAAAGAAACTTCAGTAAAACATGTTTCCGTCCTTTTTGGTTATATGTTCAGTGTGATTTGACATAAATGCATTTATATTACTAATTATATATTTATAATATAAATTATATGTTTATGCTTTATAATATATAAATAAAATATTTATATTCTATAAAACAAATATAACTATTGAAATAAATTATTTTTACACTTATTAATATAATTTAATATAAAGAAAAATAGAACTCACGTAGAACAGCACCATGTCCCAAGCATTCTACTGTTTGTCACGTATTTCATTTCATTTAGTTTATATTTCTGTACATGTTCCATCTTAAATCCTGAAGATACCTAAGAAACTTGTTTATTCCAAATTAGTAGTTCAATGAGTCAAAAAAAATCAGTAATTATCTACTAAACATTTGTTCTCTAATTTATTTGTTTTCCCCACTCATTTGACAATGACCTGCTTATTGAATACCTAAAATCGACCATGAAAAAATTAAAAAAGAATACCTATTCTCTATAACCCCCTTCTTAAGATCTGGAAATATAAGAAACAATAAGACAAAACCTCTGACCTCAAGAAGTTTATACCCAGTGTAAAAGGGAGAGAGTTAAACAGACAATTATAATATGATGTCGTAAAAATACGGATAAGTACGAGACCTGATGGACGGCCAGAGCAGGGCATCTAAATGAGCCAGGAAGAGGACAGAAGATGTCAGCACAGGTTGCTGGTGGAAGAGGCAGCTGATCTAAATTGTAAAGGCCAATGAAATGGCTTCCGGGACTCCACACATCTCCTGACACTGTGTGTGTGTGTGTGTGTGTGTGTGTGTGTGTGTAAGTTCACCATCACTTCAACAGTCTCAAGACTTGTAAACAGATTCTGAAGCACAATTTTATTTCATATACAAAGCACTGGATTCTACTCATCAAAATGGAATTATCATTCAAACTAGCCACAGTTAATCTGCTGGTAGGTTAGGATTCACTTAATTTCAGAAATTTTATTTTAATTTTGCCAAAGTAAATAACCCTTTTTGGTAATATAGCAGAGCCTCATAATTGGGCGTCAGGATAAGTTAACTGAATACTTAAGTCTTAGCTAATCTAGACAAGAATAACATGATCCATCTGATTTCTGCTCTAAGAAGGGAGCACATGTCATTTTTTTTCTACCTTTGTCTTCCCTGAAAGAGTTTTCTCCGATGAATGTTAACTTTCTGATAATGCACCCAGATCAATCTGGAGACAGCCACATGCAACTAGGTCATGTAAATGGAGATGGCACCTACATTTGAGGTACTGAGTCAGAGCCATGAAGTGTTCTTCAGTAGTTTCCGCTTGGAGAGAGACAGAGAGTAATAAAGCAAACAGTAATCCAAGCCAACACGTCCATGAACAGGATGAGACATTGGGATGTCCCTTTTATTTGTTTTTAGTGAGGAAATACATACACTTCATAATTGTGCCTGTTGAAAACCCAAGGGTGGATAATACACATAAATTAAAATAATTTTACTGACCACTCCACATGCTGCCTCCTGTTGCTGTGTATATATCACAAGAAAGAAAATAAGGTACGTGCTCCAGTTTGCTCTTGTTGGCCACATTATGCCATGTCACCTTCAGCAGGGGGTATGATGAGGGTGGAAATGCCTGTTTAGAAAGTGACTTTATGGTCACACACTCTTTAGATTCTGCATTAACACCATCTCAGTATTACCCTACATGTTTGCTTAAGTTTTTCCATGTTTGGCTTTCCCCATTGACATCATCTGCAAAAATAATGGGAAATGGCTATGTTCAAGTTCATGTTTACATGAGATTACAAGGCCTTTCAAATTCTAAGCAGTAGAGAAAGATTTTGTGGATTAAGTTTTCAACTTATTGGAGAATCCATTTTAATTTTTCACAACATTTCTAATGACTCTACCTCCAGATTAAGAGTGCTGCAAAAAAATTTTTAGTATAGTTGTTGTTATAAAGTAGGAAAGTTTTGCAATATTAAGAGAATATTGTGTTTGTGTGTGTAAGCTGTGTGTATAGAATAAGTTTCTCTCCACCAAATTGCCTAATAAAGCAAGTAAAATATTAAATATAAATTTAGGGTTGAAATGGTTTCTGGAGGATACACATGTGCACACAAAGGTGCATATATAATAGATATGTGTATGTGGGTGTGCATCTATGTATATATTTCACACAATATTCATTGTGAAACATGTCATCCCATTTAGCAGTTGTCCTATTGAAGTTCATCAAAGTGCCTCACTGACTCCATCCCAGAACGGATGAAGAATAACATCTTTGATTCTCTTCTCCCTTGTGTTTAAGGGTCTGCTCAATAGTAAATTAAGAACTGAGTTGCATTACCTTTTCGGGAAATACTGATCTAAGTGTGACTCTAGTGACAAGAGTTGGCATCAATTTCTAAGCATCACTTTGACTATCACTTCATATTTATATTCACTCTCTGGAATGTACATATAAGATGGAAACCAAATGAGTACACTCGGGTGCCTCCAAAGATATGAAAAAATTCCTTTGAAATTTGTGTTCTTTGTGTAACCATAGTTTAACCTTCCAAATTTCTAGCAAAGCAAAGACACTTTTAACCAATTAGCAATATAAATTTGGGGCATTGTGATAGAGAGAGCATTTGCACTCACTAGACCTAGCTGGGGTTCCAGCTCTGCTGCTTGCTGCGGGTATGGAGGATCCCTTCTAACCCACTTCCAAAAGTGATTTTGAAGTGAGACAAGACAATGGAGAGATGCCTTCTGTTATGGACTGAATTGTGTCCCTCCACCCCACCCCTTAAATTTATATGCTGAAGCCCTCACCACCAGTGCCTCAGAGTACAACTGGAGTTGGGGCCCTTAAAGAGGTGATTAAGGTCATAGGAGTGGACTCTAATCCAATGTAACCAATGTTCTTATGAGAAGAGATCAGGACACAGATGCACACACACAGAAGATCATGTCATGGCACACAGAGGAGACAGTCATCTACAAGCCATGGAGAGAAGCCTCCAGAAGAAACAAGACCAGACAACCTCTTCATCTTGAACTTCTAGCCCCCAGAATTAGGAGAAGATAAACTTCTGTTATTTAAATCTCCCACTCTATGGTGCTTTGCTCTGCCTGAACTTGCAAACTGATACAGCTGATAAACTGTAAAACTCCAAAAAAGCTAGATCATTAGTATCCCACCTTTGATGAACAACTGTTGTTGAATATTTTGTTTCTACACAAATGCCTAAAATGTTCATTATAAGTTAATTCATATCTATTCATTTTAAAAATCAGCCCTGTCTTGAAACCCTATTGACTATCACTTTATTTTTCTTACACTTCAAAATAATGACATTTAATTTCATTTACTCTAATTTCTGTGATTAACTCCAGCATTTCATCTAATTTTGTCTAAGTTAATTCTGGTTTTGTGTGCCTTATATGTAAGAGACAATGGGAACTATGAGCTTATAAAAATATCACATAAATATCCAAAGTTGTGGTTGGTTTGATCTCTTGATTTCTTAGTCATTTTATTGCACAGTATTTGGAGTCCATCATTTCTTAAATTTCATATATAAAATCAATTTTACTGTATGTCAATCATAAAAAATTTAAGGACACAATACTAATGATATAAGACTAAAGAATGAGTCATAAGGGCAAAAACAATATATACATAACTATTATCTAATGTTTGGGAGAAATCAAAAAGATCTGTGCACATTTTGAAACACAAAAAAAGGAATATATATAATGTAGTTGAGAAAGAGCAGAAGAGGGGTTCATCCATTTCTAGAATAGAGGTGCAGTGGTGACTAAAGGGTGAGGCAAATGGCAGAATGTGCCTATCTGATAGAGTTGCTATAACAAAATACCAGAGACTATGTGACTTAAACAGCAGAAACTTATTTTCCTGTAGTTTCTGCAGGTTTGAAGTCCAAGATCCAGGTGATGCTGGGTTGGTTTCTGAGGAGGCTTCTCTTCCAGGCCTGTAGTCCTCTTACTCTATCTTCACAAGGCCTTCCCTCCTTGCTCATAGGGATCTGAGGTATCCTTTCCATTTCTTCTGAGTACACTCTTTCTTTTGTATTAAGGCCCCACCCTTAAAATCTCATTTGGTTTTTATTACCTCTTTATAGGCTCTATCTCTAAATACATTCACGGTGCGGATAAGGACTTCAACTTATGAATCTGAAGGAAACAGTTCAACTCATCACATTCTGCTCTCTGGCTCCCCAAAATTCATATCACATCAAATGCTAAATAGAATCTTCACCCCATTCCAATAGCCCTGGAAATTGTAACCAATTCCAGCATTAATTCCAAGTCCACAGTCTTACTAAATGTCATCTAAGTCAGGCATGGTCAAAGACTCAAGTCCAGCTGTGAACCTGTGGTGAAACTGGTCAAGTTATGTGTTTCCAAAACACAGATAGAAGGCAGACATTCTCATTTCAAAAGGAAGACATTATAAAGAAAGCGCTGATGACTCCAGATAAGACCAAAACCTAGAAATGTAAGTTTCGTCAGATCTTGATGCTCAGGAACAATCCCCTTTACCCAGATGTTCTGATTCCAGGCCCACTGGGAGCCCTGCAGAGCAGCCCCACTGGACAGCCAGTGTCACCAAAATCAAGGAGGTGAGAAAGTGGACCCACTTTCTGAAACCAAGAAGGAAATACCTTGTCCCCACAGCCTGTCTGCTCTGGGCCTGTGGTGACAGGGGCAGGCTTCAAGGTCCCTGACTCACCTTCAAAGTCACTCTCCCCTTTCCTTCAAGGATAAAGCATGTTCTCATCCCAACAGCTCTATTTTGCCTTGCTGTCAAATACCAGATATCTGAAGGTCTCCCTTTATTTCACCCTTCTCTGTCCCCTTTTGTTCAAACTGGTCGTGTCTCTGTGGTGGAATCCCATCTCTCTTGTTGGCCTCTGCTGAGAGGGATGACTAAAATCATAGGTGATCTCTTTGTGGAGCAATTGTCCCGCACACCCTTGGTGTTCTGTCCAGAATATTGCTTTTTTCTCCTTCTTTGCCATAGAGGTAGGCTAAGCGTTTCCCAAATCTTCAAGTTCTAGTTACTTTTTGCTTAATTGTTCCTTCAATTTTGTTCTCTTTGTGCTTGCCATAAGCAATAAATAAAAGTCAACCCACATCTTCAAAATTACCTAGAAGTCAATGTGGGTAAACAGTTAATTTCATCACACACAGATTCAACCTTCCATAAAACACTGCACAATGCCACCAGGTTCCTTGTCACTTCAAAACAGAAATTACTTTTCCTTTAGTTTCTAATAGTGTATTCCTCATTTTTGCCTGAAACATCACCAGGGTCACATTTAATGTCCATATTCTTACCAATATTCTGTTTGTGATGATATAGTAGTCTCTAAGATGACAGAAAATTCCCTGTGGCCCTCCTCTTTACTTCCTGAGCCTTCACCAGAATCACCTTCAACATTCACATTTCTACCAACAGTTCCTTCTAGGCAAATAAGCTAGGCTTTTTAAAATATGCACCTCAAAACTCTCCCAGCCTTCATCCATTACTCAGTCCAAAAGTCACTTGTACATATTTAAGTAATTTTTGCAGCAGCATCCACTTAATAGTACCAAAATCTATATTAATTGTTAGAACACTCAACAAAATACTACAGATTGGGGACTCAAAACAACTTTGGAGGCTTGAAGTCCAAGATCAAGGTGTCGCCTGGATTGGTTTCTTGTGAGGCCTTCCTTCCTGGTTTACAGATGGCCTCCTTCTCACTGTGGTCTTATATTGCCTCTTTTTTGAGCACATATGGAGAGAAACAGATCTTTTGGGTCTCTTCCTCTTCTTAAAGGGACACCAATCCTATTGGATTAGGACCAAAGCTATAAACTCTTTTGACATTTATTACCTCTTTAAAGACCATAGCAGTTACAATGGAGATTAGAGTTTCCACATATGAATTTGTTTGGTGAGGTCACAATTCAATTCTTGTCAGGACTCGAGGGTTCACTTGAAGGTTTTGCTTAGGTATAGGGAGAGGTGACAAATGGGCCAGAACTAGAACTAGAATTCTAAGTTCTTGATTCCTAAAGATAACTTTAAGAAACCGTGTCTTACTATTTGGCTTCAGGAAGTAAATGTCCAAATATCTCAGAAAAGAAGATTTTTCTATTCTCTTTTTAGTATTCCTAAGTGTAGAACTCTACATCCACAATTGATAACCTTTGTTAAGTCAAAGACTTATTGACATTGAACAGAATCTTTCCTCTTTTTAATGCTCATGATCTTGAAAATGGATCTGCACATTATGCATGCAATAGAAATTCATTAGATTAGACAAAAGGGGAATGAAGGGAAGGGAGGGGGGATGGGAATAGGACAGACAGAAGAATGAATTGCACATGACTTTCCTGTGTTCATATATGAATACATGGCTAGTGTAACTCCATATCATGTACAACCATAAGAATGGGAAATTATAGTCCACGTATGTATAATATGTCAATAACACTCTACTGTCATATATATCTAAAAAGAAAAAAATTTAAAAAGGAAATTCATTTCACTTGCTTCACATAGTGGAGGGATGATATTTCAGGGAAAGCCATGTTTCCTACCCTAAAGAAGCCAAGGCAGCAGTCAAGGGACTAGGGATAGACACCTGTGTCAATTCATCCAGAGATATCCATCATCAGATCAACACTTCTGCCTTACCAAAAACTCATCAGATTGGAAGTCAGAAGACCTGGGCTCTGGTCTCACCTTGATCGTTATTTAGCCACATTGTCATGATGAATTCAGCCTCCCCATAGCTCCATTTCCTTATATATAAAATAGAGGTGGCAGGAATATGTAGTGGCTATTGAACTAAAAATCACTGAATATCCTTTAGTTCTTCATACATTTTTAGGTATCCACAATTTTCTAGTTAACCTACTTTTTAAAATGTCCTGAAATAGTCTTATAGGTTCAACTGTACAACACTGCAATTATTTTATTTAAAAATGCTTTAATTAATTTTTAATTCATTCTAATTAGTTATACATGATAGTAGAATACATTTATGCATTTTTACCATATAATACAATATCCCAAACTGAACAGTATATTTGAGTAAGGCTTTGACTAATGCTAAATGTAGTGAAAGAATTATTCCTGGCCTTGCATATCATTTTTCTTTTATGATTTCTCAATACCATGTCTCTTCTCCCACAGTGGAAGTTTGGCTGAGAATTTTGTAACCCAAAATAAGGTTGAACATGATATGCCATAAAAGTGTGAAGAAACCAGCAGAGGACTCATGTTTACAACCAATCCCAAAATAAAAATATTTATTTTTACGTGAAGTACATTAACTGAATAAGCAACAATACTCACTTCCCTTCTTTTCTATGGAGGCTATGTTTCATTTAGAAAGAATGAGATACTTTGCTGCATTTGGGAGACAAATGAGTCCATGGCGAAAATTATGCTGCATGACAATGATACTAATCTTTGCTTCCATTGACTCTGTCAGACCCAGCTCAAGTCGGGAGGCCTGTAATTTAGAGTATAACTCTTCAGAGTGACTTGTGTCTTCCTGCAAATCTGAGGACAAACCTGTTTGACATGATATCTGGAGCTATGGTGCCTTGAAATTTGATTCCAAAAGTTTGCATACTAACTAATGTTATTTTTTAAAGGTAGGAATTGTCTTTGCTTCAAAATAGTAATTCCTGGTTTGAAAGATCTCCACATGATGTAATTGCCATATATTGCACTGCAATTTGAGAGGATCACGTTCAAGTCTCAAATTCTCAGACACTGGGTAAGAAGAGACTAAGAATGTTACAGAAATGACAAGCTTGGTCTGCTGGCAAGAGAATCTCCCCAGTTTACTTTTCAGCACCTTTTGTTGGTGGGTTTTATCCCCTTACTGGGAGAATCAAAAAAGCTGCCTGCCTCTCACAGACTGAGTATGATAAAGGAAACCCAAAGGATTTGAAAATGGTAATTAGCTGATACGTGGATACTAGCGAGTAATTCATTTTGAGATGTAAGAGTGCAATTACTCTCTTCACATAGGATGCATGCAGGGAAAAACTACATGAAATAGAGGGTTTGGAGGTAGATTCTCAAAGTCTTGGTGAAATGAATATTAGTCTTAAGCATAATATTTCATAACACATTAGTAGGAAAATAAAGTGTGACAGAGAGGGTATGATGTTCAAGAAGAATGCTTTGGAAAGCTTGACAGGAGAAGCTACCAATTTTTTATTTTTATCCTCTTGAAACAGAATTCCTCACAGGGGCTCCACATTCCTCAGGCTCAGACATGATTAAATACCATACCTTCTAAAATGTTTTACTATTCCAAGCAGAAGATATATAAATAACCCCTTTCCAGCTACCACTCCTCAGCCTGGAATTTAAACCGAGTGCCTTCTGGGCTTCAGTCTGCTTAGATCAGACTCCACGCAAGAGCAGGAAAAAAAAAAAAAAAAAAAAATCTGGATGCAGGAGAAATGAGATGAATTTACGTAGCACGTAAAGGTAGCAGACAGGGGCAGTCGCAAAAAAATGGAGGCTGTTTTTCTTGCCTTGGCCTGTTTTAAGAAACAGTGCTGGGGGCGATCCAAGATGGCGGCCTAGAGGGAGACTGCACCCCCAGTCGCTCCAGAACCCAGGAGTTAAGAAGGGGAGGCATTGAGAGACTCGGACTGAAATAGAGCCACAGGTGAGTCTGCCCACTGGGTAAAGCTTGGCCCGGGTGGCAGGCCCAGATAGAGGTGGCTTATCGGAGCAGGGCAGGGCAGCTAGAGTCATCCACAGGCAGTCCTGCGCACTCCGGCGGTGGGCCCCGCCCACACAGCCAGCTTCTCCAGGTTCTCGGAACGGAACTGGCCCGCTAGTGAGAGTCTTTCTGACCAGAACAAGCTCCGAGTCCCGGAGCCACTGCAGCGCAACGTACTCCGGCACACAAGCAGCTTCAGGGACCAGGAGAGGGCAGCCAGAGACCCCCCCAAGTAGCCTGGACCCCTGCGGTGGGAGGTGCCTTTCAAGTCTAGCTTCTCAGACCAGACCGCCCAGTGAGAGGTTTTCTACATAGAACCAACCACAAGTCCCCGAACCAACAGAGAGCTTCGATCTGCAAGCAGCCTCTGGGATTAGGGCAGGGCAGCCAGAGACCTCTTCAGGCGGCTCTGCCCACTCCGGTCGCAGGCTCTCTTCACGGGGCGATCCAAGATGGCGGCCTAGAGGGTGACTGCACCCCCAGTCGCTCCAGAACCCAGGAGTTAAGAAGGGGAGGCATTGAGAGACTCGGACTGAAATAGAGCCACAGGTGAGTCTGCCCACTGCGTAAAGCTCGGCCCGGGTGGCAGGCCCAGATAGAGGTGGCTAATCGGAGCCGGGCAGGGCAGCTAGAGTCTTCCCAAGGTAGCCTTCCACACTCCGGCAGTGGGCTCCTCCCACACGGCCAGCTGCACGGTGCAGGCCCACAGTGAGAGCATTTCCGCACAGAACCAGTTCCAAACCGTGGAACCAGTAGGGGGCTAGGGGCAGTTTTCTTCGAATGAGCTGCTTTATCAGATTCCTCCAAGACATCAGGCTACTGAAGGCTGGGAGGTGATACACTGGAAATCTACCGGGACACTATAAGCCAATAGCGGAAAATTGCAATATCTCAGGGTCCCACTGACAGCTGACCAATATGAGAAAACAAGGGAAGAAAATGTCCCAAGCAAACCTAGATACTACATCAATAAAACCCAATGACAGCACAGCAGAAGAAATGTCAGAAAGGGAGTTCAGAATGTACGTAATTAAAACGATCAGGGAAGCTAATGAGGAGATGAAAGAACAAATGCAGGCATTGAAGGAGGAGATGAAAGAGCAAATGCAGGCATTAAATGATCGCACCAATCAACAGTTAAAAGAGCAAATACGGGAAGCAAGAGATCATTTCAATAAAAGTTAGAGATACTGAAAAAAAAACAAACTGAAATACTTGAAATGAAGGAAACAATAAACCAAGTTAAAAACTCCATAGAAAGCATAACCAATAGGATAGAACACCTGGAAGACAGAACCTCAGACATTGAAGACAAATTATTTAACCTTGAAAGCAAAGTTGGCCAAACAGAAAAGATGGTAAGAAATCATGAACAGAACCTACAAGAATTATGGGATATCATGAAAAGGCCAAATTTAAGAATTATTGGGATTGAGGAAGGCTTAGAGAAACAAACCAAAGGAATGAACAATCTATTCAATGAAATAATAACAGAAAATTTCCCAAATCTGAAGAATGAAATGGAAAACCAAGTACAAGAGGCTTATAGAACTCCAAACATACAAAATTACAACAGACCCACACCAAGGCACATTATTATGAAAATACCTAACATACAAAATAAAGACAGAATTTTAAAGGCTGCGAGAGAAAAGAATCAAATTACATTCAGAGGGAAACCAATAAGAATATCAGCAGATTTTTCAATCCAGACCCTAAAAGCTAGAAGGGCCTGGAACAACATATACCAAGCCCTGAAAGAAAATGGATGCCAACCAAGAATCTTATACCCAGCAAAACTTACCTTCAAATTTGACGATGAAATAAGATCCTTCCATGATAAACAAAAGCTAAAGGAATTTACAAAAAGAAAGCCAGCATTACAGAACATTCTCAGCAAAATATTCCATGAGGAAGAGATGAAAAACAACGATGCAAATCAGCAACAGGAGGCGCTAGCCTAAAGGAATAGCCAAATAAAGGAGAAACCAAATCATGTCAAAAACAAATATGAGTCAATTGACTGGGAATACAAATCCTATCACAATAATAACCCTGAATGTTAATGGCCTGAATTCATCAATCAAAAGACACAGACTGGCAGATTGGATTAAAAAGAAAAATCCAACAATATGCTGCCTGCAAGAGACTCACCTCATAGAAAGAGACACCCATAGACTAAAGGTGAAAGGATGGGGAAAAACATACCATGCGCACGGACACAGCAAAAAAGCTGGAGTATCCATCCTCATTTCAGATAATGTGGACTTCAAACCAAAACTAGTCAGAAGGGATAAAGAAGGACATTACATGCTGCTTAAGGGAAGCATAAATCAGCAAGACTTAACAATCATAAATATCGATGCCCCGAACATTGGCTCATCCACGTACGTCAAACAAATCCTTCTCAATTCCAGAAATCAAATAGACCACAACACAATAATACTAGGCGATTTTAACACACCTCTCTCACCACTGGATAGATCGTCCAAACAAAAACCAAATAAAGAAACTATAGATCTCAACAACACAATCAACAATTTAGACTTAACGGACATATATAGATTATACCATCCAACAAAGAACGAATACACTTTCTTCTCAGCAGCACATGGATCCTTCTCTAAAATAGACCATATTTTATGCCACAAAGCTACTGTTAGCAAATACAAGAAGATAGAGATACTACCTTGTACTCTATCAGATCATAATGGATTGAAATTAGAAATAAATGACAGAATAAAAAACAGAAACTTCTCCAATACCTGGAGATTAAATAATACACTATTATATGATGAATGAATAACAGAAGACATCAGGAGGGAAATAAAAAAATTCTTAGAAGTAAACGAGAACAAAGACACATCATATCAAAATCTCTGGGACACTATGAAAGCAGTACTTAGAGGAAGATTTATTTCATGGGGTGCATTCAAAAAAAGAAGTAGAAATCAACAAATAAACGACTTAACACTACAGCTCAAAGCGCTAGAAAAAGAAGAGCAGACCAATACCAAAAGTAGTAGAAGACAGGAAATAGTTAAAATCAGAGCCGAAATCAACGAAATCGAAACAAAAGAAACAATTGGAAAAATTAACAAAATAAATAGTTGGTTCTTTGAAAAAATAAACAAAATTGATAAACCCTTAGCCACACTAACAAAGAGAAAGAGGGAGAAAACTCAAATTACTAAAATTCGGAATGAACAAGGAAACATCACAACAGACACGAGTGAAATACAAAACATAATTAGAAGCTATTTCGAAAATCTATACTCCAACAAAACAGAAAACCTCGAAGACATCAACAAATTTCTAGAGACATATGAATTACCTAAACTGAACGAGGAGGACATACACAACTTAAATAAACCAATTTCAAGCAATGAAATAGAAGAGGTCATCAAAAGCCTACCAACAAAGAAAAGTCCAGGACCAGATGGGTTCTCAGCCGAGTTCTACAAAACCTTTAAAGAAGAGCTCATTCCAATACTCCTCAAACTATTCCATGAAATAGAAGAGGAGGGAACCCTCCCAAACTCGTTCTATGAAGCCAATATCACCCTGATACCTAAACCAGACAGAGACACATCGAGAAAAGAAAATTTCAGACCAATATCCTTAATGAACATCGACACAAAAATTCTCAACAAAATTTTAGCAAATCGCATACAAATATATATTAAAAAGATAGTGCACCACGATCAAGTGGGTTTTATCCCAGGGATGCAAGTTTGGTTCAACATTCGGAAATCAATAAATGTCATTCACCATATCAACAGACTTAAAGTTAAGAATCACATGATTATTTCAATAGATGCAGAAAAAGCATTCGATAAAATACAGCATCCCTTCATGCTCAAAACACTAGAAAAAATTGGGGTAGTGGGAACATTCCTTAACATTATAAAGGCAATCTACGCTAAGCCCATGGCTAATATCATTCTAAATGGTGAAAAACTGAAAGCGTTCCCCCTAAAAACTGGAACAAGGCAGGGATGCCCTCTTTCACCGCTTCTATTCAACATCGTCCTTGAGACTCTAGCCAGAGCAATCAGACAAACCAAAGAAATTAAAGGGATACGAATAGGAAAAGAAGAACTCAAACTATCCCTGTTCGCTGATGACATGATTATATATTTAGAGGAACCTGGAAATTCCACCAGAAAACTTTTAGAACTCATAAGTGAATTCAGTAAAGTAGCAGGTTACAAGATCAATGCTCATAAATCCAATGCATTTTTATACATAAGTGATGAATCTTCAGAAAGAGAAATTAGGAAAACTACCCCATTCACAATAGCCTCAAAAAAAATAAAATACTTGGGAATCAATCTCACAAAAGAGGTGAAAGACCTCTACAATGAGAACTACAGAACACTAAAGAAAGAAATTCAAGAAAACCTTAGAAAATGGAAAGATCTTCCATGTTCCTGGATAGGCAGAATTAATATTGTCAAAATGGCTATACTACCTAAAGTGCTATACAGATTCAATGCAATTCCAATTAAAATCCCAATGATGTACCTTGCAGAAATAGAGCAAGCAATTATGAAATTCATCTGGAAGAATAAAAAACCTAGAATAGCTAAAGCAATCCTCAGTAGCAAGAGCGAAGCAGGGGGTATTGCAATACCAGATCTTCAACTCTACTACAAAGCAATAGTAACAAAAACGGCATGGTATTGGTACCAAAATAGACAGGTAGATCAATGGTACAGAATAGAGGACATGGACACAAACCCAAATAAATACAATTTTCTCATACTAGACAAAGGTTCCAAAAATATGCAATGGAGGAAAGATAGTCTCTTCAACAAATGGTGCTGGGAAAACTGGAAAACCATATGCAATAGAATGAAATTAAACCCCTATCTCTCACCCTACACAAAACTCAACTCAAAATGGATCAAGGACCTCGGAATCAGACCAGAGACCCTGCATCTTATAGAAGAAAAAGTAGGTCCAAATCTTCAACTTGTTGGCTTAGAATCAGACTTCCTTAACAGGACTCCCATAGCACAAGAAATAAAAGCAAGAATCAACAACTGGGATAGATTCAAACTAAAAAGCTTTCTCTCAGCAAAGGAAACTATCAGAAATGTGAAGAGAGAGCCTACAGAGTGGGAGAATATCTTTGCCAACCATACCTCAGATAGAGCACTAATTTCCAGAATCTATAAAGAACTCAAAAACTCTACACCAAGAATACAAATAATCCAATCAACAAATGGGCTAAGGAAATGAACAGACACTTCACAGAAGAAGATGTACAAGTAATCAACAGATATATGAAGAAATGTTCAACATCCCTAGTAATAAGGGAAATGCAAATCAAAACTACCCTAAGATTTCATCTCACCCCAATTAGAATGGCGATTATCAAGAATACAAGCAACAATAGGTGTTGGCGAGGATGTGGTGAAAAAGGAACACTCATACATTGCTGGTGGGGTTGCAAATTAGTGCAGCCACTCTGGAAAGCAGTGTGGAGATTCCTCAGAAAGCTTGGAATGGAAACACCATTTGACCCAGCTATCCCACTCCTTGGCCTATACCCAAAGGACTTAAAATCAGCATACTACAGAGATACAGCCACATCAATGTTCATTGCTGCTCAACTCACCATAGCCAGATTGTGGAACCAACCTAGATGCCCTTCAGTTGATGAATGGATAAAGAAACTGTGGCATATTTATACAATGGAATATTACTCCGCAATGAAGAATGATAAAATTATGGCATTTGTAGGCAAATGGACGAAATTGGAGAATATCATGCTAAGTGAGATAAGCCAATCTCAAAAAACTAAAGGACGAATGATCTCGCTGATAAGCGGATGAGGACATATAATGGGGGGTGGGAGGGGTTAGCATTAGGTTTAGGGTTAGGTTTAGGGTTAGGGATAAGGAGAGCGGTAAGAATGAAGGAAAGAAGGACTGTATAGAGGGAAAAGAGGGGTGGGAGGGGTGGGGGGGAAGGGAAAAAAAATAAACATCATTGCCCTATGTAAACGTATGATTACACAAATGGTATGCCTTGACTCTATGTACAAATAGAGAAACAACATGTATCCCATTTGTATACAATTAAAAATAAATAAATAAATATATAAAAGAAAAAAAGAAAAAAGAAACAGTGCTGAAGTTGGAGTCACATTATAAATGGACGGAGTCTGAACCAACTCAGATTTAGAACATTTCTAAAATCCCAGGGGACTGGTATGGATAGGGATGCTGGACCCTTCAGAACAAGCAGATATAAAGCTTATATGTCTGATAAAATTGGACTGCTTCAGAAGTAACATGCAAATCACATAATGCCCCAACCCAGATGGGATCTGTAGAGAAAAGTTCATAGGCCGAGGGCCCCGACTCTGCGGGGCCGGCTGGGGCTGTCTTGCCTGCTGAGTCCAGTCCCGCCTCTCTGATCCTGCCTCCCACTCCCACGCTACACCCCAGCCAAGCTCATCCCTCTTCAGACCCTGAACATGCCTTCAGTCAACTTCTATGCTTTTCCTCACACTACATAAAGATCCTTTTTGCCTCTCTTCCTTTCCTTCTTTTCCTCTTCCCTGCTCCTTTCCCTCTCCCTCTCTTCAATCCTTCCTTCCCTCCTTTTTCCCTTCCTCTTTCCCTCCCATTTTCTCCCACCCTTGTTCCCTCACTCCTTCCCACCTTTTCTTTAGCCAACCTACCTTCCTTCCTTCCTTCCTTTCCCTCTTTCACCCCCCATTTTAATATTGTTTGCCTTCAAATCTTTTCTTTAAATTTTTTATTTGTTCTAATTAGTTATATGCATTTTGATAAGTCATACATAAATGGAGCGTAATCTCTCATTTTTCTGATTGTACATGTTGTAGGATCACATGGGTCATGCAGTCATATAGGTACATGAGGTAATAATGTCTGTTTCACTCCATTATCCTTCCTACCCCCAGGCCCCTTCCCCTCCCTTCACTCCCCTCTACCTAGTCTAAAGTGACTCTATTCTTCCCTAGCATCGCCCCCCACTTATTGTGACTTATCATCTGCATATCAGGAAAAACATTCAGCCTTTGTTTTTTGGGTTTGGCTTATTTCACTTATCATGATATTCTCCAACTCCACCCATTTACCAGCAAATACCATAATTTCATTCTTCTCTAAAGCTGAGTAATATTCCATCATATGTGTGTATATGTACATATATGTACATATATATATATACACACACACACACCATATTTTCTTTATCCATTCATCTGTTAAAGGGCACCTAGGTTGGTTCCATAATTTAGCCATTGAGTTGAGCTGCTATAAACATTGATGTATCATTTCCCTGAAAATCATGGGTCAATAGATTTCAACCATGGTCCTCAAATCATCTGCCTCAAAATGATAAGCTGGTTAGCTTAGGCCCCCACCCCAGACTTCCAAAATGAGAATTCCTGGTGGAAAGAGTCAGGAACCTATGTTTAAATAAACTCCCCAGGTGACTCCACGCTCACTGAACTTTGAGAATCTCTTTGACAGTCTCACTGCACATGCCTGTGGCAGATACTGTCAATCAGCATTCTTAAAATATCATACAGCAATGGTTCCTTTTCAGAGGTTCTCAAACATTTGTGTTCATCAGAACCTCATAGAGATCTAATAGAAAATTCTAAGGCCCATGCTTCATGGATTGCATCTTCATATTTTTACCATCTTTCCCAGGATATTCTGATTCACACTAAAACTTGAAGATTACTGCCTTCCATTACTTGCAATTATTTTCCAACTACAGCCTAGGTCCTCCATTGAATTATCAGTTCTTCAGGGACAATGAGATAATTCGTATTTTCTGGGTGCTCAGTGCAGAGTGCCTGAGACAAAGTCAGCATTCAAAAAGCATAATGGTTTTGATAACAGTGTTACTGGTGATTGTGATGTGACTGATACACTGGTTTACTCTGTCCTTTATTTCCTGAGATTTCAATTCTCCTTTATGTTTTGCAGTAAACCTGTTACCAGTCTTCTACAGGGCTGGCAACATGGGCATGCACCCTAGGCCTGTGCTAAATAAGAGCCCTATACTTGGTTTAATGCTCTGTCATCATCTCATTGAAATTCTTACTAATTTTAAACAATAGATTCACATTTTTGTCTTGCTCTAAATCTCACAGATCCATTGGTCCTGGTCCTATAGATTCATCCATTTCCAATTCATTTCTTGTCTCTATTTTCCCGGAAGCTTTTCTGGCCCCAGCTGTCGTCATCTCACTCCCAAGCAGTAGTATCATTGTTGGCCCTTACTCTCCTCTCTTCTTTCTGCAGCGTGCTTAGTATCCTAACTGGTTGCCCTAGATATTAGTCAGCTTCCTGTTACTGTCACAAAATACCTGGAAAAATCAACTCAGAGGAGGAAGATTTATTTGGTCATGGTTTCAGAGGTTTCAGTTCAAGGTCAGACAGCTGTGTTGCTTTGGGCCTGAGATAAGGTCCATCATGGCAGGGAGGGTGTGGTAAAGAAACGGTGCTCAACTCCTGGAGGCCAGGATGCAGAGAGAGCAAGGAAGGGACTGGGGCAGGGTATACCCTCTAGGTGATGCCCCCAGTGGCTCACTTCCTTCAATTTCCACCACCTCTCAACACCACCTTCAAATTGTGAATATATCAATGAATTAATCCACTAATGAGATCAAAGCCCTCACGAGCCAATCGTCTTACTGAAGGTCAACCCTCTGAACATTCCTGCCTTGGGAACCAAGTTTTCAACAAAGGAGCCTTTGGGGGAACACTGCAAAACCAAATCAAAACATCCTGAAACAAATGGTCAATTTTCATTGATTTGAAAAGAAATAAGCACATGGACAGTGAGAATGTAAGTCAAAAAAGGCAACTGGCAACTTTTATCAAAAATGTAAGTTCATATACTCTACAAATCAGTAATTCTATCTCCAGGAATGTATCCTTATAGGAATGCATATTCAATGTCATGCTTACAAAGATGTCAACTGTATTGTACTTGGCAGCAAAAGGCTACAAGCAAATTAAACATTCATGAGTGGAAAACTAGTGAACACACACACATGTGTGTATATGTTTCCACATGCATAGAATATTTCAAGTAGTATCCACAGAAAACTGGGAATAGCTATTGCCTCTGTAAAACAAGGACTGGGGTTAGATGAAGAGCCACTTTTTATTTTATATCTTTTGACATAATTTGATTTTTTAACTTTGCCATATAGGATTTTCAGCCACGACATTAAATTTTTAAAATGTTTCAATCAATAAATGGGCAAAAGACCTGAGCAGACACATCACAAAAGAAGAAATACAATCGATCAACAAATATATGAAAAAATGTTCAATATCTCTAGTAATTGGAGAAATACAAATCAAAACTACCGTAAGATTTCATCTCACTTCAGTCAGAATGGCAATTATCAAGAATTCAAGTAACAATAAATATTGGTGAGGATGTGGGGAAAAAGGTACACTCATACATTGCTGGTGGAATGGCAAATTGGTGCAACCACTCTGGAACGCTGTATGGAGATTCCTCAAAAAACTTGGAATGGAACCAACATTTGACCCTGTCATCCACTCCTTGGCATATACCCAAGTGACACAGTCGCATCAATGTTTAGAGCAGCTCAATTCACAATAGCCAAGCTATGGTGCAACTAACCCAGGTGCCCTTCAACAGATGAATGGATAAAGAAAATGTGGTATACAAAAACAGTGGAATATTACTCAGCCATAAAAAATGAAATTATGGCATTTGATGGCAAATGGATGGAACTGGAGAATAGTATGCTTAGTGAAATAAGCCAATCCCCAAAAACCAAAGGCCAAATGTTCTCTCTGATATGTGGATATTAACACAGTAAGGGTGGGGAGAGAAGAATTGAAGTTCATTGAATTAGACAAAAGGGAATAAAGTAGAATGACTCAGACATAACTTTCCTGTGTTCTTATATGAATACATGACCAGTGTAACTCCACATCATACACAGGCACAAGAATAGAAAGTTATACTCCATGTATATATATGTCAAAATACATTCTACTACTGTCATGTATAACTAAAAACAACAAATTTAAAAAAAAATGTTGTAGAGCTTGAGTGAAACCTCTAGTGGTAGGCTGAGGAAGAGTCCCTGCAAGGGTATCAGGTACAAATCCCTGGGACCTGTGAATGCTGCCTTTTGTGGAAAGAATATCTTTGTAGATGTGATTAAGTTAAGGATCTTGAAATTTCACAGGATTATCTAAATGGGGGTGATAAATGTCATCGCCAGTATCTTTATCAGAGGGAGATTTGAATACAGATGCACACACAAAGGGGTGATGTGAGGACAGAGCAGAGAGAAGTTTGAAGATCTGGGCTGCAATATTGGAGGGATGTAGCCACACAAGTTGGAAGACGCAAGGAACTGGTTCTTCCCAAAAACTTCCGGAGGAAGTGTGGCTTCAGTGACACTTTGATTTTGTGAAATCAGATTCTGAATTCAGACTTCTGGCCTACAGAACAATGAGAAAATAAATTCCTGTTGTTTTAAGTCAATAGTTCATGATAATTTGTTACAGCCATCATAGAAAATTATTAGAGTTCTCAATTAGTTAAATGTGATATGAATATAGTTTAGGATAATTCATCTAGAAATTGAGAGAATAAAACTTAGAGTGCTAAAATCTGAGAAAAGAGATGGTAATCAGAATATTTGTTATGTAAAGGTCTAGGTTAAGGGGTCATAGTAATTAAATTTGTGAAAGTAAAGAAGAAAAAGGAATACAAGATCTACCTTAATGAAAAATTGAAAGAAAAGTCAACCGAAGACTTTCAGGTCTATAAAAGACACAGATAAATAGAGATGGTCTTTTGAAAAAAATAATCTGGGATATCTATTTAAAAAACTATGAACTTTGAGCCCTACCTCATGCCATAGACAAAATCCAATTCCAACCAGACTGCAGATTTTAACAGGAAAGATAAAACCATAAACTTTTGGATAAAATTAGGAAAGAACATCTTTGTGACCTTGAAGTAGAAATGCTTTCTAAAACCTGTCAAAAAAGAAGTGATAATCTTGAAAGAAAAATAACATCATAAAATGACACCAAAAGGAAGTAAAAAAGGAAACTCACATAGCAGAACATATTCATAGAACACTAATCTGACAAAGGGCTCAGACCCTGACTATATATGTAATAGCTACTCATCAATAAGAAATGGGCAAAGAAATGAACTGACACTTAACAATGGAGTTTGTTTTTTCATGCTGTCATGACTGACATACGAATAGCCAAAATGTCACAAATAAAAAGGTATTCGTTATGAAATACAGATTTAAACCATAAAGAGGTAATATAGCACAACCACAGAAAGACTGAAAATTAAACAAGATGGGAATTTTCAAATACCTCTGAGAATGTAGAGAAATTGTACTTTTATATTGTCCTGGTTAAAATGTAAGTTGGTGAAGACACTTAAATTACTAAAATTTATCAGTATATAACAAAACTGTGTGATTCCATTTACATGACAGAATAATAAACATCAAAGTGTATAAGAATCAAAATATCGGGTAGTGGTGACCTTAGAGGGATTGAGTACTTGAAAGAGTCTGGGGAGATGTTAGTGACTTGCTCCTGGGTCTGGATACTGTTCTCAGATTTCATAACTGTGCTCAGACTGTGCAAATTCAAGTTGTGCTATTATGGTATGTGCAACTCCTCTGTATGTACTACATTTTTAAAAGTTTTGAAAAACCTAAAGACCTGAGAAAAGACACAGACACACATGTATAAGAATGCCTGTGTATTCTTACATACCACACACACACATGCAAAACATTGTTCTTCTGGAGAACTCCATAAGCTTTACAATAGTATTTTAAAACTGAGCATTGAAATTCCTTGTAGCCCTTTGCTGACTTGACCTTTCTCATAATTTTATTTGAAGTCACACAAAGCTCGGTATTTTGATATTTCAGCACATTTCTTTCCTGCCAGTAGAAGGAAATGTCACATGAAGACTTATATACCTCAGATGCAATTCTGCAAACAGTTCTTCATCATGTCACTTTCATCTCTAAGCAGTCCTCTGGTCTGAGAGGACTTATTTTTAGATAGTTTTTCAGTTAATAGTTTAGAAGTCAACCAGTCCACCCACTCCTTCCCCTTTCTTTGCCAGATCCTGCTCCTTGGGGAATTTATATTTTCAACTGTCCCACAAGGATTATAATGATGTTGGGAATGAGCTGATATGGAAAATGCAACCATAGAATTGGACAAAAACTGATGTTTGCAATGAAAGATTTAAAAGTGAGAACAATGACCATTTAATTTAAAATCAAGGCTTCAAGAATGAGAAATGAGCTTTAAAATTGTCACCTTCAAGTCACCGAACCAAATAACAATTCTAAACCATAAGAAATATTAACCTGAAGTAAAACAACAGTTTAAAATATGAAGCACACAACTACATACAGTATTAAAAATTAATGGCTTTCTTCTAAGAGTGGCTTCCTAAACTAGCTGTATCTGCATGCTCTGGGGACTTGTTAGAAATGCAAATCCCCAGCCCTCCCCTAGACCTACTGAATCAGAAACTCTGAGAAGGGGGCCTTACAATCCGTTTCAACAAACCCTTGAGATGATTTATATGCATGCTAAAGTTTGAGAACCATTTTACAAATAAATGTTCCCCTAGAAAGAGTTAAAACATAACCATTGTGCTGTGTCACAGGAATGCATTTTTCACATATTTGAATGATTATAATAGAAAATTCATTAGTATTTTCCCCCTTAATCTTCTGATAGACCAGAAATAGTAAAGGAATATCTGGCAACACAACTACCTTTATGCAGAGGCACTGATGTGAGTGTGTGTGTGAGTGTGTGTGTGTGTGTGTGTGTGTGTATTTATGTGTGTTTGCATGCACAAGTCTGACCTGTTTCAGACCAACTGGGTCACAACAACCTATCTCTATTCATCTGTTGTCCATGTTAGCCTGCAATCATTTCATTTGCTGGGTTTGAAAAATTCCTTAACTTTCAAATTCTGCCCATCACCTAGACACTTGTAGAAATACCCCAAGATAGATCTACAAGTCCATAAATACAGTACAGGCAAATTTATAGCAGCAGGTGAAATTACAAATGCTACAGAAATCTCCCAGATAAGATTTTAGAGAAAACTCAGCATCATACATTTGAAGAAAAGCAACTTGAGTCGAAGGAAGAAGACATTCATATTCAATTCCCCATGAATGCTCTATGATTTAAGTTTGAATTTAAATGATTATTGTTCATCTATGAGAGTATTAAGTGTACCACGAGGATCAGACTCCTCTGTTAGCATGATACATCCCTATCGCTTTGTAAATATAATCCTTTATAGCAGGAGGGCTATTGCATAAGTGAAAGAAAACTACTTTCAATTAGGTCAAGCAAAAAAAAAATGAAAGAAAGAAAAGAAGTGAGAAAGAGACGTCAGAAGTTTATTGACTCATCAAACCAACTTTAGAAAGATCAAGGTTTGGAACATGCATAAAAAGTTTACAAGTATTAACTCAAAACCATTCATCTCTTGTCTTTGCTTTGGTTTTGTTTGTCTCTCTCGTTTATTGAGATATAATTCGCATGCCCTAAAATTGACTCATTTAAACTATGCAATTCAATAATTTTAATATATTAACAAATGTGCATCCATCATGATAATCAGTTTTAGAATATTTTTATTGTTTCAATAAGAAACCTTGTACCTCTTATTCATCTCTCCACTCCAACCTTCCCATCACCCCTAACACTAGGCAACCACTTATCTGTGTTCTCTCTCAATAGATTTTCATTTTTTTGGATATTTCATAGAAATAGAATCATGCAATATTTGAACCTTCCTGATGCTTATTTCACTCAACGTAATGTTTTTAAGGTCCATCTTTATAGTATCATGTGTCAACAGTTAATTCTTTTTACAACCAAACAATATTCCATTGTATAACCATACCACATTTTATTTGTCCATTCATCAGTGAGCAGACATTTGGGTTATTTCCACTTTTTGCCTATTATGAAAAATGCTAGCAGCACTCTTCTAAAGCAGTTTCTCTGGGTGGTAGGAATGTAGCCATCACTCCAAGTCCCCAATAACTTCACAATCAAGAGGAGAAAATCGAGAGATTTAGATAAAAAGAAACGAGGAGAGTAGTACAGTTTCCATCTTGCCATGTATTGAATGTTGTATCCCCAGAGTGGCAGTTCCGGAAGATGGTAAACCCTTTAAGAGGTGGGGTCTAGCTGAAGGTGTTAGGTCACAAGTGGCGTGCCATCAAAGGGGATAGTGAACATCCAACCTCTTCCTCTCTCTCTTTGCTTCCTGTCTGCCATGAGGAGACCAGCTTGTTCCAATATGCACGCCTCACCATGATGTCATGCTTCACCAGAAATCCAAACGCATTGAGGACGATCATGGACTGAAACTTCCAAACTGCGAGCCAAAATAAACATTTCCTCTTTTTTTAGGTTGATTAGCTTAGGTACTTTGTTATGGTGACAGGGGTCTGACCAGTACAACTCAGTCCACTCAACCAACCTGTAGCGCCAGAGGGAGGGAAGCCTAACAAGACAGCCCCTCCTCAGATCACATGTGTAGGGCAGGTGAATGAAATCTTTCTTAGAAGCAGGAGACCCGCATAGGTGTGGCTACTATGGGGACTTTGCGTTGAGAAGCCAGTCCCATTTTGTCCACTTTCGCCCTTTCCAGCATATTCCCTGAACCCCAGGCATATGCAGTCAGGAGATCTGACACCTTTAAAAGTGAAATCACAGAGCTAGAAGCTCTACAATCTTCAAGAATGATCCCAGGATCCTCAACAATGAAGTAACATAGGGAAGGTCCAGAATTAAAAGCAGGGAGTCTACATGATGTGAAGAGAATATATCCGGTTGGTCAACATCAGACAGTTATTATGCATGTCCTAGGAGTTAGACACTATGCTGGGTAGCAAAGTCAATAAATGGCATATAAAATGATTTGGGACTGTTATAATCTTGCTTTCTTGTTCTTATTTCTGCTTCTCTTTTTAACTCATGGTGGCCTGTGAGTCTACAGGTTTGACCCAATGTGCCCCGGGGTTACAAAATTGTGGATTTGTTCCACTGTCAGTCATCCAAGTTTGCCCTGTTCCATGGCATTAAAATGCAACACGCTAAGCTTTGGACCAAGGAAAGAGAACAAAAACTCTCAAATCTGGAACAAATCCATGCTGGAAAACCATGCAAAAGTTACCAGGCACTAGGATGTTGTTTTGCCTTTAGCAAAGGTAAAATTTGAATCTAAGGAGGAATTCCAAAGACAAGATCCTCTGAGATGTGCGGGCAACTCCAGCCTGTTGCATTCCACATTCCCCGGAGCTCATTCACAGCCCCCCGTCCTGGTCCTAAGAAACCATTCATATCAAAAGCCCAGTTACTATCCAACAAAACCCTTAACAAAACTGAGATGGGCTAAAGTTGGCAAGCATTACTGGAGAATCACATAAGAATAAGAAAATGTGTTAAAAATAACATTGAATCAAGCTCATCAAAACTCTTCTAGTTCTTCCAATCTGTGGGACCCTGGAAAAGCCACTTAATCTCTTTCTTTGTCTTTTTTTCTTCTTCTATAAAATAAGATTAGCACTAGCCACCTTATTGGCTTATGCTGAGGGTTAAATAAAGTTCAATTACTAGAAAATATATAGGGCATTTATTAGGTGCCAGACAGTTGTTTAGGTCCAACAATCGCACAAACAATATTCACATCCTTTTCAAGTTTATGTTCTAGTAGGGAAATACAAACAATAACAATTCATTTGGTAGAAGGTATGGAATAAACACACACACATACACACATAATGAGATAATATGTGTCTGTTAGTCCATTTTGTTCTGCTGTAACAAAATATATGAGACTGTGTAATATATAAAAAGTAGAAATTTATTTCTCATGATTCTGAAGGCTGGGAAGTCCAACATCAAGATGCTAGCCTCTGGTAGGACCTTCTTACTGCTTCACAGGGCAGGGGCAGAAGAGAGTGAACCCACCGGGCAAGCCCTTTGTATAGTGGCATTAATCACCTCACAAGGGTGGATGTTTCATGACCCAAACCTGTCTCATCAGACTCCACCTCCCAACCCTTCTGCACTGGGGATTGAGTTTCTAAAACATGAATTTTGAGGGACACACTCAAATCAAACAATATGTATAGACACACCAAAAAGAAAAACATTTTGAATTGCCACCTGAGAGTCACCTGAAGTCTGTACTTGCAAAAATACACTTTTGGAGTAATTTAAGAAAAGCATGTCAAAGTAGAATTTACTATCCAAGGAAAGAGGCCAAATCCTATCATAAAACAGACTTTGTGGAGAATGAGGAGCTAGACTTGTGAACAAGGTGTTAAAATGGGTAAGGAAGCCACTGTCTAAGTCATGTGGGTGCAGAGTGGAGGGAGGTGGTCTCAACCAGGGTTGCAGCAGACTGGGGGCTAAGAAATAAGCAGTCAGTAGTTGGTCTCCTATGAAGGAACATGGTTCATGGTTTCTATCTTGGTTCTTGATACCTTATTATTCTTACATTATTTGTGAAATTGTAACACTAAAACTCCTTTTCAGAGGTAACTTTCTTAGACAACCTAGCAAGCCTCCTTGCACTTAGTTTCTGTCCTATTTCCTCTTAACAGACCCCACCTTTCTTTTTGCTACATAAGAGTTGATGTCCAAACGGCTTCGTCACAGGGGAACCACTTCTGTCCCCCAGTTCAGTCCCAGTTCCTGGTTGTAAACATCTCCTTCCCACACAATTGAGAGAAGCATTATATATGATGATATGCCTGGTATTCTTCCTGAGACTAGTCCTGCTAGTTAATACAAGTGCTCTGACAATATGACCTCTATCAAATAGCTCCAGTAGACACAATCAAATAGCTAATGTGCCTAAAACACTATTTTCAGGATGGGTTTCTGACCCAGCTTACTGATAACTTTATTTTCTTTTCCCAGTGCTTCTTTTTGCTCTTTATTCTCATTTTAAATATTTCTCATGAAGCTGGATATAGTTCAGTTTTCTCTCCTCTCCATTCTTTTTATTTCTGATGCCTTTGGTTGAGAGTAACTATTTACTGTTAAACCTGGCGTTGAAGTTTGGCCACAGCTACACAGTTGCATCTGCTTAACATCACCATGAGACATGCTGGAAAGATCTTGAAGCTGGTGCACATTTTGTAGGCTAGAAAATATCTTGAGGACACTCTAATTTACTTTATAGCTTTTTTCCAAGGCTGGTAGATGTCTGCAGAGGAAGAGTCAGTTCTTCCCTTTACGTGACCGGAAGGAAGTCATCTTCAAGTAGGAGGAATGCACATTTGAATTAATGAGAGTTGAACTTGGCTGCAACAGCCACATTCTTGTTCTACTTTGAGCTTGGCAGGCCACAGTAATACTTACACTTGGTCCATGGACAAGGAAACTATTTTGCTTTGCAGAGATCTTATAAAGCCCAAGAATATATTTTCATTCAAGACTTTGATAAACTATACAAAGATTATGTGAACAGTTCAGTTTTTCTAGCCTGACAAACCAGTAAAGACAATATATTCACAATATGTCTATGCTTCATTGCCATAATATTGCAATGTCTGGCCAACCACGTTTTAATACTGAGGTGAATTTACAGTCAAACCCAGATAGCATATTATTTTATTTTAAACAACCTGCTTAATAAGTTCAGCCTGAAAGTCTGGTTTTAACAGAAACAGTATTTTTGAAAGCATAGGTCCACAGTGTAAATGGTCTAGTATAAAACACAGAGATATTGCATTCACTTGGCTCCAACCCACATCCTGAATTTTGGGCAGTATGACTGCCACCAATCCTTCCTTCCACCTTCTTCCACATATTCAAACACTGTCACCACAGAGTGGGAGGAAATGCACAAGTCATCAGTATCTTGCAATACCTCAACAAACCAGTTTTTTCAACTTCATTGAAGAAGTATCATTGAACACCTGTTATATGCCAGATTCTGGGAATAGATGCAGCAATAAACCAAAAGACAAAATTGGTATAGTCACGACCCATTCTAATGGGAAGGTGGGTGAATGCCAAGGGGAGAAAGAATGATCCGATGATTACACAAGACAAGGTTAGTTAGTGATAAAGGCTAAGAAGAAAAGGCAGTCTCCATGAGAATCAAATGACCATCTGTAGAAAAGTGCAAATTCCTGAGTTCACTCACACTAGAGTATTCTCCCTAAAACACTGGGTAGTATCTCCCATGACATTTTCAGACTGCTGAAAGAACCTGGTTCATCTAGAGATCTGTTTTGCCTCCCTCAACCGGGACAGGGGAACTTGAAGAACTCTCTGTTGGAGACTGGCCGCCCATGTGTGGTAGACTTTCTGCAAGACCTGGGTAACTACAGCTCCTGCTGGAACAGCAAGCACCTCCGAAGCAGGGGGAGCCATGACTCCTCTCATGAGACTGCCATTGGCAGGGGTCACTTTAAGGAGAAGAAAGCAGAGTGTTAGAGACATTTTGATTATTTAGGAGAGGTGGGGACATCAGTTAAATCTTTGTCCTAATGACATATGACACAAATGTCTCAGACATCAGACCTTTCCTACTCAAATGACAGGGTTTCTTGAAAGAAAGATTAATGAATGACCCTTCTCATTTTATGAGCCTCCAAGGGTATGTGTGTGAAAGAGAGAGAGAGAGAGAGAGAAAATAAAACTACAGAGGCTCTTTAAGAGGGGTAACTTGTTTCCCTGGAAGGACCACTGGAGTCAGAAAGAGGAAGAGTTAGTAGTTAAAATGACAGGATTTTATAATTTACATATGAAGAGATGCAAATGGTACCCATAATTTCACAGATAATTAATCTCAGAGGGAAACTTAACCCGTGTTCACCTGGTTTCTGCATAAGGAAGGTGAGAACTAGAGAGGAGGACGATGTTCCCAAGGGTTCATACCAAGTAGGAGGAAGTGCCAGTTGAGCTCGGGGTCTCCTTATATAATGCTGAAGGTAAATGTCATGACATCACTCACACAGGCCTACCTGATGTAACTCTTTTTGTGAATCCAAGAAATGACTGACTGCAGATGAAGTCTACTAATATTTTACCAGAAGGACCTGTTGAAGGAGCCTACACCAAGGTTGCCTCAAGTGTAACTAGTGAGCAGAGTGAGACTCCCCCTGTCACAGGGTGAAGTTCTGGGTAGTTTACACATCTCTATCTGGCATTTACTGAGAGACTTATGGAAAAGAAGGTGCAGTGTTAATTTTGGAATAACTAACTCTGTGTTAGCACAGTTGGGAGGACAGCAAAGTATGATTGACACTGGTAGATCCTCTCTCTGACTATAGCTCAGTAACTCCAGAAATGAGGAAGTGGGTAGCATGGTATGAGGACTCACAACCTGCCTGGCAGGCTCTCGATTGGACACAGACATCCAGAAGCACAGAGAACCCTCCTCGAGGGGGTCACCTTGAGATTTGAAGACACATTTGTGGCAATCTTGGATAAAGGAAAGGAAATCTTGCTGAATAAAGATTCCCAGCTGGGAAAATAAATAAATATCTCAAACAAGGATAGCATAGCTCCCCCTTATAAATGCCAGGCTATGCTATAACACTTTAATGAGTCACCTATAAAGTGCCTAGTATAAGTCCTGGCACAATAATAAATGTTAGTTCTACTTTTCTATATTAATAGGAATGGGCCTCCTTAAACATCTAGTTTAAAACCCCTTGTCATTCTCTTCTGAAAAAATAAAGGGCATCCATGTATTTTTTTTTTGCATAGAATTTCAAGAGACCCATGGGATCCGTGAAGCTGTTCTCTCCTCTTGGTTTAGGATGTCCCAGTATAGCGGGTGCTCCAGTCTCCTCTAAGAGTCTATGTGACTTTGGAAGATTAAAATCATGACCTCAATTCTTCTAGTCCCCGCAGCATCTATGGTAGCACCACTTCTATGAGAAATAACAAAAATCTGGAGAATCCCAAATTCTAATTCTACACTAAATGTTGGAATTAAGCTCTAGAAACTTGAAATTCTAATAATGGAGGGAAAAAATGAATTT
The DNA here is from genome assembly GCF_902686445.1 of Sciurus carolinensis. Lineage (NCBI taxonomy): Eukaryota > Metazoa > Chordata > Mammalia > Rodentia > Sciuridae > Sciurus > Sciurus carolinensis. The sequence continues at coordinate 56,092,142 of NC_062218.1, forward strand.
TGCTCTTGTATTCTTCAGAAGACTTGGTGTTAGAACTATGTTTTACCTAGAACTGAGTTATCAACTCCAAATGGGATTCTCAAGTTTCTGCCACCAGTTCTAAGGAAGGACATCCATTCAAGCCTCTGAGCCAAGTCACACTCGCTGGGAAGAGGGTATGTTCTCAGACAAAGTATGAACCCAAAATTCTTCCCATCTGACAACAAGATGTCACGGTGGCCTACTGCAATTGGTCACATTAGGTCACTTTACACTTCAATTTGTGCCAGGCCTAACTTTTGGTAAATAGTCTAACACTTGGGCCAAAAATTCAATAAGAACTCCAACAATAATTAACGCATATTACTGAACAACTTCATTAATGTAAACTTTGCACTATTAACAAACGTTTCTTTATCCAAAAGAATTGACAAAAGGGGTGTTTGTCAAGGTGTGAAGGTCGTCATATGACAAGGCCTATATTTTAGGTCCCTCCTTCTCTCTTGACTTTCTTTTTAAGACTTGGTTGTTTTTTCTTCCCAGACTTACCTCCTATTTATAGTTGTAGCACATTTGGGGAAAAACAGATAATGACTGGAAATAGCATAGCTATTCTGTTCACTTAATAAAATTAGTCTCTGCCTTTCTTGAAACAATCTATTAGTTCGTCATGCACCCTAACACCTAATAATGATGTGAACTCAAAATGCAAAAAGAGCAAAAGAAAAGAAAGAGCAATGTCTCTTTTATAGATCCTATCAGCTTGAAAGCCCAGGCTTTCACATTTTCCTTCCCTTTTCTTGTCCCTGTCACATGCATGACAGAGTCTAAACAGGTTCTTTTTCCTAAGCCTTTGTGTTCTTCAAACTCAGGAACTCTGGGACCCTGAGCAGGAGATCGTTCGGTGTGCTACTGAGCAAGAGCTGACTCATAGAAAACACTGCTCAGGGCATTAGGAAGGGGTGTGCCAGGAATTGGAAGCAGATTTTGATAATTCTGACTTTCTATGCTGTACTATATTCTAGCTTAGAGGGAAAGAAACACAAATTTGTGTTTATGGGCTTGTGGTGCAAGGGAAATAACTAGCTTATAGGCTTTTAGCAGGGACTCCCTACATTGTTCTTAAACAGAAATGAGTACAAGGCAAACCCCAAACCCCAACCCAGGGTTTGCACATGCACATGCACGGTTATACAAACACACATGCACACACACACACACACACACACACACACTTCACTACTGGAAATGAAACTTCTACATATACAGGATATCCAAAAAGAACTTTAGAAAATGTTTGAGCCCCAGCACTTGGTCTGTTCACTCCCTCCAACAAGTTAAGTCTCTCTGCACTAACTCTTCAGCACCCTTGTCTATTAGTGGAGGTCAGAGGAGCCTTTCAGGATACAGCTTCCTATATAAACAACAGAAGTGTTTAGGTACAGTTTAGTTGCTCTGTGTCTTGCCTCCTGGGCCTCTTCTGCATACTCTTTCTACTCCAATGCCTGCAAGACAATCAGGCTAGCCAGAGTTTGTTCCTTTCCTCCTGACTTTGAGAGATCCTGGAGGTCTGCTCTGGTCACCTATGAGTTAAACTTTCTGCCTTCTTACCTTACCCCACCCCTTAATAATCTTGCTAATGTATAACTTATCTTTAGAGTCAGAGGTAAAAAAGACCCAATCTGCAACAACTTGTATTTAGAACAAAGCTTTGGCTTAATAACTAGGACCAGGAGCAAGTTAGATGAAATAAGGAATTGGGTTTAGGCCAAAGTCAAGAGCTCCAAAAGGGGGTGGATTTATGTGCTGGAGTCATAGAATGTGAGTTAGAGATCATCAGCTCTCTTAAGAGAAATGCTCCACTTTGCCTTCCCTGTGGTGCTCTAACAAGCAGCCTGAAGCTGGGCCACACACCAACAAGACTTGGAGCACTCAGCAATCACAATATAGCTTTTCCCTGGTTCAAAGTATCTCCAAGATTCTAAATAAGAACTTTCCTCCTTCCGAACCAAAAGAATCTCATTTTCTAAGCAACCAAATCTTCACAGAAAGCAGAGTGGGCAAAGTCACCCTGAAGTCTTATTCTATCCACCTTGGTCCTGGGTTTCTTTGCCTCCATGCTGTGCATGCAGAGCATAAAGACACTGTCCTGGGGCCAGCCTAAAGAAGGAAAAGCTGGACTCAGTGCCCAGATCTCTGCTACCTGTTTAGAGGGACTCAAATGACCAAACCAAGTGGCAGTAGGAAGTCACTCTCCTTCCTGCTAATTCCAAGGCCCCTAGAATTTAGTAGGATCCAGACTCACACAAGGAACATGGTTTTACTTTTGGAAAAACAGAATATTACATTTTTACTATTATCAACACACAAAAAAATCTCCTTTGACAACAAAATTAATCTGGTGAGTGGAACTGGTAAGGTGCACACCCAAAGGGTGTTGTCTCTACTGACAGTCTCTTTAAAGAGTCAGATGTTTAATACTTTAAGGGTACAGGACAGTTTTGAATTTTAATATCCCCAATGGTGGCACATCTTTACCCTTCAAGGGTTGACTTGTTTTCTGAAGGCAACTAAAAGTAATTTAGACTTCAATCTGTCCACCATTGATCATCAACTTAGCTTCTAAAATGTAGTAACCCCTGCATCCTGGTATTTATGCCCTTAGAAATCCCTTCCCTTCAGCATGGGTTGGATTCACTTTCAAGGAGTAGAATACAGCAAAAGTGGTGATCTGTCACTCTCAAGATTAGGTAACACAGTGTCCATGGCTTCTATCTTGCTTTCACTGTCTTCTACCCAATCTCCCTTTGTTGGGTCACTGGGAAGCCCCAGCCAGGAGCTGCCCTGTGAGAGGCAAGGAACTGGGGTCACCAACCAGGAATCAGAGAGGAGCATAGGTCTATGAGTCACTGCAGCAAGCTTGGAGCAGATCTTCTGCTCAAGTCTTGAGAAATCTGCAGCCTCAGTTGGCACCATGACTGCAGCCTTGTGGATCCTGAACCAAAGGACTCACATTCACATGGGCTGCACCCAGACTCCTGACTCATTAGGAGATAAGAACTGTTGGTTATTTTTCAGCTGCTATGTTTCAGGGCGATTTGTAAAACAGTAATAGATAACTAACGCAGATGAGGCTAGGATCAAGCCAGGGTGTGGCCAGAGTGAAGAGAATGGTTTCTTCTGTGCCTCAGAACTGACACTTCCAAGCTGACCCTCATCCTGTCCTAACAAGCACATTACCTCTCACACACCTGTCCTCAGGCCTGCAGTCTGACACTACCCCCTTGCTTGCCTCAGGCCTCCCTCCCAAGTGGACTTGAAATCTTTTGCTCCTTTATCTCTATTTGACCATGTGTTTAGGGTATAGCCCAAGGGACCAAAGCTGGTCTAGAAGACTACCTAGCAGGGTTTTCAAGGAGTCCCACCAGGCCTGTTATTCTTCTCTCTTATGTCCTCCCCAAATCACCACCCTGTTGTGCCACAGCTAGCCTGGGGAAGTAATCTTCAAGCATGACTTCAGATGGGACAGAGAAGTCCAAGTAACAAGCAGATCATTTAAGTGGGTGCCAAACAATTGATGGAGAGGCTTCAGGATATCAGGGGTCTCCTTCCACCACCACAACCCACCCATGTTGTCACCAAACCTTCATCATCTCCATTCCTTACAACAAACCTTTCCTATAGCCACTTCTCTGGAACAAAATGGCAGAAAACAGATTATTCTAACCACTCAACAGGATCCACTTTGCACCTTTGGTCTTTTTTCCTTGACTCTTGGAAAAAATGCTATGAGGTATTTGGCACTGGTTGATGACTAGAGGAAAGGGAAGGTGAAAAGGGAGAGAGAGAAGAACTGGCAAGTGAGGAAGAGAAAGATGTGGAAATGAGACAGAAAAGACTTTCTGAGTGGGGAATAGCCTCCACCAGCCCTGCCCCTAGGACACCATGTTTTCTCAAGGGTGAAGTCACTCCTGATAATGGACTGGTGGACTTGCATCTGACTTGTTTGGCCTTCCACTTGATATTACATATTGTGTCATTTAATTCAACATGTTGAAACTGCCCAGAAATGTAGTCACAACACATCCAGCCCTCTATGTCCATGGGTTCAGCATCCATGAATTCAAACACCTGTAGATCAAATAAAATTCAGGGGGAAAATTTGCAACTGTATGGACCACGCACAGACTTTCTCCTCATGTCAGCATTCCCTAAATGATGCCGCATTACAACTATTTACATAGTATTTCCATCATACTTGGCATTTAAGATGGTTTAAGTACCCAGAAGGACGTGCATGGTTATATGCAGTAACTGCTCTGTTTTTTGTAAGGGACCTGAGCATCCACAGATTGAATCCTGGGCCCAATCCCCCATGGATACCAAGGAATGACTATGTATCTCCATTTCTACTTTTGTCAACAAGCTTCTCTATAAAACTGAGTGGCCTACTTTTAAGTGTCTTCTTATTTCTGAGTGGGAGAAATAAAGACTTTTTAAAAAATCTGGAAACATTGTTCTATCAACTCAACAAAACACTGTTTAAAAAACAGATCATAATTTCCATGGTAACCCCCCCGACCAAGGGGCCCCTGCTCACTTTTATCTTAGGTGCTGAGTTAATATTGCCCTTCTTTTAACGATACTATAAATGACTTCTGGGCTCAAAATTTTATGGGAATAAGTGGGATTTTGTATCCTTTTTATGGTAGTTGAGTAACTATAGGGAAAAAAAAAGGCATAAAAATCTTTCAATGTGAATTTCTACTTGCCTAATTTTAAGACTCTTCTTGCTGTCCAGCATTCACGTCCTTGAACCACCAACACACCTCTCACCCTGAACCCTCCTGTTCCATAATGGCATCAGCAGACTGACAAACCTTGGTTAAGCTGTCATGCAGCTGAAAAGACAGCTGGGAGACCCAATAAGCTGCGCTCCCTGGACTGTGGGAGTCAGGTCTCTAGAAATTCAGAAACCCAAAGGCAGTCCAAGGCAGAGGGGTTTCCTTTCCTAGCCCCAGGGGCTGTATCATTCTTTCCAGCTCCAATGAAGAAGGTGATTTTTTTTCTTGTTTCTTTCCCTACTGCAATGATTAAATTCTAAGTGGAGAAGAAGTTTCTCTCAGTTCAACCTTCTCTCTCCATTATTATTCTGAATTGACAATCCTATGTCAAGAACAAGAAATCATGTAGCTAAGATTTGTTTTGGGTTTCTGAGTTTGTGAAGAGTGAGTGGATGTGGGGAGTTCAGGGTATGTGCTGGATAGAGACTCTCTCAAGTGTCTGCTTGGAGTCAGGTTTACCTGAAAGGAACAGCAGCAGCATTTTAGACTTTAGCATCAGGCCTCCAGAGAGATTCACTGGCAAACATCCTTCAAATTCCATCACCTTCCAATTCCTGAAACCTTCAGTAACACTTCTAATTTGGTTTCCTGCTGGCAGCATGGTTGAAAGATCCTTGCATAACCCTCTGCCATGGATACTAAGAAGGCACATGCAAGTAAAGATTCTAAGCTATAATTTCCACCCATCAAGAAAGCATAATGTTAGTGAGTGAGGAAGATGTTACTACAAGACTGACATTAAGTCTTCTATCATTTTTATTTTAAAAATAAATAAACCATTCACATATGTCATTATTTGCAATTAGCTACTAGTAGCTAATTGCCTGCCACAAATCCCACCAGATGATGCAATGTATTTTACTGGTGAGCATATTGACTCTGTTATCAACTCCTTGCAGTGTGACTTGGTGAAGTTGCTTGACCTCTGAGTCTTAGTTTCTTTTGAGAAATGAGGCTGATAATTCAGTTCATAAAGTTGATGGGATTATAAAATGTACTGGTATACACAAACTTCTATCATAATAATAACTATTAGGAAAGTAATACTATGGATAGTGAAGTTATAGAAAAAACTATGAAAGTGTTCCATGCATATTAAGGGTAGTAGAATATTGCCCATCCCACCTATTTTTCTCCTTGACAGTTTTCTTGTTAACCTAACATCAAGAATATTTGTCTAAGCTGGGCACAGTGGCACACACCTGCAATCCCAGCAGCTCAGGAGGTTGAGACAGGAGGATCTCAAGTTCAAAGCCAGCCTTAGCAATGGCAAGGTGCTAAGCAACTCAGTGAGACCCTCTCTCTAAATAAATACAAAATAGGGCTAGGGATGTGACTCAGTGCTTGAGTGCCCCTGAGTTCAATCCCCAGTATACCCTGCCCCTCAAAATAAAATAAAATAAGACAAATAAAAATAGAAAAAGAAAATTTGTCTAGCCCAGAGGTTGGCAACTACAGTCCACTTGGTTTTGTAAATAAATCTTACAAAAGCTATTAGCTTAATGTATTGTCTATAGCGGCTCTGTGTATAAATGTTTGTGTGTTTTCTGGGGAGCTACCCAGAGTCTCATGCATTGCTAGGCAAGCACTCTTTCACTGAGCTACATCCCCAGCCATTAAAGTTTCTTTTAAGCTACAACAGCAGAGTTGAGTACTTGAGGCAAGTGATTGTATGGTTCACAAAACCTAAAATATTGATTTTATGGCCACTTACAGAATAAGGTTGCCCTCTGAGTCTGTTCTGAGACAATAATTCTATCCCAGCGTGGCCTTGTATTGAAAAAGCTTTTATGCAGAACCAACTACATAATTTTCAGGAGCCCACTGCAAAAGGAAAATGTGGAAGCTCTTGTTCCAACTGTACTGGGAAGTTCAAGACAACAACAACAGATCATTATATCCAACTTGGGGACTTCCCAACTGGGGCTCAGTGTTACCGAAAGCAGAGGTGACACAGTGAAGTTAGTACCACCCTTATGGGACTTCCTTGGCGTTTACCTTTAGTAAACTCTAGTTTCACTTTCATCCCAAGTACTGCTGAAGTAAAGTCTAGAAAAAAAAATGAGAAATTTTACCAAAATTCTGTCATAAAATAATTCCAGGTAAGTGAGGTTTGGAGTTGCCTATTAAATAAAGAACCATTCATATGAAACACCCTTCCTTCACATGGCACGAGGTTCTCCTTCTTGCCCTTTTTAAAGTATTGTCTCCATTTGCTCTAGTTTCTTAATGTTGTTTAACTTACCATAATGCCCACTATTATCAGCATTCGCTAACTGACGCAAGGAGAATCATCATCCATGGTATTTGGAGTCTGACAACTATTAATGCATTTTTCCTTGAAAAATAAAGAAGGTGTTTGTTTTTTTTTAATTTTTTTATTTGTTCTAATTAGTTGTATGTGACAGAAGAATGCATTTATACATTTTGATAGATCATACATAAATGGAATGGAATTTCTCATTTTTAAGATTGTACATATTATAGGATAACATTGGTTAGTTATAGATGCACATGAGGTAATAATGTCTGTTTCACTCTATTATCATTCCTACCCCCATACTCCTTCCCCTCCCTTCACTCCCCTTTTAATCCTACAAAATATAACATGTGTACTGAAAACCAGAACATCAGTTTCAAGCTTACTAAAGGCAAGGTGAGTATAAGATGGAGTAAAAATAACTACTTTGGTTATCTTTTTCTTTTTTTTTTCTTTTCTTTCTTTTTTTTTTTTTTCTTTTTCTTACCTTTGTAATAACACCTTCTATTCAGGTTGTTCATTTACAGTCTTTTAAATTTTTTTCCAGTGCTGGGGATCAACCCCAGACCCTCCTGCATGCTAAGTACCTGTTCTACCACAGAGCTACATCCCTAACTCTACAGTCTTTTTTTAAAAAAGGATAGAAATTTTATAGCTCAGGTGTGTACTTTATACACTTCTATTCCATCAAAGTCAAGATTTAAGAAAGCTTAATGATCCTAGATCAGCTAGGAAATAATTGTGCTTCCTTTCTTTGCCAGTTATACTGACAAATGAGGAATCAGTCAGACCACCTCCCTCTTTTTTTTTATCCATTATGCTATAATAACATGTGGGAAAAGCATAAGAGATTTAAAAAGAAAACAAGGCTGAGCAGACTCTATTGGATCAGTCTCCCTCCCAGGCACATGTCCTGTCTCTGGGATAAGCAGGATGGCAAAGCCAATGGGAGCCAAGAGCAGGTTTCCTTAACAGGCAACCATTTCCCGTAGTTGAATCTTAAATGTTTCCCAAAGGCTCATATATTCAAGGTTCAGTTGCCAGGCTGGTGCTATTGGGTAGTGGTGGAACCTTTAGGAAGTTGAACCTAGTGGAAAGTCTTAGGTCATTGGGAGTGTACTCTTGAAGGAGACTGTGGGGCCCCTCCTTGCTCTCTTTTACTTTTGCTTCCCAGTCATAAGGTGAGTGCATTTGCTCTACCATGCCCTCTCCACCATGATATTCTGCAACACCACTGGTCCAAAAGCAATGGAGCCTCCAAAACAAACCTATTTTCTTTTAATTTTTGCTACTTCTATTGTTTATGTATTTTTTTTACATAAATGGAGTATAATTTCTTACTTTTCTGATTGTAAATATTATAGGATCACGTTGGTCATGCAGTCATATATGTACATGAGGTAATAATGTCTATTTCACTCTACTATCATTCCTACCCCCATACCCTTTCCCACCCTTCACTCCCCTCTACCTAATGTGAAGTAACTCTATTATTCTCTATCCAACACCCCTCTCCCGCTTATTGTGAATTAGCTTCTGCATATCAGAGAAATCATTCAGTCTTTGGTTTTTTGGGATTAGTTTATTTCACTTAGCAAGATATTCTCCAACTCCATCCATTTACCAGCAAATGCCAGGATTTCATTCTTCTTTAAAGCCACATTTTATTTATCCATTCATCTGTTGAAGGACACCTAGGTTGGTTCCATAATTTAGCTATTCTGAGCAGAGCTGCTATAAACATTGATGTGGCTGTGTCACTGTAGTATGCTGATTTTAAGTCCTCTGAGTATAAACCAAGGAGTGGGATAGCTGGGTCAAATGGTGGTTCCATTCCATGTTTTCTGAGGAATTTCCACACTGCTTTCCATAATGGTTGCACCGATTTGCATTCCTACCAGCAATGTGTGAGTGTACCTTTTTCCCCATATACTCACCTACATTTATTGTTACTTGTATTCTTGATAATTGTCATTCTGATAAAAGAAGCAATCAATAATATGAAGAGCCTACAGATTGGGAGAAAATCTTTCCACATGCACCTCAGATAAAGTATTAATCTCCAGGATATATAAGGAACTCAAAAAACTTAACACCAAAAAGAATAACCCAATCAATAAATGAGCTAAGGAACTGAACAGACACTTAATAGCGGAAGATATACAATTAATCAACAAATATATGAAAAAAATGTACAATATCTCTAGCAATTAGAATAATGCAAATCAAAACCTATTTTCTTTATAAGTTTATTATTTCAAGTATTTTGTTATACTAATGGAAAGCTGACTGACACACTTTCCTAATTCCCTTTTTCCCCAAAAGATTTGAAATATCAAGAGCAGGAACAGGGAACAGCTTATTCACTAGAAGACAAGATGTATACTCTCAGGTCTCAGTCTCAGACTGTGAGTTGCTTGTTTTCATTCTCTTGAAGTCAAGGGATTTTAAGTGAATTTATTAGAATCAGTCAAGCCTCTCCAATCCATCATGACCCTTTCGCTTTCACGGATAGAACCTACTTTCAGACAATCAGACCTTTACAACTTCTGAAATGAGTGAGCCTAAGATGTGGAAAGAGCTAATGATAGCCTAGGAGAGTCAGCATTGCGTGCCTGTGTGTGTGCCTGGCAGGATAATGTCCTTGAGAGTCCTTCTGTAGCAGGTCTTGAGAGTCCTGTGCTCCTGGTTCCTGGAGTCCAACTTGCTTTCTCACATTTTTTCTTGAATCTTCTCATCCATTTTGTGAGATCTCTGGAATCTTGCAAGGAATTAACCTTTCTGCTTTAGTTCACTAGAATTGACTTCCAAGGCTTATGACCAAGAGCCCCAGCATACAGCTGCTTTTTTAAAGAAGCTGAACAATAGAAGGAAGGAAAGAGTCCAGTAGCTTAGAGCAGTGTACCAAAGTCTAAGTTGGTTGAGGGCATCTGTGCTGGTTTCCTATATAAAATGACTGCATATCTGAGCAGTGGAGAATGTACTCTGAATGCATAGGCTGGTCCAGTCCCCTGTAGTGCCCAAGATTCTATCTCAGGCCTAACATTCAGGACTCAGCTTTCTTAATTAGTGTCCAGAGAGATGGAGGGTTTCTTTATAATTACTTGAAGGGATTCTCTGGCACCCTGCACTGAACCTCCTTCCTCCCCTCCTACAGGTGACCTGCCACACATAGAATGAGTTCAGAATCAGAAGTAAAGTGTTATCAGTTGAAAATATAATAATCTATTTCATTCATTCTTATTGTTCTTTCTTCAAGCTAGACCACAGAGGAATTCCAAAACTGCAAGGGTTCCAAAGGTAGATGGCCTGTGTTCCAATTTCCATATTCACTATTCCTCTAATTCCCCACAAGCTCTCTGGACCTCAGTCTCCTCACCAATAAAACGAAGATGAAAATGCTATTTACCTTCTAAAGGTTGTGAGAATTAAAAGAACTCTGTATAAAGCATTCAGAACAGTGACTGGCACACAGAAAGCACTCCTTAAATGTTAGTTGTTGTTGTTACTTCAACCTCTTATACACTCTTGGTGCCTAACTTTTTTTTTTTAATTGGAAAAAAAACATGAGAGTGAAAAGTGTCAGGTGATTCTTTTAAAATGCAAAGGAAATGTGTGTTTTTAATGTCATAAAAGGATTTCATTCCACTGAGAAGCCCAGGTAGAACACACTGTTTCTGGAAGTGGTATAAGTGGTTACAGCTCAATCTCATTGACAACAGCAAGCAAGACTTCTTTTCCCATGAGCTCATTTGGTATTTCCGATGGTTAGTTGCTGCCTCTTTGCTCCAAGTGAAGTTTAATCTGCCATTTTGAAACCAGATAGAGATCCCTGACTTATTCAAAGACATACCTTTTGTTTTAAACAAATTCTAGTCCATTTTGGTATAAGCAAAAGAAGTTTCAGAAACATGTGATTTCTAAAACTACAGTTCTGGTGACTAAAATCTGCTGAGTAATCACATGACCTCAGGCTGGGGAACTCTTCACCACTGCAAGAAGTGACTTACAAATCCAACTTATACCAAGTTCCTTTTCACCTTCTGTACAATCCCATGCCATATGATGAGTCACTGCTCTGGAAAAAGGCTTTCTTCTCTGAGGAACGTAGACTTGTCGTCACAGTCCTACCCTGGTCAGGGAAGCATGTGACCCTGTGTGTGCTCCAGGAATATACACAGGTTCCCTGGCAGATTTCCCCTGTGAGCAAGAGCAGAAATTCACCAAAAGGACAGGGAAGTTAGATTCATGACCCATAGAGAGGAAAACTGAACTGAAAAGTGCGTGTGAGCAGGGTGACACCACACAAGGGGAAAGAAAGGTCAGGTGCCTTGAAGGGCAGACACAGTGAAGGACAGCAAGCAGTAGTGAGCTAGCCTGCAGGGTTTGCCACCCCCATCCCACCGGCTTTAAAGCTGTGTGACCCAAGCAAGTTCATTGAATTAGTTGTTTTATTATTTTCTTCCTCTGTAAAATGAGAATGAAAGGAATAGTATCTATCTCATAGGGCTGTTGTGCGGATTAAATTAGTTAGCATGGGTTAAGGATTGAGAACATTGCCTCACTCCTGGTATCTTTATGTGTTAGCTGTGATTGTCAGTGTTTGCTATTATTAATGATTGAAATGCTTCACAAAGGTTAAAGTCTTATGCAGTCATAAGACTTTGTGCTGATAGATCATTTCATTTGCTGGAGTGGCCATAACAAAGTACCACAGGCTGGGAGGCTTAGGCAGAAGAAATTTGTTCTCTCACAATGCTGGAGGCTAGAAGTAAAAATTCAAGATATCAACGTAGGTGATTTTTTTCTGAGATCTCTCTTCTTGGCCTGTAGTTGGCTATCTTCTCTCTTTGACTTCACATCTTCTTTCCTCTGAGCCTGTATTCTAATCAATTCTTCTTATAAGGAAATCAGTCATACTAGGCTAGATCCATCCTGATGACTTCATCTAACCTTTATTACCTCCTTGAAGACCCTGTCTCTAATGCAGCTACATTCTGAGGTACTGGGGATTGGGGCATAAACATGAATTTGGGGAGATGGGGCACACAATCCAACCAATAACAATCAGTTCTCAATTTGATTAAGCTGGAACTGTGTTTCCCTCAGCTAAATGGCCCAAAGAAGTACTTGTATGAAATTTTGGAGACAGAAGAACAGTAGCTACTGCTCTCTGGAGGCCATGATGGATAGTAGAAGTGACAGATATAGATGCCAGTGGGATCCAGCTTATCCTGGCTCTCCTCTGTTACCGAGAACTTCTTCTATATTGCTGACCATGTTGACCAACAGCTGCCCCAAGCCCATTACCAGACATGAGGCTAAAGACAGACTTTTCCCATCTTCCTCCCCATCTCACTTAAGTTGCTAGACATGCCTGGAGTCTCAGATCAGTTAGCAGGTTCACCCTTTAACCCATCCTCCAAATTCCCCTGACCTCCCACAACTGTTAAAATCTAGTTAGGAAGTAAATCTGTTATCCCATAACACTCATAGTGACTGTTCATGTGATTGAACCCTGACTCACAAAGGAAGAAGAAAGGAGGAGGAAGGAGCAGGAGGGGAAAAGATCTTTTTCTTGACATACTATTACTGAACCATATGCATGCACTTGAAGTTCTAATTATCTCAAGACTGAGCTCATTCGAAAACCCCCTGATTAGTCTTTCTGTTTCCATCTCTCCTGGTTCCAATACTTGCACAAATGACTGCCAGATAAAATTTCTTGAATCACACTATGTCATCAAGTGATGGCCAAGGGGAGTCCCCTGATGACAGCTGAGTAGCTGTCCTAGAGGGCAACAGGTTCAGAGTAGAACACGAGGACGGAGGTTCCCAGAGGGAGGTCTTTAGGAGAAAAATGAAACCGATGCTCCCAATGTGTGAGCAGTGTCACAAGGGGCTTTACAGTAACCCTCTGTAACTGGGTGAAAAGCAGTAATGGAACACAGAAAATAAAGCAAACTTTCAAAACACTGATAAATAATTCTAGGACATACAAAATAAATTTACAGAAGATAAATTATATGATTATAATCATATTAACTGCTATGCTCATAGGTGAAGACTAATTAATAATGCAATATGAGTACAGATAACATGACTATTTGCATAACATGAAGTTGTAGAGTTGGCACTTGAGGAGAATGAGAAAGGGGACACCTTGGCAGGGCAGAGGATACCCCGCAGCGCATCAGAGAGTTTGCGAGACCGCACAAGTGGACAACTCCTTGAAGAATCAGACTGTGCTTGGGTAGCTGTGGAATGGAGCAGTAACTAGCAGGACATGTGGAACAAGAGAAGGTTTGGGGGAGAAATCAGAGCATATTCATGTTCTTTGGGATCAGGTGGGAACTGATGACAGAAGAGGTGATGATAAAGGAGAATTTGAAAAGGGAAAGGAGCTGAATTCAGAGCCAGGTGGAGGATCTGGGCTTTGGTAGGATCAGGAATGTGCCTGCCATCATTCTGGGTAGGAAGAAGGCAGATCCCAACACAAGAGGGATGTGAACATCTCACCCACCCAATCTCCAACCTCTGCTGCCTTCGATGTGACATTTCAGAACGCTTTCCTAGCTCTGCCTCCTCTCCCTGACAACTGGGGAGGTCAAAAGGGAGTAGAAAAAGCTAAGTCAGAGAGGAGGAGATCGTAAACCAAGAGGGAGATGAACCATCTTGTTGGAGTCACACAGCTAATTAGGGACTAAAATCAAATTGGCTTCTCGCCTAGTACTCTTTCACTACCAAATTACCATGTAATATTGAACAGATGGGAGCGATTAAGGCTTAGGGCCATTATAAAGACTAACATAACACGAGTTACATGAAATAAGGAACCAAGTTGAAATGCAGCTGAGAGATTTAAAGCTCACTGCACAGGAAGGGGTAATTTTACCCACTGTGAGCCCATGATTAGATTAGGTAGATTGAACTGAACTGTAAACTTTAAAAGGGACTGCTTTCACTCACTGTTCTCAACCCAGCTGGGCTGGGACAAGCCCTGGCTTCACTGGGTGGCACTCAAGGGAAAGGTCGGAGATAAATGCCAGCCAGTAATATTGAACAACTTGAACTTAAATTCACTTTTTAAGTCACACGGATCCTCTGGAAATCTTTGCTCTATTGTATTCAAAATACACTGAAAGGTAGAGAGTGCATAAAAAAGACCTCGTGTTTTTCCATCTCTACACAGGCAGGGACCCTGGCATTTTTAACTTCAATTAGAAGAGGTTGTCCCTGAAAGCATTCTCCTCTTAGTCTTCTCCTTCAAGCCATGCATGTGACTCTATTCGCAACAAAACTGTTGTTCTGTATTTAAATTTCCGACATATCTTGGAAACATATCTTGGAAACTGCTGTATATTTTTTTAACTAATTTTTTTTATTTGTTCTAGTTAGTTGTACAGCTGAAAGCTTGGTCCTTGTCCCCAGTGCTCATCCAACAATAAGGACACGGTTTTGAGAAAAAGGAAAAAGAAGTTTTATTGCTTTGCTAGCAAAGGAGAAACAAAGGGGATTCCTGTCCCAGAGGCTGTGATTCTGCCCATCAGGAGGAAAAGGGGGCTTTTAAAGGAGCTCTTCAGAGGCTACATTCCAGGTGTGCCCTCACAGGGGGTCCCAGGGTGCCCTGATGGTGTGTTAACATTCACTTGTTAATTTGGGAGATATTCACTTTCTAGATCCTCTGGCAGATATCTCCTTCCTGTGGAGCACAGATAATTCAGGGTCATCTTGTTCCCCACCCCCAGGTTAGGGAGCGGGAGAGGAGAAGAGGAAAAAGAAAACTTTCCCCTTTTAAAAATAAGCCTCAGAGCTATATTCAAAAGGTAAAGTGAACCACTGTTACAATACATGACAGCAGAATGCATTTATACATTTTGATAAATCATACATAAATGGAGTATAATTTCTCATTTTTCTGATTGTACATATTGTAGGAGATTGACATCTTGTTATCTGTCAAGCAAGGTTTATTTGCCCCTCAACATTACTTAGTGTGATGGAAGTTGAATTATGAATCCTGACCTTGATCCATCAGGTCAGATTGGTTTTGTTCTTACATAACTTTGGGCCAGGATCAATATGTTAATGCCCACATTGGCAAGTCATCGAGTTCTGCTAACTCACAATCCCCTTTGTAATTAAAATCCTCTGGTCAGACACTCAGTGTCCATAGTCAATTGTGACTTCTAAACTGTCAATCAACGCTCTGTTCCCTCGTCCCCTAAGGTAAACCCTGGTGCTGGCTGCTCTGACTCTCAAGCCAGTGCTCTTTTATTCCCCATGCCACAGGCAGAGGTCCTGAGCCAGGAGAGACTGAGGAGAATCCCCTGGGATGTGGGATTGTCCCAGTTATCAGAGGAAAAACACAGTAACGGCCAACGGCCATTCTATTAGATGACTGTTCTTCTAACTTCTCATAATCTTATATCAGACTTGATAAACACAAGCATTTATTCAGATCTCACTCTCACATCACAGAAAGGCCCTGGAGGATCGGGGGCAAATAATACAATGAATACCTAACAGTTCCATCCCCTCACCACTTCAGGATGGGAGTGTACTTTCTGAATGGTGGAATTGGAATAAAAGGATTATAAATACAGACACTTTCCCTCACCACCCTCCATTTCTTTCTCTATTATTTTGTGCATCCTTTTCATTATACTTATCACAATAACTTGAATTTCTATCTTGCTTGTTTGTTATCTCTCTTCTCCACTACAATATAAGATTCTTAAGGGCAGTTACCATGTCTGTCTTGGTCTCCAAGTGCTGGGAACAATTCCTGGTGCAGAGTGGATACTAGATTAAATATTTATTGGATGGACAGACAGATGGATAGATGGATACGTGACAAATTGATGGACACAATATGCTCTCCTCTCCCACAGGGAGGTAAAATGGGGCCCAGTAAACCACCTGTTAAGAGGCATCCCAGCTCTGGATACCTAGGTGGTCTCCAGTGAGATAGAGCAGGAAAGATAAGGGGTGGTTTAAGGCCAACTGACATTTAAACTCCAAAGAAAAGTAATAACAGACAGGGAGTTGGGGGAAAAGCCAACACTGGTGGAAAAAGAACTACGTAACTGGAAAAACCACCCTGTCAAGTATCTTAGAAACCAAGTAAGACACAGAGGTGAATTGGACAAGTAGTGAAATCAGATTGAGTTCAGGATATATTTAACAAATACATTTTGATTGACTGGTTGATAAAATTTGGAATTAGATTTAAGACATATCAGAGTGGAATTCTCTGTCCTCTTGAGAAGGAACTAGCATTGATTCCAATCAGGGGAGAGTAGACTTTAGGGTCCACTTCCCCACTACCTTCCTGATCCCCTGGTCCACATCCAACAGACTCACGTTGGCATCCTGCTAATCTAGCTACCAAATGGCTGCCTATTCCATTCTAGTTGCCCATTTTGTAGTGTATTCTAAAAATTAGACTCCTCTTTCTCCCATCAAAGATATTTGCCCTGAGTTTTATCCACTCAGGATTCTGATGATAAATAGTTAACTGAAAATTCCTCACTCTCAGGTCATTTCCATGGGAGTGGGGGGAAATGCTGTAATTTTCTCATCTTAAAAATAATAATTTGTGCTGGGGTCTTTTCTCAGAGGTAGAGCACTGGCCTAGCATGCACAGGCCATGAGTTCAATCCCTAGCACCACAAAATAGTTAAAATAATTTATTAAATTCACTTCCCCTTCTAGCTATAGCTATATTGGCTCCCCATTTCTTTACTATATTCTATACTATAATTTGTTCTTTGTTGTACTTTTGGATCTGGAATGTCCCCCAAAGTCTCATGAGTGGAAGACTTTGCCCCCAATGCAGTAATGTTCAGAGGTGGGGCATTTGGGAAGTGATTGAACCACGAAGGCTTATAACTGAAAGTACTGTTGAGAGGTGGCAGCAATTATAGGAGGTGGGGTCTAGTTGGAGGAAGTGGGTGACTGAGGACATGTCCTTTAAGGGTCTATCTTTTTTAGCCCTTTACCCTCTCCCTGCTCCCTGCTTCCTGATTGCCATGAACTGAGCAACTTTTCTCTATCATGCACGTTCACCATGATATTCTGCCTCACCAAAGGCCCCCAAACAATGAAACCAGCTGACAACAGACTGAGACCTCTGAAACTGTGAGGTAAAATCAATCTTTCCTCCTTTAAATTGTTTTTCTCAGGTATTTTATCACAGTGATGAGAAGATAACATGTTCTTCTTTATAGCGAAACTCATTAAAATTTGTGTCTAGACTTGTCATTTCAAATTCTTCTCCTCCCATTTTCTCTCAAATCTACCACAATCAGAGCTTCTTCACCCATTTCACTGAGATTGTTCTTTTCAGATCACCAATAACCAAGTTACAATGGCATGCCAGCCCACACAATTCACCTTCAGTATCTCCCTACTCATCTCATTATTTTTTTCATCATTCACTAATCTAACCATCTCTGGTCTTGCTGTGCCTTGACTGTTCCAGGCTGCAGCCATCTCCTTACCACTTGCTGCTCTGCCACCTTGAAGTTCTTCCACTAGAACTCCCTTTGGTTCCCTCCATGTCTCCATTGGTGATTTGTTTAAGTGTCGTCTTCTAAATGAGATCCTTTCTGACCAAACCATGAGCATGTCTTCTCCTATCACTTCCCACTCTTCCCCTTTGCTCTAATTTTGCTCCATATAATTTATGATCATCTATTTTATTATTGTTTATTATAGTATCTGTCCTCCCACATTACAGGGTAGACTCCATTAGGACAGGAAGTTTCATTTGTTTTATTCATATCCTCTAGTGACTGAAATATACCTGGCACATGGCAAGCCATCAATCAATATTTGTTGAAGCGACACTATTCTGCCCCTATGTGCTAATGATTTTTAGCATCCTGTTGGGAGCAGCCTATACTAAATTTATCCTCACAAACACAGTTGTCAAACCCAAAGAAGTAACTCTAATGGAGAAACAGACCACATAGATTGAGTCGGTAGCACCAGACAGTCTAGTGGCAAGATATTTTGGGTGTGATTGAGGCATTGTGGTACCCCTCAAATTAAACTTCATTGCTGCCTGCCATATGAAAATAACCGAGGTCACATATGGAATGTGAGTCACAAGTGTAGAATAGCTGCCAAGAAACTAATGTAATTGTTGACCACATTGATAATATGTTTTAATGAATATCACCCTCCCATTGTTTTCTGATCTAGTCAGACCGCATTGGAAGCATTGTGTTCACCTTTGGGAATAATTTTTCAGGAGGAATATTGTTCAGAGAAAATCAATGAAGATAGTGAAGTAACTAATCATGATATATATGCAGCATGACTGAAGAGACAAATGGTGCTTAGTGATTATATTACTAAGCTAAGTCTAAAGATGTGTAGCACTTGTTCCACCACTCTTATCCTCTGTTCATGGCAGACATTATTAATCAATCATGATTCTCTTTCCTATAGAGCTTGCATCTCCTTGTTAAGTGGGAGATAGGACTGAATAATCTATAAACTTCATTCATGCTTAAAGTTCTGCAAATCATCTGCTTGACTCTGTTAGGCAGGATCAGGCAAGGTGGGTTGGTGAAGAAATTCTGCAAAGCAAAACCATTCACCTTTGAATTGAAATTATCTCACTGAGGAAGATATCAGAAAACCAGAATTTGAAAGACAATGAGTCGGACATGAAGAGTTAAGGTGATTATTTCTAAGTGGTTACAATAATAGCAAAACACAAACTTTTTAAAAACTTTTGGACATCGATGACTTCCATTTATCTTAGTTCTTTCCTATTAATACTTTAATCTCATGCCCTAATCTTTTTTGGTTAGAAACCAATTAACTGTGTTTAAAAAAACATGGTAGAGACAACTGATGCCTGAAGTTTGGTTCACTGTGTTCCAAGACTTGGTAATTCCTTCCCTAATGACATAGTAGAAACTCTGTCGCCACAGTTAAGAGCAGGCTCGAGACAATTACTATATTTAAGTCATGCTTTGCAGGTTATCATACCCACATCTGCAAGCTATTCCCTTTGTAAAGTATTTGGAGCTATTTGCCACAGAAAACTCATTGGAAAAGGCCAGCAACTGCTTGAGGACCGGCGCCTAAGACTTGTTCCACGTGGCTAGTGGAAGACGGATGCCTAACTTTCTTTTCAGCAACTCCATTCCACTCCTGCTTCTTGGAGCTAGGCTCTTCTTATGAAACAGAAAATCTATACTTGGGATCCATTGAAGGGGTGGTCAAATACAAATTCTCTAGCAGCCACCCACCCACTGTCCTGTGAAACTACAGAGACCAAACCAGAGAGTGGGTCAGCAGGAGAGTTAGTCTCTGAAAAATCCTCCTGATGTTTGTGAAAGGAAGAAAATACACAGAATGGCATTTTCCAAAAGAAATCAGAGAACTTGCCAGGTCTCACTGAACACTAGGCGTTCATGGCCTGGAGCAAGGGACAACCACTCTGGGCCTTCACTCTCTTATCTGAAAGATGCGAATAGCCATGCTTTATTTTACTGTCCTTGGAGAAACTGAAGAAAGTACAGTGAAGAAGATGTGAAAGCACTTTCAAAAAAGATTTAAACATTATCCAAACTCCAGGTCATTGTTATGAGCATGATTATTATGATTCTGAGACTGTCATTATAATTACCCATAAGATTTCACATATAATGATGACTCCATAATCAAGACAAAACCCAGGCCACTGTCATGCTAATATGTTTACATGGAACCTTTCAGTCCATCCTTTCTGACTTTATGACTTTCTGAGATGATGTGGAATTTGCAGCCCCAAGTTGGTTAATTCTTGGAATTGTCACCCCAAAACTGAGGGCAGTCAGGCAGGACTTGAAGTTATATGTAGATCTCTTAAATAGAAAAATGTCACTTCTGTCTGCTGACCATGAGGACATCCAGTTTGAATTCCATCCTTGTCTCACCCCATCTCCCCTCTCCCAGTGAGTAAGACTTAAGTGAACCTACCCCAACACATGAGTTTGTAAGGCACAGATACCTTCCATAATCAGTCCATAACAAGGCAACTGTTATGGACTGATTATGCTGATATTTTTTTAATCTAAGTTCGTTACTTTTCCATTTTCATATACATGAATTTTAATTTTAACCCAGAGGCAAATAGAACAAACAAAGAGAAAATTGCCCTTTTCAAAAATTGTTTAATAGGTACTTAGAAAAAAAAAAAAAAAAAGGCTGGTACTAGTACACAGGAAAGAAAAAGAGAGTAAAAGTGAAGAATTGACTCACTGGTTAAAATGAGGTTTGTAGACACTCTTCTATGTGTATGGTATCACCAAGTACCATACATGTGTTGCCTAAATCCTTAACAAGGCAACTGTGCTCATAGATTTTCCAAATCTTTCCAAGACACATTAACTATTCCAGAGCATGATTGGTTTTATGTCCCTAAGAGAGAGTCCTGCAATAGTTGTTAAGCATCGAGCTCTTTAAATTTTATATTCAACATGGTCATGAAATTCTAAGAAATACCAATAAAACAACACACTTTTTCTAAACTAGTTTAACAAATAACATTATATAGCATTATCTTCAGTCACTTAAGCTAACTCTACTTTCACTCTGTAAAACTAAATAGAATATAAAATGCTAGCCTGTGTTGCATTGAATATATCATAAGACATATACTATATATGCCATTTTATTTTATTAAATAAATTGGAAGAAAAAAATTTTGAATAAGACCCAGAAAATCAACAAATAAATTCACCCTATCTAACCTAAGTATCATTTAAAACCTACTTACTTTACTTCGTCTTATAAGCATGGTTGGAATACAACTGCTTTAAAGTGAAAATTTATGACATATATATCTTTGTGCCCTCACATTGATTACTCTAAGTAACACATAAATCACAGAGCATGAACCTAGAAAGGACATGAAGATGTAGAATGAGAGGTATGTATCTTAAAAGACTGTGACCCAGCTGTCCTCACTAAATATTCAGATTTTTTTTCATGGTCCTCACCTATCTCTCCTAACCCCACATTTGCCTCTGGTCAGGATCTTGAAACTCAACAGAAATCCTATAAACAGTTAGTCCCCCCAAACAACATATATTCATAAATGTAGTGATAAAAACTCATAAACCATTTTCAGTATTTTAAAAATCTCAATATATGTCATCCTTTTACTATGACACCTAAAGTGTCAGTTCCTTTCCTTTGGGGGTGGGATTAACTTAATTTGGCTCATTTATGCAAATTAGATCTAAGTGGCAGTTGTACATGTCTTTTGTGAATAAAATGTTACACATATAAGCAATTTTTTCTCACAAATGCGATTAGAAAAATCTGTGAAAAGATGTACACTGCAGGGAAATACTCCTTTAACTTCTTGATAAGCGGAGAAAATTTTGAAAGTTTCTGAAGTAGCAACTTCTTGGGAGTGAGTGTAGACCCAGTAGGAAACGAGAATTATTCCAGGCTAAAACAAACTTTTAATGCAAAGAATTCCTATTTCCTGTTGAATCCGTTCATGTACTTCCTTAATCCTTTCTTATTCTCATCCAGAAGCACACTAACTGGCAGAAACTATATAAATAAAATGAAAACCTGCGCATAGATACACACATGTGTGGGCCCACATCACACACATGCACAGTAAATTTTCAGAGGAAATCTAAAGAATGTGGAAACGAGAATGATCATATCTTGCCTGTGTGAAACGTGAGGCTTTGGCATATTATCTATAGAACAGGTTGGAAAAAATTAGATATAGAGTATTACTGCAGTGATGGTTACTAAGAGCAGTTCCTTTAAGAGTAACTATGTAAAACTTATGTATTTGAAGGACCCACATCTCTCTTTGCAAGGAAAAGATAGTAGACCAAACACCTGAGGGAGGAGTCAGGCCTCAAAGCAAATCAAAGCAAATTGGAAGCCAGACAAGTTCACCTAATCGACAATGTCATCTATATCTGGTGTTTAAAGCACATCTTTATCAGTTTGTTCGCTTACTCTTTTATTTACTCATCATTTTTATTTTTATTTAATATTCAGCAAATATTTTTGAACATCAGTCATATTTTAATACCATTTCTGAAACTATAGAGATTATAATACTATGGTCCATACCACCAAAGAGCTCACAGTGTAACAAAGAATGGGGTAGGGTAAGTATTGCTGAACACAAACACCTGCTGAACCAGAGGCTATTCAAGGTGCTGGGACATGACAGATCAAAGAAGAGACAAATGCTAACTCTTATGCAGTTTATTTGGTACAATAACGATGTGCCCAGAATGTTATGGGAATAAGAGATGGAACTAACCAATTCAGATTTGTAGTTGAGTTGGAGCACATTGGAATTTATAATGTGCCTTGCTTCTAAGCACACAAGCTCCCACTCCCTGGCCTCCAGAATAAGGCCTCAATCTGTTGAAATATCCACAATTTTTAGGAAAGCAAGATATGGTGAATAAAAATTATGTGTTCAAAATTTTACAACATCCTTTGAAGTAATTGATAAAGTTAAGTTCAGGAACCATTGTCAACAATGGTTAACATACACTTTTTAATCTACCCAAACATAATCTTTTCATAAATCTTTAGAAAATCAGAATATGAAAATTCAATAATTTTACCAAACTCATCTTCCTGAAATATAAAGTTGCCCATAAAACACTGGTTGTTGAAGCGTATGCTCTTGAGTTCTTCAAGGATTGTGCATAATCTAACATGATTCTGTTCATATGCCAAAAATTATATGTACATTTTTAGGCATACGCATTGTATATGAATCAAACATGGTTTGAGAGTTACACATACCATATCATTAAGTGGTTGGCTCTGGAGTATGGAAATAAGGTTGGGAGTTGAACTGAGAAGAAATTGTATAAATATGAAATTTTAAATGATCACATAGTTGTGTGATGTAAATAATTATATGTTATTTGTATAATATTTAAACCACTTTATGGAGGTTCAATTAGAGTTGGCTATTTCCCTTCTCCTACTTGGAAGGCTAGATCTAGCAAGAGTTGTGTCTTTAACTCCCCCCAGGTCAGTTAGACTCTGATAAACCCCAGCAAGTTAAGCTCTGGTTAAATAATTTCTCTGCAGGCAGGCCTTGTTAAAAATACATTGCTCTGGCATGTTTTAAAACAGTTCTTTGTCCTACCCACTTTGAAGACTGAGGCAACATTTCTCCAATATTTGCTGTAAGAATCAAGTCAGGGTCCATGGGCCCCTGATGAGTGAGTCCCCCTGAAACTTTGAACATTCCGACTTGTCCACCTGACCTCCAGCAAATCATCAATTGCAGTTGAGGTTTTCCTTCCCTGACACCTGGTTCCTGTGGAGGTTTCTGCTGTGGTACCTTGTGATTCTCTGTATCTGCCTGTCTTACAGTTTTGAAGACAGTGGTTGCCCTATGACCAACTTCTCTTGCATACCTAAGAAGAGTTGCTGATTTTTCAGTTCACTTTTTCCTCTTGTTTCTTACTTGTTGTTAGGGCTATGGTATTGCTTAAGTTCTTCACTGGTGAAACTGGAAACCAGAATTTCTTTGTATAATTTTGAAAAACACTTAACAATATACATGGTGAAGGGTATTGTTTCTGTAAAAAAAAAAAAAAAAAGAAACATAAAACCCTACCTAGTAGTTTATTAAATCCCACATGTTGTTTTAATCATCTAAAGATGTTTTCTGAAGAAATTTTTAACTGAGCAAAATGTGCTCATCTATGATTTTTTTATCTGGATACTTTCCTATGAAGAAATAGAAAAGCTTTAGTTAGCAGGCATTTTGGGGGCTATAATGTTTATAGGAGTAGTGATGTGGGGGGAGTAGGGACCAATCACATGATTGCTTTTCATTACTCAGATTTGTTCTGCATTTCCCCATTTCAATAGTAGTGGGCAAAATAAGTCAGAAAAATATAAGAAAAAAATTTAGACCTAGTGAAGCTATCACAGGTGATTTTTTTAATTTCCAAAGAAAATAGGTCCTATAAAGGTTAAATGACTTGCCCAAAATCCAATTGAGTAAATATGACTGAGCAACATTATAGGTTATTTTGTTTTGTTTTGTTTAATTTTTTTTAATTCTACAGACTGCATTTTGATTCATTGTACACAAATGGTGTACAACTTTTAGTTTCTATGGTTGGTTGTACACCATGTAGATTCACACCATTTGTGTAATCATACATGTACATAGGGTAATGATGTCTGTCTCATTCCACCATCTTTGATACCCCTGCTCCCTCCCTGCTCTCATTTCCCTCTACATAATCTAAAGTTCCTCCTTTCTTCTCTTACCCTCCACCCCAACACTCCCATTATGTATCATCATCCACTTATCAGGGAAAACATTTAGCCTTTGTTTTTCAGGGATTGACTTATTTTACTTAGCATGATATTCTTCAATTCCATCCATTTACCTGCATTTGCCATAATTTTATTTTTCTTTATGGCTGAGTAATATTCCATTGTATATATATATACCACATTTTCTTTATCCATTCATCTATTGAAGGGCATCAAGGTTGGTTCCACAATCTGGCTATTGTGAATTGAGCTGCTATTAACATTGATGTGGCTGCATCATTATAGTATGCTGATTTTAAGCCCTTTGGGTACAAACCTAGGAGTGGAATAACTTGATCAAAAGGTGGGTCCATTCCAGGTTTTCTGAGGAATTTCCATACTGCCTTCCAGAGTGGCTGCACCAACTTGCAACCTCACCAGCAACATATAAGTGTACCTTTTTCCCCACATCCTCACCAACACCTGTTATTGCTTATGTTCTTGATAATAACCATTCTAATTGGAGTAAGATGAAATCGTAGGGTGGTTTAATTTGCATTTATCTAATTACTAGAGATGTTGAATACTTTTTCATATATTTGTTAATCACCTGGGCATCTTCTGTAAAGTGTCTGTACAGTTCCTTAGCCTATTTATTGATTGGGTTCTTTGTATTTTTGGTATAAATTTTGTAAGTTCTTTATAAATTTTGGAGATTAGTGCTCTATCTGAAGTGCATGTGGAAAAGATTTTCTTCCACTCTGAAAGCTCTCTTTTCACATTATTGATTGCATCCTTTGTTGAGCAAAAGCTTTTTAGTTTGAATTCATTCTATTTATTGACCCTTGCTTTCATTTCTTGCACTTTAGGAGTCTTGTTAAGGAATTTTGGTACTAAGCCAACATGATGAAGATTTGTGCCTACTTTTTCTTCTATTTTGTGCAGGGTCTCTGGTCTAATTCCTAGGTACTTGAATCACTTTGACTTGAGTTTTGTGCAGGGTGAGAGAGAGAGAGGTTTAATTTCATTTTACTACATATAGATTTCCAGTTTCCCAGCACCATTTGTTGAACAGGCTATCTTTTCTCCATTGTATGTTTTTGGCTTCTTTGTCTAGTATGAGGTAACTATATAATTTGGGTTTGTCTTCTATTCTGTTCCATTGGTCTACCTGTCTATTTTGGTGCCAATACCATGCTGTTTTTGTTAACTCTGTAGTACAGTTTAAGGTCTGGTATTGTGATACTTCCTGCTTCACTTTTCCTGCTCAGGATTGTTTTGGCTATTTGAGGTCTCATTCTTCCAGAAGTTAATGATTGTTTCTCTATTTCTAAGAGAAACATCATTGGGATTTTGATTGGAATTGCATTGAATTTGTATAGCGCCTTTGGTAGAATGGCCATTTTGACAATATTAATTCTGCCTATCTAAAAACATGGAAGAGTTTTCCATCTTCTAAGGTTTTCTTCAATTTCTTTCTTTAGTGTTCTGTAGTTTTAATTGTAGAGGTCTCTCTCACCTCTTTTGTTAGATTAATTCCTAAGTTTTTTTTTTTTTTTTTTTGAAGCTATTGTGAATGGAGTAGTTTTCCTAATTTCTCTTTCAGAGGATTCATCACTTATGAATAGAAATGCATTAGATTTATATGTATTGATTTTATATCCTGCTACTTTGGTGAGTTCATTTATTAGTTCTAAAAGTTTTCTGGTGGAGTTTTTTGGATCCTCTAAATATAGAATCATGTCATCAGCAAATAGTGATAGCTTGAGTTCTTCTTTTCCTATTCATATCCCTTTAATTTCTTTGGTCTGTCTAATTGCTCTGGCCAGTGTTTCAAGGATGATGTTGAATAGAAGTGGTGAAAGAGTATCTCTGCCTTGTTCCAGTTTTTAGAGGGAATTTTTTCAGTCTTTCTCCATTTAAAATGATGTTGGCTGTGGGTTTAGCATAATAGCCTTTACAATGTTGAGGTATGTTCCTATTATCCCTATTTTTTCTAGTGTTTTGAGCATGTAGGGGTGCTGTATTTTATCAAATGCTTTCTCAGCATCTATTGAAATGATCATATGTTTCTTATCTTTAAGTCTATTGGTGTGATGAATTATGTTTATTGATTTCCAGATGTTGAACCAACCTTGCATCCCTGGGATGAACCCCACTTGATCATGGTGCACTATCTTTTTAATATGTTTTTGTATGTGATTTGCCAGAATTTTGTTAAGGATTTTTGTGTCTATATTCATCAGGGATATTGGTCTAAAGTTTTCTTTCCTTGATGCGTCTTTGTCTGGCTTTGGTATGAGAGTGAAACTAGCTTCATAGAATAAGTTTGTAAGGGTTCCCTCCTTTCCTATTTCATGGAATACTTTGAGGACTATTGGTATTAGTTCTTCTTAAGTGTCTTGGAGATCTTGGCTGAGAATCCATCTGGTCTTGGCATTTCTTGCTTGGTAGGTTTTTGATGGCTTCTTCTATTTCAGTGCTTGAAGCTGATCTGTTTAAATTGTGTATGTCCTCCTGATTCAGTTTGGGAGGCTCATATGTCTTTAAATATTTGTCAATGTCTTTGATATTTTTTATTTTGTTGGAGTATGAATTTTCATAGTAGCATTTAATTATGTTATATATTTCAATGGTGTCTGTCATGATCATTCCTTTTTCATCAAAATTACAGTAATTTGAGTTTTTTCTCTCCTCTTCATTGGTGTGGCTAAGGTTTTATCAATTTTGTTTACTTTTGCAAAGAACAAACTTTTGTTTTGTCAATTTTTCAAATTGTTTCTTTTGTTTCAATTTCATTGATTTCAGTTCTTCTTTAATTATTTCCTGTCTTCTACTACTCTTGGTATTGATCTGTTCTTCTTTTTCTGGGACTTTGAGATGTAATGTTAAGTCATTTCATTGTTGACTTTTTATTCTTTTAATATATGAGCTCAATGCAATGAACTTTCCTCTTAGTACTGCTTTCAAAGTGTCCCAGAGATTTTGGTATGTTGTATTGTTCTCATTTATCTCTAAGAATTTTTTTATTTCCTCCCTGATGTCTTCTGTTATCATTGCATCATTCAATAGAATATTATTTAGTCTCCAGGTGTTGGAGTTGTTTCTATTTTTAATCTTATCATTGATTTCTAATTGCATTTCATTATGATCTAACAGAATGAAAGGTAGTATCTCTAATTTTCTTTTTGTATTTACTAAGGACTGCTTTGTGGCATAGCATGTGGTCTATTTTAGAGAAGGATCCATAAGCTGCTGAGAAAAAAATGTATTGGCTCCATGATGGATGAAATACTCTATATATGTCGGTTAAGTCTGAATCATTGGTTGTATCATTTACTTCTATAGTTCTCTTGATCAGTTTTTTTTTTTTTTTTTTTTTTTTTGAGGATCTAACCAGTGGTGAGTGCAGTATGTTAAAGTCACCCAGTATTATTATGTCAGGGTCCATTTTTTCCCTGGAATTGAGAAGGATTTGTTTGATGTACATGAATGCATCATTGTTTGGGGCATAAATATTTACAATTGTTATGTCTTACTGGTTTATGTTTCCCTTAAGCAGTATAAAATGTCCTTCTTTACCCTTCTGACTACCTTAGGCTTGAAGTCCACTTTATCTGATATGAGGTGGAGACTCCTGCTTTTTTAATGAGTCCATGTGGGTGATACATTTTTTCCCCATCCTTTCATCTTTCATCTTTCATCCTTCTCACCTTTAGTCTGTCGATGTCTTTTTCTATGAGATGAGTCTCTTGAAGGCAGCATATTGTTGGGTCTTTCTTTTTAACCCAATCTACCAGTCTAGGTCTTTTGATTAATGAATTTATGCCATTAACATTCAGAGTTATTATTGAGATATGATTTGTTTTTCTGGTCATTTTGGCTTATTTTTGGTTTTTAACTTGACTTGGTTTCTCCTTTGATTGGATTTTCCTTTTGGGTAGTTCCTCCCTTTACTGACTTTCATTGTTGTTTTTCACTTCCTTCTCCTGGAATATTTTGCTGAGAATGTTCTGTAGTGCAGGTTTTCTATTTGTAAATTCTTTTAACTTTTGTTTATCATGGAAGGATTTTATTTCATCATCAAATCTGAAGGTTACTTTTGCTGGGTATAAATTCTTGGTTGGCATCCATTTCAGAGCTGGAAATATATTGTTCCAGATCCTTCTAACTTTTAGGGGCTAGGCTGAGAAATCTGCTGATATCCATATTGGTTTCCCCTTATATGTAATCTGACGCTTTTCTCTCACAGACTTTAAAAGCCTATCTTTATTTTCTATGTTAGGCATTTTCATTACAATGTGCCTTGCTGTGGATCTTTTGTAATTTTGTGCATTTGGTGTTCTGTAAGCCTCTTGTATTTGATTTTCCATTTCATTTTTCAGGTTTGGGAAATTTTCTGATATTATTTCCTTGAACAGGTTGTTCAATCCTTTAGTTTGTATTTCTGTGCCTTCCTCATTCCTGATAATTCTTAAATTTGGTCTTTTCATATATCCCATAATTCTTGGAGATTCTGTTCATGATTTCTTACCATCATCTCAGTTTGGTCAACTTTATAGTCAAGATTAAATATTTTGTCTTCATTGTCAGATTCTGTCTTCCACATGATCTTCTGTTGGTGATTCTGTTTGTGTTTTTAATTTGGTTTATTTACCTCATTTCAGGTATTTCTGCTTGTTTGTTTGTTTTTTATCAGAACCTCTATCTCTTTATTGAAGTGTTCTTTTGCTTCCTGCATTTACTCTTTTAACTGTTTATTGGAGTGATCATACATTGCCTGTATTTGCTCTCTTATCTCATTTTTAGCTTCACAGATTGCTTTAATTATGTACATTCTAAACTCATTTTCTGACATTTCTACTGCCATGCTGTCATTGGATTCTATTAAAATAGCATCTTGGTTTGTTAGGTACACTTTCTTCCCGTTTTTTCATGTTGTTCCTGCATCTTCCTCTCTAGCAGTGATGATCTGAGGTATTGCAGTTTTCCCCCTGTAGGCATATTGTGACCTGCAGATTTCCAATACCTCTCCTTTGAGGGGGAGATCAATATTAGCAGCACCCAATACAAACAATATGCAGCCCTAAACCATATAGCCTCTATAAAGACATTACCAGTATTGTAATAAACAGATAGGATGAGTTCAATTATTATCTACAGTATATCCAGTAGGCTTGCAATGAGCTCTACAATTTCTGATAGTGGACAAAGAGGATGGGGAGGGGTGTAGGGTGTACCTGTTAATGGGATAAGACTGAGTATACAGAGGTACTAGATCATGGGAAGAGTGAGTGTTGGATCAAAAGAAGTTGATTGTTAGCATGTGGAAGGGAGAAAAAGACTCTGAGGAAACAGATAAATAAAAGGAAAATAGAGTGAGGAAAAGTGAAGTAATAAAAAATTAAACATAATAATTTTTTAAAAATCTGGTATAATATTCATCTATCACCCAAACCTCCCATCAGTATCCTGATGTAAGCGAGGTAACTGAGATGTGTAAGGATGGGAGTTACCCCACACACAGATGGTGATGTCCCCTTCAGGGATAATCCAAGATGGCTGCACCAGCTTCCAAATACATTGGGGAACTGCAGTGAGGGCGCCATGTTCATGCGGGGCACGGGCAGGCTGGGGTCCAGTGTTGATGGAACATTATTGTTTCAGTCAGCTTTTTCACTGCAGTTACTAAGTGATCTGACCAGCACAACTGTAAAGGAGGAAACATTTCTTTGAGAGTTCATGGTTTCAGAGGTCTTAGTTCATAGAAGGCTGGCTCCATTCCTTGGGGCTCAAGGTGAGGCTGAACATTATGGAGGAAGTGTGTGGCAGAGGGAACAAGCTCACATCATCAGGAAGCAGAGAGAGAGAGAGACCCCACTCTCCAGATACAAAATATATACCCTGAAGCCTCTCCCCAATTTCCACCTCCTCTAGCCATACCCTACCACTTCAATTAATCCCATTGGGTATTAATTCACTCTTACAACACAATCATCTTCATACGCTGTCTCATGTGTGAGATTTTGGGGGACACCTCACGACAAACCATAACACTATAATCCAGGCATCTTGTGTCATGCTCTTCCTACGTAACTTCCCTGTCTTTGCATGTTCAAATCTCACATAAAGTCTAATTTCTAAAGCTGTCGAATGCAAGGTTTACCAAACACAACTGCAGCTTCTCACCATTTAAACACCACATCATGAGATGCCTTGCCCTGTCAGCACCTCCTTTCACCCCAGGCTACACTTCAACTTTAAATTTGGGTGGTACTCTGAACTTTCTAGCATTTCCACACCTTGACCTGTGTTTTTCAGTCCCACTCAATCCAATCCAGGTCAGTACCTGCTTGCATTCCTGCTGTGATAGGCTTGGATTAGAAAATGTCATGTCCTGGACTCTCTCCCTCCTTCTACCTTCTCTCTAAAGCACAAGGATTCCAAACACAAAACTTGCATCCCATGATCCCAGGGAGCATTTTAGATGATTTGGACCCCACATCCAACTCTTGAAGAGCTAAATTTTGCAACTGTACTCCAAAAGTGAGGTCTAGAGGCAAAAATCCATAGCAAATTAAATTCAGAAATGACAGCAGGAAGTGGACCAAGTATTTTTATAGAAAAGATTTGTCAGTTTGGGGAGTGGTAAAAGAGACTGGGATTGCTCAAGATCCTTTCAACAGGTCCAATTTGGAACACAGAAATTTAATAATGAATTTGGTGTTGCAAGGAACAATAAAGTTGGTGCACACTATTTTCATCAGGCACCCTGGCTCTAGCACTGGATGTATTTTCTATTATCCTTTGTCAAACCCTTTAAGCCGATGCTGTTAACAACAGCAGAAGGCCTCTGAGTGACCAGCCCAGGCCTGCAGCAGAATGCCATGTACAAGCTACGTTGACCTAATTGAACTGAGATTTAGAAGCTACACAGTGACCTCTAAGCTAGTACTTTGGTTGTCCTCTGGAGTTAACCTTCAGTTAACAAAGATATGCATTTGTACTAACTCACAGGCCTTCATTTCTTTAGGTTCAATCAAGCGATGTCATTTTTTAAAGATGGTGAACAATGCCCATTGAGCAGCATCCTGAAATCAGCTGCATGACCCAAGGGCTATTTGAAGAAGTCCTCTTCTGTGTCACTCATTCTTTCTCTCCAGTCAACCAAACACCATTTGCCTGGGCCCTGTGGGGATCTTTGGGTAGATACCCTAATAGTTTGCTATGTTTACATTCTGCAGGTGGTTGCAAGATGGAATATAGAGATACATTATTCCTAAAATATAATTTATTTTAATATTGTGTGAAAACTGAACGAGTCTGCAAAAAATGAAATATCTACTTATACTGTGCTCCAAAAGGTATTTTAGAGTTTCTAACCACCTATAATGAAATGAATACTGTTCTCAGGAAAAAAGTTAAAACTTGTCACTATCTGAAATCTTCATTTACTTAACAAAGACCAGAGTCTTACACATAAGGAATTCATTTGCTGTATGATTTTCACACCTGTATGTTTATTTTTCTACTTTATTTTGTTTTTCATTCTTTCTCTAATAAATTTTATTATCTACTTAAATAGTATGATTTCTAAATTTTCAGTTAAAATATTTATGTATAAAATTATTTTCAGATAATGCAAGGCTCACAATAAATGCTATAAACAATAATCTGCAATATTTATATGTGCATTAACTTTGGGTGTTTAAAATTAATAGAGATTTTAAAATAAACTTGGAACAGAAGGGCAGTTACCTTTACTAAACAGAGAATTAGTTGAACCAGATAAATCTGGATGCCAGATCCAGCAACATTTTGACCAAGAAAATATTTTGGTCTATGTGATCAGTACAACTACATCTTAGTTATTATTTGGAAAGATGGGAACTGACTGTATTCCTATGATGGGAATTCAGAAATATTAAATTCAGAAATTATTAAAAATATCATTGTACCCATAATATACACAGAGATGAAGATAATATCTGCTAATGGGATATAAATTTAATCTGGCTTCCAGGTTTTGATCCCCCACCAGGACATGGAAATAAATTAAATGGTTGACACTCAATAGATCATTTCTCTTCTCCCCAGGGATACTGAGGTTCTATCTGGGTGCTCATTTAACCTAGTCTCCACACTCTAGTTTTATATTCATTTTTTTTTAATTCTGTATGTGTATTAAATATTTTCATTTTATAGTCATGGTTAAGCTGCAAATTAAGTTCCATTTTCTTTCATAAATATCTTATAAGAAGTGAATCAAATTAAACATTTGTGAAGTCCTACAATTCTGGGGGTTTTTGATCCCCTTGTACATCAAGGCACATGCCTTTAAAAACTTAATATGACACTGACAAATTCCCCTTGATACTTTCTGAGATAACTGCCCCTTAACTTGGCTTTGCCAGCTCAGATTACTGGCTCTTTGGGTTGATCTAAAGGTCCACCTGCACAACAGCCCTAGTAAAGGAAATGAAGGGTGGGGACATCACTCCATGGAGAAGCACATGTTTATGCACACACGCTTCCTCTTTGGAGATTTTTCTTCAAAAGGCATTTGAACCAAGAAGTTTCCAAATATGATTTAACAGAACCAAATATTTGAATTTTTAAAAACTGAATACCAAAATTCTGACACAGCATGGTCCCACAAGCCAAGATGACACAAGGTGACTAAAATGACTGCAAATCATGAGACTGACAAGTGAACAAGGACACTCAGAATGTGGTCCCATGTACCATTTAGAAAAATCCTCACTATCTGAAAAGTAAAACTACATTTATAATGTAGTTACAGATCCAGATAATCATTCAGTCGCCAAAATTTTCAGTTAACTACACAGATAGGTTTTTTACAACCTCTAATGGGTGTAACTTAAGATGGAACAGATGACTGGACCAGAAGATTAATCAACCTCTTCCAAGCTGCAAATTAAAAAAAAAAAAAAAAAAAAATCAAACACTGCATTTTTCTCGCAGATGTTAAGCAAAACATATTCAGCCTTAGTCCCATAATTATAGCATTAGAAGAGATTTACCAACATCAAAGTAAATAAAAACAAACCAAATGAAAACTGGATAAACTAACAAGACCGAATAATCTATTTTTTAAATCTCATAGCCATAGAATCTTATTGATTTCAATGGTATATTTGTTGCCTTCAAGTGAGGAGACCTGGGGTTGGAGAGAAAATTCAATTCTTCTGGGGGCCGTGAGTTATGTTCTAACCACAGTGTGGAACTCAATTCATCCCCCACATCTGCAGTTGATTTTTAAAAAATCAAATTTTTGTTTATTTGTTTTAGTCAGGCTTTGAGCTTTTTCAGCATCAGGAAAACAAACAAATAAACACCAATAGCAATGCCCCAAGTCTGGGCTATTCAAAGCAATTGTTATCAATTGATCTTCACGTTAAATGTTGCATTGAGTACAAATAGCATATCCTCTCAAGTGAATTCCTATTCGTGACTCTCCTACAGGACTTCCGGGAAATAAATGAGCGTCAGAGAGGACTAATCTCTCAAAAGATTTATTTGGAAACAACTTGTTCCTTCGTCCCTTCCTGTCTTCTAGTGCCCCCAGGACTTAACCACACTAAGTCACAGTAGTGCTGTCTACAAACTGACCAAGGTTAGACATCCCTTGCACTGTCTCCACTCTGCTCGGCAGTCCATCAACACACTCGACACTCAACGCTGCTCAAGATTCTTAGTAGGATGGAATGATAGAGCTGTGGTCAATCAAAGCTATAACTACTTCAGCTCCCGCCAGTCTGTCTCCACTCAAAGCGTCCATTTAGCTGGGTAGCACAGCAAAATTTATAGCCTGGACTTTTATTGTGTGGAGCTTTAACACTGTGGGGAACCCTATACTCATGCCTGAAAGCCTTTAAGAAGGGCAGACCCTGAATTTGTTTTAACCAATAGGCAAGTTCAGTAGCCATGGCTGCAATAGGACTGAAATTAATTAGCTTGACATTCACAAAACTCTCAAACTATTACTTTGCTGCTCACTTCTAAAGATGCCACAGGCTTGAAAAATGATTGTAACTGCGATTCAGTTTTTAATTCATTTCCTTTTTGTACAAAATATTTGTCAAGAATCCAAGATGATAAGTATTGTCCATGAATTGCTTTTTTAAAAACAAGTTTTACTGTGTACATTTGAGGGTCATAACATAATTATATGGGATACAGAGTAAAAAGTTTATTATAGTGAAGTGGATTAACTGTCATCTCATATATGTTTTGGTGACAAAGACAGTTAAAATCTACTTATTTAATAAAAATCCTAATAGAATACGATTTTACTGACTTAGTCTTCTTCATGTTGTCCATCAGACCTCTAGATTTGTTTATCCTGTTATTTTCTATCCACTTCCCTACCCCACATATGGTAACCACTGTTTCCTTCTCTATCACTGTGTATCTGAACTTTTTTTTTTTTTAGACTGCACATACAAGTGAGATTATGTACTATTTTTATTTTTGCATCTGGCTTATTTCACTTAGCATGATGTCTTCCAGCTCTATGCATAGTGTGGCAAACGACAGCAGCTCTTCCTTTTCTAAATAATATTGCATCGTGCACACACACACACATATCACATTTTCTTTATCCATTTGTCCACTGATGGGCATTTAAGTTGCCTCCATATTTTTTTTATTTTTAACTTTTTAAATTTGTTCTGATTTATTGTACATGACACTAGAATGCATTTATACATTTTGATAGCTCATACACAAATGGAGTGTAATCTCTCATTTTTCTGATTATACATATTGTAGGATCACATATCTCAGTTATTATGAATACGGCTGCAATGAACATGGGCATGCAGATCATCTCCTTTGGGTATGTATCCGGAAGGACTCTTAGGTCATATGGTAGATTAATTTTTAATTTTTTAGAAGCCTCCATACTGCTTTCCTA
Organism: Sciurus carolinensis; assembly: GCF_902686445.1. Taxonomy (NCBI): domain Eukaryota; kingdom Metazoa; phylum Chordata; class Mammalia; order Rodentia; family Sciuridae; genus Sciurus; species Sciurus carolinensis. Next base: position 56,127,453 of record NC_062218.1, read on the forward strand.
AATGACCATGCTTATCTACATTCCCTTCAAGAGTGTTCAAGGACTCCCTTTTCTCCACGCATCCTTCAACACTTGATTTCTCTTGTCTTTATGATATTAGTCATCCTTACTGGTATGAAGTGACACACTTATGGGTGTGAAGTGAATTTGCATTTCCCTGATTTATAGTGTTGAACACATTTTTCTATACTTTTTGCTTATTTTCTTTGGAGAAATATCTATGCAAATCCTTTATATCTATTGTCTATATTGGTTTATGTGTTTTTCTGCTATTGAGTTGTAAGACTTCTTTATAAATTTTTGACATTAAACCTTATCAGAAAAGTGGTTTGCAACTACTTTTAAGAAACATTTTTAGAATGCTAATGCTTAATGTCTCTCTGTTTCTCCAATAATTTTTAAAGTATTTGGTTGATGAGATTAATGAGGATACCTATGAGAAACTAACATGCTTCTCTTCTCTTTATTCAGACTTATCAGATGTCCTGCCCTGGTATCAATGTTTCTTCCAACCTCAAACACACATACACATCAAGTTTTGAAGAGTTTTTTTTTCTACTGGGACTAAAGGATCTGACCAGAATCATTTTAGGAAGGAAAAGTTTATTTAGGAGCTCACAGTTTCAGAGGTCTCAACCCATAGACAGCAGCTCCATTTCTCAGGGCTTGAGGTGAGGCAGAATATCATGGCGGAAGAGCGTGGTGAAGGGAAGCAGCTCACTTGGTGATTGGAAAACAGAGAGAGAGACATCACTCACCAGATGTGAATATATATCCCATAGCCACACTCCCAATTAGCCACTTCCTCCAGCCACCCCCACCCACAGTTACCACTCAGTTAATCCCACCAGGGATTAATCCACTGATTATATTAAGGCTATGACCCAATCATTTCTCCTCCAAACCTTGCAGTCTCACATGAGAGCTTTTGGGGGACACATCTAAACCAATAACACATAATATCCCACTTTTTAGTTTTTTTTTTTTTTTTTTTTTTTTTTTTTTTTTGTCCATAGCAATCATGTTCTCTAGCACACTGTAGATACACAATATATACATATTTTACTTATGTGTTTTGTTTGTGGTCTGTCGTAGTAAAGCCCCTTGAAGGATTGCCTACAACAAATCCTTCATTGCCTATGTCAATAAATTATGATGATAGCAATGTGTTCATTTACAAACTATTATTTATTGAGCACCTACTGTATTCCAGCTCCTGTTCTGGTCCTGAAGATAGCCAGTAAACCAAACAGACAAAAATCTCCTTCTCCTGACTTTTTTCTCAGTGCTAATGAGCCCTGGGCCTCACTGTTGGTTTGCAATGAAAGTCATCTGGTAAAATGCCATTTATTTGAAAGGAAATCCTTAGCCTGATCTTTTCTACCAGCAGTTGATCATAGGAGATAAGCTACTCTTTGGTTAAAATGGCATAGGCAGCTGGGCACCAGGTATACACCTGTAATCCCCAAGGCTAAGGAGGCTGACACAGGAAGATCGCAAGCTTGAGGTCAGCCTCAGCAACTTAGAGAGGTTTTAAGCAACTTAATGAGATCCTGTCTCAAACAAAAAATGAAAAATGAAAAAGGGCTGGGAATGTGGCTCAGTGGTAAAGCATCCATAGACTCAATACCAGTGCCAGAAAAATAAAAGACTCAGACAAAAATCGAAAAATCAAGATTTTTGCCTGTTTGTTCATCCGTGTATCTCCAGCATTGAGAACAAGACCTAGTACATGAGAAGTACTAGTAAATGCTTGTTGAGTGAACACATTGCTGTCATCATCATTTATTGGCACAGGCAATGATTACTCCCTTGATAGGTTTCTATCCTGGACATTCAGGCCATTTCCTAAAATATCAAACCCATCTAGACATTGCCCATCACCCCACCCCTAATCACCCATCAAATCTCCACCTAATCTGACCTACTTAACCTGCAGAATAATAGTAGTTGTGTATGTTACCCATTCACATGCAATAAACAACCACTTTATCATTTAGTCATAGTCTCAAGCAGTGACTGTTGTGGCAAATCCAGTTCCAAGTGCCCTACCCTTAGCCTACCCGCTCACTGCCATTAGAACAACTTGTGAGCCATCTGGCTAGAAGGAGTTTCCAGAGCCTCTAATTGATTCTACAAAGTCCTCAGGTTGGGAGTTGGGCCCATCACACATGGGTTAGTCAGAGAGTAGTTATTGCAGTAGTCCAGGGCCCAGAACATTTTTCTATAAAGAGCCTGAAAGTAAACATTTTAGGAGGTTCGAACCACATGCCACTCTACCATTGTAGTGCAAAAACAGCCATATACAACGCAGAAACCAATGGTCCTGGCTTTGTTTCAATAACCTTACCAAAAAATCCCGGTAATCCCAGCAGCTCGGGAGGCTGAGGCAGGAGGATCGTGAGTTCAAAGGCATCCTCAGCAACTGTGACGCACTGAACAACTCGGTGAGACTCTGTCTCTAAACAAATACAAACAAGTAGGGCTGGGGATGTGACTCAGTGGTTGAGTGCCCCTGAGTTCAATCTCCATTACAAAAAAAAAAAAGAAAAAATTAAAGCCCGTGGATCATATTTTGCCCATGGGCCATAGTTTGCTGGGGATGTATAAAATAATCCCACACCCTACTCTCTAGGCCCTTAAAAATCAAATACTACCCTGTTGCTTGATTAGTTACCTGTCCTGAGCAAGCTATATCATTAATATTGACTAGACACATTTGTGTCTTTCCACATCAGAATTTATGGAATAACAATAAATTCACAAAGTACATTAATTTAGTCAGTTTTAATTTGTTGAGTACTGTTGATTTTGCTTGGTAGTCACAAGCAAGGAAATCACAGATTCTTTTATTCTATTCCAATCTTTTTTTCTTTCTAGTACCAAGATTGAACCAAGGGGTGCTCTCCCACTGAGCTACATCCCCAGATTTTTTTTCTTTTTCTTTTTCTTTTTCTTTTCTTTTTTTTTTTTTTTTTTTTTTTTTTTTTGAGACAGGATCTCCATAAATTGCCCAGGCTAGACTTGAACTTGTGATCTGCCTCAGGCTCCTGAGTAGCTGTGATTACAGGCAAGCAACATGGCTCCCAGCCCATTCCAAGCTTGATTATAATAACACTCAAGTTGCATATCACAGTTCACACAGTGATATGTAAGTAACAGAAAAGCTGAGAAATGGTTAAGGCATCCACAGGATTTAAAGAGACAGAACAGAAAGCATAGGCAGAGTGCTGATACAGGAACAAATGAGCCAGAGCAGGTGGTCAGTTAAGGTTAAGGAACTCAAGGCTTGAAACCCAAAGTGAGCCCAAGGTGCAGAGCTGTCAAGCCCTGGAGCTAGTCAAGGTATGGAGCTATCCAAGTGCAGAGCTGTTCAAGGCTCAGAACTCGTTCAAGGTACAGGTCCCAATGGCAGGCAGCTTCTAGTGTGTGGTGTCAAATAAGAGAATCATGTTGAGCTGAAGCCCCCAGGACAGTCAGGAGTTGCCTGTCCACTGTCCATCTCAACTCATCCACCAGGTGGTCTGATGACAGGCCTGTGAGTGCCACAGTCCACTCTTAGGTGCCCTCCTTTTATGTTTCAGGAGGGAGGGTTACGTCATCGTTGGCCTGGTGTTTGATAAACTCAAGGACCTGATTTCTCTGATAGGAGCTTGATACACCAATGCATCCATGTGCCTGTGATTGAATTCAATTCGTTCACAGGTGGTCATTTTTTATTAGCGCTATCGATTTATTTTTCAATTTGTGCCTTATGATTGTGCAGTGCAACTGGGGGTTGTTTTATCTGATAAGTTTTGTGTGTCCAGCATCTGATGGTTATCTATTTGCTCAGACGAGTTTTCAAGTCATTCTGCATTAGCACTTGTAGTCAGAATGGAGAAACTCAGGGCAAACTGCTGCTCATCAAATGGAGTCACAGTCTGAATGCAACTTTTCTACACAACATGAAATAACTCAGAGAAGGACACAGCCAGCTCTTCGCAGCACCTTAATACAGCACATGTGTCTGCCTACCCAGAAGTCGTTTTTTTTACAAAATAAAAAAAAGTAACTGCAGCATCTGTTTATGTCATCCAAAGTGCACAGAAAGTTGGGGGCAGCTCTTTGTTTTCAGGGACAGCTCTCTGAATACAGGTCACTTACAAGCAGAGACTGTTGACCAGAGACCCTGAGAGTACTAAGCACCCCATTCACAATTAGGACCTTCCAGAGTCTGGGAGTGTGGGACACAGAGGGCTCAAACCAAAATTCTTTTGTTTTTACCCTTTTATTTCTCTTTTATATCAATTCTAGAACATATTCAGACTTTTAAGTCATTCAAGTTTTTTCAAACAGAAATCCAAATACATTATTATTATACTAGTAATATAATTATGTCCATGGAAGTTTGTCTCCTAAGAAATTCAACTTATTTTTATTTATTTATTTTTTCTTCAGCAGCTATTCTTTAGACCATCTAGAAGCACAGGCATCAGAATCACCCCTCTCTTGGATCCCTGAGCAGGGCCAGTCAGCTGGGATCACTAGAGGAAGCCACGGGCTGCCTTCTCTGTAGACTGCAGGCAGACTACCTTTCATGAGAGAGGTAGGCTTGAAGCCTACTTTTAGGAACTCTGCTCAACCCCCAGAAGGGTCACAGAGATCATATAGCACCTGCAGTGACACTGACAGCTGGTCTCTGGGGAGAATTTTTAGTATATGTGTCATTGCAACTTATAATTGGCCTTCTTGCACAATAGCTGCCAAACATGAAAACATGGGAAATGGAACTAAGGGAAGAAAAAGGAAGATGAAAAGAAGGCTAAGGAGAGGAGTAAGAGAAGGAGAAGGAAAAAAAATTAAGATGCAAAACCAGTTAGGAACTGAGATCAGTCGTTACAACACCTGTAACTAGTTAATCATTGCTATTGATCATTAACTTCTTTTGGAGCTTCCTGACTAACAGTTCTTTTGATGAGGCAAACTCTTCCTGGACCTAGAGCTCTGGGAATCCATTCAGAAGCATAGCCAAGTCATTTAATCTCCCTGGGCCTGTCTCCTTATCTTAATAAATAAGGACTTGCAATAGAATGAACATCACGGTTCCTATTGCTGCTGTCATTTCTATGATTAACGTGGGTCTGGAAAGTAAGAGAATCCCACTGGGTTTGTCAACTCACTCTACCTCCATTCCTCTAAACCTTGGGAGGTTTCAGGGGCCAGGCCTGGAAATGAAATGTGTATTTCTTCCTACATACGGCTGACCAGGGAGCAGGAATACTCTGTCTCCCCACCATCTGCAAGAAGGGCTGGCTTAGAGCTCAGCTGTGTGCCCAAAAAGAGGGAATCATTTCATTAAGCATCTAGCCAGCTTCTGCCAAATCATAGGTAAACTCTGCTTCTGTGCCTCCCAGGAAAAACGCTGCTCCCTCCTTCAAGCCTCCCGCTGCTTTGTTATAACACCTCTAATGGGAGGTTGTGCTTACTGTCTCCTTCACTACCTCATTTTATTGACATAAGAAGCTTGAAGACAAAGTTCATATCGCAACAAACTCTGGGCTCCCACAGGTTGGCACAGAAAGAGAGAGAGAAGAAGTAAGAAAGAATTTTCTAAGTAATAGCAAAGTTTGCCTCCTTAATCAAAAATCTTAATAGCTGCCCATTGCCCAAAGGATAAAATCTGAATTCTTCATTATGACATTGAAGATAATTGTTTCTTAGCTTCCAAAGTGTAAGTCCCATTACTCAGTATCACCAGTCATCTGTTTTCTTCTCTCATTCTTCCTTTTCTCCCATTTCTCTCTCTCTGTCCCTTTCTTTTCCCTCTACTCCATTCTCTCTTTCTTCCTCTTACCTGCAGTCATTGACCTTACCTTTGAGCACCTGCCATGTGTCAGGAAATGTGCCAGCTACAGGGGACACAAAGATGAATGCCCTCAAAGTCAGATGTGGAAGACAGACAGCTGAGCAGTGAGATATGACATGCCATGAAAGTCAAGATGGTTTAGAAGCTTCAGACTGGGAATGAGGAGACAGAGGACAATGTAGTGGAGACCACAGAAGGCCCTGAAAAGATGACCATCCTTGAGCAGAATCTTACAAACGGTTGGGATTGTTCAGGCACAAAAAAGTGGGAAGAAAATTGCTGGAAAAGAGATTCATGTACTCAGATGAGGAGATATCGGTGAGTACAGCACATCTGGTGAACCACAAGTATTTCCTTTTTCTGCAGGATGAGAGCAGAGAGATTCCGAGATATAGCTGGTCAAAAACTAGCTCGTGAAGGTGATGTGCTAAGTGTCTTGTAACTGAACCCATAGGTGATGGGAGGTAGGCAGAGTCTTTCAGGGGGAAGTGCAGCAGAGAGAAGATGCTGGCCTATCCCCAGGCAGAGGCTCTGTGAAGGGAGATGAAGAGAAGGGGACAGAGTCTAGAGATAAGAGGAAACAGTGGCCAAATTTTTTAACCAGTTGAACAAGAGACAGAATATGTTTTGAAGAACAAGGATCTGCTCTACTAAAAGTATAATAATTATTTTTTTGAGATGTGATCTCACCATGTTGCCCACACTAGTCTCAAACTCATTAGCTCAAATGATCCTCCTTCCTCTGCCTCCCAAGTAGCTTGGACTACCGGTGCCACCATGCCAGGATGAGAGACAGATTATAGAAGGAAGAAAGGAAGGAGGGAGAAAGGGCAGGCAGGTTAGCTCCAGAGGCCTTGTTCTTGGATGAGGTAGACAGTGGTTCTCTTGACTACAGCAGAGGATACAGGAAGAAGAGTAAGTTACAGGAGACAATGTGCTGAAGTCCATCCAGGATCTGATGAGAGGGAGCGGTGCAGAGGACTCATAGGCAGAGATGTCAGGTGAACTTTTTTCATCAGGGAAACTTATGCCCAAGGAAGTCCCATGAATCAGTCAAGTTATAGCTGGTAAGAGGCAGAAATAGAGTCAAGGGGCAGGTGTGCCCAGGTATGTTACTTCTAGTTCTGTCCACTCTGCTCTCTGACTTTGTGCCTTGCAACAAACGACACGAGGTAAGCTCTCTGCCAGTCACTTGCTAATAAATCACTCATCAATTTCTATTATTATACATTTAAATGTTGTGGGGATCATAAGCCCTCCAGAAACTTCCTCAAGGAGTCAAAAATCATTTTAGACTGTAGGCAGTTAATTTTTAATTGATTTAGATCACCATTCAATAATTTGATAGACAGATTTGTTCTATTTTGAATTCAAAGCATGCAGACCCAATTTACTGCACAACTGTTTCTAATTTCTCTAAGTCTGAATGTGTTGAAAATATCCTCAATGTGACTCAAAATACCAATTTAAGGAGATGTGGTAAGAAAAAAATGTTATAGCTTTTCCTGAACCCTGAATGTTACATACATGAGAATGAAAATCCAGCTCCCCGGGAGAGGTCTCTGCTAACTCCTCTCAGAAGCCGTGACACTTGGAGGAGGTGTCAGGCTTCACTTTATGGGAACTCATTGATCCTCAGAGTTTCCTCATGGCAAAGTCAGAGACAGAAAATGTCATAAGGAAAGCCACATTTTCCAGCGTTTTCCCAATACATCTCCCACAGTAACCATCCCCATAAAATGGATTTCTGTCTGAACTCCTCAGAGAGTTGTGCCCAGTGTTTGAACTTTCAGAAAAGTCTCCTAAGAACCAAAAACAAGGCCAAAATGTAATTTACTTTTCCAGTCTAAGGTTTTCCAGGTCTAACTGTGAGATCATTGCTCATTAAATGGTTAAATAACAGCTGAAACTATAAAAATTACACTTGTGAGAATTTCTCAACCCAACTTGCAAAAGGCCAAATTTTTAGTACATTTGCTCTGTCCTTTTTTTTTTTTTTTTTTTTTTCTTTAATGCTTTTTTCTGAAGAACTCTCTAGTGAAACAGAAGCATTTGACCTTCAACAAGGATTAGAAACTTGGCAGGTGGGAAACAAACCCCGGGCTCTTTGCTGAGAAGAGCCTGATGGAGCTGCTAGAGGAGTTTACTCTACACTCAGAGTAGAAAGTATTAGCAAATACTGAAAATAATTTGCTGTATGTGAACCTTAATAAAAAAGACAGCCTACTATTTACACAGCTCCTTCCACTCAGAGAACTCCAAACATGACCTCCCCCTTTCAGCAGGCCACCATGGAGCCATTGACTCATCCCTTTCCTGCAGGGGGAAGGTCCTCGCCAAGTCACACTCTGTTGGCTTCCTCTGTCACATCCCTAAACAGAGACCTGTCCTCTACTCCCGACCTCTGGGTGGGATTCAGTCATTTCTCACCTCCCGACTTTTCCTTCCTCTTGATGGTACATGGAATGACTAGTGCTTGAGAGTTCATTCTGGCAGGACTGGATCTGGATAGATGGATTGACAAGCTCCCAGAGAGACAATCTGGAAACTTCTGTCAAGAACCCATGGGTTCTCCACAGCCTCTCTTTAAGGTCGTTACTCTTAAATGTCACCAATCTAAATCCCTATCATTCCACTTGTGTCCTACTCCCACAGCCCATTCCAGAAGATGAAGAACTGCTGCTCACCAATAGTGTGAACTCTCCCTTTGCAGAATTGTCAATAGAAATACTTTCTTATTATTTCATTTGAACTCTCCAAGCTAATTTGGAGAGTTTTTTAAACCTCTTTTCATATTCTTACTGGATGCCATTTTCTACCATCTTCATCAAGCTTTGCTTTCCTTCCACATTTGAACAGTCAAGCAACTAACTGAATTGCGGTACTCTCTGAAGGGTCTGACCCTTGCTAATATGTCAGCACACATCCTCCTGGCTATGGTATTTGTCAATACTCCAGCCTTCAATTCATCTTTTAAACATGACTTTTGATACATTCTGACTTGTGTATTACTTTTAATATCCAATTTCTTGAACATCCTTGAGCCTCCCTATTATCTCCAAAGGATAAGTTCTGACATCTCCAGTGGATGGCTGAGGATCCTATACATACTGCTTTTTCCTAATTTTTTTGCAGCATTGCCACATAGTGCCAGTCAGTCTGTCCCTCCATGTTTTATGCCATGGTGCCTCCTGTGCATTACTACTCTTATGCTTTGGGACCATTATGAATTAATATAAGAGTTGTTTGAACCAAAGCGCTGTGATAATGCAACGAACAGGTCAATCTGATAACTGAGGGGGCTTGTGTGACTAATGGGTGGGTAGGGTATACAGTGTGAATACTCTGGAAAGAGGGATGACTCACCTCTCCCTGCAGAAAGGAGCAATAGAGTAGGAGCTTTCATCATACTGCTCAGAGCAGAGTGCAATCTAAAATGTAGGAATTGTTGTTTCTGGAATTTTCCATTTTATATTTTCACATTGCTGTTGACAATCAGTACCTGAGCCATAGATAGTGAAACCCAGGATAGGGAAACCTGTATCTTTATATTAATGTGACATGGTATTGGTGATTGCTTTTTCTCCTTGCTCCATCATCACCTACCCCATTCTTTTGGCTTCCTCCAGTTTGGCAAAGTGATTTTGAGATCGAATGCTTCCTTGGTCTGTAACTTTTTCCTGAATTGAGGATATGAGTCTGGCCATGTGCACTGTGTCCATAAAGTTCTATAATTGTCAGGCTTTCCTGTGTATCATCCACATCACTGCTACCAATGCTGTCTGCTTCCTCATGCCTTGCTTAGAGAAATTTAGGGAAATGAGTAGAGCTACATAATCAACACCAGGTTCTCAAACCTTGTGAACATCTTTTAAAGGAGAAAGACAAGGAAACCACTTAAATTATCACCTAACCTAATAGGGCAAATAATCCAAGTTATTTAATTAAAATGTCGCTTAAATATCCATAAACATAAATCCAGGTGTAACTCCTTATATTCTTGTGCAACTATGAAATCAAAATAAAATTATAAATTAAGTGTAAATCACAAGCCAAAAACATTCAAATAAAGTGATTTAATGTGGACAAAGAATTTACTTTGTTGCAACATAATCCTCTCACTCATTGCAAAAAGGGTGCTGATTACAATTGGCAGAGGTTCTTTTAAGTTCCACACAGCTATGGTGTTGTTTGAGGTGATGATTCCATTTGCACACCATGTTTTTCCATCAGAATTCCTGCAAAGCCTTCGTTTCTTTAGAGCACTCAACCATCTTCCGCCCTTTATTGGGCCTGCACACATCACCTAGAGTTCAGTTTCCTCTTCACTGCTTTCTACCAGCTCTCGAGGCCCCTCTGATGCAATATGTCATTTCCATGGTTTCTCGTCAAAGTATCAATGTGTTCGATCACTTAAGAAAGAAAAGTCTTGGATGAAAACCATTCATTTACCAGTGAACTTATGTCATTAATTCAGATGAAATAATTCAACATAAATTCAATGGTAGATACAAGACATAGGTTATTAGTTTGAAAATGGAACAGTGATCATTGGGAGCATAAGTTTTCCAACAGATTAAAATTTACTTAAAATCCTTATAGAATGAATGGGACTTTATTACCCCATGTTCATATATGATTACATGACCAGTGCAATGCTACACCATGTACAACTAGAAGAATGAGAAGTTATACTCCATTTATGTATGATATATCAAAATGCATTCTACTGTCATGCATTACTAATTAGAACGATTTTTTTAAAAGCCCATCTATCCTGGGTTTGATGTCCAGTTCCAAATAAAAGCCAATCTAGATGTACCTTTGTAAATACAAAATACCTGTAGCTGTTGAAATCTGCACAAATGACTTTTTATCTAAATGATACAAATTTTACTTATTTTTTTATTATTAACGTGAAAATATAAAGCTTAGATTTTTTTAAATTGGGAACTCAAAGACCCAGGAAAATATTTTCAGAGACCTTGGAATGAGAGAAATGTAGCTTGAAACAACCAAAATTACTGAAGTTGAAAGGAGACCTTGAAATGAGGAAACGGAGACCTAAAAAAAGTCAAAAGTTGGTTAGTGACAAATCCAGAGACTCTGGATTCTAGTTTCCTCCCCTCTTCTATTATATCAATATTACCGAGCTATTTTCCTTTTTTTTTTTTTCAATAGGACCTTAGGGTCTCGCTGTGTTGCTGAGGCTGACTTCCGATTTGTGATCCTCTGCCTCAGTCTTCCAAGCTGCTGGGATTGCAGGCATGCTGCACTGCTCCCAGCCTGTTTTACATTTTATGATGCCATGTTACATCCATACTCGAACACACAAAAGTCTCCTGACTCTAAGAAAATATGCCCATAAGTCAGCATATCATGCCCATTGACTACAAACCCTGTAACACTAGCACTTTGATTCATTTAAATAATTCTTCAATGAATATCCATTTATGAAGACTATATTTATGAATAACCTCTGTGTGAATTAATAGTTCACCTTTTTTTGTCCTAAGGTTACCTCTCACGAGTTCCAAAGATTGCCTGGGGCTTATCAGCATATTCAAATCTCTACCATTACTAAGGACTGCAATGGTCTGAATGTGTTCGCCCAAATCACCAATGTGACAGTATCAAGATTTCCCTGGGAGGTGACAAGGTTGTAAGAGCTGCACCGCAGTGATTAGAGATCACTGCCCATATAAAAGGGACCTCACACAGCATTGTCCCTTTTGCCCTTCCATCTCTTCTACCTCACAAAGACACAGCCTTTGCCCTTTCTGCCATGCAGTGATGCAACAAAACACCATCTTACAAGCCTTTGCCAGACACCATGTCTGCTAAGTCTTCCCAGACTGGCTCCAGCACTGAGAAATACGATTTTATTGTTAATAAATTGCCAAGTGTAAGGAACATTGTCATAGGAGTAGGAACAGGTTGAGACAATCACCTCCTCAAGCTGTTCTCTCTCTTCCTTTCAAGTTTCTTGAAAATGAAGTATAAGTTTAATGTCTCCATTCACATTCTTTCCTTAACCCATATAAGCAGACTTCTGTCTTCACTACTCCATTGAAATTGTCCCTTCGTAGGCAACACTGGCATCTTAACTTCCACCTCTAGTGGACTCATTATTTATTATCCTACTTGACCTTCCCCCAGAACACAGGACATTTTCCTCTTAAAATTCTTCTTCCATTGCTTTTCTGATGCTTCTCTTTCTTTCATCCATTTGCTCCTTGGATTGCACCTCTTTCGTATTATCAGGTTTCTCTTCCAACTTCATGAATATTGACATCCTTAGGATTCTATGATTATTCTTTTTATTTTCCTATTGTACATCATCTCAGTGGTGGTTTCATGTGGTTCCATGTGCTAACGATACCCAAACATATCCTTGTAATCCCTCTCTTTCCTGGGGTCCAGAGAAATATTTCTCAAAAACCTGAACATTTAATCGACAAGTATAGGATTCTAAGCCTGCAAAAAGTCAGGGAAGTAGTAATAGTATTTTCTATATGGATGGAAAAGAAGAAATAAAGGAAGAATTTCAAAAAGAGAGTAGTCAACTGTTTCAAATACCACAGTTATGTCAAGTAAAATAAGAATGGAAGCATTCTTTGGACATTGCTACTTGGAGGTCAGTGGAATCTTGGCAAAAGCAATTTGGAATCAAATCCAGATTGAAGTTGGTTGAGATGTGACTTGCAAGAGAAGATATAAAGATTGTGAATGTTGAGAAACTCCAGCTACATAACCGTAGATTCAAGGAGAAAGAGAAAGAAATGTTTCAAGGAGTATTCAGGGTTGAGAAAGGTCGTGGATTATTGGCTCAGGAGAAATCAAGACCAAGTAGGAACAAAAGGCAGAAAAAATGAAGCCATATACTGAGTAAATATCATGATGATTAGCTTAGGCAGAAGAGCTCACTCTTTCACTGACTAGGAGGGAACCAGGAGAGGGGTTGTGGCATTCTTCTTGTTGACTGAGAGCGAACAGACAAGAGTTCAAAAAAGTTTACACTGAATTCTCTGTTTTCTCTGAAATAAGAAGTGAGCTCAACTTCTGAAGTTCATTGGGAAAATGGTAGGAGATTTGAGGAGAGTTAATATTAAAAGCTGATCAGGCTTCATAACTTGTTCTAATCTGTCCTGCACCCAGTGGCTGGGGAGGTATTTCTAAAATATTGACCCATCATGAAATTCTTTGACTCCCACAAAGTGAAATTCTGCCCCACAGCACACTCTCCATAATAGAGCTTCCACCGGGTCTCCAGCCTCATCAACACCACCTCCCCTGAGCCTCAGGTTCCAGCATCATCATTATCCAAACATACCACATGCCTGAAGTCTGTCAGGAATTCTCTTCATCCTGCCTCTCTACCTGGAAAACCTCCACCCACCCTTCAGAATGGAATCCAATATAAGATTTCCTGCTTACTCCTAGACAGATCTTACTTTTTATTGCTGTTTTCCTTTTGCCCTGATGTCACTTTTTATTTATGTATAAATTTAGGTATTTTTGCTATGGCACTCTTGGGTATTTCTGGATGATGTCTCAAATCCCCTTGGAACATATGCTGTCATTTAATTAATTAAATTAACTATCTCATGAATATATATTCTGCAAAATATAATCTCTAAATTCAAGGAAGACCCAGTACTATCTATAATGGAAGACTGACCAAGCTGCCACCGGATGAAGTGGAGAGAGAGGTAAATGATGACGAGGGGAAGGGAGACCACTGGAAGATTCCGGGGAGCATGTCCATGCTTGTGCCCCTCTGGGGGTTCCCATGGTAAGTTTCATGAAAGCCAAGGAGGGCCTTGTTCCACAGGTGTCCCCAGGAGGGAACACGTTGACTATACTTTGAACTCACTTTACAAGGTTAAAATGGTCCTGTGTTGAAGAAGTCATTGTATAGTTCTTACTTTCAGGAATTTATGGACTTCTAATGTAATCCTTTTCAGCCAGAAAGATTAATTATTCTTTCTAATGTTTTGCCTCTTGTTAAAATGATCAGATGTTCATGGCTCTTGAGAAAGAAAAAATAATTCTTTCTGATGCTGGAAGGTCAAGTCATTACTGCTCTGTCACAGCCATCTGTTTCTTGCTCTGGTCCCGTTTCCCTGAATCCCTGATTCAGCTTCTACTTCATCCCTAGGGTCCTGCCAAGGGCAAGTTTCTCTTCTGGCCTCAACACCCTCAGTTTGGCATCTTCCTTCATCAGTTCTTTTCCCTGTACTAATAACATGATGTAAAGTTGCCCGAAAAGAAATGCAGGACTTTTACTTTTTTAAAAATATGAGAAAAAGAAAAGTTTTCTTTCTCCTTTTATAGTAACTCTTGCACATCATTATTTGGGACTCAGTCTAGTGTAACTTTTGCTCTATATATTTGAGTTACTGAATAGGGGAGTCACTGTCATCTGCTTTGTTCAAAATCATCCAGCAGATGAGCTTACATCTAAAATGAGACTAGTTTCGCATCATTTGTCTAAAATCTCTTTTATAGGAAGTCTACACGTTGAAATTTTCATGCTTTCTGTGATTACTTGTTGTAGAAGTTTCCAGACTTGAAATGCAATTGTAAAATGCAATAGCAAAGGCTACAATTCACAGCCCACCGCTATCCTTGTCTTGCCCACCAGCACTTGGTGATGTCTGCAGTGGGGCTGGTGGTCCCAGGAGACCTGCACCTGTCTTAGTCCAGCCTCTCATGCTGGTTCTGGATGCCACTGGAGTCATAGTTTCTCTTACAATGAAATTTTCTCTTTCTGATCATCTACCTCTCTCAAGTCATTTGTGCATCTCTTTTCCTCCCAAGACTAACTGTGTAGCAAGGAGCAACTATTCTTAAGTTAAAATTTTCTCCTTCTGAGAGAGAAATATGAACTACTCTATACTTATTAGAGTGAGGAGGTGAGACTTCAAAACTCAAGGTAATGTGACAGTAGAGAGTCATTGGGGAAGATGGGTACATGGATTGCAGAGTAGTTGTTTTGCTTCCCTGATATGGATACAGAATTTGGAGGTTACACTGAACTTCTCAGAACAATAAGAGACAGACTGAGAGCTGCCACCTTCTCAGATCTTCCTCCAGCCAGCCTTTGGCCATTCTTCTGAATACAGGTTTATCCAATATTTTAACAACATGGTTTGAAGAGGACAACCCAAAGTCTTGGTTTTCTTGCTTGGGTGGCAACCGAGAGCTCAGAACTCATCACCTCCTAAACCAAACTTTGTTCATTTTCCTCTAATGCTCTCTCTTGCCATTGCCAGCTCTCAGACTCATCTGTCACTTCTCCGATGACATGTAGCTTCTCAAAGTCTTCTCAAGTTTTTTGTTTGTTTGTTTGTTTTTGACTTGGCATTCTACTGTTCAAAAAGGTTTCATTGTAAACTCTCTCTTTCAAAATATGCTAAGTAAACTGAGCTGGGCTTCATTTTGGGGTCCCCTCTATATAACCTTCCCTTTTAGAGAAGGGTCCTATTTTTCTTTGGGCAAAGAGTTGTGAACATATGGAATTCGTTACTAGACGAGTTGGTTTGGGCTGTTTCCGATCCCTAAGCCAGTTCCCTAACCATGACAAAACATTCCCCACAATCTCATCATGACTCATTTTTATTTTTAAATAACCTCTGGTGTGGAAGTTTGTCAAGGCTTTTTGAAAGGTTAAAGAAATTATGTCCGCATGCCTATTGATCCCCTCGGAGAATTCTAGTAGATTAAGCACATTGTCTCCTAACAAAAATCATTGGCTCTGTTTGTTAACCATCCCATGACTGCTCTGTAATTTATGAACTTGAATTTATTTAAATCTTAATGTGTGTTCCTCACTGCTCAGCCCTGTGAGGGTATAGAAAGTATTATAAAGACATGGCCTTTGGTATTAAAGAGCTTAAAATCAAACCAAAGTGGCTTAAAGAGGTCACAAAATCATTTGTGAGTAAGATGATACGCAAGTGTCGTAGTGACCAAAATTATAAAAAGAGCTGAGAAAATCAAGGAACATGTGTTTTGGGAGAAAGATGAAAAAATATTCCCAGTGGAGTGAACCCTTAAGTTGGATCTTTAAAGCTGACCAGGCTGCACAGGGACAGAGAGAAGAGATACCTGCAGAGGGCTGTCAGGTGCCCCAGAACTGGAAGAAGGGAATTAGCATTAACGAAGGTTTGAATTCAGATTGTCTGGTTAGAGAAACACATGAAGAAGTCTGATAAGTTGTAAGAAACTCCATTAAGAAGAACTTAAACAACCTGCCAAAAGTGTTAGCTCTGGGTAGGCTGGATGATAAATGGTTACTGAGTGTTGGAGCAAATTTCAGCATTTACTATCACAAAGAAAAGCAAGTGTTAAGCAGTGGGAAATAGAAAGAGTTTATTGAAGGACTATCAAGGCAGACCAAAACTGAAGAGGTATTTTTTTAAATGTATATTATGAAAGAGTGAACATGAAAGAAGATAGAAATGAAAGAGCTCAAGAAGAAGTTAAAGGTGCAGGTATGGTCACAATGAAAGTGACTGCTAAAGGGTTCCACTCTTGTTAACGAAAATTTCCATGCGTTTCCTAGGACTGTGACAGTAAAGTATGAAAAACGAGGTGACTAAATGCAAAATTATCCTCTCATAGTTCTGGAGACCATAAGTCCAAATTCAAGGTGGCAGGGCCTTGCCCCCTCAAAATGCTCTCAGAGAGAGTCCTTCAGTAACTTCCTTGGTTTATGCCAACTGCTAGCCATCCTTGGCACTCCTTGGCTTGTAGCAATGCAACTCCATTTTCTGTTTTCATCTTTGCATAGGCTTCTTCCCTCTGAGTCTGTGACTCTGTCCTCTTCCTCATCTTGTAAGGACAGCGGTCATAGTAGATTTAAGGCCCACCCTAATTCAGTATGACTGCTTCTTAATAAACTATATTGGCAAAGACCTCGTTTGCTAATAAAGTCACATTCTGATTCAGGTGAACATGAATTTGGGGGAACACTATTCAGCTCAGTGCAGAGGTGAGATCCAGAAAGCCCATAGGGAGGTCAGCTTTGCAGGACCTCAAGAGCAAGAACCTATTCCTCCAGTACAACGGAAAATGAGAGACCATTCAGGACCAGAGCGTGTCAGTTGGGAAAGAGCCCCTGACCGTGCATATAGTATGAGATACTTCCTGAAAGAGGGTCGTGGTTATAAAAGAAGAAAGTGATCTAGAATCCTCACAGTGGAGGGAAGGGGCAGAAAGCTCAATGAGTTCCCAGGGGGTCGGAGTGGGAGTGGAGGGTCCAATGAACCAAGTCTTCATACTATTTTTATTTTCCTAACACAACTTTACATTTTCTTCTCTTTAATAGACTTTATTTTTTGAGGTATTTTAGATATTTTAGGTTAGAAAAATTGAGCAAAAAGTACCGATTCCATGTACCCTCTGCTTCCCAACACCCAGCCACTATTAATATCCTGCCAGCACTGAAGTAGTTCATTTATTACAATCTATGAACCTCCATTGGCATGTCATTATCATCAAAATCCATAGTTTACTTTAGGGTCAACTGCTATATATTCTATAGGTTTTGACAAATATATAATGACCATCTAAAACATTATTTTAAGCCCCCAGTTTTTTGATTGTGAAAGTTAACCTTCATTTTCTATGATTTCCATAGTATTCTCTGGAGCATTTCCTGTGGATGCAGGTCATGTTGGTTTGGGGGTATAACAAGTCCACAAACAGAAATCCAAGATCCTTCAAAACTCAGAAAGATTGTCACTCTAATCGAGAAGACAGTAAGTCAATTGATATCAGTTCTCAGCTACATATATACGAAGTGAAACATGTCTAAATGTTATCATCTATTAAATTGATTTATTAATGTTATCATTTATTAAATTGATATCTCCTTAAATTTATTTGTATTTATGACATCATACATGATTGAAATTTAAATTTGATTCCAAGTCATTGCTTAAAGCATCCCCACAAAATTAAAACTATGATGCAGCATTAAAAGTTACTCATATTTTTAAAAACTTTTTTTATTTTGAAATAAGGTGTTCTTCCTGAGCAAGCCTGTACTTACACAACCTCACCCACATCCATGTAGACCCAGTCCTGCCTGGAACACAGGACTAAAACGGAAGTGGGTAAAGAGAAAATTCAGGTTGCATTGCAGATCCCAATGACAGGCTCAGCTATTCCCATGGGGAATTCTGGATCTTCAGCACAGTGCCCTGAGACCAGGACACCAAGCCAGAGCCTCATACTCCTAGATCAGTTAATGGATTTGCACAGATCAAGGCAGCTCCCCGTAGCTGAGCCAATCCCTGTGAGGACCATAGCCACAGTCCTACCAGCAAGCTAGACAGCAGATCTTTCAGTGAAGGGGACCTGAGTGGAACATCTAACCATCTTCCACATCCTATCACATGTTATTTAATTCACTTTTCATACTTGTTATCAAGAATGTTAACTCCTTGGGGCCAAGATTTGGGTCTCTTTTGTTCACTTCTATACCCTCTCACCTGGTAGGCCCTGATACATAGTTGGTGCAAGAGAATTGTTGAGGTATATTCCAAATTCTTGTATTTACTGATACAAAGAAGAAAAGGAACTCATTTCTTTCAGTTGTTAGCCAAAGCCTTAATTCAGAACTAGAATAGGCTTTCTAATGGGTCAGTTATCAACTTTGAAAACTCTTTTCCTCTCATTAGAAATATCTCACATTTCTGGAACTTTGTATTATAAAAACACATTTGAATTTTTCTCAATTTAAAATTGTACATAACTATAGACTGTTTTTTAAAAAAAAAACCTTTTCCCCTCTTTCAGAAGTTTTCATAACATAATCCTCCCTCCAAGTCTTCAATGAAATCACTAATCCTATCCAACCCTTTCACTTTGGGTGAGGAGATCAGACAGGAACATAAGGAATATGCCCAAGAACACAACTAGTTAAGCAAAGGTCATTCGAGAACCAGGCCCTCCACCTTTCTTCTGTCCAATATTCAATAACTAGGCTTGGCTTGGCATTCCCAATCACCCCAGTAAATCATGACCCTTTCCCACAGCTATTTCCACAATGTTTCTGGAACATTCAGACAGCTGTCCTTGGTATTTTGAACCCTCCCACAGATGGAGACATGAGATGTCCTGGTAGTGTTGTGTAAATTCACTAGACCCGGCTGCTCACCCAAGTTTTCCCTGTAATACTTTTGAATGTGAACTAGCTGGAACAGGTTGTTCCTGCTGTCGGTTCCTGTTACTGGGACACAAGTGTAAAGCTACACCAAATAGCTAGGTCACTATTGCATCTACACAGCCATTGCCATCTGTTAAACACTGTCCCAGGACCCAAATTTAAGTCTCCCTGAAAATAGTCAGAATTAAACTTTTAAAAATTCATAGATTGTTCACTTTATTCCATGCTTTACTTATATAATATATATGCATATATATTTATATAATACTTATATACATACATAAGTGTGTATATATGTATATACAAATATATAGTCACTTTTTAAATTATGAACTGCCTGTGTCATGTTTAAACACTAAGAATAAATAGAAATCCATACCTTGTTAAGTAGCAAAGCTTTATTTCTTACACCAAATTAAGAGTAGACATTTAGCTCAGCTTAAAATGTCTCTACTTTACTGCCTTTGACCTCAAGGACTCATGGTTGATTTTTCTGGTATCTCTAGGGCTTGGCCATGTAGTTGTTTTTGACATTAAGTCTTTGGTAATAAATATTTTTTCCCTGTGCATTCAGCTGATCTTGAACTCAAAGGAAAATGGTGAACAAAAGAAAAATATATAATGAATCTAAAAGATAAATTTGTATGTGTATATTTGGGGGAGAGGACTCAGTGAAGATGTCTTGAAGATAATTAAAAGAATGTTTTTTTTCCTAGTCAATTCTTAATAATTCAGCTATTTCAATGTTTTATTCTAATTTGTTAGGAGCAAACCTTGTGCTTAGTGGTTGGGGTACAAGCTTTCATCAAACAACCAGGGTTTGAAATTCTTCTGTGCTATTTACTAACTCTGACCTTGGCAAGTTAATTAATCTTTTTGCATCTCAGTCTTCTCATCTATAGACAGGATGATAACATCTAAATCATGGAATGTTGGGGAAATTAAATTAAGTGTGATGATGTAGCTAAGTCATTTAGCGCAGCTGTGGTTGCTACAGCATGATCATTCAAATACTCCTACTACCATTGTCATCATTATTTACAATTACTCCCTAAGATGTTTCTCCTGCCTTTAATTTAGTGAAAACAAAGCACTCACCCAAAAAGTAATTTTTATAGCAGCTCCAACAGAAATTAGCAGATTTGAGTAGAATCTCCACATGCTTTAATTTTATGAACGCAGCCTTCCATATCACTCATTTATTTAACAGCTATTGATTGCATATTATTATCTTTAAGGATATCTATCTATTTTGCAGCACAATATTTCTTTTCCTACTTTCAGCTCATTTTTTTAAAGAATGCCATGTATCCAAGAAACTGTTCCAAAGGAACAGTTTAATATTGTTTTAGTTAATACACCATGGTCACACATGTGTGACTTTAAAGGTCTCTCTCAGGATTAAGTGAAGTAACACTGTGTTCGAATGGGCACCAGGAGCCTAGAAATCTAATCTGTGTTATTCGACAAACAAATTAGTTCTGCAGTTTTGTCCCCATAGGCATTAATCTCCTTCACCGTGAAAATATGGTTTTGCAATTAGCCTGGTGGTTTTTAATCATTTTGGTGAACTGGACCCATGAGTAGATCTAATGACACCATTAGCCCCTCTGCAGAATAGGAACATACACTTACAAACACATAATTAACATTCAGTTTCCAAGGCTCCTGGCCCTCCTTGAAGCCCATCTGTAAATCTTGGTGATCCTTGGACCACAAGGGAAGAATCTTTGGGTTATGCATGCTAAGGTTCTCCATCTTACCATCCTGAAATTCTAAAACACACCACAACACACAATTTTCCATTCAAAAATAAAAGGATTAAAGTCTTTTCACATATAACCTATCATTCCACACCTTCAGGGCTATAACTCATCTTTTACCACCTTCTCCAATGACAGTTTTCACTCTAAATAGGCTGATGGGGATATAATATCTCAGGGAAAATATTTGCAATCAAACTCCTTATGCAGATCTTGAGTAATCACTTAACTTTAATTCCATGGAAAACTAATTAAAAGATTTGTAGGCATCACAGCTTCCAAAGTGATCACCAAAGAGAAATTGTGCTCATCCTGTACCTCCAATCTTTACAGTCAGCTTTGTACACCAAAAAAAAGTACATGGTACTGTCTACTTAAGTGAAGCAGCAGCAAAGGGAAAAGTGAAAGCCTTAATAATAAAATATTTAAAATTGGGAAACAATGAGTAGTGGGACAGAAGGAACAGAAATCATCCAAGAGACAGATGACTAAAGTACATTTATATTTTAAAATGATGCTATTACAAATGATCTTTATTTCATGGACCGGTCGAACTGACCTAAAAGATTGGAGTAATCCATATTCTTACAAACCATATATATGTTCTCTTACACATATACCAGATGTGTGCATATGATTGACAGTCCCTGAGCTTAGACCAAGTCCTGGTGTAAGGCAGTATCATAAGCAAATTTCTCAGATGATCCTCAGTGACCCTTGCCCTTGTATAACATTCCCTTAAAGAGTGTGGGCAGAATCTGTGAACGTAATTATTACACAACATGATATGGCAAAAGGATCTTATAGATGTAATTAAGTTCCCAAGTCAGTTGACCTTACAAAAGGGAGATTATCCAGGTGGGTCTAACCTTTTCACATGAGTCTAGAGAACAGAGAGAGGAAGTCGAAGCGTTGAAGCTCTAGGATTCAGGTGCCATTGCAGGCTTGAAAATGGAGGGGCCACGTGGCAAGGGATGTGGGTCACCTCTAGAAACTGAGAGTAGCCTCCTGCTAATAACCAGCAAAGAAATGTGGAATTCAGTCCTATAACCTCAAGCAACTAAAGTCTGCCAATGAAGAGAATGAGCTTGGACGTTGATTAAAAAATCTAGGGAAAACCCTAGAGTCTCCAAATAAAACCCAGTCCAGGCAATAGCTTGATTTTAGTCTTGTGATGCCCTGAGCAGAGAATCCTGTTGTGTTGTAAAGGATTTCTGACCTACAGAGAACTATGAGCTAATGAATGGATATTGTTGTAAACTGCCGAACAGCAACAGAAAACTAATACAGGGAAGACAGGAGAAAGATGTTTGTAATTTGATTCTTAATAGTTAGGCACATGGAAAATAAAACTATTTCTTCATCCCTCTTAAGAACCAAATTCATTAACCTCAGGCTGTGTCTGACTTGCCTAAGTAGTCAGATAAGCTAATTTACACTTTCAACAAACATTTAATGAGCTTCAGATGGTATTTTAGGAACTGTGTATATAGGAAGGAGTAAAATGATTAGTATATAATTTTAAAAACATTTTAAACCAGTCTGGACCATCAAATAAGTAGAAGCAAAGCATTTCAAGGGACTTGCTGTAGCACTGGTCATATGGGGTACAGTGTTGTGTACCTCTGCCTACATCTTAATTTATGTAAATGCATACATATATAATACATACAAAATAAATTTATTTTTATAACAATTTTATCACTTATTGG
Organism: Sciurus carolinensis; assembly: GCF_902686445.1. Lineage (NCBI taxonomy): Eukaryota > Metazoa > Chordata > Mammalia > Rodentia > Sciuridae > Sciurus > Sciurus carolinensis. The sequence continues at coordinate 56,149,956 of NC_062218.1, forward strand.
AACTATATACATGGAAACTTTCATCTGTAACATGCAGCATCTCATGAATTTAATTTTCAAAGTAGTTCTCTACTACATCAATTGAACAATACACAGAATTTTATATTGAATCTCAAGATTTCTTTGAAAAATGTACATTAATTCACATAATATTTATTGGGCATCTAAGACATTCCCTTAGGCTTTTATTATAGAAAAATTAAAAAGAAAGTAGATGTGACTTAAGGAGCTTAAAGTGTAAGGGAAAGATCAACATGCAACAAGCAATTAGGCATTATATATATATATAATTATACATTTTTACCTACATAAGTTTTATATATGTGCATGTATATATTCATACATGTAATTAGACTGCAAGATTTTTCATATATATATGTGTAAGTATCTATATATATTTCCTTTTCCTTTTTAAGGACAAACATATATCTCATCATAAACGACAATTTAAATGCAATTACCAGGGATTAGAGCAACTAGAGACTTCACACTCTAATCTCAATCTTGGGGGCACTCATCAGACACCAATGTCAGCAGCCAGTTCCATCCAAGCTGCTGCCTGTGTTCTAGGCAAGAGCCTGCTTGCCCACCAGACAGCTTCTTGCTAGCTGGACATTGGAAGAACATTTGTATCATGTGCTTGTAAACTAAGACTATCCACCAAAGAAAACTGCAAGAAGCTCTGGGCCTTGTAACATAGGTGAGTGTTCCAACCTCTGAGAGCCTCTCTCAGCCCACTGTGGAAGCCAGACCCCAGACCTTCAGACTGCAACCCCAACAACGGAACCTCTGGGAGACCCAGGCAGCCTATCTGAGACTACCAGAAGCTGAGATCCCCAATGCTTGACATATATGATAGTCCTGTTTATTGAGTGTCTTCTTAGTTCAAAGAAATAATTATTTTCCTTTTTAAGGTCAGATGGATGGTATTATTGCATTTGCCCCCAGCAACCTCATAACACAGGAAAAGTACACGCACTCAGGCTGCAGGGTAGGAAATTTGTAATATAGAAAGGGCCCTGAAAACTGGGAGAGGTCAGAGAAGTTGATGGTCTTCACATGGCATGTGCAGAGAATGGAGTGGGGGGCTGGAGGGTTTTCTTTACCAGAACTATGGTTTGTGGCACTGAGAAGAGAGCAACATGTGGAATCTGCTGAAACTCACTTCTCATTATTATCACTTTCCTGACTGATTAATTTGCAATCTTCCAGTTTATCAAAAACTAATTTTAATTAACTTTCTCTAAACATTATGGCAAATCATTTTCCACATATAGTTGCAAGAGCCTGTAAGGAAATTTTTTTTTAACTATTGAGTTTACTTTTTCAGTTGAAACAGTTTGCAATTCACAAGATAATCCTCATCTCCTAGATCATAAATCCATAGTACTTTGATGGTTATTTTTGGTGTCAGCTCGGCTAGATTAAGGGCCGCTTAAAGAACTACTAAAGCATCATTTGGGGTGTGTCTGTGTTCTGGGGAGATTGTGTGTGAGTCTGAGTGAACCAAAGATCCACCGATGCTGTGAGTTGGATGGAGGTCCCACAGGACGAAAAAAAAAAAAAAAAAAAAAAACAGAAAAAAGGCAATTTGATCTCTCTCTCTTCTGGAGTTCAATATATTCTTCTCCTCTTATGACTGGGCACCAGAATTCCAGGTTTTTTAGTCTTTGGGCTCCAAAACTTGCCCTGGTGACCTTCCTGTTTCTCAGACCTTTGGCCAGGGGCTGAGTCACACCACTGGCATCCCAGGGTCTCCAACTTACAAGAGGTCTGTTGGGGAACTTCTCTGCTTCCATATCACATGAGCCAGTTCCCTAATAAATCCTCTATGTAAGCTATTAGTTCTGTATCTTAGGAGAACCCCGACTATACAGCATGTGAATCATAGAAACTTTGATTGGTCACTTATAATTGAGTTGAATGACGTTGATGAGATTAAACCAACTGGAACCTGAAGGAAAGCTATGTTTGTGGTTTTATATATTCTACCTTTTTGTGTCCAGTATTTCTCCTGTCACCATGTTGACATTTGTCATTCTTTTTGACAATCCTTATCTGAACTGCAGGCTAATGGGGAAGTCCCCTAATGAGAGAGGAACTGCCTCCTGCTGGGAGAGCTAAAAATACCAGTCACCCAATTCCGTAGCCTCCTTTGCAGGTAGGGTAAGGCAACATAAACTGCTATCAAATTTATAAAATTTATAAACATTACTTTTAACATTTTTAAAATTTTGTCATCAAAGAGTTTGGAATGTTTTCCCCTTAGATCTCTTCATGGTTGGCTCCCTCTTGTCATTCAGGCCTTAAAGATCTTCCCCTAAAACATTCCCAGTCCAGCACCTCACATACACCTGCCAAGAAAACTTTCCTGTCTTCTTACCCTGCACCATGTCATTAATACACTAATCATAATTACAAAATTAAATTTCAATTCCTTAAGTGCTACTATAAAAAAACAAACTAACTATCAGCAATGCAAAGAGAGAGCCTACAGAGTGGGAGAAAAACTTTGCCACTCATATTTCAGATAGAGCGCTAATTTCCAGAATATATAAAGAACTCAAAAAAACTCTACACCAAGAATACAAATAACCCAATTAACAAATGGGCTAAGGAAATGGACAGACACTTCACAGAAGAAGATCTACAAGCAATCAACAAACATATGAAAAAATGTTCACCATCTTTAGTAATAAGAGAAATGCAAACCAAAACTACCCTAAGATTTCACCCCAATTAGAACGGCGGTTATCAAAAACACAAGCAACAATAGGTGTTGGAGAGGATGTGGGGAAAAAGGTACACTCATTGGGGGGAAAGGCCCACATTGCTGGTGGGGCTGCAAATTAGTGCAGCTACTCTGGAAAGCAGTGTGGAGATTACTTAGAAAACTTGGAATGGAACCACCATTTGACCCAGCTATCCCACTCCTTGGCCTATACCCAAAGGACTTAAAATCAGCATACTACAGAGATACAGCCACAACAATGTTCATAGCTGCTCAATTCACAATAGCCAGATTGTGGAGCCAAACTAGTTGCCCCTCAATTGATAAATGGATAAAGAAACTGTGGTATATATATACCATGGAATATTACTCAGCTATAAAGAAGAATAAAATTATGGCATTTGCAGGCAAATGGATGCAGTTGGAGAATATCATGCTAAGTGAGATAAGCCAATCTCAAAAAACCAAAGGACAAATGATCTCACTGATAAGCATATGATGACACATATAGGGGTGGGAAGGGGGCAAGAATGGAGGAAGGAGGGACTGTATAGAGGGAAAAGAGGGGTGGGAGGGGTTGGGGGAGAAAAAAATAACAGAATGAATCAAAAACTATTACCCTAGGTAAATGTATGATTACACAAATGGTATGCCTCTACTTCATGTACAAACAGAGAAACAAGATGTATCCCATTTGTTTACAATAAAAATGAATTAGAAAAAAATAAAATAAAATAAAATGGGCTGGGGATGTGGCCCAGTGACTTAGAGCTTCTGGGTTCAATCCCCGGTATCAATAAATAAATTAAATTAAAACAAACAAAAAAAAAACCTAAAACACTGCAGAAATCATCACTGTTTAAAAAGTCCATCCAAAGTAAACTACTATAAACTTTAAAAATAGTTTTTTAAATACATGATTTTTTATTTTGAAGATTAGTACTTTAGGTGTCTTTAGGATAATCAGTTTTCTGGTTAAATTTATTTCTCATGAATTTTTTGATGACTTTAATATAGAACTATATGGGACAAGAGATGTGCAAGGACCTGATCCTGGCTCCTTTTAGTCATGTTAAGGAGTCAAAACTTGATCCTAAGAGTAACTAGGAATCCCTGAAGGAAATGGACTTAGTTGGATTATATTTTAGAAAGATCTGGATGCAGTCAGATAAACTTAACAGGAGTTATCCGTGGGTGATAGGGGTACTAGGGGGATTGTATATTCTTTTATCTTTCTGTTTATTTGACTCTAGTTTTGCAATAATGATCATGCAGTGGTTGGTGAGAGTAGAGGAGGGAGAAAAGGAGGAAAAAGAGCCTCAAGTTTTCCCTGGGTTTTGTATACAAAGAAGTGACTCTTAGTAGGTGGCAATTTGAACCTTTTTATACTTGATTCTACATACCCTAGGTCCATCTTCAGTTAAAAAACAAAAAGTGAAAATTAATATTATCCTATCAACAAGATAGTCTTTGCAAGATTCTTCTAGTAATTATGAATACTGCACTCAATGGCCAAGATGCTCCCTTCTGATAGCCAGCATCCATCAGATGACCACTCAGTACCTAGGTGTCCATGGCTAAGTTTGGGTCAACTGCTATCCCTGTGTTGCTCGAAGTGTGTAACCTTCACCCACCAGTCAGCAGTTACATCTGGGATGCTCATTAAAGATGCAGATTTCTGGGTCCCAAGCCAGTCCTACTGAATCTGCATCTCTCTGGAGTTGGAGCTTATAGATCTGGATTTCAATGAGCTCTCTCTGTGATTCTTAAGTGCACTACAGTTAGGAAACTACTGCCCTAAAAGGATCAAAGACAGTGGTTCTCTAACTAATAGGGAGTTGTAATCACCTGTATTAAAAATATAGACCTGAATGACTCCTAAAGGTTCTGATTATGTGGGTCTGGCCTGAGGCTCTGGATGGGTGTTTTCAGTGCCCGGGTAAGTCCTAAGGGGAACCATGGCTGTGCCTTGGCAGGTGATACCTCTCAGGAAAGGTGGTTCCAAAGAAATGATAGCACATCCCACATAGGTACTCTTCTCTCTGGGCACAATGATTACTTAACCTTTTAATTATTCACCACCACAGGAAGGTTTGATGTGAATCCACAAGTCTGCCTACATTTCAACTGAATATTCCAATGTATATGAAAAACATTGAAGGTAAGTTTCTTCTTTTTCAGATAGTCTGAAATCCATTTTAAAATTCCTGAAACCTTCAACCTAAATGTAGTCTTCACTAGGCCAAGAAAAATAAATCTCCATTTCCACCCTGCTAAAATCCAAAGTCAGTTACAAATAATAATGGACAAAAACACCGTTTCCAAAGTGTCGAGGTCCTGGTTTACCCAACGGCATTTCAGTCATTATCTTTACAGCATTAAAGCAGCCATCTAGAAAAATTATCATTGACTGGCATGACAAATAGATGAAATCCTGAGTGGCAGATGAGAGCCAACACTTGAAAGAGGCTGTAAACTATGGAGAGACTGGTATCAACTAAAGATGATTAATTCTCATTGAGATTCATAAATAAGGATAACAAAGTGCTGTATTATGCTTAGCACATCTGGTACTTCAAAACTCACAAAGTACAGACTGAAATTTGAGTCAGCCATTTTCACAGGGCAAGTCACCTCAGAGGTGACTCTGAACTGCTTTTTTATGAAGTCAGCGCTGCATGAGACGTAATCACTGGCCTTCAGCTCAGGACAATGCAGTAATCCCAGGTGGTGAAAAGGGGGATTATCAGCTTTCAGGTGGCTAAAGAGTCAGGAGGCTCCAACTTTGTAAAGCAGGTCAATATTTGGATTGATTTTCTCTCTCTCCTCGGTTTCCAAATGTTAAAGGGCCAGCAGAAAGGGCAGAAAATGCATTAAAAGTTTAGAACAACAGAAAACAAGACTTTAAGTATGAGTCACTTTTAAATTGTTATCATGAAAAAACCGAATTATTAAAATCAGAATTTCAGAAATGAGGGGCCAGTTCAAATTCATGTTGTCCAACTTACTCTTTTTAGGCATAGAAACAAATAATTGATTGAAGTGAAAATATCATTTTAATAAACAGAACATATACTTCTTAAATATGAGTTCTACTGAAGCTACCCTCTTGATTATTTTTAGGATTTCTTTGAAATTCAATCTTTATATAAAATCCACTGACTTCTTTTCACAAAAAAACATGCTTTATGATTTTAGGTGTTTGTTTGTTTGTTCTTTTGCTAAGAAAAAGGTCTGACCTTATCAGGAATAAGAATGGAAATAAGAATTATTTGAAAAACCCCTAAACCATGTGAAATTCTCTTAAGCATTAATTCACCAAATATTTTTTAAACATCTATGTAGCAGGTTCTGGGTCCATTGCCTGGCTTAAAGAACAGCCCATGGGAAAAAACAGACACTTAAACATTTAATAAGTAGCTTTAATAAAATGTGGTGTTAAGATATAGGTATATAAATACTGCAAAAAGAATTAGAAGTAAAACATCTTGAAAAAATAAAAATTAATATAATCTAGAATATTCTGTGGCATTACTTCTAAAGAAGGGTAGTGATAAATCACTTTCATCGCATTTACTCAAGACAAGATAACAAAATAAGTGCTTTACTATGAAAGGATGAAAAGGAGGAAAAAGAACAGTTGGAGAAAAGTTTTTATTTCACAAACTATAATTTCTTTTTTTTTTTATTTTTAAGTTGTAGATGAACACAATATCCTTATTTTATTTATTTATTTTTATGTGGTGCTGAGGATCAAACCCAGTGCCTTACCTGTGCCAGGCAAGTGCTCTACCACTGAGCCACAACCCCAATCTAGATTGGATTATTACAAAGAAAATACCACTGTTAATGTATAATTATGATATACCAATAAAAAAATGGAAAAAGAAAAAAAAATCACCTATAGTTCTAATGTGAGATGAAACTTTACTGTGAAGAGAAAGAAAGAAAGAAAGAGAGAGAGAGAGAGGGAAAGAAAGAAAAGACAAGACCTCCTCGTGGTAGAAATAATACATGAACAGCATGATACTTAATATGGATCAGCAGGAATTATGTTGGCCACTGGAGCTACAGAGCTAATAAGTTCTGTCCTTTAGGACTCACAGTCTTGAGAAAGGCAGCTAAATAAATAACTGTAATATATAAGTGCTGCACACCTAAAGGACAGAGGGTCATTTCTTCTTGTATCTGTATCAGCTAGACAAGATAAATCTCCTTGGAGAATACAAAAGAAAAGTACAACCATAATTTGGACCAGAGCCCAAACCCTGTAACTAGGAAGCAGACTAGAACATGAATTGCCTACTCTTGAGTTGGTGTAAATCTGGCAGATGTGGATTTGCATAAAAGTAGCTGCTTTATGTAAGCACAGGTCAGCACCTGCATCCACAAACACAGGTGGTTGGGCAGCATTTTTGATAATTTAGCTACTAAATTACAGTCTCCTGTTCCTACCTTGCAAATACCCCCATAGGTTAATCTGGCCTTATTTTTTAACCTCCTTAAAGAGAACCAGGAATTGAAAACCTGCCAAGGGGCTATAAATCTCAAATAAAGTTAATTCTCTGCTCCAGGGGTTCTCTAACTCTGATCATGAATTTCTTAAAATGTAAATTCCTGGGACCAGCTCACACCGATTGAACTAAATCCACTGGGAGTAGGACCTGAGGAACTTGTATTTTTTTTTTTTCCAGACACCCTAAGGGATTTTGATACAGGTAGTTTATAAGTCTCACTTTGAGGAATTTTGCCTTAGGTCACAAAATCGTGTGCATGCTGGTCAGATAAAAATCAGTATTTAGATTCATGAGATAATAAAATGTCTCAGCCATGGTTTTTTTCAAGTTAAAATAATTATAATTTTAGGTAGTATGATTAACATGGCATATTCTTGTCGAATAAATTCAAGAGTGGGGAATTTTGTAGCATAAATATAGTCATTCTAGACTTTAGCCCCCTCCCACAAAGCCACCCCTAACCCCAGAAGTGAGCACTCAATCAACAGTGTGCAGATCCTTCTACCATTTAAATATCTTTCAGTATGACACAATTTATACTTCATTTTAACTTTACAGAAAGAGTAACTTATTTGTTCACTGTTTCTTTTCATTAAGTGTTTTTATTGAACATCTATGTTATCTTTCATTGAACATGGGTTGTCACTTAACAATTATAGAGCTTTCCCAAGTTAGAATTTATTAATGCATTCCATTGTTTTTAATCTGTTCTATAATACTCTAGTGCAGACAGGCCATAATTTGTTTAATTATTCTCAACAGATGAACGTTTAAGTTTCCCCCCTCCTTTGCTGTTTCAGAGAGTTGGTCAGTGAAACATTTTTATGTATACATCTTTGTGCAAGTGTTCAAGAATTTCTTTGGGATGGCCTCCTAAATGTGGAATTTGAATCAAAAAGTACTAATTTTAATTTTAAAATTCTGTCTTTTTTTTCTTCCTTTTCTTTTCTTTTCTTTTTTTTTTTTTTTTTTTTGTACTGGAGATTGAATCCAGGGGGATACTCTACCACTGAGTTATACCCCCAATCGTTTTTATTTTTTTTATTTTGAGATAGGGGCTCACTAAGTTGCTGGGGCTGGCCTTGAACTTGTAATCCTCCTGTCTCAAACTCCCTACTCTGTAGGATTGCTATCATGTGCTGAGATTAAAAATACTTATTAAGTATCGATTGCTTTCAAATTCTCCCTTTAATCCCTACTGCTTGACCAAAACCATCCTTTGTTGACCAATTTGATGGGTGGAAATTTTATTTTATAATTTTAATCTGCATTTACCTTATCCTTACTTGACTGAGATTTTTTTGAGAAATCAATTGTGATTTCTTTGCCCACTTTTACATTTATTTGTTTTTTGTTTTTGTTTTCTTGTTGATATATGAACATTTTAAATAATCTGGGTGGTAATTCTATCAGTGAAATAATGATGAGATAAGCAGAAAGAAAAGCAATAACCACATTATAATTATATGATTGGAGCTATAAATATGAAATCAGTATTAAAAGCAATATGTCACTTTGTCTATTTTTTTTGTTTTCATTTTATTCATGATACTTACTTACTTCATCTAGAGCCATTTTCTATTTTTATGTAGTCCAATCTGCCCTTCTTTGTCTCACTGATTTCTGGATGTCCATATTGTTTCTGTTTCTTCTGCATATGCAAAGGAGGTTGTTGCTGGGATAAAGAAACAAGAGCCGAGTAGAAATTGATTAGAATTCTTAAAGAAAATGTGGTACATATATATGATGGAATATTACTCAGCTTTAAAGAAGAATGAAATTATGGCATTTGCTGGGTAAATGGATGGACTTGGAGAATATCATGCTAAGTGAAATAAGCCAAACCCAAAAAACAAAAGGCCAAATATTTTCTCTGTTATGCAGATGCTAATTCACAATAAGGAGGGGGTCACCAGGGAAGAATAGAGTTACTTTAGGTAGAGGGGAGTGAAGGGAGGGGAGGAGTATGGGGGTAGGAAGGATAATAGAGTGAAACAGACATTATTACCTCATGTACCTATATGACTGCATGACTTATGTGATCCTACAGCATCTACAAGAAGAAAAATGAGAAATTATACTCCATTTATGTATGATTTATGAAAATATATAAATGTATTCTACTGTCATGTACAACTAACTAGAACCAATTTTAAATTTTTTTTTTTAAAAAGAAATTGATCAGAGTTCTTACCTTCTGTCAGCTGGTGGTCAGTGGTACCATTAACTGACACAGGAGATTAAAGAAGCAATTCCTTTGAGGAGAAATTGTTAAGTTCTGAATAAGACATGCTGAGTTCCAGGTTCCAAAAGAACATCTTGGTTGTGATGTTCAGGAGAAAGCCAGAAATATACCCATCACTCACTAAAGAAGCAATTTATTTATGGATATTTGCAGTCCAAGCCGGGGGCTCTCAAATTCTGGTTTTGGTATATAAATTCACTTTCTGTTGTTTACATGAGATTAAAGCCCAGAAATTAGCTAAAGGCATGTGATGTCAAGCTTCTAGAACCAGACTGAGACATCCTTCTAGTAAGCTCACTGTCCCACAGATTTTTTTTTTTAATTTTTTTAATTTGTTTTAACCTGTTGTACAGGACAGTAGAATGCATTTATACATTTTGACAGACCATACATAAATAGAGTGTAATCTCTCATTTTTTTGATTATACATATCATAGGATCCCATAGGTCTTTGATCTTATATTGAAATACAGTGTTGCATATTTTTAAAAAAATCCCTTGGTGCAAAAATTCCTCCCAAACTCCTTGCAAGGATTACTATCTGTCCTAACAGCATGATTTTCAAGTTGGTGTTGGAGCAATTACCAAGCTCCCTCCTTTGAAAGTTTTATATTTTATGAATAGACAGTTTATAACTATTTTTAGGATGCCGTTATCAACACCTATTATTGACTCACCAGGTTGATATGCAAATCTTTCTATCGTCTTCAGAGTTTAAACTTTCACACTGAAACTCAGGTTGAGTGCCTTGTCCAATGTCATAAATTAAGGCAAGTAAGTGAAAGCACTCAGATTTAAACAAAATCTGCCTGAAGCAAGAGGGATTGATGCTGGCTCAGTGCCAAGAATAATGTAAGATCTGAGTTCAGGACAGGGGTCTGGACTAGAAACATGGACCTGAAACACACTGTCCCTGGAGATCTGTACTTGAAACAAGGCTAGCTTCATGGACATGAGTCTTGGGAGTTATACAGGGACCATGTTTATTTTAAAGTTCTGCTGTTACCATTTTGAAATTCCTAATAAATCTATATTAATTTTTATTTGTTCTAATTTGTTGTACATGACAGTAGAATGCATTTATCTATTTTGATACATTATAAACGAAGTATAATTTTTAAAAAATTTTTAGTTATAGATGAACACAATAACTTTATTTTATTTATTTATTTATTTATTTATTTATTTATTTTATTTATTTATTTTTTTTGTGATGCTGAGGATCAAACCCAGTGCCTCACATGTGCTAGGCAAGCACACTTTCACTGAGCTACAACCCAGTCCCCAAAGTATGATTTTTGAACAACAGACCCTGTGTTTTCATTTTGCACCAAGTCTTACAAATTAGGCACCAGTCCTGGATGAATGAAATTTCTCAAGGGATGTGACTAAATTAAGAACGATGGGTCAGGAGGTTGAGGAAAGAGGATCACAAATTCAAAGCCAGATTCAGCAACTTAGCTAGGCCATAAGCAACTTAGCAAGACCCAGTCTCAAAATTAAAAATAGAAAACGACTAGGAATATGGCTCAGTGGTTAAGCACCCCGGGTTCATTCCCTGGCGGTGGGGACAGGGGTACAAAACAAACAATGGCAAGGCAAGGAACCGAATCCCATTGATTCCAACATAGAAAGAGTGGAAGGATGGAAGGATTGGCAACAGTAGAATCGTCCATTAAGAAGACTGTGAAATAATGATATGCAAAGCAGAGGAATAAACCAGTGAGAGGGGATGTGGTAGAATGGGGGAGGAGTTTGCAAGGGAAAAAGGTGGATTCATAGCGTCATCCACTATAGAGTGATCTAAGCCACTGAAAACTAAAATGACCTCTTTCTCTTTTGGGAGGTGAGAAAATGAGAAATCATGCTGGCAGAGGCCAGATACAGCTCAGGTGTGATGAGCAGGTCAAGACGTGAAGGTGGGTGCCTAGATCTCCCCGGAAGAAATTTGGCCTGACAGGGAGGGGAGCAGCCGGGAAGTGATTCGGGGCCAGGGGACAGCAATTTTACAATAAGGGAAATCAGAAGATGTTTGTGCCTGGGGAAACAAGCATAAAGAGTAATTTACGATTCAAGAGAACTTAGTATTGTCCCGAGGTCACATACAAAAGAATGAGACCCTTGACAAACATACCGTTGGAGAGAAGAAAGGGAGGAAGAGAGACGAGGAGCAGATGAGGGAGGGAGGGTGGAAGGAAGTGACACTGAAGGCTTTGAGGCTGGTGTCCTCTGCTTTCTTCCAGCGACATAGGATCGAGGTACCCAGAGTGGAGACAGAAGGAGAAGAGAGGAAACTCAATTCCAACCAGAAAGAGAGCCAAACAGGAATGAGCAATGGGAAAGTCAAGCTTCGGGACCACCGACTCCCTGAAATCCATATCAGTCCACAGCCAGCATCTCTCTGGTAGCGATCATGAATCTGAGAGTCACCTTAGCCTTCTTGCCCAGTGGTTTCCAGTCGTTCAAAATTGTGTACAAAATGATGTCTCTTGATAGCTTTTGCTACATTCTAGATCTGAAAATTTTCAGAAAAATCAAGGCAGAGAGAATTCAACTCTCTGCTTTTGGCAGAATGGGCAAGTCTTGATAGCCAAATGCTCTAATTATACTATCTTTGAATCTCTGTCATTTCTATGCAAGCTTACCAGGTCCCAGGCATTTTCATTTGCATTATTTCACTTAATTCCTGCAAGAGTTCTGTATCATTATCCTAATCATAGAGATGAGGACACTGAAACTCCAAGAGTAAAGAATTAAGTTCCAGCCCCACATTGTACCAGCCAGGATTCAACCTGAGCCTGACACTACTGTGGTGGGTGTCCATCCCCCTGACCACAAGCATCAAAAGAACCTCATCCATTACTGTCCCAACTCATCTTCATAAAGTCCCCTGAGTTGGAGGGAATTCACCCCCCAAATAGGCCAATTTTAAGCTTCTGCTAAAGTATAGCTTACCTACAATTTACCAAAGGGCTAAATCTAGCTTGGCTCAGAAGTGGTGTACATCATGGTCTGTGGCAATGTGTGTTATTTCAGTACACAGTATGGGGGACAGTAATAAGCAGAATTAAGTGGGTCAAGTCAGTAACTCCTCAAAAGGACTCTCTTTCAAGGAGGATTTCTTCTTAGTTTGAATGAGTGGTGAGAGTAGCAGAAAATCATATCAAGATAATCAGCAGTAGTGCTCAGAAAGCACCCTCCACACAGGTGCCTTGATGGTGCCCTGGGCTGGCCTCTGTCCCTGGTAGTGATGGTGTGATCCCCGAATCTCTCCCCATAGTCTCCCACCAAGCCACACTGAACTCCTATCCTTCTTAGTTCCATTTCTGGAATCTTGCTGAATCTATGTCAGGCGTTTCTCATCGGGTTAAGTAACTTGTAAGTGAGAGGTTGCTCGGATTGTTACGCTTGGACAATAACGATGACCTTCATTCTTATGGGAGCAAAAAAAAAAAAAAGTCTAAGTATATGTATGTCGCTCTACGTTGAATGTATGTGTGTAAACACATGTATTCACACACACCCAGTGCCATCAGCAGCTTATCTGAAATTGATTTCCCGAAGGGATAATGAAAATTGGAAGCTTCATCAAAATAAGATGACATGAGTAGCAAATGTTGCCAAAAGCATTAAAATGAATGAGATAGTTATGCTCCTGGCTCAGGGCCACCCTGCTTAGGCAGCAGCGCTATCTCAGGCCTGCTGGTTAATCAGCAGCCCTCCAAGGACAGCTGCTATTTGGTCGGTGAATGCGTTTGTGTTTGGCATGTGTCCGCACGTTGTTGAATATCCGAAGTCTGTCATTTAGCAAAGCAGACACAGAAGGGTTTTATTCCTACGATTTGACTGAAGACATCACTGACTAGATACAATTTTCCTTCAGAAACCATGTCTTGCACTATTCATGGTATTTAATGCAGCATATTTTCCATTTGTGAAATTTACCTCATAAAAAATGGGCATTTAAAATATTCTAAATGTTGAGAATAGTACACTACTTTGGAAAATAATTTGTCAGTTTTTAAAAAGTTAAACATAAACCAGCCATACTAACTCAGCCATCCCTCCACTATGTGTTTATGCAAGAGAAATGAAAGCATATGTCCATACAAAGACTTATACAAAAATGTTCGTAGCAGCTTTATTTATCATAGAAAACATCTAGAAACAACCCAGCGTCCATCAACCCATGAGAAGCAAATAGCAGTGCTCACATACAAGGGAATATTACTTGGTAATATAAAGGAATAAACTGCTGATATAATGAAACAGCATGCGTAAGTCTCAAAATGATTACACTGATAGAAGCCAGACCAAAAAAGAATAAATAGCGTCCAGTTCCATTTATATAAAATTATGGAAAATGTGAACTGATCTATAGTGATGAAAAGCAGATGAAAGATTGGGGACACAAGGAAACAAGTTCATTAACTTGATTGTGGCGGTGGTTACACAGACCTATTCATATGTCAAAACTTAGCAGCGTTGCCATGTTAAATACGTGCTGTTTATTACATTTCAATTATAGCTCAGTAGATTTGTTTTAAAACAGAAAGCATACAGGAGAACATGGACAGAGTGAACAGGATGGACAATGATGCCCCTGACCCTCTAGGATCGCTTAAGCCATGGCAAACTTACATCACAGAAGGTGCGGAAAAAATCACAACATGTGCTCGTCTTGCCTTAATTACATATTTCTCTCCACCATCTTTACCTCTTCTTTTTAACTCCTGCCCCCTTCACTATGGTTAACCAAAAAGTGTAATAATTAAGCTGGAGATTTCATTTCATTGTTAAGGATTTCAACTTCCATTAATATTTTTCTTCCTCTTCTTTTTTTTTTTTTCTATTTTTTGGGGGGTGTGTTCAAATTGAACCCAGAGTTTTGTGCATTCATCAATTAGCAAATGATCTTTTTGTGGCATGTTACTGCAATAGTCTTGCTATGAAGATAGGGGATATAATGGAGGTGCTGAGATTTGAGGACTGACAATTTGGAAATGGTCTCTGTAGGTAATAAATAGAGAGTTGGGGAGGGGTGGAGAGGTTGCTAACTAGCAAAGAAGCAGCACCTGAAATTACCTAACTGAATTTTTGTGGAGCTCACACACCATGGCAGGTAAAATTTGCAACAGTATTAGCAACATACAAATAGTGGCATAAAGAGCCTTCATTTTCAGAAAGGGAAAATGTGTTTGAATCTGAAAGAGTCGAAGTTATTCTCAACTAGCTAAACTATCATGTTAAGAATAATAGAGTTACACTTTTCTAAACTGCATTTCCAAACTTTCACCTACTTTCTATAACATAGTATGTCTCTCAAACGTGTACCTTATTGTGTGAAGTAACTTAGTATTTTTACAACTAACCACAAATATTTTAATCATCTTAGCTAGCATTTACTTCCTGCTTACAAGATGTTAGGCACTGTTTTAAGCACACTAGATGTATTAACTTATTTAATGCTCCTCACAGAGAAATTACGTGTTTTCCAAAGAAGAAAATGAAAGCATAAAGAGATTAGGCATCTGCTAAATGACAAAGCTAGGATTAAAAGTATCTGGCTCCAGAGTCCAGTTTCTAACCTAAGGAACACGATGCTTTTCATTTGATATATCATTATTATTCATAGTGTCACATTCAGTTTCAGTCACACCAACTAACCAGGGCTCTTGAGATAATCAGAAAGCAACTTTCATTTTGTCTTCCTCTGTCCTTTTACATTTATTCCATAGGATTAGTTCTTCCATAGGATAAATTCATAGGACTAGAACATAGGATCTAGGATTAGAACATAGGATTAGTTCTTACTTGTAACCTGAATGAAATTAGCATAGTCTTTTAGAGTCACTCTTAGTAATAATATAAAGTCCTACGACCAGAAATATGCACATTTAGTCCATTGCAATAACCAAAATTTGAACTGCCCCATTCCCAGTGCAGGACTAATACAGGCTAGCAGTCTGTAGGTGGTGGGAGGAGAGACTTTCTCTCCCTCTTCCCAAACTTGCACTTTTACCCTGCCTACCACAGTTTGCTAGTTGTGGTTTCTGACACCCTCCTCTAGGGTCAAAAGTGGGAAGAAGATCTAAAGTGACAGGAAATGTATCACCTAACTAGCAACACTGTGGTATGAGTTTTTTTCTAACTACTAGTTAAAACCTGACAGTGGCACATTAGTACTTTTTTCGTTTTGTTTTTTTACTTCTTACACTCTCTCTACCACTACTAGGGATTTCTCACTTGCAGTTTCCTTGAGTAAGACAAATGTGGCTGATAATTAGCTCTTTTCTCAATGCCCTAGATCTCTGACAGTTGTTTTCAGTTGGTATTTAGACAGCTGTCTCGAACATGGGATGAGTCTGCATAGCACTGTCTCCCACTGAGCCTTACCTCATCCATGAGAAGCATTCAAGCATCATTGGTCCTGACCAACTCCACTGCTCCAAGCCACTAACACAGCTACCACTCCTCTGTTCATCCACCCTTTTTATATCTTCCACAAGGGATTAAGGAATTCAGTCATCCTCAGACCATAAACTATAGAGGACACATTTTAGTAAGCTTATTAAGTTCCTTATATCTTGTCTTACCCTTCCATTTGGTAAAAAGAATTCATAGCATACCCTTAGCTCTCTCCAAAAAGTCCTCCTGCAATCTTCAATCTTACCCTTTTATTTCTTTTGTTTATTTTCCAGTCAAGGTTTGTAGTTGAGCATCTAAATTTCTAATGAGACAATTCAACAAGGTTACTAGATATAAGAACACTATACAAAACAATAGTGTTCCTAAGTAACCAAATAGAAAGTATGAAAGTATGATTCATGATATCAGCAAATATTATAAGATATTCAGAAATAAATCCAACTTCATCTATATAAGACAGTGATAAAAAAGTTAAAATTATTGAAGAATATCAAAGAAGGTTCCAATAATGGATAATTATGCTAGATGTATAGATAGGAAGACACAAATCTTCATAATTATCCCTAAGTACAGTATATCAATTAAAAATTAAATTCCATGAAATGCTCAATGTCATTTGGCAACTAATGCAAAGTATATACAAAATGTCAAAAGTCTGGGAGTTCGAAAAAATCTTTAAAAAGAAAAAAATAGAGGAAAGTTGTGACCTATATGACTGCAATATTTATTTTAAAGTTATGGGAAAATGAAGATGAGATATTGGTAGAGGAACAGGCAAACTAATAGAGAATCAAAAATAGATCTAATCATATTTGAGAATTAGTTGTAAGTATAACATTAGAAATCAATAAGCCATTCAATAACTTTAACAAGTGGACAAATAGAAGTAGATTCCAACCTCAAAGAAATTACAAACAAAAATTCTACAAAGAATCAAATGTAAGTGTTAAAAGCAAACACTTGTTAAGGTAAAAGGCCAACATGTTGAAGATTTGGGTCTACCTTTTCTTCAAGTAGGTGCAGGGTCTCTGTTCTAGTGTCTAAGTCTTTGATCCACTTTGAGTCAAGTTTCATGAATGGTGAGAGGTAAGGGTTTAATTTCATTTTGTTACATGTGGCTTTCCAGTTTTCCCAGCACCATTTTTTGAATAGGCTCTCTTTTCTCCAGTGACTGTTTTTGGCACCTTTGTCTAATATGAGTAAACTGTATTTGTGTGTGCTTGTCTGTATGTCTTCTATTCTGTACCATTGGTCAATTTGTCTGTTTGGTGCCAATACCATGCTGTTTTTATTACTATAGTTCTGTGGTATAGTTTGAGGTCTGGTATTATGATGCCTCCCACTTCACTTTTCTTGCTAAGGATTGCTTTGCCTATTCTGGGTCTCTTATTTTTCCAAATGAATTTCATGATTGCTTTTTCTAGTTCTCTGAAGAATGTCATTGTGATTTTAATAGGAATTGCATTAAATTTGTATAATACTTTTGATAGTATGGCCAAAGATACACTCATACATTTCTGGTGGGGATGCAAATTGGTGTGACCATTTTGGAAAGCAGTATGGAGATTTCTCAGAAAAGTTAGAATGGAATCATCATTTGACTCAGCTATCCCACTCCTCGGTTTATACCCAAAGGACTTAAAATCAGCATACTACAGTGATGCAGCCACATCAATGTTTATGGCAGATCAACTTACAATAGCTAACTATGGAACCAACTGTCCATTCAACAGATGAATGGATAAAGAAATATCCTTTAAATATATATGTGTGTGTGTGTGTGTGTGTGTGTTATATGAATATATATATGTATATATATATATATATATATATATATATATATGTAAAGGAATATTATTCAGCTTTAAAAAAGAATGAAATTATGGCATTTGCTGGTAAATGAATGGAGTTGAAGAACATCATGCTAAGCAAAATATGTCAAATGCAAAAAACCAAAGACCGAATGTTTTCTCTGATAGGTGGATGCTAATTCACAATAATTAGAACAAATTTTTTTTTAATTTTTAAAAAGATAATTCATTTGTTCTTAGACTAACAATGGGAATCTAAATCTTTTTTTAAATTTTTTAATTTTATTTGTTCTAATTAGTTGTACATGACAGTAGAATGCATTTATACATTTTGATAGATCTTACATAAATAGTGTAATCTCTCATTTTTGTGATTATACATATTGCAGGATCACTTCGGTAATGTAGTCATACAGATACATGAGGTAATAATGTCTGTTTCACTCTACTATCATTCCTTCCCCCATGCCCCTTCCCCTCACTTCACTCCCCTCTACCTAATATAAAGTAACTCTATTCCTCCCTAGCTACCCACCTTATTTTGAATTAGCATCCGAATATCAGAGAAAACATTTGAATTTTGGTTTTTTGGGTTTGGCTCATTTCACTTAACATGATATTTTCTAACTCCATCCATTTACCAGCAAATGCCAGAATTTCATTCTTCTTTAAAGCTGAGTAATATCCCACTGTGTGTGTGTGTATATATATATATATACATATATCACATTTTCTTTATCCATTCAGCTATTGAAGGGCATCTAGGTTGGTTCCACTGTTTAGTTACTACGAATTGAGCTGCTATAAACATTGTCATGGCTACATCACTGTAGTATGTTGATTTTAAGTCCTTTGGGTATAAACTGAGGAGTGGGATAACTGGGTCAAATGGTGGTTCCATTCCAAGTTTTCTGAGAAATCTCCATACTGCTTTTCATAATGGTTACACCAATTTGCAATCTTACCAGCAATGTATGAGTGTGCCTTTTCCCGCACATCCTCACCAACATTTATTGTTGCTTGTATTCCTGATAATTGCTATTCTGATTGGTGTGAGACAAAATCTTAAAGTAGTTTTGATTTACTAGAGATGTTGAATATCTTTTCATATATTTGTTGATTGATTGTATATCTTCTGTGAGGTGTCTGTTCAGTTCATTAACTCATTTATTGAGTGGGTTTGATTTTTGGTGTTGTTTTCTGAGTTCTTTATATATCCTAGAGATGAATGCTTTATCTGAGATGCATTTGGTAAAGATTTTCTCCCAATCTGTAGGCTCTCTCTTCACATATTGATTCTTTCTTTTGCTGAGAAGAAGCTTTTTAGTTTGAGTCCATCCTATTTAATGAGTCTTGATTGAATTTCTTGCCCTTTAGGGATCTTGTTAAGAAAGTCAGGTCCTGGGCCTGCATGTTGAAGATTTGGGCCTACATTTTCTTCAAGTAGTCACAGGGTTTCTGTTCTAGTGCCTAAGTCTTTGATCCACAGTGAGTTGAGTTGTGTGCAGGGTGAGAAATAAGGGTTTAATTTCATTTTGTTACATGTGGCTTTCCAGTTTTCCCAGCACCATTTGTTGAAGATGCTATCTTTTCTCCAGTGAATATTTTTGGCACTTTTGTCTAATACAAGATAACTGTATTTGTGTGGGTTTGTCTGTGTCTTCTATTCTGTACCATTGGTCAATTTGTCTGTTTTGGTGCCAATACCATGCTGGTTTTATTACTATAGCTCTGTAGTATAGTTTGAGGTCTGGTATTGTGATGTCTCCTGCTTCACTTTTGCTGAGGATTGCTTTGCCTATTCTGGGTCTCTTATTTTTCCAAGTGAATTTCATGATTGCTTTTTCTAGTTCTATGAAGAACATAATTGGAATTTTAATAGGAATTGCATTAAATTTGTATAATACTTTTGATAGTATGACCACTTGACAATATTAATTCTGCCTATCCAGGAATATGGGAGATCTTTCCATCTTCTAAGGTCTTCTTCAATTTCTTTTTTAGTGTTCTGTAGTTTTTAATCTCTTTTGTTAGATTCATTCCCAAGTATTTTATTTCATTTTTTGAGGCAATTGTGAATGGGTTAGTGTTCTTTATTTCTCTTTCAGTGGATTTGTTACTGATATATAGGAATGCATTTGATTTATGGGTATTGAGTGTATATTCTGCTACTTCATTGAATTCATTTATTAGTTCTAGAAGATTTTCAGTGAAATTTTATGGATCTTGCAAATATACAATCATCAGCAAATAGTGATAGTTTGAGTTCTTCTTTACCTATTTGTATACCTTTAATTTCTTTCTTCTAATTGCTCTGGCTAGAATTTCAAGGATATGTTGAATAAAATTGGTGAAAGAGGGCATGCTTGCCTTGTTCCAGTTTTTAGGGGGAATACTTTCAGTTTTTCTCCATTTAGGATTATGTTGCCCTTGGGTTTAGCATATATGGTTTTTATGATGTTGAGGTTTATTCCTACTATCCCTAGTTTTTCTAGTGTTTTGAACATGAAGGGGTACTCTATTTTGTCAAATGCTTTTCTGCATCTATTGAGATGATCATATGATTCTTGTTTTTAAGTCTAGTAATATGATGAATTGGTAATTTAAATCTTAAAATAAAGGTGTTTACTTTTTGAATTTTCAGAGAAGGTCTGAGCAAAGTTTAAAAAAATATAGCCATTATATTTTATTCATTCTCCTTTTTCTCAACAAATTTTTGATGATCCTTCCCTCTCTCCCTCCATCCCTCTCAGTTTCTAGGTTTTCACTGGTGACAAAAATTGTCTAGGTGCTTAAATAAGAGAATACCTGGATTTGGAATATTCCTTCTTTATGGACTTTAGCAGTAAATAAGTTTATGTCTCAAATTACTTAAGTGACTGAGAACCAGGTTGAGGATTAAAGTTTTTTGAAAAATCTTCAAGGTTTATGATTCTCTTAGAGATGAGAGTCAACATCAGGGAAACCAGAATGAGTGGACAAGCTGCTCAGAGAAGGAGTGAGAGTGTGATGAGCAGGGGCATCTTAGGTGGGGATCAGTGCCCACCTGCAACCTGCTGAACCCACACCCAGCTGCCCACCTTCACACTGAGGGTTGTTCCCCCTCCCAGACTTGCTCTCAGTAGCTGGTTAAAACTGTCACTGTTTGTCTGTCTGTCTCTTTCTCTAACACACACACACACACACACACACACACACACCTCCTGTAAAAATCCAGTGCCGTGTCCATAGCCCGTGTCATAATGGATAATTCCAGAAAGACTAAGCAGTATTCTCCAAATTTCCCATTTCTTAAGTATCACTGGTAGAAGTGTATGCAAAACTCAGACATCTGACCACTACTTCAAAAACATGGAATTAGAATTTGCAGGAAATCCACATACTTAACAAATGGTTCAGTGAAGTCTTAGAAGCAGACCAGCTTGGTACTCAAGAAAGGAAGCCACATTGGGGCAGGTTTGCTGGCACCCAACTTGAACTGATGAAGCAACCTGAGCCAAAGGAGTTCAAGTTTAAACCTGGTGTTGTAATAAGGGTGGAATCATGTCCACAGTCAATAGATCAGATTAAGAGATTCACCTATCCTGTGGGCGGGGGAGGGGGATATAATACCTGTGCCAGACACTAAAATAGTTCAATGAGTTAGCAAGGCTGTGAGGTCCACAAAACCACTCTCCTATTCATCAGGGTATCCCCATTCCACTTTATGTTCATTGCTTCTGAGCTCCCTACACAGTCTCAAATTACCCACCTAACCAAAACCACTGGAAGAGTTGGGGAAGGAGGGAGAGGAATAACTGGGCATGCTGTGTGTGCCCAAGTCAAAACTACTCTGTGTTTCATCTTTTCGGAAAGGTGCTGGTGGTATAGGATTTTCCATGTAGCAATGAGGCCAGTTACTTAGTCCCCAGGGACAATAATTTGTGTTGGAAAGATGCCATAAGTTGGAAAATTGCTCACATCATGGATCTTCAAATCTCAGGGGGGGAAAAAAAACAGCAACGATTGTGGGGGTAGGCACAGAAGGGCTGAGAAGCTGCTAATTTATCAATCTGCAAATCTGGGACCCGGCCAAACTCCGTAGCTGTCAAATCAAATATGCACCCAAATTAAAATGCTTTCTCTCATAATGACTCATAAGAAGGCCCTTCTAGGAGTTCAACTTATAAAAATTCATGGAGACAAGAAGTAGAACAGGGTCCAAGCAGGCATTTAAAGCTACAATGGGGAAAAGGAAAGTTAACACAACTAATTATATTTCATATGGCACTTATTTACAATATGTATTGGAAATTATTTCAGAAATTGAGGAAGTTTTGGAACTACTGCTAAAACAGGGGAAAGAGTAATTAGAAATAGAATAATTGCCAGTACAGCACTAACAGTAACTAGTATAATATGCTTGTTACCTCAAAAGCTCAATGAGATAGTCACTGTTATGCCCATTTTACATAGGAGGAGACTTGCACTTGGAGATGTTAAACTAATTCCCCACGCAGAATGGTCTCCAAAGTCCACTTAATCAACTGTAGAGATTTTATTGCTACATTTCTTAGGTTTATTTCCCACTTAAGATGCCTCCCCATTTCTGTGTATAACGATAGCTTACCCTGACCGTCACTGTCTGTGACAGTCTTTCAGCACCTTTGTCAAACACGCTAATACTGGTTTTTAAATTCTTTGTCAGTGCACGTCACCATCTTTACTGGATTCCAAGCTACCTGAGAGCTGAGATCATGCCACATTAGTTCCTCATCTGCTTCCCTGATCGCTCCACAGTAGCAGATATCTAGTAGACAATCGCTAAATGTGTGCTACACCAGTGGAGATCAGAGCATTTAAGTGATTTAGAGCTTAAAGAATAAAAAATAAAAGAGTACTAATGACATTGTAAAAGCCAACTAACTTATTTTGAGATTAAATTCTGGTATTCTTATTGAGGCAATGTTCAAGTACAAAAGTTTATGGTCCAGATTATTTTATTATTAAGAGTAATGAATGAAAAGTGCCCACTAGCTTCATAACCCATATGCAATGGAACACGCATTTTATAAATCATTTCTTTGTCAGTCTCTGCTCAGTCAGCCTCATCTTACCACAGTTAATGGCCACGTCCATTTTCTCTAAGAAGAAGCAATGATTTGAAAAATGAAGATTGATTGAGCTGCAGGATTTTCAAATATATCTATTTATCATCACTAATCACACTATGACTTTATAACTATTTCTAAGTAATTTAATAGGAATGAAATTCATTATTCACAAAAACCAGTGGCAGATGTCAAGGATGGGAGGTCCTGCTAATCAGCATTTCCTTTCTGTAGCCTGCCTATTTCTCAATTGATGCCATATCTCCATGATCTTTGTAGGCCTTATTCACAGAGAGGGAGAAAACTGGAGGCAGTATTCAGAAAACGACTGACAAACTTCCACCAATCAGCTTTTTCAGATTTCAAATAAAAGATCAAAAGTAAGTTTATTTGCTTTACCAAGTTAAAAGAATTTCTTCTGAGGTATTATCAGTGAAACTGGTAGAATTGCTCTGTTTGGTTGCCTAAGGAGGCAGCTGAAACACAGTGAGATATCCCTTTGAAGAGATGATATTTAATCATCATTAAAGTGATTGCTCTTGAATCTTATACACTACACAGAAGTTGTCTTATCGGCATGCTAAAGCAGGTGGATTTTTGACAAGTTATAATGCAAGCCTGTTGCCAATCACATCTCTCCTCCCATGGAATCTACTTTGGTTGAGGCTTTTAAAGTGATGCCTTCATATATATCTGGTGCGCTGCTAATGTATGTCAGCAATTTACCACTTAATAAGTCACTTCACCTCGATAGTCCTCATGAAATTGAATCAACTTGAGGTTCAAAGATGTCATGGGTTTGACCACTAAAAAGTGAATGTGTGTGTGAGTTTTTAGGCAATCCTGACTTTATTGTATTGGAATATATTTAAAGAAGCACAAAATGTATGAAGGAAATATGATGTTGTTCATCATGAGCTTAGTCCTCATGAAATTATATCTCCCTGCTACAGACAGAAATCATGCCTTTTAAAAAAAAAACGAGAATGTATGGGGAACATTGTGCAAGAACAATTAATCCCAGAGAAAATGCCTCTGTAGGAACACTGCTATGTCAGTGTTTCCTTAATTATTTGCTGTCTACTGTCGTTCTAATTGCAAATAATAATTTGGTCCTGCATGTTGAAGGTCTCAGTCTACCTCTATAGTTCCAGGGTATTCTTGAATCTGAACTTTCCGGACTTTAAGAGCAAAAGTTAACACAGTTGATGTCTGTTAAAAGAAAATTCTCTCTCCCCTCTGTCCCTAGAAAGAGGTCTGGGTAAAGAAATGCTAGGAAATTTAGCTTTGTTAAGCTCTGTGTACCCACAAATGAATTTCACAGAACAGGAAGACATTCATCATGTTATATAAATGGCATGAAACAGATTAAAAAAAAATTTAGTCTAAAGAAACAATAGGCAAGGCTTCTGGAGTTAAGCTTGTCCTGCAAAATTCAAAATTATAAATTGTGTTAACACAAGTCTGGGCCTAAAAGGGTCTAGACTATTACAAGTAGGGAGGTGTAAACTGTAGTTCTGTCTTATTGCAATAGGACTGCAGATAGGATTATGGGTCTGACTATCAATGAGCATATCAGATGAACCCAAAATGGCTCAAACTCATTTGAAAACAACTTAAACAACTTTGAGAGTTTAGCTTTATGGTTAGAATGAGTCAAGGTCACTGCTTGAATTTCTGCTTAAGTGATTAGCTGTCCTTTATACTATGTTCATGGACTAGAATTTGCCCACTCAAAAAACCCAACGGGTCAAGTGACTAATTTAAGTGAATGAAATGGGACTTTGGCAAACACTGGGGAGGGGTGAGGACTGTGGCAATTTGGAGAGTGCAGGCCCCACCCTAAGGAGTATGTTCAAGCCTCAGAACGTGTATCTAGGTTCCAGTTTTTCTGGCAAAAAGAAAATTTTCCCAGTATTATTAGATTTGATTTTTAAAGAAAAACCAGAAACTTAGGACATCTGTGTAAATAATCTTCCAAAATTTTAGCATATCCAACTAACCGGTACATATTAAAGTGCCCTGAAAGGCAATCAGAGCTATCTCTGAGGTAGAACTGGCTTTGGATCTATCAATTTGCATCCCTTCTTGGACCTCTAAATTAGGCCTGTTGATATCAAAAATGATTAACTTTCCATTCAGGTGGAGGAAACAAGAGTATAAAGCCATCTCTTGTCTGAACAAAGAACGTCTGCTACCTTTAGGCCTTTCTAACCATGGGTTGTGTAGTGGATTAAAAGGTAGTCCCTTGAAAGATATCTCTAAATTCTACTCCCTGGAACCTGTGAATGTGACCTTATTTTGAATTACATCTCTGCAGATGTGATGCAGTTAAGAACTTTGGGATCAGATTATCCAGGACTATCCAGGATGGCCTACATCCAATAGCAATTAACCCCATAAAAGACACACACAGGACAGAAGAGGGAAAGACCATGTGGCAGTAGACAGAGAGTTATACAGGTATATGTCATAGAACACCCAAGCCCATCAGAAACTGGAAAATGCAAGGGACAATATCTCCTGCCATGCCTTCAGAGGGAGTATAGTCCTGATGATACCACAATTTTGAACTTTCAGTCCCCAGAACTGTGAGAATAAATTTCTATTGTTTTCAGTCAAGTATCAAGTGATTTTTTTTTTTTTCAGCCCCAGGAAACTAACATAGGCCCAGTAATGACCTTTCTTAGCAGGACATTGTCAAGCACACCTCCACCATCTGAAACACAATCGTGAGAATGGCTCAAGAAGTCACACCAAAAATTAGAAAGCAACTTCTCTACTTAAACTTAAGTCTTCCTGACATAAAATGCTTACATAACCCATGGAGAAAATTAAACTTCAGAGGAAAGCATCATTCAGGAGAAATACACTGAAAACCAAGCCCATCTGGGCCACTTTCTTCTCACCCAGGAAGATGGTGCAAATGAGGCCCAATCACACCATAATCCTAACCAGTGATAACTTCTCCATTCCTTTCTTCTAAGGCAGGTATGACAGCAGTAACCCAGGCATTGCTGAAGGAATTAAAGGCCATCAAGGTGATAGCCATTTTTAAAATTCTAGGCCCTTAACTAAAGATGAATTTAAAAACCAAAGCTAACATAGTAAATTACACAGGGGAAAGAATGAGATTCATTAGAGGCCACTGAGAATTAGTGTTATTCCATTCATTTATCACTTTCTTACGTAATCATTTTGAATCACCTGTTCTGTCCCCACTGTGATTTCCCTTAAAGTCCACTAGAGTAATTGGGAATATTTCATGTTTTCTTCAGTATTTCTTCCTGGAAGAAGAAAGCAGAAAAAAAGACACAGCTATTAAGCAGAAAGTACATGTGAGATATCTCTGGGGTTTATATCTTCCCAAATGCCTGATTTATGAGATGCTTGCTTATAAAATTCACTGCTCCTTTGACTACCCGTGGTCCTTTGTGAATTTTTTAAGGTTTTGTTTTGTTCATTCACTCAATGTGTTCCGCACTTCTATTTATCCATCCGCGAACTAGACCTTTGGACAAACAAGATGCACATCTGTCTCTCCAGCAGGTACCCATTCAATGGGAGAGACAGAAATGGAACAAAGAACACCAGAGCAAGAGGGCAAGAGTCATACTAGAGACAGGTACACAGTGCTTAGAAGCAAAGAAGAAAGCGTTGAGTTGAGCTGGAGATAGTGTCACAGGAGAGATGCCTGTGGAGACAGGTCTTAAAGCATCATTAAATGTGAAGTAGCTAAGGGCATTACAGCAGAGGATATGGTATGTTCAAAGATATAGAGGCCAAATGGATGGAGTTGAAGAATATCATGCTAAGCTAAATAAGCCAATCTCAAAAAACCAAAGGATGAATTTTTCTTTTATACGTGGATGATAATTCACAATAGGGGGGGTTGGGGCTAGGGAAGAATAGAGTTACTTTAGATTAGGTAGAGGGGAGTGAAGTGGAGGGAAGGGGTATGGGGCTAGGAAGGATAGTAGAATGAATGAGACATTATTACTCTGTGTACCTATATGACCATACGACCAGTGGGATTCTACATCATGTACAACCAGAAGAATGAGGAATTATACTCCATCTATGCATGATGTATTAAAGTGCATACTACTGTCATGTATAACTAATTTGAACAAGAATAAATAAATAAAGTAAAAAAATGGCAAGTCTTAAAAAGAAAAAAGATTTGATGTAGAGGAACAGATGAGTAAAAGGCAGGGTTTAGCATGTTCAGAAACTGGTAAGAAATCTGAAATGGTTTCAGAGGAGGATGCAGAGAGTGGGAAAGGGAAGTGGGTAGCTGTCCCCTTCCTGGTGATCTCTGGGCACTGTCCTCCACCTGACCAGGAGAGGGCCTCTATCATCTCCTACCTGGATTTCCACATTAGTCAAGGCTCGAGTCTTTCTCTTCACACTGCCACAAGAGTGAGCTTTATAACATGATGTCTCATATGAGCCTGTGGTTGAAAACATGTAGGTCCAGTCCCAATACCTCTAGGATCAAGGCCCAATTCAACCAAGTCCTGCAGGCTTGTGGTAGTTGGCTGAAACTGCCATAGCAAAGGATCACAGTCTGCATGGCTTGAGCAATGGAAAGTTTTTGTCTCACAGTTCTGGGGGCTAGAAGTCCAAGATCCAGATGTTAGCACAGTTGTTTACTTCTGAGGATGGGCAGGGAAGGATCTGTTCCTGACCTTTCTCTAGAAGAGAAAGTCCTCTCTTGTGACTCCATCTCTTCTTATAAAGACCCCAATCATATTGTATTAGGGCCCAATGACCTCTTTAACTTCATAACTTCTTTAAAGATCTTATTTCTAAGTTGGGCATGGTGGTACAAACCTATAATCCCAATTTACTTGGGAGGCTGAGATAGGAGGATTCCAAGTTGGAGACCAACCTGGGCAACTTAGTGAGACCCTGTCTTAAAATAAAAATCAAAAGAGGGGCTGGTTTTGTAGCTCAGTGGCAGAGTGCTGGTCTAGCCTATGTGAAGCACTGGGTTCTAACCTCAGCACCACATACATACATACATACATACATACATACATACATAAAGTTACTGTGTTCAACTACAACTAAGTTTTTTTTTAATTAAAAGAGCTGAGGATGTAACTCAGTGGGAGAGCACTTGCCCAACATGTAAGGCAGCACCACAAAAACAAACAAACAAACAAACACATAAACAAAAACCCCTTATCTCCAAATATAGTCATGTCTGAGGTACTGAAGGTCAGGACTTCAAAATATGAATGGACAGGGTCAGGGGCAATTCAGCTCACAACAAGGCTCATCTATTATTGCCCTCATGCATCTCACAATGACTTCTCATATATGGTTTATAGTCAGCCTTATAAGCACTCTGGAGACATACCAAATCATACCTTTGGTCTCATTTTTCTGCCTAGCAGGTGTTTACTTTGTTGAGAGGAAGTAGGGTACAATGGTTAATAGTACTAACTCTTAGAAAAGAAATCCAACTTTCAACTCCAGATTTACCAATCAATTGCTGTGTGACTTTGAAAGTATGGCTTAACCTTCCTAATCTATTTCCTCATTTGAACAATGGCAATTACCACCTGCCACAAATCATAAAGAAAAATTAGTAAATATGTGTAGAGCATTTTGAATAGTGTCTGGTATGTGGTAAATGCTGCTCAAGTGTTGGTTCTTCCAGTTACTGTCTCCTGGTGGACTCCTCTCCATCGAGGTGGGCTTCTGAGAAGCCTTCTCTGACCTCACATCCTAGACCACTCTACCAAGAACTTCAGATAAGTTGGTTACTGGTTGCCTCTCCCACTATCCTGCAACTCCTTGAAATCACAGACCTCTCAGAGAGAAAAAAAGTTCTGTCTTTGGGGTCAGACAGCCTGGGTCACATAGCTCTCAGCAATTTAATCTCTCTAATCTTTGATTTCCTGTTCTATAAAATGGACACAATAATCAGACTTCACTGAGACATTGTCAAGAACAAATATCAGACATGTGAAGGACATTTCTGTCACAGAATTAGGACCAATGATTATTAGTGATTATTATTCTACCTATGTGGGCAGTTCATTTAAAAAATCAAAGTAAGTTTCTTTCTTAGGGGTCCTATATCTAATGTCTTTCCCAGAGACATAATTTTAAACCCACCATCTCCTATCATTGGTCATCGGGGAAACCATGGAAATGAAGTTCCTTAAATGGGAAGAGCAGAGAAGCAAACAAAGAAGAACCAAAATGCTATTGGTTTTATTTGGTAATGAACCAGATTACACAAAACAATCTGCAAATAAAAGTCCATGGGGGAGAAAAGTTAAGTAGAAAATTTACAAGCAGATCCAAGCAGTCCTCCATGGCCTAGACCAATCTGGCCCACCTCAGAGATAGCATCTTCCTCCAGGATATGTCTCCCAGGGCTTCTCTCAAGGGGTAAAAGGAAGTTGAAAAGGGCTGTGATCACCCCGATATTTTTCTTCTCTTTCAACGTCTTTTTCAAAATGAACATTCTGTTATTTTTTCCTTATTTTTATTGGTGCATGATAGTTGTACATAGTGATGGGAACTGTTATATATTCATATATGCACACAATATGACAATATAATTTGGTCAATATCATGCCCCAGTATTTTCCCTTTCTTCCCACTCCTTCCTCCCTCTGGTCCCATTCCTCTACTCTACTGATCTCCCTTTGATTTTCATGAGAACTCCTCTCTCAGCTTTCTTGTCTGATCTCCCATATAGCTTCCACATACAACCCTTAACTTTCTGAGTTTGTCTTGTTTCACTTAACCTAAGGTTCTCAAATTCCATCAATTTTCCTGCAAATGACAAAATTTCACTCTTCTTTATGACTGAATAAAGCTTCATTGCATATATAAACCACATTTTCTTTATCTATTCATCCATTGATGGACACTTAGGCTGGATTCCATAGTTCTGTTGTGAATTGTGCTGTAATATTCTGTTATTATTTTGTATTGCTGCAAATGGTTATATACTTATCAGAAAACATAGATAGCAAAAAATAAAATTTCTTAACATTCATAATTTCCCACTCCCAAATGCATAGTTCATTGTATAGCCTTTGTTTTCCTTATAGAAAAAGATAGAAACAGAGATATAAATTACAGATACAGATAGTTGATTATGGCTATTGGTGTGGATGTATTTGTAGACATAGTTATGTTTATAATCATGGTTACGTCCATACTTAAATGTAGATCTATGTCTACAGACTACCACATATGACTACAAAGATTTTTCAGAATGAAGTCATTTTAGTAGGTGAAAGGGCATATTTTGATTCATGATCTGTCTTCTATATTCAAATTAAGACACAACTTGTTTAATCCCAAATCCCTCCCTGCTAAGGAATGAAATTCCCCTGGGTTGTTCCCCACCAGTCCAGCCCCAGTTCCACTCTCCTCAGGGTGGCCTCTCAGTGAGCCCAGTTCCTCTGTGGGTAACCCAGTCCAGGAAGTCCTCAGATTTTCCTACCACAAAGAACTGGCTGCTCCTGTAAGGTCTGGGCTGAAGTGAACAAGGACTGCTAATTTCAAGCCAGTACATTTGACCAGCAGCTACGGTTTCCTTTTACCCTCTGAGACTCAGGCATGACCCTGGAGCATGTTTCCCAGGCACAAATATCCTTTTCAAAATAGAACTGAATGGGATCTTAGATGTAATGACAAAAATCTACTAATTGTAGATCATAGTTAACATGTCAATTATCTGTAAAGCTAAGGGCTTTGTAACTTACCCTTGAAACTAATCTTTTTTTTTTTTTTTTGAAACTAATCTTTGAGGTAGATATTGCTGCTATTCTCAGTTTCCACATGAGGAATCCAAAGTAGAAGGAAATATCTAAAGTTTGATTCACGTGTGGCATTGCCTGACTCCCTTGCTTGAGTCATACCACACTGCTTCTGCCTTGACTATTTCTTGCAGGAGATGGAGGAAACACCCACAACATGAGTTCCAGGTGCTAGACTTCTCTTTCCCAAGATGTCTAGCTAAAAGAGAGCTGTGTCAGTAGCTCTGCAGGAGGATCTTAGAGGTGTTAGGACCACTGCTGAGCAATCATGTCTCTGTCACAAAAGTTGGTGGCACAGGTTTCAGAAACTTATGATTATATCCTTCTCCCCGAGATGGTTTAGAAGTTTGGTTCGATTTGATGATAGTTTGAAGTCTTTAGAGTCTATGTACCTGATTGCTTGGAGAGTCCTCTAGAGTGCTGAATGTGGGATTCTGAGCAGACTGACCAAAAGGCTGGCTTAACCTAGACCAACCAGCCTGACCCTGGAGCCCTCATTCCCCCTAGGGAAGACTTGGTGATTATATGGAAAAACTCTGGGTCAGACTCATTTATAAATATAATTTAATATTGTTGAAATAGACTGACCTGGAGTGAAGGCCTTCCCATTTAAACAGATAATTTTCCTTTGTTGAGTATTTTCTGAAGCTCCATTGTTTAAATTAACTTTTATGAGCTCATTGCCACCTCCTCTCCTATCAATGGATTGTTGACAGACTGAAATTGGTCCTGATTATTCCATGTTTGGGTAAATGTGGACCTTGTTCCCTTAAATCCTGGTTTGATAAGGACTAACAGGAAGCAAAAATAAGTTAAATAAAAAGTATAAATCTTGCATAGGTTAGCAATACAGTCTTCAAAATAGAATATGGAATAGGGCATGCAAGTACTTAGTACATTTGTATCTTAAAATATATGTCCTTGTCACTTGCCCCCAAATTGCATAACAATGAGCAAATAAAGGAGACTGTAGATTTAACTGTGAGATCCAGTTATGAGCACAGACATAGGAACATAGTTGCCCAAGCAATGGCCTTAGGTTGTAGAATCATAGATTCCAGATAACACATGGAAACCTCATTTTTCCCCTCATTACACTCCTCTGACAGCTGTTTCAGCAACACAGTGGGAAAAACTTTGATCAGTGAGGGATATGTCTTCCATGGTGGCTGGAGTTAAGTAGGTGGGTTGGTAAAGAGGTAGACATTTCATAAAAAGGATTCCTTGAGTTTGAGGGAGATCTCACATAATGACCTTCATCTTTCCTATGACAAAGGGGAACAGAAATGATGGCGAGGGTAGCACAAGAGAGTTAAAAAAAGCTTAGCCCCTGTGGAGAATGAGAGATCTGAGATAGGTAGATTTTTTAAAAATGATACACAGCAGCCCAAGGACAAAACTGGACTTGGAAATCCTGGATGTATAAGGGCAGTAGTGGGTAGGTGGATAACAGATAACAATAACAGATGATCGGGTAGGTCCTAGTCTAGAGGCTGGGGAGGCAGGTGGAGCAGAAAGTCTACAGCGAGTGAAGGATTCTGTGCCCAGTTTGGATAAGGAAAGAACCAAAGCAATGACTGAGGAAAATCTATGGGGAGAGAGAGAAACATGAAAGGGCTGGAGCATTGGAGGGAATGAGGTTGAATAATAAATGCAGTGGTAATATGGGAGGAAGAGAGCAGGAAGAGTAGACAGCTGACCAGTGATTGACATATTAGAGTTTAAGGTAGTGGAGAGGATGGAGCACCAGGTGGTAAGACTGTCAATAAAAACAGATGACTGAAAGGGAGAGAACATGAAGGGTTAAGGATGACAGAATGTTGAGGCTCGTTTGTTGAGTATACCATTAGGATTGAAGAACTAATGTTGCCAATGCTTTATTTTCTAGTAATATTGTATTATTGCTTTATTACATGCCTTCTTATTATAACACTTCCAGTACTTGTGGAATAAGGAAAAAATAGACAGTGAGATGAACAAAATATAAATCATCATTGGGTCTCAGATGTGGTCAGAATTACAGGATTAGGTATTTCAGGGATGTTAATTTCTTCCTCCTATCATGGGGCTGTGCACATTTCTCATCTCCTCTCCTCAGTCATAGATTCCCCGTGGGAGGCCTGCGACTCCATTCCTGCATCCTGTTGCAGTTCTGAGTAGAGATGCCTACGCCACACCGTTGTTAATGAAACTTCATTGACTTGACAGCTTGAGAAGAGTTCTCATACATCCTCATATGCTCATATACTGATCATTTAAATGCTCATGTGAATACTCAGATACGTTCATAATACTTTCTACATGTGCAAGTTTAGTCCACTTGCATAACTGGAGGGTTCAGGATGATGAAGAGAAGAGGTTTGAATGCTGTTGAAGATAGGGACAAGATCTGCTATAGCTTCCAGACGCCCCTGTTCCAGTACAGGGCCCAGAACTTAATAGTTGCCAACGAGTTCCAGATGAGAAAGATGACTCCTCACCTTACAAAGAATCTGCTTCTGTCCTCTAGCTGTTGAGAGGCAGAAGGCTCTGTGTCACCAGGAGTCCAAACAGTCTCACGGCTCCACACAGTCTCCGGCTCTTACAAGGTTTTTGGTTTGTTATTTTTTTTTTTTCCTTAAGATCAATCTAACTTGTAAGTTTTGTTCTTAATGAAGGCGGGCACTTGAGTAATTTTATAAATAAATAATTTGCTTCCCAGTTGGGAGGCACTTACTATATTGTAGAATAATGTGTTCCGAATGCTGGTGATTTCAAGTCCAGAAATGAGAAGTAATGTGGTTTTGATAGCATTCCACTGACTGTTCCTAGCCAATCTCTGAAATTGTTGGAGGGTTGGAAATGCTGCAACTCATTGAAGGGACATCGTGACAAAAAGACAAAATTCTTTAAACACTGGAAGGACAGGCCTGAGTTGGCTGAGCTGGGCAAGTCCATCTTCCCCTGTTGCTGAAGTCTCTGTTTAGAACCAGGGTAGGGGCAAGCCCTGAGCAGTGCATCGGGATCGATGGTTTGACAATACATATTTTTTCAAGGCCATCTGGGGATTAAATTAACATATTTAAAGTTCAAAAGGGAATAGAAATTCATTACTAGAATGGGAGAGGTCATTTTTTTCCTGGATTACTCCCAAACAGAAAATTGAGAACAGGATTTGTTGCAGTAAAAACCCAAAGGGATTGTTTTTTCCTTCAGCAAAGCCAACAGATGTTTTCATTCTTTTTAGAGCCAACTCTCGGTTAACCAGCACTTGGACATTCTGTTTTTTCAGTTATTCATTTAAAATTTTTTTTAATACCACCAAACCTGACAAGATCTTCCCTCTAGTTCGTATTTGAGAGATTGTTCTCTGTTAGAATATCTCTTACCAGTTGATCAGAGTAGAAAGACAAAGAACAATTTCTTTTCCTACTTAGACATTTGACCTTCCTTTATCTCCCCTCTGCTTTTCCTCTCTTTACCATTATTTTTTTCCACCCTCTCTTGCATGCTTGGAGCCCTCCTGTCTTCTTCCCAATACATACATCTTCCCAAACGTCCTCTCAAATACCCTCCCCCATGTGGTGTGATATGGGACAGTTAAAAATTTCGGGGCAGGCTGGAGAATTTAAATTGCTGAGTAACACTTCATGAATAATCATGGGAGTCCCCATTCACGGAAGTAATTTTTTTTTCCAATTTGAAGATTTAAAAAAAATGTAACATGAAAGATAGTACTGCCTTTCGGTTGAAAACCAGATCAAAAACTCAAAGTCCCAAGATCTGGACCATTGGACAGACACATGATGTAATCTACACATCCATGCAAGAGGACAGGAAGGGATAAGAGGTATAGTGTGCCAAACTCTCTTGTGTCATTATTTCAGTAATATTCTCAAGGTCACTACCTCATTATACAGATGAAGAAATTAAATTGGGAGAAATTAAGTACTAAGTAACTAGCCCAAGGTCACAAAGTCATTAACTGTCGTCCATCAGTCTGCCTGGCACCAAAGCTTTGTTTGTAGCATACTTTTATGTCTTCATTCAAGAGAGAATACATAACAACTTTAACATAGTCTACCCTCCTTGATTTGCAAGTGGATTGTTCTGTTTTCAAGTGACTTCGGGTCTTGGGGATCACCCAGTTTACAAACTCTTGGACTGATGACACCAGTAATATCTTCAAAAGGAGACTTGGAATGAACATGGGAGAGTGAAATGTGTATGCATGTGTTTAGGTTTGACTCTGAGCTAAAGTGGATGTGATGTGACATTCAGAGTGTAGGAGTAATGTGCTTGTCTGTTTTGTTGGCCTGAAAGATGAATAGTCAGGAGCAGAATATATAACTGAGCCCAAGATTGCATATGTTGAAGGTAACAACTGTAACGATGGCGTGGAAAGTTAGGGATGGGACGGGTGTTAAATGCAGCTAATTGACCCTATTGCTGTGTCAAAGGAGAAACAGCATGCCAGAGGTGTCCTGACTTGTGATATCTCCCAAAGCACCTTTGGAAAAATTACAGTTGAATTGAGCCTGCAGCAGTGGCGCATGCTGGTAATCCCAGCAAGTCTGGAGCCTAAGGCAGAAGGATCAGGATTCCGGGCCAGGCTCAGCAACTTAGCAAAACCCTCTCTAAATATAAAGGGAGGGGGATATAGCTCAGTGGCAGACCACCCTGACTTCAGTCCCCAGTACCACCTAAAAAAACAAAACAAAACAAAAACTCAAACCGAATGAGAAAACTGAAGACAAGAGCAATTAAATAAACTTGCTCACAACTACACATCTAAGCCATGCTCAGCCCCACTGATCAACCCATGGTCATGCTCATTTGCTCCTTCCTTATCCATTTGCTTGTTTACCAATCACCAATACCAAATACCAATTGTGGGGTACTTACTTTCCTTATAAAGCATTCCAATAAACAGCTCTACAACTTTATTTGGATTATCTCAATACTATATCACAGCAACATTATTATTCTTATTTTACACTGGAGGAAATCTTCTTAAAAGCATCAGGTAACTTGCCCAAGGTTAAACTAAATGAAAACCAGAGCAAAACTAGATTCATCGACCACATGTAAACCACTTAACTTACAATACTTCAGAAAATTTAGAGGGTATAACGTTACTATGCAGACTTTTTTTCCTGGAGAATTGAGATCTTCGGTTGGTGTCAGCAATCTCCTTCAGATCCCTCACAAAGTCGGTGGGAGAGCTGAAACTGGATTCAGGATCTCATAGCCCCCCTAGTGCTCTTCCCTCATCCCAGGGCCAGAGGTCTGCATGTTTTCTACTAAAATCTTAAAAGTATAACCCAACAAAAGAGTCTTCCACTGACAGCCTCTGCTCTCACCTTGTACAAAACTCAAGTCATATTCACTCACTTGGACAGTCCCTACAAAAGGTCAGACTTTACAACACATGAAAATTAGGTCTTTTAATGATGACTCTGAGGGAAACCAGGGAACCACACTCTACAGAGCAAAACTCTAATCACAATTCTCCTTAAATGTTTTGATTCACTCCTGAAGCATTTTTCCAGCTTTTGGCTCATTCTTCTATTCCCTTTCCCATTTTTCATGTATCCTTATGAGTCCCCTCTAGTGGAGCAATCTGGATCTAGCCTTTTCCCTCCGTAGCCTTTTCCTGCCTGCCGACATAGAAGGAAGTCCAGGGGTTGACTGAACAATACTCTGCCTCTCTCGGGTGACTCCGTTATACCTGTTGAACCTTAAATCCACTCACTGTATCAACACTCACCTGACAGGTCTCACCTCCTTCTTATCGCCTTGCTTCTTTGTGCTTTCCTCAAGGGGCAGGGAGAGGGTTCAAAAAGTGATTCTAGACAAAAAGTCCAAACAGCATCCCTCGCCCACCACACCCTGCCCCTATATACATGCACCCTTTCTTTGTAGGGATGTATATCTTCAGAGAAATACAGGACAATTTTTCCGTGTAAGCATTTTAAAACCATCTTAAATAAACCAATTTTAACATTAAAATATAGAGAGTAACACACAAACACAAACAAAACAAAACAAAAACAAACAAAATCTTACATCCCAGAAACTGAAAAACCCTTTCTTAACTCTTAGAACAAAAAGAAAATTAAGTCAGAAACTGAAGAATGCTGATAATAATTATTAGCATTGCAGAATCCATGTAATATAAACGAAGCAGTGCTGAAAGGAAAATTTATATTGTTAAAAACTTTAGACAAAACAAATATAATCAGTTTGAGCATTAAAGGATCCAGGTATCGAAACGCACTTAAAACCAAGGGGTTTAGAGAACTTGGCTTTAGCATTGGGAGCCACAGGTTTTTACACATTGAATACAGAAGGAAAGTCAAGAAATTACTTAATTGGCTTGACCTTTGCATTATTTGATATGTTTCAGTGGAAAGTCTCTAGTTATAGGTTAGTTGGTGGTTTCTGACTGTTTAAGCTTAACTGTCAGTTTACTGTTTACATCCTGTTGGGGTTTTGTTTGCTTAGGTAGGTAGGAACCCAAGGCCCTGGAGCCATCTCAGCCTGATAGCCTCTCAATTGGTTATGTTAAACTTATAGGTAAATAAGAAAGAAGTAAGTACTTCAAAAATTTTGGAAATGAACTATAAATGAAACCCAAGGAAAGAGTAAATAAAAATAAAAGCGTAAGTTAATTAATTATAAAAACCAAAAGTATGATAAAACCAATAAATATATCTAAGAGCAAGGAATCCAACCAGA
This sequence comes from Sciurus carolinensis, assembly GCF_902686445.1. Classification (NCBI taxonomy): domain Eukaryota; kingdom Metazoa; phylum Chordata; class Mammalia; order Rodentia; family Sciuridae; genus Sciurus; species Sciurus carolinensis. The sequence continues at coordinate 56,187,295 of NC_062218.1, forward strand.
GTTGGACTACTGGCTATTCTTAACAAAAACAAAATTTAGTACTTGGATTTGACTTATTTCACTTAGCATGATATTCTCTAATTCCATTTACTGATAGTACAGTGAAACAGACATTATTACCTCACTTACATATATGACTGCACAACCAATACGATCCTACAATACGTATAATCAGAAAAATGAGAGATTACACTCCATTTATGTATGATCTATTAAAATGTATAAATGCACTCTACTGTCATGGACAACTAATTAGAACAAATTTTTTAAAAATTAAAAAAAAAAACAAAATAAAAATAAGAAAAAATATATTCAAAGGACTAAAGGAATGAGAAATAATCACAACTTACAAAGGACATAAAACAATAATAAACACAATTCTAGACAAGTAGAAATGGAAACCTGGGGCAGACTTGTTTCCAGAAGAAAGGAAAAAAAAAAAATTCAAACGGACTGATTTAAAAAAAAAAATGAAGATACACATCAAAGAGCTACTTCCTAAAAACTTCCATTTATTTTTCTGAAAACTTTTTTGTTCCTTTTCAGGTGAGTTTAGATAGTACTAGAGTTATGTTTTCCATAATATTTTAATAAAATTCAACTATGAAAACTAATCTGGCTTTTATAGTCAAATTGTCAAATAAACTGGTAATTTTTTTTAATGAGTAATAGAATAAAAATGTTATTACAAATCAGTGTGGGGAAAATGGAGATTGAATCATGACATATTTGTACAAGAAAATTTTATTCACTGCCCCACTTGTTACATTAAGAACATTTGTAAGAGGGCAGGGTGCAGCCGTGCCTACCTGTAATTCCAGCGACTTGGGAGTCTCAGGCAGGAGGATTATGGGTTTGAAGCAAGCCTCGGCAACTTAGTGAGACCCCCATCTCAAAGTAAAGTAAATGAATAAATAAATAAATAGATAGATAAATAAATAAATAATGTTGGTTGTATAGTGGTAAAGCACCTCTGGGTTCATTCCCAAGTACCAAAAATAAATAAATAAGCAAACAAACATACATAAATAAAATAAAAGCTCCCCCTTCAAAAACAGAATATTTGTAGCTACATTAATGTTTATAGCAGCTCAACTCACAATAACTAAACTATGGAACCAACCTAGGTGCACTTCAACAGATGAATGGATAAAGGAAATATGATATATATACATATATAATGGAATATTACTCCGCTTTAAAGAAGAATGAAATTATAGCATTTTCAGGTAAATGAATGAAGTTAGAGAATATCATGCTAAGCAAAATAAGCCAAACCCAAAAATCCAAAGGCTGAATGTGTTCTCTGATATTCAGATGCCAATTCACAATGGGGAGGGGGTGGCGCTAGGAAAGAATGGCTACTTTGTATTAGGTAGAGGTGAGTGAAGGGCAGGGAAGGAGCAAGGGGGTAGGAATGATAGTGGAGTAAAACGGACATTATTACCTCATGTACATATATGACTGCATGACCAATGTGATCCTACAATATGTATAATCAGAAAAAGGAGAAATTACACTCCATTTACGTATCAAAATGTATAAATGCATTCTACTGTCATGTGCAACTAATTAAAACAAATTTTTAAAATTTTAAATAAATAAATAAAAATTGTCAAAAAAAGGAATATTTATAAGAGGGATCAAAGATTTAAATGTAAAAAAAGCTAAAACACTAAAATAAAATACAGAAGAATATTTGTATAATCTCAGAGCGTGAAATATTTCCTTAAATATTATGAAATAAGACCTAGAAAATACTTTTTTAAATTGGAAAGTTAGAATATGTGAAAGTCCAAATTCACCATAAACAAGAAGAATAGAAAAATTATTAACAAGGTAAAAGTATTGGTAAAACAATTAGGAGTACTAAGGAGTAATTTCCTTAGTACTTAAATATTTTCTGAAAATAATTTTCTAAAAATTCAACTGTGCTTTAAAAAAGAAGCAACCCAGTTCCTAAAAGGAAATACAAGTGGCTCCTGGACATGTAAAGAGGTGCTCAGTGTCATTCATAAGAGGCATGCAAATTTCAACTATCGGATGCCATTCTTTGCCTATCAAACTGTCTTGATACACATATGTTGGTGAGCATGTAGGGAAAGAAAACACTGCCATATGTTTTAAAGTGGAATATAAATTAGCCCAACCTCTTCGGATGGTAATACATCCATAACAACAAAAATGGAAAGGGTTGTCTCTTAAACTAGCAATTCTACATCTAGATTATAAATGTCGTGTGAAATTGATCTTAACAGTATGTTACAGTGGGAAAATGCTGTGAATAACCTAGATGTGCTTAATTAAGAAACTAGTTAAATAAAACATGGAAATACAATTATGGAATACCAGGTAACCATTAAAAGAGAAGGAGGCAGTTCTGTTTGTCCAATATGGAATAAGCTCTGGAGTATATTGTTGAGCGAAACCAACAAATATAAAACAAGCATATTGGAAAAACATGACTCCAGACTTGAAATTGCAAAGCAACTTTATTTTGTGTCCCAGTGCTCCGTTAAAATATATTCAGTGGAAGTTGGGTACATTTCTGTGATACCAGTGCCTTAGGAGGCTGAAGCAGGAGGATCTCCATGTTCAAAGCCAGACTGAGCAATTTAGCAAGACCCTGTTTTAAAATAACAAAACCAAAAAGTTTAAAATGGCTGGGGACGTAACTCAGTGGTAGAGCACTTGCCTACTTGCCTAGCACATGCAAGGTCTTGAGTTGGGTCCTGAGCTCCACCTCCATCCACACATACACCCCATTCATTGGGGAAGGTCTCCTATTCCTGGATAAAAATGTTCCATGACTTTTGTGATTACTTGACAAAAAGTACACCATTTTGTATGACTGAATCTCAATTAAGAATTCCGAATGGCCAATCCCACATCATAGTGAATGCTGCCAACTCCAAGTCACTGTTATACTCCCTTCTCCAGGTAAGGCTTGCTTTTTCTTTAGCTCAATTGTTATGCTGTTTATTTTCCATTGCAGATTAAGGTGACAAGAGGAAAGAGAGCATGCAAGTAAGAACTTGACTCTGTTGCCTTAAAATGGCTTCAGAAGGATCTACGTCTGACAGGTGTTTAAAACTGATATTTTTTTCTAAGGAGTAGGGTGACCAACTTGTTTTGGGTTATCTGGGACTTACCTGGTTTTAAAACCGAAAGTTCCATAACTCTGAAATTCCATCCCTGGAAATGTGGGATGTTCAGTGACCCAACTTAAAGGACACTATGCAACTGTTAGGAGGCAACTTTCTCACCAATCGAGATAACCTTACCTGCATTCCTTTGATGCACTCACTTAAGGACAGGGTCTGCTTTTTCTGCTGGGAAATCTGAAATCTGCTTCCAGTTTTTAAACACTGAGATCTCTTTTTACATCTGGGTAGACTATTGTTCATATGCATGACTGCTATGATTTGAACATGAGTTCTCTCCAAAATTCATGTTAAAACTTAATCCCCATCGTGATATTAAAGATGGGTCTTTTGGGGAAGAGATTAAATCATGAGGGCTCTGCCCTTATGAATGCATTAATGTCCTTATAAAAGAGGCTGCAGAGGAAGTTTGCCCCTCTTGCCTTCCTCCTTCCACATGTGAGGACACAGCAATCAGGCACCACCTTAGAAGGAGAGAGGCTGGGATTTCACCATGCGCACTGAGTTTGCTAGTGTCTTGGTCTTGAACTTCCAGCCTCTAGAACTGTGATGAATAAATATGGATTGTTCATAAATTGCCCAGTCAGGTATTTTGTTATAACAAATATAAATAGACTAAGACAATGGTCTAACAACTTTCTCCCTGCTACTCCCTCCCTCACCCATCTCTCTTCTCTCCTTTCATGTCCCACATCTGGTGCATGAGAATCACACACACCATCATGAGTCAGCTCATCTGTTGCCTCTGGCTCAGGTAAAAAATGCTGTCCTGGCATCTGTCACTCAGGGCACATATCAGTCTAAGTACTCCCATGCAAGTTTCTTCTCCCTAGACCTGAGGTTGGTGAGAAATGCAATGTACAACCCAGCTCTCTCCAAAGAAATTATCTTCACAATCTTTTTGGTCAATGGTCCATCATTTTTATTCTTAATATAGGTAAAAAGTTTAAGTTCTTGAAATGGGTTTCTGAATATTTCTGTTGAAGATTAATATTCTGATATGGCATTTATATTGGTATTTGACAATCTAATATCTGTCACCATAGGATCTTGGCCCAAAATGACTTTTTAATATCCTATTTCTATGCTTAATACATGTACAGAATAGCCTGGAAGGATTTGTAAAAAAAAAAAAAATAGTGATTGACTCCAGGGTGGAGAAGTAATTAGCAGAGAAAATAAAGGAAGGAGACTAACTTTGCACTAGTTGCATGTTTGTATCATTTGTGCCATTTGAATTCACACACTGTGAAACTGTAAATATTACCTGTGAAACATTTAAATCAGTTAAGTTTCTAAAAATTGAAAAGTATAATACCCATTATTATACATAAGTGAGTCTTGTATGAATAAAATTATCAGATTTTGCTAATGATGTCCGGCCCGCGGGACATCAACATGAGACGGCGAACCTAAGAGAGAAGGAATGAAAAGGACAAGAGACGCAGGGAGTGACAGCAAGACAGGAATTCTGATCAAGCTGCAAATTTTTATTGATCTCACGGGCATTTATGCTGAGGGAATAAGGGGTATGACGAGGTGCAGGCTGGTTGGCTGTGTTCTTCTATTGGGCTCCTAATAGGCTGCAAGTTCGCCCCGGCGGGAAGGTGAAGTCCCCGAAGAGAAGCCGTGGGCGCCATAGGCGCCATACTGTCAGAATTATCAGCCAGGAGTGGGGGAGGGGCGCTGCTGCTTATTGTAAAGGTCAGAATGTTCTCAGAATGAGAACTTCTTGGTCCCTGACAAATTGATAATAATTAACAGATTTGGTTCTGTGTGAGAATAGACAGATGAAATAATAAACACAATGGAAAGAACCCAACAAATCTCAGGGTGCCCATGAACTTACTATATAATAAAGGTGCACTTCAAATCAGTATGGGGAAATGTAATATTTAGTAAGTGATATCTGAGTAACAGGTCATCCATTGTAAAAACAAACCACAGTAACTCATTTACTTTTACACCAAGCCAATTTATATTAAAAATTTAAGTGAAAGAAGTGAAATAATAACAGTGGTAGACAGAAATACAACTGAATAATGCTATCATCTTGATTTGGAAAGGACAAATACAATACAAATAGAGAAGCTGTAAAGGAGAAGTTGGATAATTGCATGAAATTAAAACCTTTTAAATGACTCAAAATGCAAATAATAAAAACCAAAACCAAAAAATGACACAGAGAGAGAACCCACAAGGCCATGTACTTATGCACATTACATTCACAGTTTATGTTTTGTGGTAGCATTACACAGGTGATGTTTCTTTTCCTTGTTTTCTTACTTCCCGAAGTTTTGTCTTAATATGTATTGCCTAATGACAAACTTATCTTAAATGACATTAAAAATTGTTTTAAAAATAATTAAAAATATGTTACCAGAGTGAAAAGACTCGCTATTGAAACAGTATTTTCTAGTAACACATGAAGACTGAATACGTTTGCTGGAGCAAAGGAACTGTTCTTCCAGCAGGTTGTTTACCCCAGTGGTACTCTTCCTCAAATTGTCGTTTTTCATCTTGGAAAGGCTGCAATTTGAATCCTTCTGTGTGCTTGCTTACTCTGAGTTGATGTTAATAGAATGCTGTCCTCAATGACATTGGAGACAGGTTCTATTGACGAACCTGAAATTGGAAGCCTTGGTATAGCAGCTCCCAACAGAAGGCTATTGTGAAAAGTGTACGTGCTTTAATTGATTTATTCTTTCACACCCAGGTTAAATTCTTCTAATTCCAGTTTTAAACAAGAAGGCAAGGCAGTATTTTTAGCCAGAAAGGTCAGAGAAGGAGAAATAGTGATTGTTCTATTTTTAAAAAGTGTTATTTTCGGAGTTCAGAAGTTCTAAAAAATTCTTATAATCTACAACAGAAAAACAAAACATATGCTAAAATAGCAATAAGTACTACAAACCAGAAATACACATGTTACATTAATAGTAGTGATATTGACATTTGAGTGCCTGCCATGTGCCCTTCACCCTACGATATGTTTTTTGAACATCAGTGGTAGCCAGTGACTCCTTAAAACACAACTGCTTGATTGATTACTTTTCAAAAAGACAGTTCCAGAAAAATAAGATATTTAAAACTTCTATGGCCTATAACATTATCCCAAAAATTATTGCTGTTGAGTACAAACATAAATAATAATTAAGGTCCTAATATACATCATAATTTCCCTAAGGAAGTTTGGGGATATAAATGAAGATCTTTGGGACCATTTATTTTTCCATAATGAAAACAAAGTTTATGACCGGACTCCAACACTGAGGTTCCTACAGGGGCCTGGAAGATGATGATGAAGATAATGATGAAGATGAGGATGACAGTTAGTAGATATACTAAGTGCCAAGCCATGTATTTCACACTTATTTTGATCTAATGATCAACTCTATGAGAAGTTGGAGGAATATCTCTACTTAACAGAATGAAACAGAGGCATACAGAGATTCTAAAACTTATCCTAGATCACACAGCTAGTGAGAGAAGGCCCCGGTAATTAGGCCCAGACAGTTTGAGTCTAAATTGTTTACACAATACACTGTCACTTGGAGTCTGAACCCCCCAGACTCAGATCCTGAGGGGGAGGGACGAGGAGAGATCAGGTTATCACCTTTTTACAAATGGGTCTCTATCCCTTGACAAGCATATCAAAATGAACCACCAGAACACCTGTTTGGAAAAAAATCAACCCCATACTACAATACGGAATTAAATCAAAATAGAGAAATGCCTAAGTTGTTGAAATAATTGACTTGGGGTTTTATTTTCATCTGCCAGAGGACACTGATCCGGAAGGACACATTCCCTAGAGATCCACTGTCTCTGCGACTACATAAAGGGCCAGATTTTCACGTCTTACCCTGGGAAAATGAGTATGCCTCTTATCTAACTTAGTGCAGTAGTGACTAAAATAACATCATGGTAGAGTTGTCGAGGGGGCCAAAGGACATGCCATGTCTGGTACTGTGCCTGGAGCACAGGAAGGTCTACATAATTGTTAGCTACTATTATTTTCATTATCATCTTCAACACCTTCATCATGTTTAGCCCACATCTGCTCTATTATCAGCATTCTTTAGCACTTGATGTGATTTCCAGTGTGGCTATCTTCCTGGCTTTTCATTTTACCTACAGTCAATGTGTCCCATCAGACTACTGAATTTTCCATCTAAAGCATCTTGTAAAGTTGAACCAACAAAAGGAAGGAAAGACAAGAGATTGAGAAAAGCCATTCCACAAAGCATCCTTATGACCAAAACTTTTACAATAAATGCATATAAAAGGGAATGTCCCCTTACGTCACAGCTGAAAACTGTAGCATAAATATTTTTGTCAGTTGCTTTATTCTACAGATGTTTTTAAGTATTTGTTGTTGAAACAACCAATCGACTTCTGAATAAAAAAACTTTTGGCAGTACTCAAAGTGTCAACTAATTAGATCCAAATTGCAGCTGAACACTTTGAAATGTATGCATCGCCCACGTGAATACTGAGAGAATTTATTATAAATGGAATTTCAATTGCTATGAAAGGACACACAATGGCATGGGAATAAACTAATTTGTGGGCATTTACTAAACACCTTGTTATGAGCTTCTCACACAAGGGACAGCATACAATGGAATAAATGATGGGTTTTCCAACACTGCTCAGGGAGGGTACTCAGCATGGGAGTCGGAAAGGTGCTGCAGGTTCCATACATAACCAACTGGATTCCACTTCTATCTCTGCTACTAACTTTGTGAAACTTGAAAAGTTACTTTTCCAGTCAGGCACGGTGGTGCACACAAGTAATTCCAGCAGCTTGGGAGGCTGAGAGTTTAAAGCCAGTCTCAGCAAAAGTGAGGCACTAAGCAGCTCAGTGAGACCCTGTCTCTAAATAAAAGACTGGGGATATGGCTCAGTGGTTCAGTGCCCCTGAATTCAAACCCCAATGCCAAAAAAAAGAGTTGCTTTTCCTTTTTGCACAAACTCGGTCCCCACCCTCTGGACCTAATTCCCTTTGTGCAAACTTTTTAAGAATTTAATTTGAATGACTAGAGTGAAGGTGCCTATTCTTAGGAAGCCAAGGTTCCCAGTGGTTGGTTCACTGAGCAGTTTCACAAGGTTTGCTACTTACTCTGAAGTCTTTGAGCAGGCAAGGCATTGGTTTAACCCTATGGGATCTCACTTTCTGCCATTGGGTGAGATGAACTTTCAGTGAGCTATTTGCCAAAGTATATCATGGTATGAATTATGGACAACACCAGGAGTTGATAAAAATAAAACAAAGCACCAAGCAGAAAGTCTATCCATTACATAAGGAAGGACTTTGTAGGTTTTAGAACCACCCAGCTATGCATTTGCCTATTCTGTTGGGTAGCAAGTGCCCCATCATTGGACTTGCTCAATCTAAGGCCATTAAACTATTTGCAAGAGGTTGGAAGAAGAGGTGTGGTATAGATTGGCAGGTGTGGAGGTTTCCTAGGGCTGTTGTGACAAGGTATCACAAACTGAGTAGCTAGAAATTGATTTTCTTATAGTTCTAGAAGTCCAAATTCAAAGTATGGTCAGAGTCATGCTCCTTCTGAAGGTCTAGGTGTCAGTCATTCCTGGTCTCTTCCTAGCTCTTACTGGTTGCCAGCAATCATTAGCACTTTGTCTAATGGCTGTGGCACTTCAATCTCTGCTTCCATCATCTCGGGGCTTTTGTTACTCCATACGACATCTCCCAATCTCCCTTGCCTTATAAATAAACCAGTGGTTGGGTTTATGGACCACTCTAATCCAGTATGACCTCATTTAACTAGATCACACCTGCAGAAACCCGATTTCCAAATCAGGTCACATTTGCAGGTGTCAAGGATGAGGACTTCAACATTCTGGGGAGGTGCAGAGAGGAGTGGGGAGGATAGAATTCAACCCACAACACTAAATGTGACTAGCTGCCTGCTGTGGTGATCCCATCTGCTGTGAGATTCTAGACTTTTACAATTCCATTCTACCAAAATACTGTCATTAATTTGTTTAATAACTATTAACTAGCTCCATTCTCTAGTTCTATTTTCTTAAATCATGGCATGTTGCAAATTCTGTAAGTTTTGTGCTTTAGGAATAACTGGGGAAATTGAGGATATTGCCTTGAATCAAATGTTGGAGCACACAGGGCTAATTATCATTTTTTTGTTTTTGTTTGTTTTTGTTTTTATTTCACATTCAACTCATTGACCTTATATTTGCTTTGCATTCAGCAATACAGATGCAGATACATAGTGCAAACAAGAGCGAGATGTTGAGCATGAGGCAGAATGAACTTCCCAAAAAACTATGAGTTTTAATGGTAAACCAGAGCTCAAAATCTAGCCTTAGATTTTCCTTTAGAAAATAACAGACTAGTCTCACTGGTACATCAGAAAAACAGCTCTCATGGCTTGAACCTACTAGCCTATGCTGATCTGTTTGTCCCTTGATCTAAAAACGTAGCATTTGGACACACATGCTTAGGTGGTTGTGCTTTACTGTCCTTTTCGACAGACAGCTTTTTTGCATCTCTCTTCTATTGCTTATTCTATAGTTTCTCAGCTTTGGTGCTATTGATGTTTTGTGCAGATAACTGTTGTGGGGCTGTCTTGTACACTGGGGGATATTCAACAACATCCCTGGCTTCTACTCACTAAGTGTCAGTAACATCCCCTATCTCCCCACATGGTGACAACTAAAAATGTCTACAGATATTGCCAGGATCCCTGGAGGGTAGGGTGGTCAATATCACCTCCAACCAAGAATCACTACATATTTTTAAAAAATTAACTCTTTTCAAAATATAATGTGGAGACTAGTAGCATTTTTGCATTATATCTTTAAAGTTCGACTTAATAGGAGCCTGAATTCTCACACTGATTTCTTTATTCTGTTCATATGTTGTTTTGGTTGAAGAATATGAAGAAAACTCCACACAGATATGTAATTGGAAAATGGAGGCAAGTTTGAATAGCCTTTTAAAGTCACTGTGGACAGTATTCTTTAACACTACTCCAAATTTACCAAGTAGTAAATTTCATAAATGTTGCTCTGTCAAATTAAAATTATTTTGTCTATCTTTTTCTTTGAATGGATCGTTTACAAATGCCAGTTTGTTGAGCTTTGTTGTTCTTCCCAAATTTGACACATTTTATCAATTTTGTTACTAGTAAAATATCAAAATATCACAATTGTTAACATCACCATCCATCTTATCAGCAATACCGCTAAGCACAAGGATGTGGTCAAGTTCACAGTGGTGGGTAGGAGTTTTACCAAGTTCCCACTTTTGCTTGAAATCTTGAATTTTATGATTGGCAACAAATACTGCCAGTTATTTCCCTTGAAGTGACAGACTCACTTCTTTAATTTTTGAGAAAATGTCTAACAAATACTCAAATATGAACAACCATAATTTTCTGTGATTCTTTTGAGTAAAAAGACATGTTTTGTGAACAAGGCCTGCATCTCATGCAGTTAAGTGTGCACTCTTTCCAAGCCAATCTCCTGCCTCAGTTGGCAGCAGAAGTGCTTCATGGGCATTGCTCTTTGTGCCACACAGCGTATCTTGAAGGCATACTTTAAGTGTCCTGGAGATCACATTTCATGTTTCATCAAAGGCCTTCTGAACCAGAACTTGCTTTTTCCACCTCAGGGCCTGGTGACAAGGAGCACAATACCCGCTGGTACAGCTGCACCACACTATCTTGGTTCCTGCTACCCCACAGATACTACTGGTGCAGTTGTCCACACAGGGCAAGGACAGTCATGTCTTAGTAGCAACTGAAAGAACAGTTTGACCACAGGGATCCCCAGAGGCCCACAGACCACACTTTGAGAACTGCTTCTCTATGAAGATCATTCCACTCCACATCACCTGAATAACATAAAAAGTGTCTTCTGATAGACTTGCACAGAGCAGACACACATCATCAAACAAGAATTTAGTATAGACCAAAAACTTCACATAGCATCTGAAGAATATATGTCCTACTACACCAAAATTGTTAAAAGATGTAGTTGTTTTCCTTGGCAAGAGGCTTAGAGATGAGAAACGTTTCTGAAACATTTTAGTTTCTCTATTGATGAAGCTGGCATTTCTAAGCTTTCCTTTATCTTTTTTGAAATGATTTCCACATTTAGCCTAGACCTTTCCGAGTTTCAAAACTTTGTGTGTCAGCACTGCTTTCTGGGATTTGTACCAAACTTGACTCTTTCTTCCCTCAAAGAGTGGGTTCCAGTTCCAAAGAATTTGGTAAAGAAGCAGGCTTTAACTCCATTTCCAATGCCATGCCTTGTTCAAATTAGGCACTCAATAAATATTTGTTGACTATAAAATTTAATTGACTTACCCTTTTATAATCTTGATAGTTTTATGATCTGATAATATGGTTTCTAATCTTCATCCATCTAAACTGGACAGAGCTACTTTTTAGACCCCAGGCATTTGAAGGTGAAAGTCAGGCTTTTTATTGAAAACAGAATGATTAAATAAATTTCTGCATACTGCAAAAGAAACCTGCTCCCTTACCCAAGGCCTTTCCAGGACACAACCTCGGCAGCCAAAACCCTGGCTGCCAATCTGATGCACACATTCCCCACCACCAGGCAGCTGAGGGATTCTTTCTGAGACGGCTGATAAGCCCAAGAGATAAGACTCAAAGAGAACTGGCATTTGGGGTTCCCTAAAGAACCAGATGGGCCAGTGTACTGAAAGACCTACCTTTTGATAAACCTACACCCTAGGCACACAGGAGAAAAAGGAAGATGATATTCAATAGATAAACAGAGGTTATCAGGAATTCCTAGGATGGGACTGCACAAAGTCCTGGGTAATAACTCTTCAGCAAACTGGAATGAGAAGATGGATACTCCAAGAGGGATGTCTCCAGGAGGAAAAAAATAGAATGTAGAATTTACCGACTAGGTTTGATCATATTGAAGGACATTTTAAAGACCTGAATGGAGGGCTCAGGGATGACCTATGGATAGATAAATAAAAAACTGAAAATATAAGATTGAATCAGCTCCTGTAAAATTTGAAAGTTAACCAAGAAAAGAAATTCACAGTAATCCACATGACAGCAGAGAACAATATTTACATGATTGTAAAAATGTAAACACTATGTACGTCGATGTAACCAAAAACTGTGGAAGATTTTCGTTGGGAGGGGAAAGGTAAGAAAGTAGTGTCAAGGTCTGGTGGTGATAAAAGAGCTCAATTCTCATCTAACAGAGAAAATCAGGTCTAAGTAACGAAGTTGCAGTATAGCATGTTTCTTTAAAAAATGGAATTAAAAATCAAAAGAAAAAGCCTAAAATCTTAAAAGTGTGTAGTAAAACTTCAGAATGGGCAGTGTTGGAGAAGTTTAACTTATTTTTCATTGTAAACCTTATAGATTTATAGACTTAACATTTCATACATGTTTAGCCTCAAATTACTTCAATAAAAATAAAAGTTAATAAGTCAAAGATGTTTTGCTTTTGAAATAGATGAGTCTGACTACAGAACCAGACTTTTCTTGCCTACCACTTTCTGGTAAACCACACTGAATTTTCCTGCAGGAACAGGAAGCAGCCACATGTATGGCCCTCCCTGACCCCCTTCTCTTATCAGAAAGGACATGTCATGTGTCATCTCTTCTCAAATTCTGTCCTTGTATAGTCAATTGAATTAAGACTTTGGTCTAATTGCTTTACCAACCTGATTTGCCTGCCATATCCTATATGACCTAATCCCTCTGGTCAGATTGGGTGTCTTCTTGCAGCTTGATTATGCCACTTGGTCAAAGCAAAATTATCCTCTGCACCTTCCCCCAGCTTTACATATCAAACTTCCAGCAATAGGTTAAATCCCAATTCTGTGTGGAATCTTTCTTGACCACTTTTGTTGGAAGTGATGCTACATAGACATTATCTGGTTTTTAACATTTTTGTTGTTCTAATTAGTTATGCATGACAGTAGGATGCACTTACACATTTTGATAGAGCTTACATACATGAAGTATAATCTCTCATTTTTCTGATTATACAAATTATAGGATCACATTGGTCATGCAGAATTATCTTAGATACAAAAAGCATGCATCATTTAGCTGTACAATTTAGAATAAAAGAACATCCAATAACTCACCTCCCAGCTTAAGAAATAGAAGATTAATTTCCATGATTGTGTATCCCTACCTCTGCCCCACAGGAAACTGCTGTCCTGCTGTCTCTTACTGATACCTTTTTATTAGGTTATTCATTTTTGGTTTTGGGGTTTTTTTTTTTTTTTTTTTTTTGCTTTTCTTTATGGTTTCATCATAACTAGATGCATCCCTAAATAATATCTTAATTGGTTTTACCTTGAATTTTAAATGAATGAAATTCTACTTTATATATTTTCCTCACATTTTCTTTTGTTCAAACATTATTTTTAATATTATTGCTTTTTATTATTTTTTTTATTTTGAGACGGGGTCTCACTAAGTTGTTAAGGCTGATCTTAAACTTGAAACCCTCCTGCCTCAGCTGTCCAAGTCACTGGGATTACAGGCATGTGCCACTGTATCCGAACATTAATTTTGAGAATTACTTACATCCATATCTACAGTTCATTCCTTGTCATCATCACTGTATAGCATCCAATTGTCTGAATGTACTATGAGTTATTGATAGTTTCTATTGTGGAATGCCACAATGAGTCCTTGTCAGTACTTTTCTATGATGACCAATGCTACTATAAACTACACAGAGCTCTTCCCTAGAACATTGCCTCTGATGGTGTGTGGTCCTTGGACCAACATCAGTTGTGATCAGGCCTAACCACAGACCTACTGCATCAGAAACTGTCAGTGGGACCAGAAAGCTGTGTTTTAACAAGCTTTCCATGATACTGACACACACTCAAGTTGAAGAACTGCAGCTCTGGTGTGATGACCCATTTGTCAGTTTAACATTGTAGTCCTTTTCATATTTATTCTATATGCTTAACTGTTATTAGACCATATGAATTAAAGTTGCTACATCATCCCAGCCAATCAAAACTTTTATAAAATAACACTTTATTTCTGACAATGTTTTTAACCTTAAAGCCCATTATGTCCAATATTAAAACAGTTCTTGCTAACTTTTCTCTGTTACCTATCTAATGTCTAGCTTTCCATCTATTGATTTGTAATCTTTTTCTGTACTTAAGTTTTGGTTGAATGTGGCTCCTGTAAAACAGCATATTGCTTTTTTACTTAATTTTTAATTTGTTCTAATTAGTTGTACATGACCATAGGATGCATTTATGCATTTTGATAAATCATACATAAACGGAGAATAATTTCTCATTTTTCTGATTATACATGTTGTAGGATCACATCAGTCATGCAGTCAGTATGTACATGAGGTAATATTGCTTTAAAATCCAGTCTGATAGACTTTTCATTGAGGACCTTAGTCCACCTACATTGAAAACTGGTCCTTTTGAATTCATTTCTACCTTCTTACTTTTATATCCTATTTGCTCCAAGTCTTGTTTTGTTTAGTTTTTCCCATTTTATTTTTCTTTGGGTTGTTCAAGATTTACTTTTTCCTCCTTTCATTTTTTTTCCTCTGCTTGTTTTATAGTTTGAGTATATCCTAGTAATTTTATCGTAAGTACTTAAGTTTTAAAAGTATGAATTTAATCGACATTTCTACTCCAAAGAGAAGTTCATGATGTTCTAAAATTAAACGACATTCCTCCAGATGTGTTTTCTTAATCAAGAATTTCATTTTTAATTTGTTTTAACACTCATAAGTTGAACATTGTTGTTATATTCCATTGTTGACATTTAGATACCAACACACTCTTACTTTTGTTGGTAATTATTTTTCCATGAAATTCAGGTCTTCTGAGGTTCTTTTTTCTTCACATTTGTCATGTAGGAGTTCTTTTAGTAAATGTCTGGTCACGGTCAATTCCCTTAGTTTTTTATGGAAGTTCTTTATCTCATCCTATTTTTAAATGGTATTTTACTGCGTGAACAATTCTATGGTGACAGTTATTTTCTCTCTTGTAATTTAAAAATAGTATCCCACTATCCTCCTTTCCATGTTGCTACTGAGAGATCAACTGTCAAATCCATTGTTCCCTCATAGTAAAATAGCATTTCTCTGTAACACAAATTCATAGACATTTTTCCTTTTTTGCTTTGCCTCTCTAAGTGTCGGAACATGTCTGGGATTTGCTAGGATGCCTGAATCTAATAATCAGTCTTTAAATATAGATACCAATTCAATTCCACAATTTTTACATAACTTAAAATCTATTAAATTTTCAATCACTTTCTTTTCAAACATTGTTTCTCCTTCATTCTTCCTATTATCTTTTCTAGCAATCTGATCACATCAGATAATCGCACCTCATCTTCAACATCTCTTGGCCTCCTTTATATTTTCATTCCTTTTCAAGTTCTTCTATTTTCCTAAAACTGTACTTTTCTTTATACTTTTATCTGATAATTCCAATAGGTCTATTTCTATATTTTTTGTTTGGCTGATTCTTATTCATGGTGACTTGTTTGCTCACGTTAGTATATGTGGTGTGGGGGGTGAGTGTGTGTTTGTGTAGAGAAAGAAAATACCAATGCCAGATGTTCCATGAAATTTTACACATAGGAATCTGTTTGAGGCCTGCATTTAAGAAGGATTTGTGTTTGCGTCTGCCAGGCATTTGAGGGCAATATCACTTTAGGGTCTTTTAGAATACTGTCCATATATTCGTAATTATGGCCCCAAGTCCATGTGGTTAGAAATTCTCAGAAGAAATATTTAAGAATATTTTTCCATCTTTATATCTTATTTGTATTTTACTACATCGGTTGGCAGTGTATTTTACTGCAAGCTATTCTGTCCTCTGATAACACTTTAAATTGTAACTACAAAAATGAAAGGAATAAATCAAAGAAAATCTAAAGGCTGGTTGATGTTGCATTATTTTTAAATGAAACTTTGCTAGGATCTCAGGGAACACAGTTCAGTGTGTTCTGCTTTTAAAGGAAGTTTCAGGGCATTGCCTAGGGCAATGCTGCAGAATGAATTGATTTTGGAGTGCTTAGGCAGCCTCAAAATCTGAGCAAGGAAAACTGAAAGTTCCAACTCCACATTAAATATTGACATGGCAGTTACGATCTAAAGACTTAGGAACTCAGACCTGGATGTGCTTGCCAAAGTGAATGGGCAAGATGGAGCCATTGGGTTCTGTGTAACAGAGAATGATACAGTTCTAAACTATATTAAGTGCAAAACCAAACCAAGTGCAGGACAATGAGTCTAGAATGTTGCCTTCCTTAGAAGGCCTAGGATTTGCATTTGCTCATATAACATATGCTCTCTCTGCAGGAAAACTCAGAACATTGAAAATATTGGTCCACACTGGGAGCAGGAACTGTGCAATAGGGAAGGGAGGCGATAAAGATTTTTTTCCATGTGCACCTTTTAGAACCTCTTGAGTTTTGAGCCATGAAAATATGTTCTCATAAATAAAAATATTGATGCATATATTAATAGATTTGGGCAGATGAAGAATCAGTGATTAAGTAAGTGAATGAGTGAGTGTTTGAATTCCCTGACCGAATGCACCACTCACTGGCTATTACCTAGCCTCACTGTTCCTTCATTTCCTGTCTGTAAAATGGGGCTAATAGCACCTCCTCCCTGGGTGGTGGTGGGAATTAAATGAGTTAAGGCAAGTAACCAGAACAAAGTTTAGCTCATAGTAAGTACTTGAAAAATGTTAGCTATCCTTATTTTTATCATAAACCTTGTGATCTTGGGGCTTATTTACCTAACTAACATGGGCTTTGTATTTCACTGTATCTGGATTTTAATTCAGATCCTCCCACTTACCCTCTGTGAGATACTGTGCAGGGTTTTGGGACTTTTCATGCCCTCATTTTCTGCATTTACAAAATGTAGAGAAGAATAATACAAGAATAACAACCATAATCAACTCTGCCACCTCTCTGATTTGATATTGATATTAGGTATTCTTAATTCTTTAGGTATACTAATGATACTGTATTTAGTTTTAATGAATCTTTATATCTCATAAATGCATACTAAAATATTTGGGGGTAAAAAATCTCTTAAACATGCTTCATATTAATAGAGAGAGGATTGGGTAGGGAAATGAATGATAGGAGTGACTGAGTGAATGCTTGTCATAACTGAATGACGGGAGCAAGGGGCTCATTACAGTGCTCTTTTGTATATGTTTGCACTTGTCCCTAATAATTTTTTTTTTTCAAAGAGACTATGGTTAAGTGAGAAAAAAAATTGTACAGTATTGCTACTGCTTTATGCAGTAATGACATAGTACCTGACTGCTGGTAGCCTTTTGCAGAGCTGGTGATATAGCTAGTGTAGTAACTTCATTATTTTTATTAGCTTCAGTTAAATGGTAAGGAACAAAAGCTGGTAGGCCAGGGAGTAGATTAACCCATACATGTGAGGAAACCATCACTTTTTTTTTTTAACGTTCTCCTGATGAAGATGTCAAGTTTCTGATATTTGGGAAGACACTAACCCCCACAGGTGATTGAAGGTCCAGAGGTCTGACACAATAACATTCACACTGTTCCGTCAAAAACCAGACCCTGGAAAATGGCAAAATTATCTCTCTATGCTTCAGTGTCAGCAGTCATTTTGCCTTCATTTCAAGCTTCAATTCAAAAGTCTCAAACAGGGCAGGTACTATCTTTTATCTCTACAATTGTATCTTTATGACCGAATACCTTATTGTCATCATTTAACTTGAAAGAAAGTGAATTTCAGTGATTAATGTGTGGCCCGTTTTAACTTGGACAGTCATTAATTAATACTGGAGGAGTGGGGATTTGGAAATGCTGTCTTAAAAAAAGTTTCCTCCTCTACTTATTTTTTACCCTTCCCACCTCTGTCTCCATGGAAATGGGGTCAGAGGCCACAGGGAGCACACAGGGAGCCAGCAGCTGAGAATGAGAATTCCCACTTAGAGATTTCAGCTGAAAGCCATAAACTCCTTTACAAAGACCAGCTGAGTCTTGGCCTCTTCAGTCTCTGCTTTTTACACTGATGAATAGGTGGTTTTTTTGTCTGTTTGTTTTTCTTTTAGTGTGTACGTGGAGGAAGAAGAGGTACTACTAAGTAAAATTCATTTTTTACAATGGCACTTGATTTTTGTGCAATAAATCAAGTATGGAGACATTCCTTAAGAAGTTATTTTCAATTTAATATTGTTAAATGATAGTGTACAGTGGAATGAAGCGATTATCACTAGTTTGATCTTTTTCCTTTCAAACTTATGACAATACCAGCTATTTGAAGGAAAGCATATGTGAAGTTATCTATTGCATGCAATCAGTTATAATGATTCCATCTAATAGAATGCCACCATAATGCAATTCAAAATCACTTGGCTAAAAAAGAAAATCTCAAGATATGGGTAGCTGACACCATACCATAAAATGTTTTATGAACTTAAATATAATTTACTATTGGGTCTTTGTTTTTCTTGAACTATTAACACCATTTAAAATTTTTTGCCCTTTAAGTAGTCAGCTTACTTTTTCATTTGAAAATACTTGAGGTGTGACTACTCAAATATGCCAATTTTTTTAAGTTATTCTTATATATTCTACTTTATCATTTTATTCATTAGTAGCCAAATACTAACTTAAATCCTGTGAAATAAAAATGTAGGTTTGAAAAAGCCCTAGCAGGTTCTAGTTAAATTTGGAGCTAAAGGACTGTGCTTCAAACTTTAATATTCTTTTTATTTTCTGTTTGCTATGCATTTTCATGGTTCAAAGTTTATAGACTCAGCATTATTCCCAATACTTTCACAAAATGTCATCATTACTCTTACATAAAACATTCAAGTTATTACTTTTAATTAGCACAAAACTGCTCTGAATTTTCCAAAAAGTAGTTTCAGCAAACATCAGTACCACAGTACCTCTCAGGGGCTTTACCACTCTCTCTTTTCATTTTGTGGTCAGCAGCCTAACGATGTAGCTTTTATTCCTTAGTGTTTTCTTTGTCTTTCAGCCTTTTTCATGTCTGTGCTGAGACCTCTGTCCTGGGTTGAGCCCTTATTCCACTTTCCTCTGCTCTCAGAAGTGAAACAGAACATCGTGTTCCGAAGCTGCCCCGGCACACATGCCTTAGGATGCTGCCAAGTCTGCAGCTGACCAATTGGCCTACTTTAGAGGACTTGCATTTATAAAATTTACAACCCTTTATTTCCACCACCCCATCCTCACTGCTTTCCCCCCGCCAGTATGATAAAGAGTATGCCAAACATACTGATAAATCAAGAGCCCTTTGGTTTTGTTGCAACAAAATGGGCAGCCCTTTCTTTTCTCTTCATTGGCTCTCAGCCTGTCCATTCCCTCCTGAATAAATGGAAAATGTTCGTTGATGTGGTGTACAAAGACATTTGAAATTGGCCGTCTCCGTATTAATAACTATTTCCAAAGAAATATACTAACAAAATGATATGCTCTTCAATTTTGGGAGATTTGAATTTTTAAAGTAATTCCCTTCCAAAACTTGATCCAGGCAAACCCTCCTTCTTCCAAATTAGGAAGTCAGTGATGCCCAACCTTTCAGTAAGATCAGGGCAGGCAAGTATCAAGGTGTAGGTATTTTGAAGACTCCTTATTGACATTGGAATCTTCTAGGTTTTTAAGTAGACTCAAGACCAACTAGGAAAGGGTGAGGACTTAGTTGAACAAAGAGAAGCTGTGGAAATTGATTTCTCATGATTTGAATAATTATTCTGACTCCAACCCCATTTCTCAGGAAAAGGATCTCTGCTAAATGCAGATCCAGAATTTTCCAAAACTGATAAAACATGGTACTCTTTTTATGGAACAGAATATAAAATTAGGCCCAAGAGTAAATATCTATTTGGAATGAGAAAAGAAACCACGAAAATTAAAAATTTTTTAAATATCCAGAAAATAGATTATCCTTTGTATTAGTTAATACTTATTATTACTTACTATGAAGCTGTTTGACCCACCTATATAACTTTTTTTTTTTTTTAATTTCATCCTCTTTGGTTCTTCCTCATCTGGCTAAAACTTTGCAATGCCATTCTGCATAGAGAGAACAGAAAAATAACATTGTCCTTCTTCTGGCATAGTAGACAGAAATATGGTTTTTGTTATTGATGGATTTGAAAAGATTCCTTAACTTCAGAACTTATTGGTCACAGCCAAAACACTTTCTTGCTCCAGAGGTGCTTCATGAGAAAAGTCCCTGGAGACTCCCCTTTGATTTCCCAGGGCAGCATGTCAGCTGGTCCTTCGATTGGTCCAGCGCCCTGTTTGTTGTCCTGGCCAGGGAGGACCTGTCCTCTGCTCAGGAATTCGGAATGATATGAATTCCTTCTTGGTGCCAAAGTTAGATTCCAGATTCTTAGGGAAGCCCCATGTGGTACACTGTGTGTCACTGCAGGTGGGCAACTAGAGAAAGTACTGGGAACCCACTGGCCCCACCCACAGACTCAGGAGAGGATGTAGAGGTTGACCCCCTGGCTAGGATAGTGCTCCCTGCAGCCAGCTACACCCCAAATCCCGAAAAGGGCACACAGGATCTCAGATAGGGTCTGTGGATATAAATAGCTATGAGAATTTAAGATCTTTAATGTTTTAAAAATCCACCTCCCTGTTCAGTGCTGGTCATTTCGTGGGCATTCATGAAAATGAAAAGGAAATTGAATCCCCTAGCCAAAGTGACCTCTACTTAGTATTCTTAAAATCTTAATCTCATGTGACATGGATTTTATCTGCTTGGTTCACCACTATATTTTCAACATTTCAGCAAATGAGAAGTCTCTTCCTTTGAATATTTTTCTGTTCAAGGAGGGCAGCAAAATCAGTTACAAATGCCTTTTAAATCCTGGGTTAAAATGGCCTAGTCAACTGAAAGCCCTGGCTGTTACTCACTTCAGATGCCTTCATCTACCCTCGAGATGCTTGTTTTGACGCCATCCAAGCTCCCCCTTCATTGGGGGAAGACTATAAAGCATAGTTCAAGCATCAAGTCATTCTCCTCTTACTTGGAGTACAGGCTCTATTGTGCCGGGAAGGCAAATGTCAAGCCTTTTAGGTTGGGACCCTTCCCGCCAGGGTACAATGCTTGAATTTTATCAGAGTCTAAAAGCTACTTACCCTCTTTTACAACCTCAGTTTAAGATATTAGAAGAACCTTGAAAATATACAGTTTACTTATTCAAGGACTCTGAGATGTTCCTTTTGACCTATGGGGAGAAAATAACACAGTGTGTTAGATGTATGATTTGGGGCCACTTTGCTTCTTGAGCCTGCAAAACACAATGTGGCCATCCATATATAGAGAGGGACTAGGGCTGCAAGGAACTCCAGATGGTAGATTACTCAATGCTAGAGCTGGGCACATGCCACAGTGTATTCTGTCCCATTACTTGAGAAGAAATAGACCTGCAACGAGATGAACTGAGTTGCCCAAAGTTCTCATCATGAGTATCTTCAAACAAAAGTTCTGTAAAAGAAGCATATTGAAGTTATTTCCCAAAATGAGTCTTAGTCCATTGGAGCTGCTATAATAAAATGGCAGATTGGGTAATTAATACATAGTAAAGCTTATAAATAACAAATTTATTTCTCACAGTTCTAGAAGTTATAGATTGGGAATTCTAAGATACTAGCAGATTCCATGTCTGGTAAGGGTTATTTCCTGGTTCACAGAGGACATCTTCTTACTGTGTCCTCACATGGTGGAAAAAGTAATGAGTCTCTTTTTGGTCTCTTTTCTAAGGATATTAACCCCATTCACAAGAGCTTCATGGTCATGAGATAGTTACCTCCCAAAGACCCCACCTCCTTATACCACCTTATTGAGGGTGAGGATTTTAACATATGAATTTTGGTGGGGATACAAACATGCAGAACATGTATTCTTATCTCTTATTTTTATTTCTCCATCAGCTCCAATCTCTAGTACCATAGCTATAATTAACTATGTCAGAGTCAGTAACATTTGAAAACCCTATATTTTATGATAAAACACACTGGGAGGTCTAGAGAATTAGAGAAATTATTGTGGATGAACTTGACAAGGGCATTTGAAGAACACTTAGTGAATAAATTGAGTGCATTTGATCCTCATCTCTAATTGCCTATATATACAGTACTGCAAACTGCAAAGGTACTATTCTTTTATTAATCTATTAAATAAGAGACACATATTAGGCCATTGCTCTGAGTCAGGTACTTTGTTTAGAGGGGGGTCTGCATATGGTCATAAATAAAACATGGACACTACCTTCCAGGAGATCATAATTCAGTGGAGAGGACAAATGTATGATATACTTGTTTCTGCAGCTACATAACCAATGATCACAAATCACTGTAATCATTAGCGGCTAGAAACAGCATTTGTTTTTAGTTCATAGTTCCATGGGTCAGAACTCTAGGTAAAGCACAAGTAGGCTGTCTGCTCAGGGTCTCACTGTGCTAAAATATGAGGTGTGAGATAGTCTTCATTTTCATCTGAAGCTGGCATTCCATTCCAAGGTCATGTGGTTGGAGCACAATTCAGTTCCTTGAGATTGTAGGACTGAATTTCCTTGTTGGCTGTCAGCCAGGGGCCGCTTTCAGATCCTAGAAGCTGCTTGCATTCCTTGCCCTATGGATTCCTCCATGTCCAAGCAAACAACTAGGTATCTCCTTTGTACCGAATCCTCTCACACTTCCACCCTCCTTTCAAGAACCTCATTGCTTGGAAAAGCTGCCTTCATTAGGCCTGTCTCACCAAGGTAATTTCACTATCTTAAAGCCCACAGATTTTGTCCCTTAATTCCATCTGCAGAACCCTCTTTGCCATCTGCCCACTGGGAAGAAACTCATCATAGTTCCAGCTGCGATCACAATCAGTGGGAGGGATCATTGGAGGTCATCTAGAATTCTGCCTACTGCACATAGCAAAATGCTGCCACTTATCAGCGTAGACGATATATTGAAGGTACCTACAAAGAACTGTGAAAACTCAGAGAAGGGAAAGAAGCAACTCCATCTAGGAGAATAGATATAGTTCAGGTGAGAGAAGCGGTAGGAATGAGCAGGAGTGCAACAGAGGGGGAAAGGGCCGTCTCGTGTACTTTACTGCTAGCTGTTTGTTTTATCTACCAGTATAGCTAAGGTCCTTGAGCACATGGACCATGCCACCTCTGAGGATTCCCACCTCTAACCCTGATTTACCAAACAGAACCATGGACTCAGTGGTAATGTTTAAGAAAGATTTGGGGCTAATTCAATATCCAACTGATTTCTGATGGTCGTGTAACCTTGAAACTCTCACCTTGCTTACTCAGCAAAAGTTTTAAAAAATAAAAAGTGAATTTTGTAAAAAGTTTTGACATACACACACACTTTGAAAAAAAGCTTTGCAGATACAGAGGAAATAAGTAATTATTGGTTATTAACCTGACATCTATTAACCTCTCCTGTCATTTTCTTCTGCTCATTTTACCAAGTTTTGCCCATTTTGTCTCAGCTCAGTCAACCCTGCTGCTGTTGTTTTAGGGTTCTTCAGAGAAACAAAACCAATAGGAGATTAGATAGATAGATGATAGATAGATAGATAGATAGATAGATAGATAGACAGATGATAAAGATTTATTTTAAGGAATCGATTCATGCAGTTATAAGGAAAGGTAAATTCCAAATCTGAAATGCTTGGAAGCTGGAAGCAGTTTCAAAACTCAGGCAAGAGTTGCTGCAGATTTAATTTCCCGAATAACCTCATTTTTTGCCCTCAGGGCTTTCCAACTGATAGGATAAGGCATACCCACATTATCTAAGGTGACCCCTTTTACATACAATCAACTAAGAGTGGATGCTAATCACATTTACAAAATACTTTCATAGCAGCACCTAGATTAGCATTTGATTAAATAGCTGGGTAATGTAGCCTAGCCAAGGTGACATTTAAAACTACCTGTTAAGGATGTGTTAAGCCAGTCTTGGACCTTCTGGAGCAGTCAATTCCCCCAGGTGTTGACCCTTCAGCCAATATCACATAAAGCAGTATTACCCAGCTAAACCCAGTCAACCTGGAATTATGTGAAATAATAAAATGGTTGTGGTTTTAAGCTGCTAAGATTGGGGTAGTTTGTTAGGTAGTCATAGAAAAGAGGAACACAACAGATTAAAAGGAGGAAATAAACAAACAAGCCAGAGTACATCATAAAGCAGAGCAGCTCTGGAAAACAGCAGTAAGATTTTGAGACCCATCTTCTGGAACAAGGCCATAACTGTGACTCAGCTCCCGTGACCCCAGAACTATGCCTTTCCCTTCAAAGTTCTTCAGGCACCCACCAGATATTTATTACCTTACCCCTTCTCAAGAACACCTGGTTTCTATTTGGGGATCAAAGAAATATGACTCTTTCCTCCCTGCAAAGAAATGAAGCACATGACCTTGGCCAAGCTCATCAACAGATCCCTGGACATAGTGATTGAGTCAAAGAAGCACACGCAACCTAAACCAGTCCAATCAGGGTTTATGCTGATAACTACTGCAAAGACATTATTTCTGCCTTGCTGGGTGTCAGTGAAAAAGCATGTGGCTCCTTCCAGGAGCTGCTGCCAGCCACTGGATGACCTTCAGGGGAGTCAAATATTAACCCAAAAGCACAGAAAGCAGAATGGAGACAGACAGCTGCTCCTTACTACTGTCACTGCCCTGCTGGAGTAAGACTCACCTGCAGCTTACATTCTGTTGACTGTTTAAGTCTATGAACCAGCTAATTTCCTTTCTTACTTAAACCTATTTAAATTGTATTTTTTGTTATTTGGATCTGAAAGCGTCTGTGTGGCTAGGGACGTTCCTAAATAAGAGAAGTTAGGCAAGTAATTCAAAATGTATCTACAAAAAGGAAGTAGATACACAAAGGGATTAGGAGGTGATAGGATATACCTACTGTCCTCACAACTCTGGATTCTGCATGTCACCTGTTAGGAAGGGAAAATGATAGAAAGTGGAACTGGAACTAACATTTACTGAGCAGGCACAGAGTATCTATGTACCAGGCACAGAGTTGGGTTCTTTACATACATTATCTCTACAAAAGCTCTTGGAGTTGCTATTCTAGCCCCCATGAATGTGGAAGCTCAGAGAAGATGACTTGACCAAATTCATGCTGGTATTCAGTTCTACCTGACTCCATGCGCATTTCTTCCCCACTCCCTCTGTATCTCAGAAGCACCCTCTCATATCGGTTGTGTTATCATCATGATGGAGAGTAACTCTCAGGGGAGATAAGGAAAAAGGAATAAAAGCAACTCCATGTACATTAGTCCTTGAGGTAAGTACCGAGAGGTGGGAAGGATGAAACCCACCCTCAGTCTTGCTCCATTAGTTGCACAGGTGGTCAAGAATGCACTTCACATAGAATCCCTGCATGTTGGAGCAGGGTCCTCTACTCCAATCTCCTTTTACAGTTGATGGAATTAAGGCCACAAAAGTCAAATGACATGCCCTAAGGTCACACAGCTAGGAGTCAACACTCAAATTGAAACCAGAGTGTGTTTTGGCTCCATTTCATTGGTCCATATCATAGAATGTTAAGTTTGAGATTTAGATTCATCCTAGGTTCATCACCTGGCCCCAACACTTCCTAAGTGGGTTAGGCAAGTTATTTAATCATTCTGGATCTTGATTTCCTCTCCTATTAAAAAGGGGGAATTAAATTACCTCTCTTGGCTATAAATCACATAGCACAGCCCTGGAACACAGTGAGTGCTAAGTATTAGCCACTGTTGACTGACTTGCATCTCACTACCTCAATGGTACTAATGTTCTTCCATCCTGGGCCCATCTTGTGTACCTATCAGGACTTGTTTTCCACTCTGATTATTTCCAGTGTGATCTAAATTAAAGTCTTCAGAAATTTGCATATATCTGCTATAGAAAGGAACTTTTAATTACTAATTACTATATTCTGAAATAACAGAGAAGATAGGGTAAAAACCCTAATTTTAATTTTAATTTGTCTAACCTTGGGTTTTCCTTTTTACTTCTCCTACTGGTGGAAGTAGGAAGAGGAAGTTTCCCAGTTCTTTTTCCATCTTCACACTGTTGAAATCTGCCACCATAAAAGCATCTGATGAGCTTCAGTGGTCACTTACTGATATGTATGGCTTAACAATGACCTCTGCTCATGAGGATATTTGCAGTTTCACCAAAGGTCAAAGCTGAAATTAAAAGTTCTCTACTATGTAGGTGTCAGTCAAGAGTGGGATAGGTTTGGTTTTGCTTGTGTGGGGTCAGGAAACTGAGGGAAGAAGAAACCCAGCTAGTTCTTTTTACAAACCCCAGGTTCTACTCTCTAGAGTGGGGGTTAGCTGATCAGGAGGGCAGGTAGGGAAAAAGGAGGTGTTGGCTATTTCCTGAGACAGCCCAACTGGAGTAGAAAATCAGAATTGCCTTCAGGGAAACCAAAGGGTTGGGGTGGAGGACATTTCCACTAAGAACCAAGCCCTTTACTGAGAACAAAAATGCATTATACCCAAGAAGCCAGAATAGGACAGGGTGACCCATGAACAACTTCAGAGTGAGTCAGAACTCTGAGCTCACACACCCTTCTTTCACTTGGCTGACTTTGTGCTGTGACAGGGGCAGGTTCAGGGTATCAAGATGGCTGACGCTGTACCACTACAGCACTCTCTCACTATTCTTGAGATCAGTACACCTTCCAAAGAGTTGGGAGTAGGGACCGGAGGAGGCAACAGCCAATGTCACCAAGAGATGCTGGAACTCTGGAAGAGCATCAGAACTCCAGTCAAGTTAAATCCAGCCCACAGGGAGTTCCTTCTCAGTCTTCTACGGAGATATGAGGAGGAAGGGAAATTCTTAGAAACTGGAAGTCCAGGCAGAACACCTCCTCCACTAGAAAAGAAGACCTAGATTAGGACCAGAGAGGTGAGCAGGGGGGCAGGTGAAGAAGGGGCAGCAGCCTATGATTTCCTGACTAGGGGACCCCAGAGGTCTTAGGGTTCATTGCAAGACTTTTTGCAGCAAGCACTATGTGGTCTTAATAGACACATATCTTCATACATATATGCCTCTGGTTTTGCAAATGTGTATGGAAGTTGCAGTAAGAATATGTGATTCGCATCATTCCCAGCTTATGGTTCAGTTCAACAATGAATGGATAGTAAGATTCACTTACTCTCATATGGGAACATGGGAACCTACACACCTCTTTTGACTTCCAAAGGAGATTCTCACTCTTGAAAAGGTTGGATACAGTGGGCTACATCAGTGCCTCATCTCCTCATTGCTACTGTACGTATTTCAAAGACAGTTTTGTGAATACTGCTTTTATTACCAGAAAACATGCTTGTTGTCCTCTGAGGAATAGTGGATAAAATAAATCAAACAAGTATGTTAGGTACTTCCTTTAAAAAAAACCCTCAGTGTATTCCACTGAGAAACAACTTTCCTGTTCTCCTCTGGGGTGAATTTTTAGCCTCCTCTACCTTGCCTGCCAGTTTCTTCCAATGTGGTGAATTGGGGACAGATTCTTTGGGAGGAAATTGAACTTTGCTTTCCGAATCTTCCCATTCACAAAGAAAATTTAGGTAAATGTGACCTACAGGTAAGATATGTGATAATCCAGGCCCTCACTAACACACTAAGAAGTGTGGCCCTCAGACTGCTAGTTACCAGCAGTTCAAGGTCAAAGGTACACTGCTAACTTTGCTTCATTTTCTTTCCACTGAATAAGTCAACTACCAGACAATATTTAGTTATATTTCTAACATAACTTGTCAATTTTTTTCTTTATATGTTTAGTTTTAAATTTTTTGATTTACAAAACTACACATTAAGCATTTAAAGCAGAAGTGGAAGACGACAAAGTGCCCTTATTAGCTCAAAGACAGAAGTGAAGAAATTTTGAAATGTTTAGGAAGATAACTGGTGTGCCAACATGTAAAGGCTACTTTAAAATTGTTCAGTTTTCTTCTTCCTTGCAATATTGTAGCAGTCCAACCAAATACTTGGGTGTGAATCATTGATAAAATGATACTACCTCCATTTCAAACTTCTTCCTTCCTCATCATCTCTGTCCTCCTCCTCCTCACCATCAAAGGACCAGCTGCCCTTTGTGTTTGGTTGGGAAATCTGTGTTCACAACAGAGGTTAGTTCCTACCTGTAGCAGGCGGATCTTGTTTCCTTACAGTTGATCCATCCACCTCTATGACATGGGACAACTCACTTCACCTCTCTAACTTCTCTTGAAAAGATGAGGGGTCCTTAGAACCTGGATACTGTAAAGATTATATTCACCTTTTATGTTATTCAAAATCAAATCAGGACATCCCCAAATTTCTGACTTTCCCCAGGATGACTACTTCCTTTCTTTCAAGAAATAATAAATATGAAAATTCTTTCAATACACATATGAATTTTCTGCTTCATCTGGCTTTGCCAATCCAATTCGAAAAGGACAAGGTGCATAATATACACTCTGAGCTTTGAAAATCTACAATTTGTTAGTTTCAATTTGGAGAATAGGGCAGAAGTGGAGAAGCAGATTTAAAAATTGATATAAAATAAGGCTAAATAAGAATAAATTATTCTGAGAGGCTGGGAAAAAATAAATAGGACTATTTTTAAAGTTAATGAGTACCACTAGTGGTAGGAACTGTGCATAGTGACTTTCAAAGAATACAGTGTACAAAAGGGGGCAGGAGTAATTTACAGTGGAGAAACTGAGGAACACCGCTTCAGCCTGGTGATCAGTGACAACATCAGAAGTTACACATCATGATGAATTCTCAACATACCTTGGTATGAGGTGATAACCTAGCATTTTACCTCTATGGTATTCTCCCCCAAACCCACTATCCCTAGTCTAATCACGAGAAGAACATTAGATAACAGTAGAGGAGTATCCTCTTATCTCTTACAAAATCAGTTACCAGTGCTCTCAAAACTGTCAAGGTAATCCAAACCAACTAAGTCTGAAAAACTCTTAAGACCAAGTGGAGCCCAAAGGAGACATGACGACTAAAAGCAATGTGGTGTCCTGAACAGAACCATGGTGTAGAGAAAGAAATTAGGTTAACACTAAGGAAATTTGAATAAACTATGTTCTTTGGTTAATGTGTCACTATTGGTTTATTATGACAACTGTATGTCATCAATGTACATTAAAAATGTTAATGGAGAAACTAGGTGAAGGGCTATGGAAACTCTGCACTATCTTTTCGATTTTTATTTAAACTTCAAATTGTTCAAAAATGAAGTCTTTTTTGAAATGTTTTGATCAATGAACAATTATTTAAAATAAGATTATGATGCCCTGCTGCTATTAAAAATTTGTATACAGCATCACCAAGTCCAGATGAGGAGGGATGCTTTTTCAACTGGGCCCACTGATTCTATTTATCTGAATGTTCCTGGAATTCCTTACAATGAAAAGAGTAGATACTGTGGTATATCTGAATTAACTTACTCTGCCTTCCCACTGCTAACTCCCTTAGCCCATAGCCACCTGGTGCCTTCAACTTGGAATTTGTAAGGCAAACGTTGTGAATTTCCCCATAGAATGAGTCAAAGTTACTTTATGGTTGTTGAGAGACTGGATCTTTGGCTGCATCACTTATATGCTACAAAATAATGGACAATTTACTAACCTTTCTGAAATCCTATTTTCTCTTTTGTTGAAAGAAAAGAAAATCAACAACAACACTTTGAAGGGTTGTGTAGGTAAAGAAAATGAATATAAAGTACCCAATTCCGTGCCTGGCACATATAAGTTCTCAGTAAATGACAGTTAATAATAAGCAGGGTTATCAATCCAAATCAAGAGAAGATAATCTCCTTTGGTGGTAAGGAAATATGACTTACAGTTCTTTCCTCCAAATGTCCCTTCCCATTTTAACCACATCAAGCATCTAGGAGGCTCTCTGCCAACAGCAGAGCGGGTCTGTTATCTAAGTGAGTCTTGGTCATTAAGCAAAGTCAGAGTCTTTGTTAATGTTTTCATCATCACTGGCTGAGCAGAGAAAGCCCAAGCCACAGGGTACATCTCTGCCTGCCAATGCTCTGTGTTCTCCAAACAAAAACGCAATAAAAAACACGACAGTTAGTGTCAGACCCCGAGCCCAGGCCTGGGGGCGGGTGGGGAGGGCTCCTTTTTCTCCTTGTTCCGCCGCACCTGTCACGGAGACGGGGAAGGCCAGGCCGGCGCAGTCCCGCTTCCTCCTGCCCCCGCCGCGCTCGGCGGGCGGCTCCAGACCGTCCTCTCCCAGCAACGCGGCGGCGCAGCCCGCTCGGGACTAGAAAGCGCCCATTGAGGGCTTGCAGCTGCCGGTCCCGCTTGCCCAAAAACTAAATAAAGCCTCAACTTCAGTTCCAGTGAAGAAGACACTACTGTGTTCTTCCCGAGCCCCAGTCACGGCTATAAAACATTAAAAGCAAACTGGCGATTGTTAAACACTGCATTTGTTTACACCCCGAATCTTGAATCACAATGGGGCGGCTGGGGCTGCCAAGGCCCGGCCAGGCCCGGCTTTTTCCTGGACACTGGAGTCTGTTCTCTGACCCACCAGACAGAAGAAAAGTTGAGTAAATACCATATCGCTTTGCTTTTGATAGATGTTTGCTCACAGGGACTTCAATGGGAGTTTTCTGGAGGCAGGGTCGAAGGGCACCTACTCGCAGAAGCAAGATGCTCCATCACATTCGTGGGTGTTCTGAAGGCTCGCGGCCTTGCCAAGTGTCCCCCAAAGAGAAAACCCAGGCTGTAGAAAACATAATATACCCAAACAAATTAAAGGATAACCGAGCTCCTTTTAAAGTACTATATGGAATAAAAAGTGGTGGTGGGGAGTAGATGGAGGATGGCAGCGTGGTTAACTGCTTAAGCTGACTGATGGATGCTTGGAGCGTGATCTCACTGTTCTCTGCGCTCGTGAATTTAAACTGCATTTCATTTTAAAATATTACAATAAAAATTTCTTTGCTCTCCCCCTTTCCCAGCCTATACTATGTAAAATAGTTTTTCTTTTAAAAATCTTAGTCTAGTCCCTTTTTAAGTTTTCCAGATTTTTTTTTCTTTAAATATCATATTAGGGTTTCATTAGAAAAGTACATGAGCATCATGGTAAATTGAGAAAATTCAGAAAAGAGGTTAGAGGTTATTACAAGTTCCACATCTTTCAATTAGTATGTGTTTATATTTTTATGTTGTTACTTTCAATCTGTATATACACCCATGGAAAAAGAAAAAAAATTAACATACCTAAATGGAATTTAATTCCATTCAGTTTCACATACGGTGCCTTCTTTCATTTCTGGTGACCATTCCCCATGCCATTAGATGTTCTTAAAACCGTAATTTGTACTGAGTCTAGAATCATTCTAGCCTGTTTTTTTTTTGTTTTGTTTTGTTTTGGTTTGGTTTTTGGTTTTTTTTTTTTTTATAATGCAAGAAAAATCTTAGAGCAGAGTTTTGCTTACATCAGAACACACTTAAAACTTAGAATTCTTCTTATAGTTAAAATCGCAAGGAAATTTGTAATAGAAAGATATGACTTTCTTCAGAATAACTGAAGAATCGCAACTGGATTCAGCATAGTCTTTGGCAAGTACAAATATAATATTAAGTTGAGGTTTTCTCACCTTCAGATGCACTTCAAAAGG
Source organism: Sciurus carolinensis (assembly GCF_902686445.1). Classification (NCBI taxonomy): domain Eukaryota; kingdom Metazoa; phylum Chordata; class Mammalia; order Rodentia; family Sciuridae; genus Sciurus; species Sciurus carolinensis. The sequence goes on from NC_062218.1 coordinate 56,219,161, forward strand.
GAAATGAGAGGAAGAAATGAAAATAGAACATCTAATGCAGTCTGGATGTGAGGGAGAAGCCAGAAATGGGAGAAAATGAGTCAGTTCACACACACATCCTGGTTTCTGCAGGTCTTCCATCCGTCGCCAAGATCTTTATTTCATAGTTAAGAACTTCAGAATCAAAACTAGTGAGAACCACAAAAATCGAGGGGGAAAATGCACAGAAATGCAGATCTTAGAAATGCAGAGTCAGACAAAGTGGTGGCAGACAGATCCAAGGACAGCTTTCAGCACTGACTGAACACCTGTTTCACACAGAGCTGTACACTGGCCATGGAAACAGAAAGGAAAAAAGAAGACTCAGTCCTTGGTCCCATGGAGCTCACGGTCCAATGGGAAAAGAGTATATAAGCAAGTCATTTGAGTACAACTTTGGAATTATATGTACAGAGGCATGAATGAAGGACTGTGAAAGCCCAGTAGAAGAGACAAGGACTCAGAGGAACGAGATTGGAAGACCTTAGGAGCAACCTTGGAGCCAAGATGAGAAGGAACGAGACCTTACAAACATAGGAAATAATGAGAAGTTTTGACAGGTTAGCAAAAAAAAGCAACTGTAGTGTCTTTTTTTACATGGGTTTGGGAACCATATTATGAGATGTGGACTTGCCCTTTTTTCTGTAATAGAGGCATTCCCAAAAGGTTTTACAAAGGACAAACTTTGATATTTTTCTTCATATTCCAATAAAGAATGGACTCACCATCCAAAAGAAACGTACTGTGAATTTGTTATCTAGATAACATCTCATTTGTCTATTTTTAAACACGAACTTTATATATGACCTGTAATTAGTGCAATTGTGAAAACAGGTGTTTCCCAGCTTGTTCCATTCATTAGTTTCAAACCCAAATGGATCTTGAGTGAGTTTTATATTTATTTGCTAATGCTACTACCTACCACCCCCACACACATTCACTTACTCATACAGTGACTATTACCATTTGGATAGCAAAAGGCAGGTAACAGCACAGGAAAATGGGGCCAGGGTGAATGCAAATTTTAAAGGTTAACATTTTTTAAAAAGCAAACTTAATAATTTTAAAAACTCCCATTTTTGCAAAGATGACTTAGTATTTTTAATTCTCAGACTTTTTTTTTTTTTTTTAACCAGTTTGTAGCCTCCCCCAACCTACACAGTGACTATTAAGGTAGGTCGGGACTGTAATTACAACTTTGCAAATAAAGAAACCAAAATGATGAGGCAAGTTTAGTTGCTTTCCCAGGGTAGGCCCTTAAATTGTCACTTGTTAAAACAGAAATATTTTCTGCAGCAACTGGAGTCTGCATCTTCAGGCAAGAGTTTGGCCCATGGAGTCCTGAGGCTGTCGTTCTTAGGAGGTGGGTCCTGCTCCACCTTCAACTGAATGAGAGCACTTGAATCCTGATGGTATTGAAAATATCTATGAATTTACAATGAGAGGATCATGTGTCACCCAGTCTAGCTGAAGGGGGGTAGGGAGCAGGAGTCTATTCTTATCTTCCAGTATTTTTCCTCTGATCACCAGACCAGAATGTGTTTCACTGTGGTTAGAGTAAATAAAGATTCAGGATGACTTTTTTTTTTCAAACAAAAACAAAAAATTCAGTTGTCCTGAAGAATACTGATAATGTCGAAGAAAACCAGTAATTATTATTTACAAGGTCATCTATGTTTTATTTTTCTTAAATTGAATTTTATCAGAATATTCATGTTTCATGGCTATATTTCAAGTTTGAGGAAACTTAAGCTATAATTCAAGGCTATAATTTAAACAGTATAAGACCTTTAATAATATTGCATGATTCTGTTTATTGAGATTTTAGGTCAGTTCTATCATTGTTATCTTTCTCTTCATGTACATGTGCTATACCTACTGGAAAAAAAATTCATTATCTTACAAATGTTTCTATGGTAACTTTGATTCTGGATTATTTTAAGAATAATATTGGTGAAGGTATTATTCTAGTTACGATTGTTGCATATTAATTACCCCAAAACTAGTAGCTTAAACTCAACATTTTATATTGTTCCTAGCCTTATGGGTTGGAAATTCAGGAAGGGCTCAAATTGGGCAAGTCTCTCTTGGGACCTCCCATGCAGTGGGAATCAGATGTTGGCTGTGGTTCCAGTCATGGAAGGTTCCACAGTGCTCTCTCACAAGTCTGGCAATTGAGGTAATTTCCTGGAGTTCAGAGGGACCATTAAGGAGGATATCCATGCCAGCATGGTGTCTCAGGGTAGTCGGACTTCCTACTTGGTGGATGGTTTCCCCTCCTCAGAGTGTCACAAGAAAACCAGGCAGAAGCCTTTTCTTATCAGCCTTTAACCAACACGACTCTTGGTTTGGATGCAGGCATTGAGGTTGGCCCCCTCTTGATGGGAGAGATATCAAAAAAATTGCAGACATATTTGAAAACTGTCACATGTATGTTTTTGTGCTTTTTTTCCTTTCAAAAACAACAATGTAGTTTATATTCTCTTAAACTAGCAATATGGAGCCTACTGAATTGTGAATTTATCTTATGCTTCTAGAACCTAGAGCAGGGAATCGGTGCTATTGCAAGTGCCACAAAACATTTGTTAACCTGAACTCAACAGAAGGCTGAGGAACTGAGAACCCCTGTCATCCACGTGAGAAAGAAGGGACTTTGGGACAGTCAAATTTTTACTTTTGATAAGTTGGAGGTGTTTTAGTCAGCTTCTTCACTACTGCAACTGAAAGACCTGACTAGAACAACTGTAGAGGAGGAAAGTTTTATTCAGGGACTCACAGTTTCAGAGGTCTCAAGCCAGAGACAGCAGGCTCCATTCCCCAGGGCTAGAAGTGAGGTAAAACATCATGGTGGAAGAGTGTGGCAGGGGGAACCAGCTCACCTGATGATCAGAATGCAGAAAGAGAGAGAGAGAGAGAGAGAGAGAGAGAGAGAGAAACCCCACTTGCCAGTTACAAATATATACCCCAAAGTCATGTCCCCAATGTTCCACCTCCTCCAGCCACACCCTATCTTCTTCCAGTTACCACTCAGTTAATCCCATCAGGTATTAATTCACTGATTGGGCTAAGGCTATTATAACCCAATCATTTCTCCTCAAAACCTATATGCATTATCACAGGTGATCTTTTGGGGAATACCATATCTAAACCATAACCCAAGGCTTATCTTACTGATAATATCACTCTAAAGAAACATAACAGAAAATCTTGGGGTTTTTGTTGTTGTTGTTGTTTGCTTGTGTTTTTCAGTATGAGGGATTGAACCCAGGGACACTTTACCACTGAGTTATATCCTCAGACCTTTTCATTTTTTATTTTGAGACAGGGTGTTACTAAATTGCTGAGGCCAACCTTGAACTTGGAATTCTGGCATGAACCATTGCACCTGTCAAAACCTTGTTTTTTGTTTTTGTTTTTTAAAGTAAGAGTTTCAGTAATCCTATATAGTTCAGGCCTAGGGAAGTTAAGTGATACAACCAAGAGACAAAGGCAGGGTCTCTGACCATCAATTGCTTCTTGTCCATTCAAAGCATTGTTTTGTCAGTTACTGTTTGAAGTCATGACTTCATCAAAAACTAAGGAGACACCATGGGTCTTGATGATTTTTAAACATGAGGTGGGGAAAAGGTGAGACTTCTGCCAACCTGTGGATTTCAGTGGGAGTCCTTTGCCTCCCTGACCTTTCTATCCATCCCACCAGGTGGAAAAAGGAAAGTCCTAGGAAGATCTCACCAGGCGGCCTTGGGACTCTACCTTGCTCTCCTTAGATATAGGTCCAAAATGCTAACTTCCTCATCCTTTCTTCATGGCTCCCAATAAAATCTTGTAATTTATACGTCTGTGGCAGAGTTGAGTCTGGGAGGCTTCCTGTGACTTACAAAAAGCCTGTGAGGAGTGGAGATATCACTGACTGAACCTGAGATCACAGCCCATTGTATCCGGGTGGTGACCACAACCCTGAACTAGGACATGAGCATCATCCCAGTCATTTGCGGTCAGGAAGGCAGAATGGCCAGTCGCCTACTGTGCATCACAAATATGAATTTTGTTAAGAAGTATATTATTTTTAAAGCGACCACCCAGTTGATCAGCACCAGGAAATAAATCACATTTTTCATAACTTCCCTTAACAGAAGAACATTCTTGCTTTAATCTGTCAGGGGTGTATTCAAGACTCTTTCAATTTAGTAAATCCAGTGTTTATTGGGAAAAAGAAATGATAGAACTAGTGTCTGAGACTTGTTCTTCAACTCATTTTTGAGGACCTTAAATGTGACCTTAATTCAACTCATTGAGATGAGTTTTGTACGACTGGCTGATAGGGAGCATTGGGTTCGTGTTAATTCCCCTTCTTTTGCCCACAGCATTGTAGAGGAAGTGATTCATTTTCACAATGTTCAGTATTTCTCTAAAATACTCCGAACCTTCATTAGCAGGGGAAAAACTCATTAACATTTGGCCTCTTGAACTTACTAAGGCAGAACAAGCTTCTAAGCTCCTTGTATTTATTATAGTCCTCCAGAGAAATAGAACCAATAGAATTCAGTGTGTATGTGTGTGTGTGTGTGTGCATGCACACACACATGCATACATTTATGTGTAAAGAAATTTATCATAAGGAATTAACTCGTATGATTATGGAAGCTAACAAATCCCAAAATATGCAGTCAGCAAGCTGAGGATTCAAGAGGGCCAATGTGTAATTCCAGTCCAAGTCCAAAGGGCTGAGTCCCAGGTGTAAAAACTAGGCTGAATGCCAGTCGGCTAGAGACCCAGGAAGAATCAATGTTTGATTTAGAGTCTACAACAGGGGAGAAAAAAAGGATCATTCCAGCTCTAGGCAGTCAAACAAGGACCAATTCCCTTTTATAGTAAGCCAGCCTTTCTGATCTATTTAGTCTTTCAGCTGATTTGATGAAGACAACACACATTATAGAGGAGGGGGTTTGTTTTACTAAGGGGACTTATACAAATGTTAATCTCAATCCAAAAACACCCTCATAAATATACTAAGAATAATGTTTGACCAAATATTCGGGTATCCTGTGGTCTAGTCAAGTTGGCAAATAAAATCAACCATCATATTCCTTTTCCACTGAACGCTAATCAAATTTAAATTCCAGATGGGTTTTGTGTAACAGAAATGACTTTCTGGGTAACTCCATCTTTTGGAGGATGCATAATATATCCCATCTTCTTCATGTTTTACTGTGTGCTCAATGCATTTCACTTTAGGACTGTGAATAAATAGGATGCCCCTGGCAATATGATGTACCTTGATAATGGGAAACCAGGGGAAGGAGAATGTTCTAATGATCACGTGTGACCATTCCCATAAGGTATGCTGATGTGAACTGTCTTTGCTCTGGAAGATGACAGGCTTGCCCTCAGAGGTATTATAGAGTGTAGAAGTTAAAACAGAACTTCACGAGCATTCACAGACTCAATGACATTTTGGTACCAGCAATTGGAAGGCAAATCATCTGTATAGTTATGATTTATCTAAAGTTCAGGAACTGAGTATTCTTCACTTTAGTCTAACTCAGAAACCCATAGCCACGTCTCATTGGATGGTAGAAAGTTTGGCTTGCATGGTGGAGAGACTGTGTGTGCAGTGGTTAAGCATGCAGCTGCCAGGGCTCTACCGGGGATCTACCAACACTGGAGCTCAAATGGGGACCCTGGTAGGACAAAATTATAGGATAAAATATGTGATAACAAGAGTGAAGGGAGGATCTTTGGGCTTGTTTTACATAGGATTCATTCATTATATTTTAAGTCATCATACTACAGAGACCAGCTAATCTTATATACATGCTGTGAGGGAGGTTGTTATTATTCCCATGCTACATTTTGGAAGCAGGAGCATAAAAAACTTGTCCAAAGGTCACTTAGGAAGTAAGTGGTAGACCTGCTGACAGAGATTTGAAACAAAGAAGTCTGGCTCCATGTCTAACCATCAAACTAACTGTACCTCTCTCAGTTGACTGAATCCTCTCTCTGTCACTCAAACAAACCCACAGTCTGCCCCAGTGACCCTACAGGGGTGCCATCTTGCACTGCCAAGTCCCAGGAGATTGTTGGGCAAAGGTTCTCCTTTCTGTTTCAGGTCATACCCTTTAAGTGAAAGGCAGAGAAGTGTGGGGGATGAAGTGAAAGGCCAGCCCTGGTGGATCAGAGGCCTGTCCTCCAGCCCTTTCACCTGTCCTGAGCTCTTTCATACCTCAGTCCCTCTATCATCCAACCCTTCAACTCTCCCTTGGAGCTCTGCACTGTAGATTCCACTGGAGACTTGGCATTCTGTTGGACATGTTTATTACCAAAGTAACTTTGATAACAAAAATCTTGATGCTGAATTTTAATGCTGCAGCCAGTGAGGCTACCCTTCCCCTCACTTGGTCACTGAGCACATGTAAAGAAGGTTCCTTTCTTCTGAGTGTAGGCGAGGGAGTAGAAATCCAGTGGTGAGCAAAGCACATACAGCCCCTGCCCTCACACAGCTTGTAGTCTGGTGGGGAAAACAAGCATGATTCCAAGAGTTACACATGTATGTGACAGTAGATGGTGACAGGTGCTACAGAGGAAGGATGTGCTATGCAATAGTCATAACAAGAAGGAACGCAGTCAGGGGCAGCAAGGGAGGCTTCCCTGAGGTAGTGTGCCAGCTCAGGTCAGGAGAAGATGGAGCCTGAACCACAGGAAGAGGCCCAGCGGCAGGAAGAAGGACTGTGGGGATTTTGAGGAACTGATAGCAGGCCAGTATGGCTGCAGAATGGGGTTAGGGTGTGGTACAGGAGGAGGGAAGAGAAGCAAGCAGAGCAAGACTGTGTGAACCAATGTTCAGGATTCTGGCTTATAGTTATAGAGCAGTTCATTTTCACTGCACAACAGAATCACTTGCAGAGCATTTTAAAATAATGAAAAAAGAATCCCACTTCATAACCATTAAATCCAAATATCTGACAGTGAGACCCAGGCATAGGGCTTTTTGTTTGTTTGTGTTTTGGATTTTTTTGTTTGTTTTTTAAGCTGTCAGTTGATTTTACCATGAAGCCATGGGTGAGACTTTTTGGACTCACGAATGGGAGATCACCAAAATATTTAAGAAATTGTGTGTACTGTGTGTGTTTTGAGAAGGGATGGATGGTATTGTTAGATTTATGCCTCAAAAAACATAGTTTCAGAAAGGAGGTGAAATGTGCAAGTTTGGGTAGGGGTAGCAGCAATGGAGATGAATATATCTAAGAGATTTCCAGTTGTTTAAATCACTGAGGCTGGTGGGAGGATGAAAGGATGGACTAAATACAGGAAAAAGAGCAAAGGACTATTAGGCTTCTGCTTAGGGTGGATCATTGTGCCACTTGTTGAGACAGGGACAAGGACGAGAGCCAAAGATGTTCAGTGTGGGCATGGGATTTCCATTGTGGCACATGTATTGTGCTTTCATTTCATCATGACTTTATTTCTCTTTTCTCTAAGTCATCAATACATCATTCACCAATCCTTGCTACTGATTATTCATTAAAACAAACCACAACAATAACAACAGCAGCAACAACAACCAAGAACTATTGAGCTTACTGAGTCTTGGGCTAATTATTGAACTTCTTAAGTATAAGTCATTGCCCTGCTTAATCAGCCCTCAATTATAAGTCAAGGGTGCTTATTGACAAGTAGAGAAACTTTCCATGACCATATTTTCCTAGCAAAACTGTTTCTGTTTCATCTTGTCCTTAAAATTATTTATGCTTGTGTATTTAAGATATCTTGTGCCAAGTAACAGAATCCCTTTCCAATAAGCTTTAACAAAAAGATTCTTTTATTTTAAGGATATAAAGGTATCAATCCACTATAGTACAAGAATAAATCTGCAGCTAGGGTTCAGGAAAAACCAGCGCCAAGGATTTATGATTTCACCTTTCTCTCTCCTCAGCTCTTCCTTTCTTCATACCTGCTTTGTTATTCTTTCTCTCTCTTCACCAACCTGCTTATATCACTTTTCTAGTCAATATACAAGAAAACATGGGAACTAAAGTTCCTGAGATTTAAGTCCTCAAGCTCAGACATCCCGACTCTGTCAGTGCAAAATCCAAGCTTCCATGTAGGGCACTCCTTGGCTCAACAGGGCTAGCTGTCCTCCTTGGACCAATCAACTTTGTCTAAGAAGTAGAACCCTAAGAGAAAAGTTATGATCATCCCGCATTGATTCACATATCCTGATAAACTGTGGCCAAAATGGATGCTCCCACAGAAGCTCGAGGGGACTGTTTTAGGACTGGGAGTGCAAGTCCTAGAAATACAGGAGTCAGGCAAATGGTGCAAGTTTGCCACTACATTCTTCTATGATTAGGATCTTAAATATCCCTGAAAAGTCAATGAGTAGAGGCTTGCTCTCCATGGTGGTTGTTTTAGTCAGTTTTTTATGCTGCTGTGACTAAAAGACCCAACCAGAACAAACGTGGAAGAGGAAACATTTATTTGGGGGTTTATGGTTTCAGAGATCTCAGTCCATAGACAGCTGGCTCCATTCCTTGGGGCTCAGGTGAGGCAGAACATCATAGTGGAAGAGTGTGGCCCAGGCAAGCAGCTCACGTGATGATCAGGCAGCAGAGAATGACTCCACCCACCAGACACAAAATATATACTCCAAAGGCACACTCCGAATGACCCACCTCCTCCAGCCGCACCCTACCTACCTTCTGTTACCGTTCAGTTAATCCTGTCAGGAGATTAATTCACTGATTGGGTTAAGGCTTTCACAACCCAATTATTTCTCCTCTAAACCTTCTTGTATTTTCTGACGCATGAGCTTTTGGAGTACACCTCACATATAAACTATAAATGGTACTATGGACAGGCAGTGAAGTCTTTGGGCAGTGGGACCTAGTGGGAAGTCTTTAGGTCATCAGGGTCATGCCCTTGAAGGGGGTTGTGGGACCATGCCCCCTTCTTCTCTTTTGCTTCCCAGCCATGAGGTAAGCTACGTTGCTCCACTCTGCACTTCTACCACCTTAGGCCCAAACAATGGGTCCAAGTGATCATGGACTGAAACCTCGAGAACTGTGAGCCAAAACACCCCTTTTCCCTTTATAAGTTGATTATTCAAAGTATTTATTGTGGTGACACAAAGCTAATATATATCTCAACCAAGTAAATTAACATATATAAGGCACAAGACCTAAATGAAGATCACTTCAAGAATGCTGATAATTCTACAAAATATTTCATCTCTTTAAACTAGTATTTTGGTTTTATTATTATTATTATAGCATCTAAAGTTTTTGAAATTTCTAAAATTTCATATTAAATAGTGATGAATGCCAATAGATTTGCATTTGTACATGACTTGGACTGTGAGGTTGGAACTGATTCAACACAGCAATGCACTAATTCTGAAATTATGCTGATTTTAAATATCATTTGCATTTCTGTAGATGGAAAATTATATAACAAACTTTAATTCTTTTGATTCACACTAAGGCTCCTCAAAGCCCTAAGAGAAATAGCAGGAGTTGAAATTTCAAATGCATCTTGGAAAATATGTACTTTGTTCTCTTCAAAATTGGGGAGAACATGTTCAATGACAAGTCTTAAAGATGCTGATTTTGATAGTGCAGTTCTTTGAAGCTCTAAGATAAAATGAGGGTTGTACTTGTGATGAAAATGATCATAAATAAAGATGTCTTGTAAGCTTTTTAAGGGATGGGCATTGAGAAAAGACCAAGAAACAATCAGGCCAACGTTCCCCTCTGACTGCTCAGGCGTGGCCTTTGTGCAGGAAAGGGAGACTATAGTGCAAGTGCTGATGACCTATGGACTTTCCCTCAAGGCATTCAAACTCCCGTTAGGACTGAACACATATATGGCTAATAACATTTATAAAACAACCTGTTCTTAAGTGCTCAGCACAAAACCTACATTGGTATAGAGAGAAGTTTGGGGCTGAAAGTCCAAGCAGTGTTGAATGGTCCTGCCTGGGCTGGCCTTGACAAATCTGTGAAGTGGTTACAGTTTGTCTTGGGTGCCTTTGTATACTCTTATCAGCATAGACTGTTTGCTGCCTTTGGGCTTTCTGTATTTCTCTTTAACTTCTCTCTCCATCTGCTAGACGGTACCTGTCATTCATTCCAGTCTTGCTTTCAATTCATGTTCAACAAATCCTTCCAATGGTGCTCACTGCAACTTGAAACTAAAACACAACAGATCTGTGGGGTGGGGATGTGGGTTACGGTCCCGGCTCTGCTCCTCTCACTCAGTGTAACTCAATATAATTCTCTTCAATCTTATCATCTCATTTTTTAACTTTTCCTCATCTTCAAATCAAATGGGGAAGAATTATGTAGACTAACTATCTTCCAGGTAGTAAATTGTCAATACATATGTGAACTGCTGACAGATGTGTTTGTATTGTGTTTGTGGAAGACAGACAGTCTCCATTACTGCCAGTGCAATTTATAGCAAGGGTCAGCAAACATTTTTCTGTAAAGATTCAGATAGTATAATTTCTCATTTTTCTGCTTGTACATGTTGTGGGAGCACATGGGTCATGCAGTCATATATGTACATGAGGTAATAATGACTATTTCACTCTACTATCCTTCCTACCCCCATTCTCCTTACCCTCCCTTCACTCCCCACCAGCTAATCTACAGTAACTCTCTTCTTCCCTAGTGCCTGTCTCCTTATTGGGAATTAGCATCCACATATCAGAGAAAACATTTACAATATGTACAATCAGAAAAATGGGAAATTATACTCCATTTATATGTGATTTATTAAAATGCATAAGTGAACTCTACTGTCAATAAACAAAAAAATTTTAAAAATTTTAAAAAAATAAATGAATAAATAAAAGGCATGCACATGAAAAAAGTCAGAAATATTACAAATGTTGGGGCCCATATGGTTTCCATTGCAACCACTGTACTTAATTCTGCCATGGTAGTATCAAATCAGCCATAGACAACTTCAAAAATTATTTAAAAAAGCAGGCAGTAGGCCAGAGTTTGCCTGCAGGACATAGTTTGCAGACTCCTGGAGTGTGTTGTCTGGAGTCAAGTTGCTTGAACTCAATACTCAGCTCTTTCCCTTATCTGTAACATGGAAAATAGTACTACCCCTACCTTATAGGGCATTTGTGGGGACTGAATGAATTAATATGTGCAAAGCACTCCTCTGTTCATGAGCTTCCTACTTGTGAGCATGGATACCATCAAACCTTCTTACTAGACAAAATCATATGAACTCACCAACGTGCCTCAGACTAATAGTACTAGTTTTCATTTGCATGATACCACTTTGTAAGACAAATGGTCTTGTAGCCTTCTGCAAAGTGGTCTGTTGGGAAGCCAAGAAACTTCTGCACCCCCTTCTAAGAAAAAATGAAGAAGAAAACTTGGCAAAATTACGTTCTATGAGGAAGAAAGAGCACTCAGTTATTGGTTTTTAGTATATTGTAATTTTAGGTTCTTGGTGTTACACAGAGATTAGCAACAGAATGATGGGACTATCTGGATACAGTTTTAATGGATTCCAACTCAGTTTTGTGTAACAGAAACGGTGGTAGAGGTGGGAGTGAGGGTGTGCAAACATCTGTGATTGTAGGAATGACTTAGGAAACATATGAGGATCCTCTTGGCCCTTTAAATTCAGTGATTGAACAAAAGAGCAAGAATTGCCAACTCCTGTGCCACAGAATTGTGCACTAGAGTATCTTACAGCATTTCCAGTGTAAATGGGGTTTTCCTTGGATTGCATCATCAGCCCATATTGTTCCTCCGGTTTTTCACGTGGCACAGTGCCTACATTTTGTGAAAGATTATTAATCTTTTACAAGGGCATTGCTGACAGTTCTGTAATCATTTATCTGAGTCATAAATTGTTTCTTCAATAAGTCAACAGTGTCTGTTCTATTTGGCAAGTATTTGCCACACACTAGTTAGACCATAATGATGCCACGGTGGCCACGGCCAACACAGCCAGACTGGGTCTTAAATAGACTTCAGTTCTTCTCATGGTTATATCATTAGCCAGCTATGCAGTTTGGAGCATTAATTACCTTTGTAGCAGAGAGTTACTTTGCTTCTCCGGGATGTGGTTTCTTCATCTGAAAAACACCAGGTAAAATAGATGCACAAGGCACTTGCCAGTTCTCTAGATCGCTCATGTAGTGTTGAATTGGCCCCAGAGGTCTGAAGTTCTGTGGTAATCTTCTCAAATCTTTGGTCTTTTCAAAGCTTCCTTTTGGTTTGGAAGGGAGGATGGATAGGTTAATAAGTATACATAGTTAAGTTGAAATTTGCCTAGAAGAAGCTGATCACAGATTCAGGATTAGGAGCATATTAGTCCAAAGGGATGCTCACCCAACAAGGGGCAGCCTGTGCTGCCATCTCAGACTGTGAAGAAGACCCAAGTGAAGATTTTGTTCTGTGACTTACCACCTCTGGGAACTGGTCCAAATCCTACAATCTTCCTGAGTCTGTTTCCTCGACCATAAAATGAAAATCACAATCTTTGTTGTGTCTACAACCCAGGGCTTGTGCATCAAATGAAATGGTTCTTAAAAAGTCTTCTTTAAGCATTAAAACTCAGAGAAAGCCAACATGAATATGGATTCCTTCTTAAAACAAAATATACAGGATACGATTTCAAATACTAGTGGTTAAAAAACTGATAACCTAGGAAAGATTCTGAATTATTGGTAGTCATTGTTTCAAAAGGTGTTTTGAAATCCATGTTAACACCATGATGTGTTCCCTCAATGAGGACTTGGAGTATTTAAAAGTTCTAAACCTTTTTAGAAAAATTGGTACTGTCAGAATACAGCCTCACCTGATCTGAAGTGTTTTCTTTGCACACACAGCATGGCAGGACCCAGAGAAAAGACTATGTGATGGGAGCTAGATTGGAGAGGCTAATGATAATGTGTTTTCTTTATTCTGCAAGGCTGTCTGAATACTCCTGGCTAGGTTCTGCCAGCAGCCTTGACAGCTCTGGGTCCCCTCCAATGGAGGGAACAAAGACTGGGGTTTCTTTTGAAAAATTCTTTTTGAGCAGTGAGATTGTCCAACACAGTTTCCTTGATAAAGGGTTCATTATCTATCCCTGTGACTTTGCCCTTAATTTTTATGCCAGCAGTGCCAACAAGAGCATATTTAAGCCAATTCTTTTACTCAGACAGCTGTAACAGCACCCTGACAATTTGTGCCAGTGCTCAAGGCTTGGGTGTGGAATATAATCAACCATAGGCTAAATTTCCAATTAGTCAAATCACCAAGAAATGTAACTTATTAGCTTACTTCATTGTATTTACACTTCTTGTCACTTTGATAATGCAAGCTCATTTTCAGATTAAAGAGAGAGAGAGAGAGAGAGGGAGCAGCATGTTTCTTCTGTGGCTCAACTGACACATTCTTTACAGATCTGAAAGCGTTGCTTTTGTTGGAGTAAGGTGGTTCACAGCTTTAGAAAAAGTGACCCTTTGGGAAATAAATCAATATAATAATTAGCACACAATGAATCAGTCTCAAAGTGACAATCTGTAAATGGCAGAGGAGAAAGTTTTGTGTCATCCAAGTCTAAACAAGGCAACTAAGTTTTAGTCTCTCAGGGGTGGGACTGGATGTGATGTTAATTCAGGAAGGTGAAAGTTAAGTGTTCTGTACGCTTTGTCAACAAGTTTCAGTCACAGTGAGGCAGGCATGTGGAGATCACACAGAAGGAAGTCGGAGAGTAAGAGCAAATCCATTTTTATCAGAAAGTCCAAGGAAGAAAGTGCCTGAGATGAAGGATGTACAGGGAGATGAACTCCACTGGATTCCCAGGATGCAATAGGGGTTTTCAGCTCCAGGACAAAATAGCCAACAAGACTCTCCACCACTACTTACTCTGAATCTATGCTCATTGAAAACAATCTTTCAATGAATAATTTATTCTGCTTCTAAGTTTCCTTAATATCAGGAAGTGAGTAATGTGAACATGAAGATTTTCAGGCTGCTTTGTATAGTCATACGGGTTAGGCATTGGATAAGACCATCTTGTCAAAGGTAACATCAATCACAAGATAAACATTGTAGATCTGAATATTTATTATGAAAATTCTCTGACAGACATTAGAAAATTTTCATTGGTTTTTAATTAATTTATTTGTTCTAATTAGTTATACAGGACAGTAGAATGCATTTATGCATTTTGATAAATCATATGTAAATGGAGTATAATTTCTCATTTTTCTGATTATACATGTTGTAGGATCACATTGGTCTTGCAGTCATATATGTGCATGAGGTAATAATGTCTATTTCACTCTACTATCCTTCCTACCCCCATACCTTTTCCTCTCCCTTCACTCTCCTCTACCTAATCTAAAGTAACTCTATTCTTCCCTAGCACCCCCCTCTATTGTGAATTAGCAACTGCCTATCAGATAAAACATTCAGGCTTTGGTTTTGGGGGGTTTGGCCTATTTTGCTTAGCATGATATTTTCCAACTCCATATTTTTAACAAAAATCAGTATGTCATAATAATTTTCTGATGGAATTAGAATGCCATGAGGAAGGAGTTTTTTTTTATTTTTTAAAAAGGCATAATTGGAATAATAAACTGCACAAATTTGAAGTGCACTATTTAGTGAATTTGACATACACATACATTCAGGAATCCATCACCATAATCAAGATAAACAACTTGGTTCTCACTCCCCAAAATTTATGCATGCCTTTTTAAAAACTTTTTTATTTGTTCTTTTTAGTTATGTATGACAATAGAAAGTATTTTAACATATCAAATATATATGGAGTATAACTTTCCATTTTTGTTGTTGTGCATGATGTGGGATTACACTGGTTGTGTACTCATATATGAACATAGGAAAGTTATATCTCATTCATTCTACTGTCTTTCCTATTCCCATCTCCTCTCCCTTCCCTTCTTTTCCCCTTTGTCTAATCCAATGAACTCCCCACTCCCACTTATTGTGAGTTAGCATCTGGATATCAGAAAGAACATTTGGCTTTGTTTTTTTGGGATTGGTTTATTTCACTTAGCATGATAGTCTCCAGTACATACCTTTTTATAATCCATCCACCTCTCCACTTCCACCTCACTCTGGCAGATCAGCAGGGGAGCATTCATCTGCTTCTTGTCACAGATTGCTTTGTATTTTCTGGAGTTTTAAATAAATAAAACCAAGCCATATGTATACTTGCTTTTGTTTGCTTGATTTTTGTTTTGGTCTAGCTTTATTCTCTCAGCATATAAATTTTGAGATTCATCCATGTTGTTCATGTCAAAATTTTGTTCCTTTTTTGGTGTGTTACATTATATGAGACTACCATAATTTGTTTAGTCAATCACCTGTGAATGGACATTTGAGTTGTGTACAGTTTTTGGATATTGCAATAAACCTGCTATGAACTATCATTTTCAAATCTTTGTGTGATAATATGCTTTAATTTTTCTTCAGTACATACTTAGGAGTGGACAACTTGACCCCATTGTAGATGCATGTTTAACTTAAATAAAAACCCAGCTGTTGTATTGACTCTCTTTACAGACCTACTACCAGTGTAACAGAGTTGCATTTGTTCCATATTCTTGTCAACACTTGTTATAGTCAATCTTTATGATTTTAGCCACTCTAATGTGTATGTAGTGGTATCTCATGGTGTTTTCTTTTGTGATACAACAAGAATTTATTGAGAACCTAGAAAATGCAAAATAGCATTCCTTTAAATACAGTTGGCCCTTAATTTTTTTAAAAAATTCTTATTCTGGTAATATATATAATCTAAAACTTACCATTTTAGCCACTGTAATTATATAATTCAGTGGTGTTATATTTAGAATGTTATGCAATAATCAACACTATTTCCAAAATTGTTCATCACTTCAAATAGAAAATCTGGACCCATTAAGCAATAAGCCATCATTTCTACTCTTCTACCCTGTAACCTCTATTGTATGCTTATGAATTTGTCTATTCTAGATATTTTGTGCAAATGGAATTGTATATTACCTATTCTTTTATGTTTGGTTTATTTCATTTAGCATATTATTTTTCACTTAGCATAAGTTTCATCTATGTCACAGTATATATCAGAACTCCTGTCTGCTGAATAAGATTCCATTGTGTGTTATACATACATATGTTTATAATATATTTTATAAGTATTATACATGTCACATTTATATGTTTATGTATTCACATGTTGATGAAAACTTGGATTGTTCCAATTCTGGGATTGTTGAGTACTGCTGCTATTGATACTTTTGGTTTTAATTTGCATTTTTTTAAAATGACTAAAGGTGCTTGTGTGCATGAGTTTGTGTGCCATTCATACATCTTCTTTACTGAAGTTGTTCAAATCTTTTGATCGTTTTTTAAAAACATAGGTTTTCTTAGAGTTGTAAAAGTTCCTTATGTAGTCTAAATAAAAATCCATTGTTTGATATATATTAGCAAGTATTTCTATGAAATTTGACTTTTTACTCCATAACAGTGTCTTTTGGAGAGCAAAATTTTCATATTTTTCAAGTCTGATGAAGTCCAATTTACTGATTTCTTCCTTTAATACAGTTCAAGATTTTTGTGTCTAATATTTAAGAAATCTTCTCCAAGCTTATATCTTCTTTTAGAAGTTTTATAATTTTAGTTCTTATATTTAGGCTTATGATCCTAAGTTCCTAAGTTATGATCCATTTCAAGTTCCTTTTTTTCTATGGTGAGATATATGGATCAAGGTTCATTTTTCCTTGCATATGGTTTTTCATATACTCCATGCCCAGTGATGGTTCATGATAGTAGCCTTCTTGATCTATCCCCATATCTGGCTCTGACCTAATCAGACACTCAGATGTGTTATCTGAATAGCACTTGCATTCTATTGCTTTTATAATCACAAATACAAACATTTAGTGTCAAATTTCCTTTTACTCTTCAGACCCTTCCCTCTTATTGAGTGCCCACTCTATACCAGGTAATCCATTAGCTGTTGGAGTTAACTAAAGTAAAAAGTGGTCCTTGTTTTCAAGAAAATAACTGCCTCAAAATTTGCTTGTTTTATTTTTTATTTACTTAACTACAATTAATTTTTTAAGTCTAACTTCTTAGTAAACATAATTTTGAAAGTGGTATTGAGTAAAATTTAACTGAAACTATCACTCAGGTGTCTCAACACTTCCATCTCAAGCTGGTAGATCTATTTAAAGTCTTATTCCTGAGGTATGAGAACTGAAGAGCTAAAAATTGACAAGGATCCCAAGAGCATATGTTATGATCAGAGACTTTTGAAAATAGTGACTGTACTCTGACTTGCTCTCTGCAATGGTTAGGAAGTTCCCTCTCCTAATACTTCAACACCAGTAAGAGCTTGTAGGAGCTCAGAAACAACCGAAAGAGAATTATAGCACAGTTGGCCTTCTGAATTCTTGCTCTGCTAGTAAGCATTCCAGTCAATATTTTTTTTTTCATGTTTTGCTATAATATGTGTTTAGGTTGTGTAACTTACCATAGATGAAGGTTTTAAGTGATATATAGTCCAGATTTTTCCTCCAAAGATTTTCAGTTATCAGGCAAGAGAAAAGAAAAGGAAAGATGTTGAACAAAAGACAATAGTGAAGAGTTTCAAGATGGCGGCCTAGAGGGCAGCTGCATTTCACGTTGCTCCAGGATGCAGGATTCAAAAGAGGAGATAGTGAGAGGCTTGGGACCAACTCAAAGCCGCCGGGTGAGTCTCTCCCGTTGGGGAGGCGTCCCAGATGGGGCGGTAGCCCCGGAACGCAGGGAACTTTGTGAAGTAGAGTTGCTCGGCGAGACGCCCCTCCCCCCACTGGAGCGGAAAACACGAACAACTGGGATCATCGTAGAGGAGGCGGCTCAGCACAGCGCTTGGACTCAGAGCAACCACTGGGGCTCCGGGTGGCTGCCTGAGGAGGAGCTGCGTGGCGAGCTGTTTAGACTCAGAGTAATCGCTTCTGAACACCGGGGGGCTGCCCGGAGGAAGAGGAGGAGCGCGGTGGGTCGCTTGGTATAGGAGTGACTGCATCAGAGCCACAGGTGGTTGCCAGAGGAGGAGCTGCATCTCGAGCTGTTTGGACTCAGAACAACCGCTTCTGAATACCGGGGGGTTGCCCGGAGGAAGAGGAGAAGTGCGGCGGGTCGCTTGGTCTAGGAGTGACTGCATCAGAGCCACAGGCGGTTGCCAGAGGAGGAGGCGAGTGGTGAGTTGATTGCACTCAAAGCGACCGCTCCTGAACACCGGTGGCCTGCCTGGAGGAGGAGCGCGGTGGGTCACTTGGTCTTGGAGCCACTGCCCCTGAACACCCGGGGGCCTACCCCGAGGGGGAGGAGGAGGAACAGGGCGGGTCACTTGGGCTTGGAGTGACTGCCTAGGGCTACGGGAGGTTGGCGGGAGGAGGAGACGCGAAGTGAGTTGCTTGGACTCCTAGTGACTGCGTCGGAAACTGGGCTGCTGTCCAGTGGAGGAGGTGTGTGGCGGGTCTCTGGGTATCGGAGCTATTGTACAGGGCTCCAGGTGGCGGCTCAGAGGAGGGGCCGCATAGCCAGGTGATTAGGTGCAGAGTAGGGTCCCAGGAGCTAGGTGGCTTCTTGCTGGAAGAGCCGCACAGAGACACGCCTAGGGGCGGAGCGAAGTTTCCAGTACTGCGGGCAGATTATCTGGGAGAGGCAGCCTAAGGAGACTCGCCTGCGGAGGGTGAGGCTCCCAGGCCCAGGACATAGGTCCAGGCCCCTGGGAACGTTGCAGAGGAAGACAGCCCAGCCCAGGCGGTAGTTGTAGATTGAGGGGAACCTCTAGGAGGGGAACTGACCAGCGAGACGTTCCCACCGAGTGAGTCTTCCCTACTGGGAGAGGTTTTCCTACAGGGATGGTTAAACCAGAGACACAGGCACAAATAGGCCTTGCCTCAGCCTGCAGCCTAGTTCCCTGTTGGATGACCATTGGTCAACAAGTGGACACATCTCTGACCACTAGCAGGGAATATACCCCATCTGAGGGTCACCACCCTAGAGAGGAAGCTTCTTCGTGGAGCTCCACATTATCAACTTCCTCCAAGACTTCAGGCTACTGAAGGATAAGAGGGGATATACTAGCAATCTTCAGGGACATTATAAGTCGATAAAGGAAATCTGCAATATCTTAATGACCCACTGATTCCTGAACAATATGAGAAAACAAGGGAAGAAAATGCCCCAAACAAATCTAGATGTTACATCAATAGAATCCAACGACAGCATGGCAGAAGAAATGACAGAAAGGGAGTTCAGAATGTACATAATTAAAATGATTAGGGAAGCAAACAATGAGATGAAAGAGCAAATGCAGGCATTGAATGATGAGATGAAAGAGCAAATGCAGGCATTGAATGATCGCACCATTCGACAGTTAACAGAGCAAATTCAGGAAGCAAAAGATCATTTCAATAAAGAGTTAGAGATATTGAAAAAAAAACAAACAGAAATCCTTGAATGAAGGAAACAATAAACCAAATGAAGAACTCCATAGAAAGCATAACCAATAGGATAGAACACCTGGAAGACAGAACTTCAGACTTTGAAGACAAAATATTTAACCTCGAAAACAAAGTTGAACAAACAGAGAAGATGGTAAGAAATCATGAACAGAATCTGCAAGAACTATGGGATATCATGAAAAGGCCAAATTTGAGAATTATTGGGATTGAGGAAGGCTAAGAGAAACAAACCAAAGGAATGAACAATCTATTCAATGAAATAATATCAGAAAATTTCCCAAATCTAAAGAATGAAATGGAAAATCAAGTCAAGAGGCTTATAGGACTCCAAATACACAAAATTACAACAGACCCACACCAAGGCACATTATAATGAAAATACCTAACATACAAAATAAAGACAGAATTTAAAGGCTGTGAGAGAAAAGAACCAAATTACATTCAGGGGAAACCAATACGGATATCAGCAGATTTTTCAATCCAGACCCTAAAAGCTAGAAGGGCCTGGAACAACATTTTTCAAGCTCTGAAAGAAAATGGATGCCAACCAAGAATCTTATACCCAGCAAAGCTTACCTTCAAATTTGACGATGAAATAAATCATTCCATGATAAACAAAAGCTAAAAGAATTTACAAAAGAAAGCCAGTATTACAGAACATTCTCGGCAAAATATTTCATGAGGAAGAAATAAAAACAAAGAAGCAAATCAGCAAAGGGAGGAATTATCCTAAAGGAACTGTCAAATAAAGGAGGAACCAAGATGTGTC
The DNA here is from genome assembly GCF_902686445.1 of Sciurus carolinensis. Classification (NCBI taxonomy): domain Eukaryota; kingdom Metazoa; phylum Chordata; class Mammalia; order Rodentia; family Sciuridae; genus Sciurus; species Sciurus carolinensis. The sequence continues at coordinate 56,239,440 of NC_062218.1, forward strand.
AAAAAATAAATAAATAAATAAATAAAATTTTAAATATGAACCAAATGACCGGGAATACAAATCATATCTCAATAATAACCCTGAATGTTAATGGCCTGAATTCATCAATCAAAAGACATAGACTGGTGGATTGGATTAAAAAGAAAGATCCAACAATATGTTGCCTGCAAGAGACTCACCTCATAGAAAGAGATACCCATAGACTAAAGGTGAAAGGATGGGGAAAAACATACCATGCACATGGACTCAGCAAAAAAGCTGGAGTATCCATCCTCATTTCAGATAATGTGGACTTCAAGCCAATGTCAGTCAGAAGGGATAAGGAAGGACATTTCATACTGCTTAAGGGAAGCATAAATCAGCAAGATATAACAATCATAAATATCTATGCCCCAAACAGTGGCTCATCCATATATGTTAAACAAATCCTTCTCAATTTTAGAAACCAAATAGACCATAACACAATAATACTAGGTGATTTTAACATGCCTCTCTCACCACTGGACAGATCTTCCAAACAAAAATTGAACAAAGAAAACATAGATCTCAATAACACAATCAATAATTTAGACTTAACAGACATTTATAGAACATACCATCCAACCAAGAGCAAATACACTTTCTTCTCAACAGCACAGGGATCCTTCTCTAAAATAGACCATATATTATGCCACAAAGCTAATGTCAGCAAATACAAGAAGATAGAGGCACTACCTTGTATTCTATCAGATCATAATGGATTGAAGTTAGAAATAAATGAAAGAGTAAAAAACAGAAACTACTCCAACACCTGGAGATTAAACAATATGCTATTATATGATGAATGGATAACAGAAGATTTTAGGAAGGAAATTAAAAATTCTTAGAGGTAAACGAGAACAAAGAAACATCATATCAAAATCTCTGGGACACTATGAAAGCAGTACTTAGAGGAAGATTTATTTCATGGAGCGCATTTAATAAAAGAAGTAAAACTCAAAAAATAAACGACCTAACACTACAGCTCAAAGCCCTAGAAAAAGAAGAACAGACCAACACCAAAAGTAGTAGAAGACAGGAAATAGTCAAACTCAGAGCAGAATCAACGAAATTGAAACAAAAGAAACAATACAAAAAATTGACAAAATAAATAGTTGGTTCTTTGAAAAAATAAACCAAATTGATAAACCTTTAGCCACACTAACAAAGAGAAGACGAGAGAAAACCCAAATCACTAAAATTCGGAATGAACAAGGAAATATCACAACAGACACGACTAAAATACAAAACATAATTAGAAGCTATTTTGAAAATCTATACTCCAACAAAATAGAAATTTCGAAGACATCAACAGGTTTCTAGAGACATATGAATTACCTAAACTGAATGAGGAGGACATACACAATTAAATAGATCAATTTCAAGTAATGAAACAGAAGAAGTCATCAAAAGCCTACCAACAAAGAAAAGTCCAGGACCAGATGGGTTCTCAGCCGAGTTCTACAAAACTTTTAAAGAAGAGCTCATTCCAATACTTCTCAAAGTATTCCATAAAATAGAAGAAGAGGGAACCCTCCCAAACTCATTCTATGAAGCCAATATTACCCTGATACCTAAACCAGACAGAGACACATCGAGGAAAGAAAATTTCAGACCAATATCCTTAATGAACATCAACGCAAAAATTCTCAACAAAATTTTAGCAAATCGCATACAAAAACATATTAAAAAGATAGTGCCCCATGATCAAGTGGGTTTCATCCCAGGGATGCAAGGTTGTTTCAACATCAGGAAATCAATAAATGTAATTCACCATATCAATAGACTTAAAGTCAAGAATCACATGATTATTTCGATAGATGCAGAAAAAGCATTTGATAAAATACAGCATCCCTTCATGCTCAAAACACTAGAAAAAATAGGGATAGTGGGAACATTCCTTAACATTGTAAAGGCCATCTACGCTAAGCCCATGGCTAATATTATTCTAAATGGTGAAAATCTGAAGGCATTCCCTCTAAAAACTGGAACAAGGCAGGGATGCCCTCTTTCACCACTTCTATTCAATATCGTCCTTGAAACTCTAGCCAGAGCAATTAGACAGACCAAAGAAATTAAAGGGATACGAATAGGAAAAGAAGAACTCAAACTATCCCTATTTGCTGATGATATGATTGTATACTTAGAGGAACCAGGAAATTCCACCAGAAACCTGTTAGATCTCATCAGTGAATTCAGTAAAGTAGCGGGATATAAGATCAATGCACATAAATCTAAGGCATTTCTATACATAAGCGATGAATCTTCAGAAAGAGAAATTAGGAAAACTACCCCATTCACAATAGCTTTGAAAAAAATAAAATACTTGGGAATCAATCTCACAAAAGAGGTGAAAGACCTCTACAATGAGAACTACAGAACACTAAAGAAAGAAATTCAAGAAAACCTTAGAAGATGGAAAGATCTCCCATGTTCCTGGATAGGAAGAATTAATATTGTCAAAATGGCCATACTACCAAAAGTGCTATACAGATTTAATGCAATTCCAATTAAAATCCCAATGATGTACCTTACAGAAATACAGCAAGAAATTATGAAATTCATCTGGAAGAATAAAAAACCCAGAATAGCTAAAGCAATCCTTGGCAGAAAGAGTGAAGCAGGGGGTATCGCAATACCAGATCTTCAACTCTACTACAAAGCAATAGTAACAAAAACGGCATGGTATTGGTACCAAAATAGAAAGGTGGATCAATGGTACAGAATAGAGGACACGGACACAAACCCAAATAAATACAATTTTCTCATACTAGACAAAGGGGCCAAAAATATGCAATGGAGAAAAGATAGCCTCTTCAACAAATGGTGCTGGGAGAATTGGAAATCCATATGCGACAGAATGAAACTAAACCCATATCTGTCACCATGCACGAAACTAAACTCAAAATGGATTAAGGATCTCAGAATCAGACCAGAGACCTTGCATCTTATAGAAGAAAAAGTAGGTCCAGAGCTTCAAAATGTCGGCTTAGGACAAGACTTCCTCAACAGGACTCCAATAGCACAAGAAATAAAAGCAAGAATTAATAACTGGGATAGATTCAAACTAAAAAGCTTTCTCTCAGCAAAGGAAACTATCAGCAATGCGAAGAAAGAGCCTACAGAGTGGGAGAAAATCTTTGCCAATCATACTTCAGATAGAGCGCTAATCTCCAGAATCTATAAAGAACTCAAAAAACTCTACACCAAGAATGCAAGTAATCCAATCGACAAATGGGCTAAGGAAATGAATAGACACTTCACAGAAGAAGATCTACAAGCAATCAACAATCATATGGAAAAATGTCAACATCTCTAGTAATAAGAGAAATGCAAATCAAAACCACCCTAAGATTCCATCTCACCCTAATTAGAATGGCGATTATCAAGAATACAAGCAACAACAGGTGTTGGCGAGGATGTGGGGAGAAAGGTACACTCATACATTGCTGGTGGGGCTGCAAATTAGTGCAGCCACTCTGGAAAGCAGTATGGAGACTCTTTAGAAAACTTGGAATGGAACCACCATTTGACCCAGCTATCCCACTCCTTGGCCTATACCCAAAGGATTTAAAATCAGCATATTGCAGAGATGCAGCCACATCAATGTTCATAGCTGCTCAGTTCACAATAGCCAGATTGTGGAACCAACCTAGATGTCCTTCAATTGATGAATGGATAAAGAAAATGTGGTATATATATACAATGGAATATTACTCAGCCATAAAGAACGATAAAATTATGGCATTTGCAGGCAAATGGATGAAACTGGAGAATATCATGCTGAGATAAGCCAATCTCAAAAAACCAAAGGAAGAATGATATCGCTAATAAGTGGATGATGACACATAATGGGGGGTGGGAAGTGTTAGTGTTGGGGTTGGAGTTGGGTTTAGGGAGGGGGGCAGGAATGGAGGAAGGAAGGACTGTTTAGATGGAGGGGAAGGGTGGGAGGGGAGGGGGGGAAGGGAAAAAATGGCAGAATGAATCAAACAACATTACCCTATGTAGATTTATGATTACACAAATGGTATGCCTTTACGCCATGTACAGACAGAGAAACAACATGTATTCCATTTGTTTACAATTTTATAATAAAAAAAAATAAAAAAAATAAATAAAATCAGCATATTACAGAGATACAGCCACATCAGTGTTCATAGCTGCTCAGTTCACAATAGCCAGATTGTGGAACCAACCTAGATGTCCTTCAATTGATGAATGGATAAAGAAATATGGTATATATACAATGGAATATTACTCTGCCATAAAGAATGATAAAATTATGGCATTTGCAGGCAAATGGATGAAACTGGAGAATATCATGCTAAGTGAGATAAGCCAATCTCAAAAAAACCAAAGGAAGAATGATATCTCTAATAAGTGGATGAGGACACATAATGTGGAGTGGGAAGAGTTAGTGTTAGGTTTAGAGTTAGGTTTAGGGAGTGGGACAAGAATGGAGGAAGGAAGGACTGTATAGAGGGAAAAGAGGGGTGGGAGGGGTGGGGGGAAGGGAAAAAATAACAATGAATCAAACATTACCCTATGTAAATTTATGATTACACAAATGGTATGCCTTTACGCCATGTACAAATAGAGAAACAACAAGTATCCCATTTGTGTACAATAATAAAAAAAAAAAAAAAAAAAAAAAAGACAATAGTGTTTGACCCCAGGGTTACAAGCAGAGGTATCCCACCCATTACCAACTCCATCATTGAGTGCTTACAATGTTTGGTGTGGTTGGAGAACAGAATGTGCAAAAGTATAGACCAACATTTGAACAAGTCTGTACTCTTCTTGGGTGATCTTTTTATTTTAAGCCTACTTAATTTTATGATATATAGTATCATAAAATCAGAAACTTGAACATCACACTGGCCCACCTTTCAAAAAATGTTGACTTGATTGCCAGCATTTTAATAATTGGAAAATTGCCCATAAGAGTCTAGATTTCCAGCTTCTCTCTGAAAATTGTAAGAGTTGGCAAATCTCGGCTGACTCTAGCATGGCAACCATCAGCTAAGCTCTAATCAGTCATTTGGAAGCCAGTCTACAGAGCCAGCTTTCCTGGGGAAACTTTCATACCTGGATTCTCAAGGCAGAAATTCTTTTTATAAAATTAGAATTATTTTTTATTTGTTCTAATTAGTTGTACATGACAGTAGAATGCATTTATACATTTTGATAAATCATACATAAATGAAGTGCATTTTCTCACTTTTCTGATTATACATATTGTAGGATCATATCAGTCAAGCCGTCTCATATATCCATGAGGTAATAATGTCTGTTTCACTCTATTATTATTCATACCACCATGCCCCTTCCCCTCCCTTCACTTCCCTCTACCAAGAATAGAGTTACTTTATATTAGGCAACAATTCTTAAAACCTGGCTTTACATTGTAATCATGTGAGAATATTTAAAAGTTACTAACTTTTACATTTCACTGCTAGAGATTTGGATGTAATTCATTTGGGATGCAGACTAGGCAGTGGGATTTTTCTAATCTTCCCAGGTACTGGCAATGTGTGACAAAAATTAAGGGCTCCTCTCTAAGATAAAGCTTCTCAGAGTTTAACATGCATATGAATCACCTGGAAATCTTGATAAAAGGGAGATTGTGAGCCAGTAGGTCTGCTGTAGGGCCTAGGATTCTGCATTTCTAATAGGCTCTTAGATGGACCTCACTCTAAGAAGTTGGCCAATAGAAGTGTCCCACTGGTTTGGGAGAGGGTATTTTCTTAGCTTTCTTTGGGATTGGGGGTCCTTGACTTCCTACATCTGATTTCTAAACCACCTTCAATGCTGGTATGCATAATATACAATACCCCACTATCCCTGCTGGAAATTGTACATACTCTGACATTTTGAGCTCCTTGGTGGCAGCACCACCTGACAGCCATCACTTTGGCCATTACTGACTGAAGTGTGGTGTCTGCATGCTTACATGAACATATTATTGTAGTAGGTCCAGGTCCAGTTTTTGTTCCCAGAAGCCCTACAGCAATAGGTCCCAAATCCTTGTATACATCATACGACTTGGGGCTTATTAAAACACTTGGCTGTAGTCCACTTCAGTATTTCTGATTCAGTGAGGACAGAGAAGCCGAATTTCCATTAAATTCTCAGGAGATGTTCATGGTGCTGGTCCAAAAATCTAGAGGTCCTGGAGAGAAGAAAAGGAAGACATGCAATGGGCCTCTTGGCTTTGCTATATGGCCTTTTATTTTTTAACTGTAATATCTTGGGATTCTGGAAAAGATTAAAGAAAAGGGTTATTTTAAAGACAAAGTTGAATACTGCTGTTTTGTTGCCTTTAGCTCTTATTTCATGGAAATCAATGGAAAATGAAAATAAAATGCTAACACTAGTGATATGGAAGAAGGTATCAATTTAGTACAAATGAAACAAAGACAAATTATTCAGATCCTCTGTATGGAAAAAGAACCTTAAGCTATGTGCTCAATATGAAAGAAAGAATTAAAGAAAATACAACATATGCTGGAAATAAGTTGTTGATGACTGTTTAAAAGAGGAAGTGCAGTTAGGGATTTTATACTGTAGCAGTGCAGAAGTCTCTTTCCAGGAACTTGGCATGTACAAAATGGTAAGCTTTTCATTTAGAGTTTCTTCAGAGTTGAGCCTGAAGGAAATACTGTGAATGGTGCAGCAATTTCATCTCAGCTTATTGGACTGGATAGAAGTAATCCTACCATAAGGTGGGACGCATCATTCCATCTACACAGCTCAGAATCAATGGGGCCCTTCATTTTACATAGTAGGTGCGGAGAATGTACCTTGATAAATTGCCTATTTACTTTTAAGTAAAGTGGATTTTTAAACATGATGTGGGTAGCTGCCTGCTTTTGTATCTCCACTTTAAGAGTCATCTTGGAATAATAGAAACACCTGAACCAGAATAGCCTAAAGTGGAACTCACTTTTCCATTAGAACGTTAGTCACCTTTAAAAGTGATTATATTTTCTAAGGATAGGCAATGAATTTCAATGATGTTCTTTCTTCTACTTCCAACGCCCACCTAATTTAAAGTTTGGCAAAAGTCTAAGTGCATGGTTAGAAAGAAAAAAAGTACTACTTTTGCAAGGGACTTAAGGGCAAGCCGTGTGTGTGTGTGTGTGTGTGTGTGTGTGTGTGTGTGTGCGTGCGTGCGTGCTGGTGGTGGTGGTGGTGGTAGAGGTGGCTGCGCGGTGCAGGTCTCTAAACTGCAAACAAAACAAAAACCCAAAACAAAACAATAACAACCCACTCAGTGATCTGGGAAGAACTTTTAAAAAGCAAATTCTTACAGGTTTTAATAGGAACGAGCAGAACATAGAGTGCTGGTATTCCATTTTATTGTCAGTGGAAGGTTTGAACCAATATCAATTTTTTTTTCTTGGGCAACTTGAGTAATGATTATTACTCGAGGAACTGCTTTTTACAACGAACACACTTAAGAAGCAATGCAATTCATTGTGAGCTTCTGCGCGACCAGGCGCAGGGAAGGGTTGCTGGGCTGCCTGAGCGACCTACATTTGCTCAGTTGTCTCCACTACAAGAGATCAGCCAGCGTGCGTCCTCTTGGTAAAACTCTCTTCCCTTCTCTACATTCCGCCTGCCTCCCAGAGGCGTTGGTGCCAGGATCCTGGAGTCCAAGGCAGGCTGCGGGCACTCGTCCCTCCCGTTCACCCTTTCACCCCTCCTTCACCTCCGGAGTGCCACTCCGGGTGGCGCGGTTTTTCCGCCCACTCGGGAGGCTGTGCGGGCGAAGCCAGGAATCACAGAGCCTCCCCGCTACGGAGAGCTCTGGAATCTGCATCCTCTCCACCTCAGCCACTCTGCTGAGGCGTTGGGGGCTCGAAAGAAACAGGGGTTCTCCGAAGACACTCGACTTAGAAACGCAACCAGCCTCTAGGGAGATCTGAACTTGTCCTAGTCCGGTCCCTGTCCCTCTGCCTCTAGTCCAGGAGACACCTAGCAGCCTGACCAGCACCCGGAACGGAGAGCTAGAGCACTCAGCAGCGGATGCGGTGCGCAGCCTGGCAGCCGAGGGCATCCCCGCAGCTGGGGGCGGAAGATCAGGGAGCCTGGAAGGGTCTGCACCTCCTCTGCTCCACTCCCCCACCACGAAAATCCAGAGCTGAGACCGGCGCTGTGAGTGGCAGAACGGAGGGCGCGGCGCGGGCAGAGAGGGGCGGGCATGCGGACGCTGATTGGTGCGTGCTCGGGGGCGGGGAGCGCGGGGTGGGTACGGGGGCGGGGCCTGAATCAGGAGCTGGAGCTGCTGGAGCTGTGTGTGCACGGAGAGGAGTAGCGAGCAGCTGGAGCGGAGTTGGAGGAAGCTACGGCCCTGGCGAAGGCGGTGGACTAGGGGATCGGAGATTTAGCACTAGAATCGGGAACGGCCGGTGGGTCGGGGCTGGATCGGAGGTGCGTCGGAGCCGTGAGTTTAGGAGGCCGCTATAGCACCAGCCCAGCAGAGGAAGGAAGCCGGCCGGCGGGGAGGTAGGCGGCTGAGGCGGCGGGTCCGGGTGTGTGTGCTCGGGAGGGGGAGGTGGTGCGTGCGTGCGCGGCTGCCTCCGCTCTCTTCCTGTCACCAGCAGCCGCTTCTCCTTCTGCAGAGCCCAGCCGGGGGGAAGTGGGCCGGCTGCTGGTTCCACCGCCGTCCGCATCCTCCGGCCGCCAGGCAGCTTTCCCCGGCTAGTGGCCAGCGCCCTGCGTGCTCCCGGCCACCTCCTGGCTCACGTTTCCCCAGCCCTCCTCGGAGCCGGTTCTGCACGCCGCCGGGCGCGTTCGCCGCGGGAGTTGCCAGTGAGCTCGGGCTTCTCCTCCTTGCTCCCGTTGTCGCACGCTTCCGAGGGTCCCCCCTGTCGCCTTTGCAGTAGTTTCCTGGGGCCTTTCACTGGAGGAGAGCACCTTAACCGCTGCCTTTGCCTTAGCTGAAAGGAGCGCTCCCTTCCCTGCCGGCTCTTCAGCTGTAGCCAGGGTCGCTCCCTGCGCCTTTCCCTGGGCAGGCAGCGGTGGTCTCCGGAGCTCGCCCCTCAGCTCCCGCCCTCCGAAGTTTGCCTCCATCCTCTTCCGGGGTGGGGGAAGTGCGCCTCGGGGCGGTTGGTCGCTGGGGCCCTAACTCGGCTTCTAGTGCCGGCCAGGCTTGAGCAGGTTGTTTGAGGCTTATTTAGTGGGGTCTCGGTACAGCCCGGAAATCCAGCTTTTTGTAACGCAGGGCGAGACTGGAGGGACCTGCCCAGCAATATGGAGCCGGCCGCGAGAGCAAGCGAGCGTGCAAGCTGGAGCTAAAACATCGGGGGGAATTGTCTGGAAGCCACAGCTCGAATACTCACTTCCCAAGGGCAGAAACTGCCTGGCAGATCACGAGACAAAGAGAACAGACAAGCTATGGCCAGGCATCCCTGTACAGAAATGTATTTCGATAACCAGAATATGAACATAAAAATGCAAGGGTGTGAGCAGAATGGCTGTTACATGTTGAATGCAGAATGTGTAGGAATTGGATTTGGGGGAATTCTTCTTCAGGGCACTGTTAAATTCCGGAAAGGTCTCAGCCCCACCGTTAATTCCCGGCGGAGCAGTAGCGCTGTTGGTGTCCGAGTGTGAGTTTACTCTTTTTTGGGGGGTGGGGGCAGTTCATGACTTTAGGGTGTTTTTTTTCCCCCCTATTTTCCCTCCCCCTGTTCTTTTCCTCTTTGTCAGTGCGAAGTAGGAATGGATAAAGCAGTTCCGGGTTTTGAATGTAGCATGTGATTGTCATTTCAGTGTGATGAGTTTCAAGTTTAGTTGTTAGGCGGGATATTCACAAAGCTTATTGACCTAGGCTTTCTGTGAAATCATGTTTTAATATTTCATTAGCTTGTGTTACGTTTTGGCAGCCTTAAAAATGGTTAGTATTGGAGTAGGTAGGCAGGGTCATTTCTGACTCGGGTTATCAGTAATGGATCTTCAATGTATAAATCATTAGGAATTTGATTTCCGCACAAGAGAGCCACAAGCCCTTTTATCCTCGAAAAAGGAAAAAGCACCTTTCAAGCTGTACCTTTTGACAGATGACACTAATCTTGAAATAAACCATTTATAAGCAAGCAGAGTATATTGTTCCTATGTACAAAAGTTGCCAAAACTTTTCAAAATAAGTGTTTTGCTCATCACGAAGAAAATATCCTGAATAATTTGTGTGTGTGTGTGTGTGCGCGCGCGCGCGCGTGCGTGCCTCTAAAGTTTATTGGCTCAGAGTCAAATTTAAATTGGAAAGGACAGCAGAGGAAGCTCCAGGCTTTGCGGTGGGTAATGTCACTGTTGGATTCTTTAGCTTTTATACGCCAGTTGCTGGTAGAGTTAGTAGAGGGGTCATACTACTTTTTACATGGAAACGTATAGATCTTTAGGAGTTGTAGAAAGTTCTATCTATCTGATATTGGCTTTCAAACTGTTACGTCCATTTACTTTTAACTTTCATTTTTATTTGGAACCTGTTCTTAGTTGCATAACAGAACTCTGCAATGTACACTCTATTAATCTGTTTTATCTGTATTGCGTTTTTTTTTTTTACATCTGCAATGCTATATAGGCAATGTAAAAAGCATTTCACTTTCTATTGATTAAATATATCATTTTCTTTAGCGATTTCTTGAGTTTAATACATTTACAGTGTAAAATTGGTTTGAGGAAACTAAAGTGGTACAATAAGTTATAGGGTTATATATTTCACTTATTGGTGGTAATAATGATAGTATGCATTTATTTTCTGGAAATATTGATTCCACCTAAGCTGATTTTTGGAGGGCTTTGAATCCTAAGGGTAAACCTATTCAACTTACTCAAACTTTGTACTGTTAAAAGTGTTAGCCATTCCTTTAGTGAAAATTTTCCATGAATACCATGTAATTTTTAGGTTGGTATGTTGATTTAAAATACCACCCCCCCACACACCATTTTTTTAACCTCCTAGGTAGGGTAGTTCAGGGAGTTTTGTAAAAAAGCATCCACTTTGAAAGATTGTCCACATGGTCATCTAAAATGGGAACAAATCTAGTTCATCTTTTACCATATTTGCATTTTGTGATTTGCAAGATGTCCTTTGTTGAATAAAGAGATGGTGAGTGAGCAAGTAGAAAATAACAAGCCGAGCTGATGTTTGCATGAGTTCTTACTTTTAATTCTCTAATATTTAATCCAATGCAGAAGAAATGAGAAGTGCTTAAATATCAGTATGTTATATGTTTTAGACATGCTGACCACAGAGCTCTCTCGCAGGGCCCAGGGTTTTGCCAGCAGAGACAAGAACATCAAGTATCAAAGTGAAAGCCTGGAAGACTAGCATGTTATTTATGAGTGGAAGGCATTATCAATTTTGCTTTCACTTTATAAAGCATAATATAAATTATATCAAACTTTTCAATTAAAAACCTAGGTTAACTTTTACAGTATTCATAGTATGAATGCATTATGTCTCTAGTCTCGTCCAACTATACCCTAATCATCCTAATGTAATTGCTTGTCACAGTTCTGCCAATAATGTTGTTGAAATTACTTGCCTAAAAGAGTGACTATTAAAGACCACTTCATGTACGCTAGACCAAATGAACTGAAAAATAGACTATGTAATTACTTATAAACATCTGTTTTAGCCTATGTTAGGTTTTTGTTTTGTGAAAGTCTAGAGTACAATGAGTGTAATACAGTTTTTACTTAAAAAAAAAAAAAAAAAAAGTCTACTATAAGGACATCTTTGGAGATTTTCCTCTGCCAGCATTATTTTCCTTAAAGTAAGTCAAGTAAGTACTCATAGATACCTGTAGTCAGAATCGTTTTCAGGTTAATGATCCAAAGAGTTTGGAAGTCACAGGAGTTTGGCCAAGTGTGAAGAGGCTCCACCAGTGGGTGTAGTCAGTTGGTAAAGCCCAGGTGCGTGGCTGTTGGCTGTGCCTTGCTCCTTGCCTTCCTCCCAGGATGCCTCAGTGGTCTCCATCTGGGGCTTAGTCCTAGAAACTGGGGCTCTACCAGAGGACTCAGCTGCCTTCAGTTCCTAGGGGGTTGCATTGCGGGGTTCATTTTTTCTCTTTGAAGATAGCCCAGGGAGCAGCCACCAAACCCTGTTGGAGATAAGTACTTACTCTTTCTAACTTTCACCCCTCCTTATCCCCCCCCCCCCAACACACATATACCCACACACACACTCCCAGCCTCTCCCAAGTCTCCTTGGCCCTGACCTCTACAGCGCCACCCAAAACCTCAGGTAGGGAGAGAACTACTTGGGCAAAGTCCATATGCAGGCTTTATCCACCTATCTATCTGTTTACAGCAGAAAGTTTTATTTTAGCTAGCTTCAGGATTCATTTAGAACTGTTTGCAGCGTTTAGAGGCACTGCAAAAGAAAATTCCTGGCTAATGTCTGTTCTGTTTTAAATATGAGTTGTAAAAATGGCAGTAACGTTCAATGCTAAGAGTACTAGTAGTACTATTAACTAACAATAGAAATGTTAATACTATTTCTACAATTTACTTTGTAACTTAAAGCACATTATTTAACTCTTCTCAATTATTTTCTCATCTGAAAAATGGGGATGACAAGTGTAACTAGGGTGGTTACAAGGGTTAAATGAGTTATTACACGTAAAACTCTTAAGAACTGGGCCTGGTGCACATAGTAAGTACTGATCTGGTGTTAATTGTATTAAGCTTTTATTGTCAGGCACAGAGCTCCATGCTTTGTATATGTGATTTCCTTTAGTACTCATAATGACCCTAGGAGGTATAAGTTTGCTTATTTTTTTTTCTTCCGTACAGGTGATAAAACTGTTCCAAAGAGAGATTTCAGTGACTTTCCCAAGATTATGTATTTAGGCACTGACAGGGGCAGCTGCCTCTATTTGCAAATTCTTGCTAAGAATTTTGAGGAATGACTTTTTTTTTTTTTTTTTTTTTTTGACAAAAAGAGGGACTTAGGTCATCTCTGTTAGTCCTCTCTTTCCATGGCCACTTCCTCAGTCATTCTCTACTGTGATGATGCAGAGAACCAGACAGATTGGCCTGCTGGCCTTTTCTCCATGAGGGAATCTGTCCCTCGTGTCCTGTAAGTTGCATTGCCCTTTCTCTCCTGATGACCATGGAATATATAAGGGCTGTGGTCCTCTGGATTGTAGTTCCTCTCTCCTCTGTTCTTCTTCAGGGGCACCCATCGCTGTCACAGCTTTCTGAAGAGCCTCATTTCCCTATTATATCACCTGGGCAGGTGCTGTCTGCTTGTAAAGGGCTTGTGGGCGGCACTTAAAACCTACACGACTTGCTTAACCACATCAACCCATAGTGGGGCAGCAGGCAGCATGTTGTCATTAGTGGGTGATTTTTGAAAACGAGTTGAAATATTTAAAGTCTATAACTTTGGGCTTAGACTGAGCCCATCATTTTCGTTCTATTTTAATAGAGATAAAATTCACCCTAAGATCATCATTTTAAATCAAAGGTACCCTACCACTATGTTTGCTAGGATATTTGGTTTTTATCATGATTTCCAAAAATTTGAAAAGTAGAAAGAATTTTTAAATAATGATTTAAAAAGACTGTATGAGTTGAGATGGGAGGTTCTTTCACACTTGGAGCTAGAGCAGTGAGGGGGGAAAATGGAATATAGGGTGGTGAGGTTGACAGCCCAGGAACCCCTGTACCCTCCTTGCCTCTATGAAAAATCCATTTTGTGTCATCACCCAATGCCAAACTGCTAATTGCATCACAGGATGGAATCACATGACTAGAACATTCCCAATTTATTTAATATGATGTTAGAATATCCTTTAAAACGTTTTTGGTTTTTATTGGTGCATTATAATCATAATGGTGGAATGTGTTGTTACATATTTATACATGAATATAACATAATTTGGTCAGTTTCATTCCCCAGCACCTCCCTTTTCCCTCCCCTAAAAATATCCTTTATTCCTGTTTCCCCAACAAACTTTCCAAATCCTGTCTTCCATAAAAGGGTAGTGAAGTAAGTCAACAAAATTAGAATTGCTCATTTGTTGTTTTTTTTTTTTTTTTTTTTTTTGTCATAATGCCTTCAGGTTATAGGGTTAAACTGAAAATCTGTTTTTCAAGCAGTTGTATGTTAAGCAGTCATAGATTGCTATTTATCAGGCATCAGAAACAATTTTATCTTGAGAAACAAAGAGAATTGCTCAGTATATTAGCAGAGAAAGAATATATACTTCCCATTAATGGGATTGCAAGCAGTTAAAAGGGTTAAAAGACTAAGTAAAATAATCCCCTTAAAGGAAAATTTGAATTGTTGCATATAATGTTATACAAGAGTAAGTTAATTTGTTATTTGTTCAGAGGATTCCATTATACCTTTTGTTACAGTAACTTATGCATGCATTAGCTTGGAACTTCTATCATAAAACTGCCTGCATTATTGAAAATAATAAATTGTAGATGATGAATATCCACATATAAAAACCTTTAACTACATGAATTATTAGGTTGGATTCGGCGCAAATAGTTCAGTGAACAGGTGTCTGTAGTCGAAGAGAATGGAAGCATAATTTGGTGAATATGGAAAAGATATATTCTGTCAGTCTGGGTAGTTAGGGCCCTAAATTGATCTCAGGAGGGTTACACAGGTACTGCTAAATGCCTAAGGCTATTGTGGCTCCTGCAATCCTGGGGAGAATTTGAGGGTGCAAGACAAGAGAACTTGCCAGTCCTCTGGATGTGACAATCCTCGTGACTCTGGATTAATGCTTCACATACCCCATAGGGAGGATCTGAGTTGTTAGAAATTGTGCAATTGGGGCCCAGGAGTGTGGCAGGAGGCAAAGATGCCAAGAAGGCTACTGGTGGCAAAAGCTAAACTCACAGAGTGAAATGGGCAGCCTTCCAGAAGTGGTAGGCCCAGGACTCTTTTATTTGCTAGTTTATGGACTTTGCAAGCAAGGATGCATTTTAATGAAGTCTTTATGAAGAAAATTTGCATGGCAGGGATGCTGCATCTTGGATTTGGAGGAACTGCTGCCCAGTTATAATGACTTCTTTTTGTGCAGGTGCGTGAGAGCCAAACACTATCAACAAGGCTGCTCTCTGGAAAGTAAAGGCAGATGTTCAAGGTTAGTTTGAGAGACCAGCTTGGGCAGGCAAAGAATCATTGGCACCACTGACATATCTGGACTGCCCTTGATTATCCAAGCAAATTGAGTTCAGGCAGTGGGTTTTGGGGGGGTTAAAAGTGGGGACTGTAGAACCAGACTACCTGAATCTTTATTTAGTTTCCATTTCTCAGTTGCTGATTGTAATCACGGTCAATGTTGTGCACTTAAGTTTCCTCATATATAAAGTGAGACAATTGGTAGTGCCTACCTTATATGGTTATCATGAGGATCAAATGGGTTGATACACACATAACTCCCAATAAAAAATAGATGATGATGTTGGTGATGACAATGACAATCATTAAAATGGACATGGCAGTCAGGAGAAAGTGTACAGTGTGCAGTCAGGTAGAGGTGTCTACTGCCTCCTCCCAGCTCAGGACTCTGAACCTTACCACCAAGTAATCAAGTCCCTGCCCCCCAAAATGGCTCATCTATTCTCAGTCATCTTTTACAATGTTGCCCTCAGACCACTTAGCTGGCACTGGATCATGGCTGAGTTGATCTTCCTGGTTATGATTGTAGACTCTCTGAAGACAGGAGTCATAGAAGAACCGGGGTTCCTTTATCATGCTGGGACCCAGAGTCCTGCAGAGGCTTCTTTCCCCCTTATGCAGAAAGTGAGGTTCTTCTGACAAGTGGCAAGGAGAAGAGCACATAGAAACCTCTAGGTCTGTGGCACTCAGAGCCAGGAGGGCTTCCTTGGAGTTTAGCCTCTTTACGGTCATTAGGTTCCTCAGGGTTCTTTTGCCCTTTGCACAGATTTACCCTCAGGCATACCCAAGCACAGTTTTCAGGTCTGTAAAACCTTGAAAAGACATGGAACTTTTTCTTACTGAAGTGTCCCCCAGCAAGGAACATGCATAACTACAGAGTGTTGGGACTGGGACTTGGTTGACAGTTGTGGGGTGTCGGGGGATTGCTAGGCTTCCTGTTCTGTATGAATCCCACCGAACTGGCCCCCTGGGTGACTGAAATTGAGGAAGTGCTAGGCAGCAGCTGGCATAAAGATCTATCCAGCTTACTGGTTTAATTTTTTTTCTTTTTTCTTTTCCTCCAAAAAGACATACGTTGCCAGGAAAAGCTAACAAAAATTTCAAGGCAGATTTGGAGGAATTAAATTATTCTTAGGCCTATTGCCTGGTTTCTAAGCATTTAGGGATATGTAAATTTTCACGTTCTTTAGCGTTCTGTGTCTCTTTTGTTCATAGTACATTAGTACTAAAAATGAAATTTGCTAGTTCTACATTTTTGCGTGAATTTATGCAATAAGTATTTAATTTGATTCCGGATCTTTTGAAAAGAGAGGTTTTCTTCAAATGGATAATATAGCTTGTTTTTCTCATATGCTCCACTGGTTGCATTAATTTTTTTCTCTGTTGACTAAAATATAAAATAGAGTACTATTCCAAATTAATATTCTTGCTCCACAAAGACTTCCAGTGTTTGTTTTTGCTTCCTTAAATATGTGACTCTCCTAAGAGTGTTATTGTATTACAACTAAGAGGCTTTAACCATGTAACGTTGACTACTTTATCCTTCTGAATGCAGCATAACAATCTGTGATTAGATTTTGCTTCTTAAGATACCTATGCTGGGGTGCATCTATAATATTGAACTTCTCAAGTGTTTCACTCTTCAACAAGTATAAAAGCTGTCTTTGCTTTCACACCCTGAAGTTGTGTGGGTATTGTTTTATTGCTTTATTGTGCAGCCAGCTTGTCAGAGGCCTTTAGGTTGCTTTTGCTCTTTATAATAAAGATAACTGAGGAGTGGAGTGTGATGTGTTTGTGTGTGTGCAAGCTGTCCTATCAGACATCTAATCTGACTTTCTAATTCTCTAACTTATAGTCTTTGCCTTTTCAATTGTTCTGCCATCCCTATGCCTTAAAGCAAAAAGTAAAAGAAAAATATTTCCATTACCCATTTCTCTGTCCATGAAGCCATCTTTCCAGAATCCTTTGCAGCAACTATTACTACTACTTCTGATTTCTTAACTCCTTAAAATCTAATCACTGTCTTTACTGCTGACCTAGGATCTGCTTTCTAAAAAGTCTATGATGGTTGCATGATAAGCACAGCCCCCAATTATCCAGCCTTGGCTCATTGTCCCATGTGGGTGCTTCAGCAGGACTTTGTTGTAGGGGAATCACCTATTCCTACCTGATCCTTGTCCTTTGTTTCTGGGACATTGCATTGTCTCTAAACCTTGACTTTTTTTCCTCAGAGTTATTGAATCCCAATATTTTGTCCTCAGATCATTTTTTAACTTTTAATTTTTAAAATTATTGATTGATTGGTTTAATTTTTGGTAAGTGTCAATTCATTTATTGTCTTGCCTTGTTTACAGCTGATTACCAAATCTCTAGTCCCTTCTCCTGAGTCACAGCCCAGGCTTTCAGCAAGCCACTGGCACACCTGCAGGTGGATGCCCACATTCCCATAAGCCCATTGAGTCTCCTGGCTTCCTTCTGCTTGATATTAGTGCAAAATTCTCAGTAATGCAGAATCAGGCACCCTTTCTCCTCTTTTTCTTGCTCCCCATGTAAGCATTGTCACCCCTACACATTCTTACCCCATGGTGTTTCTTACTTCACACCTCCCTTTTCACACCTTCTGCTGCTTCCTTGGTTGGTGCCTTGGTGGCTGCTTTCTCAGACTGCTGCAACACACCTTTCGCAGTTTGCCTCACCTCTGTTTTCTCTCCATGCCATTCCCTCCCACGCACTGTGGTTAGTTAGGGATTCCTCAAATGCAGCCTGATCCCATTGGTCCCTTTTCCCATGCCCCCTCAGTGCTTCCTATTCCACATGGCGTTACTGAATTACTCACAAACTCAACACAGGCATGCATGCATGATGTCAGACGGTTCAATCTGCCTTTCTAACCCTGTTCCACTGTTCCTTCTCTGACTTTGTATGAACCAGACCGTCTGTTCTAACTCTGCCTGTTATATAACATTTACCTAATTGCTTCTGTACCCAGGATCATGCCACACATTCCATTCTGTCTTTAGAATCCTGCAATTAGATGTGGTCTCTCCCTCACCTGAACCCTGCAGCGTTTAGTGTCTGCCTCTCTTTTGGCATTTACCTAGTGTTTTGGTTCCTTGTGTACCAGTCTTATCTCTGAGACATTGCCACCCGCCAACACTCCTCCTGCTCCTGCCCAGTGTTCTTAGAAGGCAAGGCTCTTACTAATCTTCCTTACGTGTACTGTGTCAGGCAGCAGCACCCTGGCCTGTGTAGGTCTGCCAGCTCTATTAAGTACTTGTTGAATGGAAGTAGAAATTCAAATGCACACAGATGGCAAAGTGTGATGTTCATTCATAAGTCTTGTTTCTCCTTCACTAGGTGAAGCTGAGTGTGGAGTGCGACAGTGAAATCAGACGACAGATGGACAGTGTGACAGGAGCAGCAGAGAGGATTGGGCCTCGCTGTGAGAGTCAGCCTGGAGTCAATGTGTTGACAAGTTGCTGAAAAGGAAGCAGGCAGGACTGTGGCACACAGAGGAAGCGGAGCCCTGTCTTCAGTCACACCATTGATGGAGGACAGATGGACAGCCGAATGGCCAGTCAGCTCTCCTAGTAAACCTTTGGAGAGTAGTCCTTTGTCCTCTGCTGGACACCTATTAGGATTTTTAACACACTCTCTGAATTCATTTTCCATTAAAACGTAAAATTAGACGACAGTGCACAGCCGGACGCATCTGTTGCATGGTAACAGATCAGCAAACATGAGTGCGGAAGGGTACCAGTACAGAGCGCTGTATGACTATAAGAAAGAGAGGGAAGAAGACATTGACTTGCACCTGGGTGATATTTTGACTGTGAATAAAGGATCTTTAGTAGCGCATGGATTCAGTGATGGACAGGAAGCCCGGCCTGAAGACATTGGGTGGTTAAATGGCTATAATGAAACCACCGGGGAGAGGGGAGACTTCCCGGGAACTTATGTTGAATATATTGGAAGGAAAAAAATCTCACCTCCTACTCCAAAACCCCGGCCACCTCGACCCCTTCCTGTTGCACCAGGTTCTTCAAAAACTGAAGCAGACAATGAGCAACAAGGTGAGCATCAATGGGTACTTGTTTAATGTCCTCTACCTTCTCCTCTTTTTTTTTTTTTTTTTTTTGCAAAGTCTTAGGTTTGGACTGGGCTGCTATGCTTTGGACAGAAGTAGTCATCTGGTAACTTTATCTGAACTGATATATGGTGTGTACAAGAAGCTTGGTGAGCCATGACATGGCTAGAAGTTTGTATCTGTGGGCTTAGGAATTGTTATAAAAACAGGGAGATGGTGTGTGAGACCTGTTCAGTGAGTATCTGTAAGCACTATTTTAAAGTTTCCATTGAATTAAATACTTACTGTATTCTTACTCTTGTAATTGGTATTATGTATCTAAATAATCACTTTGGGAAAATAGACAGTAAGTCTAATTAAGTATGTTTAATATTAAATGATTTGCATGAAAGAAAATAAGTTGTAAAATGACCACAGAACTCAGTAAAGAAAGACCATTGTTTTCCTAACCCCATATCTGCCTCTCAGTTCCCTGAGAACACTGTGTCTTAGGATAAACCCAGGTCCTTGGAGTTAGCATAAAATAAAAGGGTTTTTCTTCCCTTGTTCACAACATCACTTGTAGCATTAATGCCTAGAGTTCACTTGGCCCTGATGAGGGGAAAACAAAATTCACTGGGTACTTTTCTTAAAGGGAAAACCTCCTTGATTCAAAACCCTCTTACTATTTACTGGAGATGGTCCACACTTGAGTTTGGTGCACAGCTGCTAGTTTAGGATTTTCTTCTGCTCAGTTTCTCATTGAGATAAGCCTTATGCTCAGCTTTTCTGTTATCAGTTTTGTCAAATACTGGTTTCTCACTAGTAAACCTCAAGCATTTTTCTTTTCTTCTTTTTTTTTTTTTAATCTCTGAGACTAAGAAAGTCATGGGAAGGTGCCTGTAAAACAGGCAAAATGGACTTGCTTGGTTATGTATTGAGTAGACCTGATTGTAGCATCTCTGGAGATTTCTGAAAGCAGTTCTGATACTATTTATGTATTATGCTTTCTTTAATGTTAGCTTATTCTTACACAAATGAATGAGATAACAAGAATAAAGATGCAGAATGCAAGTAGAAGAGCTGCCTTTTAGCATTGGGTAATAGAATTGTGTGAAAGACAAAGAATTTTTTTTCCTCTCCCACTAGACCCAAAAGGGATATTTGTTTTATAAATGTTATACTAAACTTTATAATATTACTCAAATAATATTTTTATCATAAAGTTAAAAAAGCAAAAGTTAAATTTTCTTTGCAGGTGAATCAGAAAACCTTGATCTGTGCTTATATGTGTAATTTTGTCAACCATTGCATTTCTTGCAGTTCCATTTAGCAGAGTGAAGACAAATACATAATAGGATTTCTCCACCAAATTACATGTTTTTAATTTGGCTTTTTATTTTTGTAAGTTAGAAACACTTCCTTAAGTAGGCTCATTCCCAAGGAAAAAGTGATTTAATTTGTCTCAAAATACAAAGGGTTGCAGCATCATAAACACATCTCAGTTGAATCAGGAAAAATGATTTAAAAGGTGGAGTAAGGGTATCTTGTCAAGATTAGTGACAAAAAGATTTTGTAAAAATAGTTTCTAAACAAAATTGCATTTGATGACTGCCATTAGGTTTAAGTTTGCTTAGATATAATATTCAGAAAAGCAAGTCTTTTTATAAGAAAAATGATTTTCTCTTTTTAGGAGCTAAACTATTTTATAATGCTTGCTTCTTTATGTGGTGACAATTGAGATTTTTAACAGCTTTGTCATTTTTCTTTTTAATACATGGAAAGATAGAGTAAAATGAAAAATTTTAGTAGAATTCAAGAAAGAGATCCATGATAAGTATGCGCATGAAAGTATTAGAGCCTGAATATAAATGAGAAATTAGGAATAACTGAAAGGTTGAAAAGGCAGTGTAGGTGGGTTATGTGGAGCGTATTATACTAAACGTTCGATTTTCTAGAAATGTTAGTCTCGTATTCTTATCTAAATGTGATTCCTGTGAAGTGAGAATTCAATAACTCCCATGAGTTGCATGTTAAATTGATATGGATAGGAGTTGTAAGGACAAATTCTGTGTGCTGGAACCTGTGAGGCTCTGGTTTCTTTTGCCTAAGTGCATATTTATTTGAAAAGCTTTTGTAGTGAAAAATTGCGTGATGGCAAGAAGGGAGAATTCTTTTCTTACAGTGTTTGAATTCTTTAGTTTTTTTTTTTTTTAACTCTCTCCACCTGACTTAGCCTGTTTTTCATGTTTGACTGTGTTTATTTCATTTAACTTGCTCCCTTTCCCACTTAGGTCTAAGAACCACATAAAATTCTCATTTAGACCACTGGCACAGTCTTTATCAGACCCTGAGGTAAGATTGAGGGTCTCAGACCAGTCTGTAGCTAATAATCATTTGTCTCTTGTATGTTGCCACACCTTCTCTCCCCCATCCTCTCTCTCTCTCTTTTATTTTCCTCTTTTTTGGAGATTGGGTTTCAGTATGTTGGTCTCCATCTCCTGAGTTCAAGTGATCCTCCTACCTCAGCCCCCTAGTAGCTACTGTGGGCATGCATACCACCATGCCTGGCTATATTCTGTTTTTTTTTTTTTTTTTTTTTTTTTTTTAAGTTGTCATTAGACTCTGGTCAGAAGTAGACTCAGGGTCTACGGGTTTAGTTTAGTGGTAGAGCACTTGCCTAGGTTGCACAGGCCCCAGGTTCAAACCCTGGTACTATATACACCCACACACAAACACACACACAACTCTGAGATGTTCCTCCTATACAATGTTATCCACTTTTCTATTTTCCTTGTATGCATATTCCTAGAAATAAAGCTGTAAAGTCTGACTCTTTTTGGTGAAAGGGGAGGGAAGAAAGTTAAAAAAAAGAAAGAAAGAAAATTCAACATCTGATAAACAGCTCCTCTCAGGAAAATGTATTTTCTGTCAATACATTTTGCAGACTGTTATTTAAGAAGACCTGTCCTATACATTAAACGAGTTTATTTACTGTATTCTTTTGGGTTCGGGGCCTTAAATTCATTCAGTAAACATGAACTGAGTTCCTATTTTGTGTTAGAAAGCAATGATAAAAGATGAAACCAAGACATCTGTCCTATCTAGTCTCTTCCCCACCTCATGGCTAGGCTTTGTCACCTGTCATGGTGCCTAACCCAGGCATCCAGGTTGCTGTCCCACTCTTACTTCTTTGTTTAGATCTTATAGGAACTGGCCGCACCCACCTTCTGCTTCTGCAAGGTGTTTAATGGCTAACCTACTGTGTAATTTTCTGCATTTGTTGTTTATTGTCTCTCCCTTTGTGCTGGGCATGCAAGGTGTATGTTAGTGTCCTAAGGGGAGGCATGCTGTCAAAGGTGGTCCTCTGGCTCTGCCGCAGCTGTTTGGATTCTGGCATTACATTCCCATACATTCAGCCCTTCAGGAACTGGGGTCTTGTGCTTCCTCTTGTACACAGTGGAAGGAATCAGGTGGAAGTGAGAATTAGGGAAGGGGGAATGAAACTGTGTTCCTCTCATGTGTCTGTTGGAGCTGTTTCTCAGGACAGCCATTCTAACACAAACTTTGAAATCCTTTCATTAAAGTCATGCTATTGTAGCCTCTGTAGGCTAGTGAATTTCTGTGATCATGTTAGTTTGTGTAAAGTGTGGACATCTGCTAACTAGATAGGTCATCTATGAGCTGGAGTTCATAACTGCACCATCCATGACCCCCACACCCCTTCCCCAGCTCCCACAGCAGACTCTGGACAGTGGGTCCCAGTTGGTTTCACATATAAAGCAAAAAAGCATGCTCTTGACGTGGCCTATTTTAAATTTTGAACAAAATCCCTTCTAAACAAAAAAAAAAAAAAAAAAAAAAAAAAAAGAAAGAAAGAAAATAGCCTGCAGTTGGTGTTTGTTTTCATGGTTTCCTAAGGCATGTTATTCTTACATTTTCCACACTCTGCATTTGAGTGTCCTCCATGATTATCACTCCTTGTCTAGAAAGCCAGGCTGTAATAGATCACATAAATTGATTACACTGTACAGAGGTCACAGAAAATAGTGACCTGATCCCAAATGACACACATTGGCTGGGTCCCGTGGCCATAACATATGGCTCTTTCCTTGAGACAATGAAAATAGTGTCCGGGCAAGTGATTTGCCTTGCTGCATGAATCCTTGCCTGCACAAATTCTGTTTTATTTTCAGAGTATGCCTTCCTCTAACTCTCTCCACTTTCCCTCCTCATTAAGTAGGGCTTCATGGTGAAGTTGGAGGACTATCTGGTTAAACATGTGACTCTTGGTGCTGTCTGTCCATTCTGTTCTTATGAGAAAGTGGGACTAGTTACAGGATCTTTGCACACAGGGACCTTGAGCCCCATCTCTTAACTTATGACCAACCAGAAAACCCTGTCAGTACTTTATATTTTTCACCTAGGTGTGAAAATTTGTTTTTGCCATCTCTGTTCTAGTAGGAAATGAAATATATTTCTGAAAGATACTATCAAATTACTTGATTAAAAGAGTGGGTCTGGAAAAAGCAAATGTAATCATTATTTTTGATAGAATCAGATGACCCTAATCACTTCGGTTGTGATCAGAGAATGTATTGCTCATTTATTAAGTTTGCCTTATAACACAGATCCCCCTTGCATGACCATCAGTATTTATATTCTTGTTACTGAGTTCTTCATTCGTTAGAAGTCATTGTTTTTGCTGGAAATGTGTACAAGGAGGGAAGGTTACCTCAATTAATCATTTGTCTATCCACAGTTATTTAAAAAGAAAATTGACAACAAGAATAAGAACTCCCAACTTGCCTGTCTTTTAGAGAGAGGGCTCTGTCCCTGAAATGACTTAACCATGTTAAGAATTTACAGTCAGAACCTTAGGGGCCTATGAGTCAGGCAGGTCTGCCCTGGGTATTCCCAGGGAAGTGAGGAAGGCTTGCCCCCTCCCTCTGCAGGATGTTATTCAAAAGGAAGGCCTATTTCTCTCTTCCCTGGAGCAGTGGTGACAGTTGGGCCCAGCCTGATGTTATTTGAGGAGAAACTTTCTGCCAGGTTACTGTGACCTATGTCCTTTAGAGTCACAGGTGGATGTAGACAAATCACATTTTCTCTACTTAAGTAAGATCCAGTACCTCCCTTTTCCATGATTTGCTTTTCATGGTTTTCAATTATCTGAGGTTGACTGAGGTCTGTAAACATCACTGAACAATTAGATATTTTGAGAGAGAGATAACACATTCACATAACTTTTATTATAGTATATTGTTAAAATTATTCTGTCCTTTTTATTGTTGTTAATCTCTTACTGTGCCTAAGTTATAAGTTAAACCTTAATCAGGAATGTATGTTTAAGCAGAAAATAGTAAATATAGGGTTTGATATTATGTGTGGTTTCAGGCATCTACTGAGGCTATTAGAATGTATTAGAAGATTCTTTGGTTATAGCTTGTAGACACTTATGTGTTTTGATTTTTTCCAAAGTAGGTAAAGAACTCTGTGTTCATATCTTTATATTCTGAATGAAGCCCTCAGTCCTCAAACAATTTAGGTGAAGGAGCCTGTTTTGTTTACTAGTAACTGAGTTGACATTGCTGTTCTAATAAAACTCCCTTTGTCTTAAAAGCATCCGATAGGCTGAAAAAGTTTTTAAGCTTAGTTGTCAGTACCTTCTTAGATAAATTTGATGTCAATTACTTTTGATTTCTAGGTGTATCAAACAGGAGGGATTCTGATATATAACCATTTCTTCAAGAAGTCTTAAATTTTTGAAAATAAACATTAGAATCTGAAATTCAGCAAGAAATGGTGCCATGCATCTGCTAAGTGGCATCCAAACGGGGAATTTTTTTTTAATTTGACCAAAAAATCAGAATTGTTATTGTTTCAGTTTTTCTTTTTTTTCCCCTGAGGTCTTCCAACTTATTTTTAAACTTTACTTTTTGTTTACTAAAAACAGCAGTCAGCCTACAAGCCGTAGTTTATAGATTTGATTTTTTTCCACATTTCTTATTGGTACATTGTAATTGTACGTAATGGTGGGATTTGTTGTTACATATTAGTAGATGCACATAAGAAAGGGGAAGAATTTTGTGCCTATGACAAATAATAATGCATAATACATTATGCCACATACACATCCATATTTTTATTAGTAAAAAGAAAAAACAAATGTTAGCAGTACAACTGGCTATTGTTTATATGTGTTTCTTTGTTCTTAACAAATTTTCATGAGCAAGAATGTAAAATTAGTCAAATGACTGAGATGGGAGAAAATAACTAGAAATAAGCATAATTGCATGGTGGATACTATATTGTGAGATCTTGATTGAGTTAATAGCATTTAATATTGAAGCAGTTTTTAGACTCTCAATAAGACTAATCAAAGTAGAGTACAAATTTAACTAGAAACTGGTTCTGTTTCAAGTACTTGGGTAAAATTTCTCTCAAATTTCAAATTAGTTATTTAACAATATAGTCAGAATGCTTTATAAATGTATTATTTCTGCTTAAAATTTATGTAAAAGGCCATGATATTATGTTTCTACTATGGAAGTAGAAATATTGCTAAAATGTAATGTTGGAACTAAAAATAAAACATACATAGTAGAATGAAACAGACATTATTACCTTATGTACATATATAACTATATGACCAGTGGGATTCTACATCATGTACATCCAAAAGAATGAGAAATTATATTGCATCTATGTATGGTGTATGTATGGTCATGTATAACTAATTAGAACAAATTTAAAAAACATACATTGTGATACAATGCATAACATTGTATACATTGTTAAAATATAACTTTGCCATTAAAAACAACAAGCAGCAGATCTTTCTGTTTAATTATGTATACATAACTTTTTCCCAGTGGCTTTATGCCATCCCAAGTTTGGCTGTCATTTTTAGGAATACCTTCTCTAGATTATTTCTTGCTTGGAGGCGTTTGCAGTGTGTTCGTATTCATCCATTTATCTATTCTCAGTTGGTAGCATGTATTATGTAATACCTGTAGATTAATCTGTCCTGTCAGTTTGATGCATGTTGAAGGTCTGACTGTGAATTTATTACAGTATTTGTCAGACTTTTTAATTTGTTGATCAAATTTGATATCCAAGATAGAAAAGAATATAGGCGTAAAAGAAATGTAAATTTTTGTGATATATTTTTGGAGTCATAAATTCCACCCTGCTTTTGTATCCTATATATCCCTTAACAGTTCTAATCCCAGTGTTCTGTAATTGTCAAATAAAAAGCCAGATACTGCCTTCTGATTTTTGTCTGTTTTAGTTTTACCCTTCCCTTTCCTACTCACAGGGATTGTGAAAGAAGTAAAACTCAGAAAAGTATAAGTTTTCATTAGTAGTATTTCCCCAGTAATGAAACCTTGAAGTCCTCTGTAGTGGGATAAAGGGAATATAGTGAGATTCGTGAGAATGTAGTGAGAGCAATGAGTTAGGATGGTTGGAAAGATGTGTCATATGACCCGCATTGCAATATCTGATTGGAGGCTAGTCTGGGATTATTTGAGAATATTGCTACTAGTGATGTTGTAACCAACGGGTACCAAGTTTTTTCAAATCAACATCATGTATGATTTTAAGGTATGTTTCACCAATATGAATATTTATGCTCTACCCCTCTTGAAGGGCACTCAGCAAATACTGACATCATCATCTGTTTGAGACTCTTCCAGTTCCAATTCACATGTAGCAGTACAAGAGTGAATTAAAAGATATTCATGGGATGCCTGTTTGTACTGCATCTGTGCAGTAGAACTAAATTCACTGACATGATATATACTCAGACATTCCTAGGAATGTGTTTGGTGTTTTTTTTGTTTGTTTGTTTTTAAATCTTCCAAGGTCAGTAGAGGGCAATGATTATAGCATTTGTTTATTCAGAGTATCAAGCTTTGTTTATTCAGACTTCTTCAAATCCACCTAAGAGGTAGCATGTTAACATAGGCATTAGCAAAACTGTATGATAAAGCCAGTGTGACTGTCTTGGGTTGTCATTGTGATTTTCAAAACTTACCCCTGAATGGGAAAACCCACATAATGCTCTCAGACTCAGCACATGGAACCAGTACCACAGCAAGAAAAAGGAGGTATTAGTTTCATTTTGCTCCTGGTGTTTGGTAAATGCAGTTTTCAAAATTACTTAAGGGTGTTAATAAGACACTAATTTTGTAATACTAATTGTTGTAATAATAAGCTGTAAATTATTTAACTATTGTGAATCTACACTGAATGTGACTGGTTTTATTTTTACCCTATATATATATATATTTTTTTTTTTTTTCTTTTTCTGTCTCTCCCACCTCCACCCCCCACTTCGCCTGAAGTTGAACCAAGGGTCTCATATATGCCAGTCAAGTGCTCAACTACTCAGCTACATCCCCAGCCCCAAAATAATTCTTAATATTAAAGCACATTTCTTCTTTATCAGAAAGTAGTCATTTCTCACTACTGTGTCCCAACTATAGAAAACATTATTAAATATTTTGTCATTATTAATTTTTAATTTTAAAGTTTTTTACAACACTACTAACATGTGTTACCATGCTTTCTTAGTTATCAAAAATAAACTTTTTTCATCTTTGAAGAAAAAGCATTTAAAGAGGTTAGAGTGCTATGACTTTATTGCTAAAATAATACTGGATATCTACTGAGTACCAAGAGATGAGATATGATTTTGTCAGAACCTATTACCGTTATTGTCCCATACTTCCCTATAAATCTATTTTCATGCTGAAAATGTCTCTCTTTTTTAAGTTGAACATTCAAATTTTGCACTTAACTGTTTGCCCTGCTAGGCATTTTATAGACTTTTAAAAAATTTGATCCTCCCAGTCACCCAACAAAAAATGGCATTTTATTGACCATTTTGAGATTAAGAAACTGAAGCTTAGGTTATCATGTGAGTATTTAAAAAGAAAAGGGACATACCATATACAGAGCTCAAAAATACTCCAGGAAGGGCAGGCAGTTCACAGAAGTGTGGATCTTGCTAAGCAGTTTTGTGAAGTTATCTGTAACTAAATTCTGCTTTTTGGGTGGTCTTCAAATATGTCTGTCTTATCTGTTAAGTTTTGTTAGATTTTATATTCATACAACTACAAAAAATTATCTTCACTTTACATATGATTTACAGTATTTGCTTGTATTGGGTAAATATATTGAAGAGTTGAATTATAAAGAGACTGATACAGAAGGCCAGGAAATGAAGACAAAGGTTTGGGTATATGTTTGTATATGTAGTTTTTCCCAGGACAAAGTTTACCTTGATCAGATAACTAAAAAGTTATATAGCATTATAAATAGATTTACCTTCCATTTATATTATGTTTGAGGACGTTAATGTCAGATGGTTTCCCGCATTTCAAGTTTTCTTATTTCTGTCTTGTATTCTTTTTATTAAAACGAAACACATGTTGGTTATTACCTGCTTAAAAACCAAAAACCTGAGTATATCCAGCATAAGGAATTGTGTGTTTTGGCATGTGGATAACGCCTGCTTGAAATCTGTGAGATATCACAAGTTGATTCAAATGAATTGAAGTCTTGTACCTGAATTATGTCAAGTTTAGCAGTAAATGCCATTTTAAAAGACTCAGTAAATTACTAAATTCCTTTGGATGTCAAGCCTGATTTCTCAGGAAAGCTGGCCACTGCCAAGTTTATAACATAAACATTGTGTTTCTGTTACCTGGCTTCTGAGGACAGAAGAATGAATGAGGGCACGTGAAGGACACAGGTGGACTTTCTTTCTAGGTGTTTGAAAGGACAATGTGACATTTCACAGACAGTGTTTCTCAAAGGCAGTGTCACCACCAGCATGGATGTTTTTATTTTGGCTTTTTTAAAAATTTTTTTCAATTTACAAGAAAAATATATAAGAGTTTCCTGAATTTAAAAAGCCCTGACTGGTAGTCCTTTTAGAAAGCCTCTTCTTACTGCAGTTTCTATGAAGCTGGGGAAACACCATAAAAACTGTAACTATGGGAAGTGGTATCTAGTGTAAATAACTCAGGTTTAAAAACACAATAGAAGTTTTGACTACATAAAAAGAGCGAGGCAGATCCATGCCCTCCCTAATTCTCTGCCCCTAATTCAGAAAGGGCTTAGGCAGCTATCCCTGGGATATTTTCTCTCCTTTTCTCCCCAACACTCCTTTTTTATTCAGAGGGAGGTTACAACTTAGAAAATAGGCAGACAGAGCTGGGAGGCTGGAATAGGAGCTATAATTGGGGCAGCCTGAGAATCCAACTCCACAGAAGAGAAGTGTGCAGGTGGCATAGATTAGAAAGACCTGTGTTAACTGAGGCCTGAGTATTCTAAGTGCTTGTTCATTCAGAGCCTCAGAAAGGCAGGCAGTGGAGGCATAAGATTTTTCTTTCAGGCTAGCAAAACTACGTCAAAATGAAAACCACTTTGGGAATTGCCAGGAAACTGTTCATTTCAACCTACTTACTGACTTTAGGTCTGAAATTGGCACCCAAGTGGATAGAAAGGGTAGACTCAGAGCAAACACCAGGTCTGGGAGATTTCTCCTTGTTTAGTGATAAATAAACAGGAAAAACCTAACAGAGCCTACTGAAAACCATTGCTCCACACAGGAAAGGGGAGGTCAGATCGAAGATCCAAAGCAGAGGAAGCCTCCAAAAATGATTATTTCAGAAAGATGTGACTCTCATGAAAGGGGCAGAAAGCAGTCAGATGATCAGGAGCATATTAAAATTCACATCAGAGTCATTTACTGACATTTATTGACACAGTTAAAAACAAATGTGTTATGAGGGCTAAGAGAAGTTAAATCTCTTAATAATCAAAACAAAGATTTAAAATGAGGGGGACAATGTATAGAGAGAAGATCCAGCATGAGAATTTTAAGTGCTGGTAAACAGGAACTCATACCAAGTGAAACAGAACATAGTTAAGCTTTCATGCATATGTGCAGATTTGAAAGAGATCGCCACATTTTTCATGTGAAATCAATGAGGGACCACCTCTGGATTCATTTGGCCACTTTTTAAAGTAATTTGCCAAAATATCTGGTAAATATTTGCTATCAAGGAACAAAAGTATTTTCCTTCTTCTTTGTAACAGTAAATACCAACAGATGGTAGACTGACTTCAGTAGTTTTAAGGGTAAGAGATGGTGACTTAAGGGTGTAATGAGCTACCTCCTTGTATTTTATGTGGAAATACAATTGAAAGACGTTCTGTAATAAGCAAGTACTCAGAAACTATGTGTTAATAAATCTCATGTTACATGGGAGGACTTAAAAGTTGCCTTTTCATTCCTAACCTTTATACTTAGAACTCATAGGTTACAAATATTTTATCTGGATTAACTGAAAGGGTAATTATCAGAAGTGTAAAACCATAATGTACACATTTTCCAGATTCCTAAAAATGAAACGCATATTATAAGATAGACAATAAAGAATAAAAATTACTGATGGAGAAAATGCTAACTGTGAGTGAAAATGAAAAGAAATATATACATATACATATATGTATACTCCTACATATAAATATGAAACTGGATTTATACCTATATTTGAATTTTCCAGTATGTTTTGTGTCAGGTGCTCTGCTAACCTTGTACTGTGTTGTTGTTTTTCATTAAACACATCTATGACATTGATCTCATTGTACCTGATGTAAAAAGATAAAGGAAGTTTAGTTATATGATGGCCTGAGGTCACAGCTTTTGTTGGAATTGGGTTTTGACCCCAGTGGTCCATTTGTTGACCCAGTGACTTAAGAAGCTGTGCCATACTGCCACAGGGCCTGCAGGTGGGGATGTCACACTGCACAGCACTGCTTACTCCTGTCAGCTCGGGGGCATCCTGGAGCTAAGGCAGGTGACCTGCTGGCTCTTCAGTGACCTCTGATGTGGTCTGTTAGGACACAGTGAGTTAAACAAGTAAATTTTCCTCCTTCAGGAAAAGAGACTCCAGAAAAACTAGAAGCAGACATGAGAGTTATTCTTCCTTATAGCAAAAGAACATCAGAACAACAGGGTGGGAAGAGGTGATTCATTTTAAAGGACAGTTTATTTCTTCTGCATGTTGGAACTTGTGGGTCTTAAATGGTTAAAATATTAACCCTCACTTGGGAAGTGTTTCTCAATTTTATATTTAACATTAGAGGTTTATGTAATGTTGCAACATTTAACATATACATTATACTTATATATAGCACTTATATATAAATTTGTGTTCACATATAAATTATATAGTTATTATAAAAATGTATATGAAATGTTATCTATAACTATGTATCTGATAGTATTTCAGGCAATGTAGGAAAGGTATTGTCGGGTTAATTATGCAAATGCACCTTTATAATTGAGTTTGCTGTTTCAGAGGATTTTTGTTAGATTGAAAACCTGCTTTAACTTGCTACTTTACTAGACCTCATTGTTTGGTGTTTCATGCAGTTACTTTGTGACTGTCACTTGTGGTCTTATATCTTTCCCTTAAGAGAAACTTGAAACACCTGGGCAGCTTTTAGACTTAAAGGAAATTTAAATATATAATGGGAGCATAAAATTCAGTTGTGTAGCTGAAGCTCCGGTTCTTGTCAGACCACATCTTTCTAGCTCTTCTGTGATCTAAATCATCTAACTTTGATCCTCATTAAGGAAACGTTTCATAAGGTATAAGAATGTTTGCTCTTGTTTTCTTTGCCAGATCCAGAGTTGTAGCACATCTGAGACCTCTTTGCCTATTATAGTTTAATCAAATAAGTGAGCTGTCATCAGTCAACTTTTTTTTATTCCCTTAACTACTTTTGGTGAATTCTAAAATTATTCCCAAACTTAGCTAGATGTTAATATTTGAGTAATTTATATATATATATATATATTTTTTTTTTTTTTTGACTAAGGGGGAAAAATAACCTTCCCTCCTTCCTTTTGTCCTTCTTCCTTCCCTCCCTCCTTTCCTTACTCTTTCATTTGTTTTAGTAGCTGTGAGACTAGTTGCCTTTCACATACCCTAAAAGAAAAGGGTGGGATCAATTTCACAATGATCTTTTTCCAAAATACAAAACTACTGTCCTTCCCTACTTCTCAGGCAACCCTGCTCCTTCTATTTTCTAGTACTCATTTGATATCTAGCAGAGGACTTTGCTTAGATAATGATAAGAGTCACTTGATTCAGTGAGTCCCTAAGGAACCATCTTTTAACAGAATCCAGTGCTATGTTTAGTTCACATTTTGAAAAATCAAGAAATCATAAATCCTATCTTCTAGCAAATGTAGTTAGTAATCTTCAGATTTTGTTATCTGACATTTAATATGTGTATATGTGTGTACGTATATATGTGTATGTGTGTGTATATATATATATATATATCTTTTTTTTTTTCTTTTTTTTTTTTTTTCCTGTACTGGGGCTTGAACCCTGTACAGTGATTTACCACTGAGCCACATCCCCAAGCCTTCTTATATTTTATTTAGAGACAGTGTCTCGCTAAGTTGCTCAGGGTCTTCCTATGTTACTGAGGCTGGCTTTGAACTTGTGATCTTCCTGCCTCAGCCTCCCCAGTCACTGAGATTATAGGTGTACACCACCAGACCCAGCTTAATGTATATTTTTGTAAGAGAAGGAAATGGAAAGAGTGGTTAATAGTTATAGTAATTACAGGCTTTTAACATGAGGGCAAAAAA
Source organism: Sciurus carolinensis (assembly GCF_902686445.1). Lineage (NCBI taxonomy): Eukaryota > Metazoa > Chordata > Mammalia > Rodentia > Sciuridae > Sciurus > Sciurus carolinensis. The sequence goes on from NC_062218.1 coordinate 56,272,377, forward strand.
AATCTTTTGTTTGTAAGCATTGGAAAGAGGAGAGTTCATTTTTATTACTTTCATCAAAGGCAGTGCAAGTTCTGATGAATTTTGTTACCTTATTCTGGACATTTTATTTAATTATTTTTTTATGGGCATGCAGTTGAACAATTACATGAATTTTTAGTTTGCTGAAAAGGTGGTAATTGTAGGGTTTGTTGTTTGTTCGTCTTAGTTTTTGTTTTTAATTCATTACATATAAACGCTACCTTTTCCTTTTCTTAAATACCTGTGAAGAAATGTTTTACCCCTGAGCTGTAAGTTTGAAACTTCTTCAGCATGACTTCCTGTTCATACCTTTGCAGGCATTCATCCAGTGTGTGCTGTGTGGCGGGGACCAGGCTGTGTGCTCTGCCTCTTCCCACTAGGTCCCATTTCTATGTAGAGGCTTATAAGAAGAAACTGACTCAGGGTCAGACCCTGGTAGCTGGAGCTGAGTTGCTCTGCAGCAGACTTCCTTCTGGATGTGTGCTTTTCAATGCCTACTGCAGCACCCTTGCAGTGTGAGCCTGGAGGGAAGGAACCTCTAGGGGTATTAACCAAGTATTAACCTACAAACTGTGGACTTTTAAATACAGACTCACATCTCTGTAATCTTTGCCTATAATCCCCTTATTCTCAAACTGATTTAAAAAGTCTCACAGATATGATCATAAACATGCTCAATTTTTCAATATCTTGTTTCTGTCAAAATCATGTATTCAAAGCACCTATCACTTACATTGAGGCAGTTTGTGTACTCATTTGTACAAAATGCATCAATTCCTTTCAAAGTTTCCTTGCAATACAGAGGGAAGCAAATGAATAGAGAAGTTAAAAAGAAAATGACCCCATTTCATTTAGGGAAAGGTATTGTGCTATTAGTACATTATTAGTTTTGGAACCTAATAATTTAAATTCAAATTCCTTTATATAGCAAGTTCAATAGAGAAGAATGGTTGTGTTTTATTTGATTGGTGAGGAAAATACTGAATCTTTGCTAGAGAAAAAAACAGCCTCAACTTTGAGCACTTGGGGCCAGGCCCTGGGTCATGGTGTGGTTTTTTTTCATGTGGCCTGAAGTTGAGTCTTGCTCAGAACACAATGGTCTGACTTTGGTTCACATTGTGGTCATAATACATGAAGGTGGATCCTGAAGTAATAAAGATGGATTTTATGATTTTATTTAAAGCACTGCTTCCAGGAGGCAAGGGGCAAGGAGAAAGAGAAATTCCATGGGTAAGTGGATACCCAAGTGCTTTCCCAGGCTGGACCTGGAGACAGAGTCAAGTACTGTGGTATGGTGGAACCCCATCTCTTAGGAGTTAGGGTGTCCCCTAAGGGATGATTAGGGAAAACTTCACTCCTGTGACGTGGAACGTGTGTTAAGTTGAAGGGACAGCTCAAGGCCTGTCCATGGGCTGAGTGGTCACCAAGAACCTCTTGTCAAACTCCTTCCTGAGCTCACCATCTTTCAGACTTGGCCCTTCATAATCCGGCAAGTTGGAGTGTGTCTATCCAGGGAAAGCCCCTGTTTTGGGTATAGTCAAGTTTGCCAGAAAAGATGGACCTAAGTGGGAATAAGATTTGCTGACCCCTGTCTCAAAGGTTAACAGTTTCGTTTATGTTTTTCATGACTCATTGTAAATTACAGTGCTACACACATAGAGAAAGAAGCCGTCCCTTCCCACCCTCCCCCAGACACCACATAATGGAAAAAGTAAGAATTTTCTGCATAAGCAAGGCTTTTCTCTCTTTCTTTTTTAAACAAAAGTCAGTCTCTGATGGGACTTTTTTCCTGCCAGAATTCCCACTGGTCTACTGTCGCAATTTTTACAAAAGGCCACGATGAAAGAGGAAGGCCCATTTTAAACCTTTGCTTCTTGTTATGTGAAATGTGTGTTTCTGTTTTTGGTGTTGGAAGAATTATTATTTTTTTGGATCTCTCTGATAAGCATGTAAAACGTACTAGATTCTCCAACGCACAATTTCGATTAAGAAAAGATTTGTTCTGCTGCTGTGATTAGATGCATAAAACTTTGAAAGGTTTTGATGTTCTGTTTCCTGTTTAAAAAAAAAAAATTGTGGTCTCCTGTGAATTCCCTCTAGATGAGAGGATTTTCCTCAGAGAGAAGTTAGCTCTGGGAAGAACCATCTATGGAGGTCATAACCTAGAAAATTCTTCAAGGGGAGTTGCAATGAATTAAAAGAGGTGTGGAAGCTGAAAGTTCTATTCAATTGGGGCTGTGGCTGAATGAGCCATTTCTCTGTGGAGCCTGGACCCTCCTGTAATTGGGGACAATGTGTCTGCAGAATTTGGATTTCAGTTCATAATGTAGGAGAGTGGGAGCCTGGAACCCTCTAGGAATTTGTACTAATAATCATACCTTTCTTTCCTCCCTAAAATGTTTATCCTATTGTATCCTTTCTTTTTCTTTAGAGATAGTTCAATTTTTCCCCCCTCCAAAATACCATCATCAACAAAAACCGTAAAAGCCACTGTAACCTCAAGACTTGCCTGCGGCATAGAGCAGGTACTCAGGTAATTTTGGTGACTCACAGAGTTACCTTCGGGATCCAGATTCTGAACAGTCTGCCTTTGCACAGTCAAATAGACAAGAGTGACACAGGACTGCTTAATTGAAACTACCTAAAATGGTGCCTTAAGCTTCATGGACAATTGAGTAACTTCAGTTTCCTCTCTTTACTCTTGTTTACTTCCTGCTCCTTTAGAATCAAGCATTAGGTATTCTAGTCTTTTACAATGAGAAGATTAAACAGCTGGAGTTTAAATTAAAGCATTAATTTGGAGTGTTCTGTGACTGCATTAATTATATTCTCTACTGAGATTAAATTCTTACCAATTTGACAGATGCATATAAGCAACAATATGTGCTTATCCAGGGTAAACCAAAATTCTGTTAACCACCAATCCTTAGTGGTTTTTTTTTATTTACTGTATACATTAAAATCTTTAGAAATTGACATAATTTAACTTGACCTTCTCCCAACAGATAGAAGCAAAAAGAATCTGAAGCATGAAGCAGTTGTAAGAGGTATATTTGTCTGGAGACCAGGACTGAGTGATGGAAAATTCTGTTTTTCAGTGGAATTTAGCAGAAAGCATGTTTTGGAAAGTCTCTTACTTACATGAATCATAGTTAAGGATCTTGGGATTTATTTATTTTAATTAGAAATATTAAGCTCACTCAGAGGTCTTTGAAAAAAAATTTTCTAACTGCATATTCTATGTCAAGTAATAAGTTAAATTTCGTGGGCACAAAGAAGAGTTTTAGCTATAACCATGATCATAACTCATACTGAATGTATTACTGCTACTGTTTGTTGAGTAGTTAACTGGTCACATTCATTGTGAGTTTAAACTTTTCTTTGTTTTCCAATAATAGTTATAAGGTAATGTATTTTTTAGCAATGCAACTTGTTTGAGCTTCTCAAATTTAATGTGACAATTAGTGTGACTGGAGGTAAGAAATAATAACTTTTACTGAACATCATCTAAAACTGTAATATTCCATTGCATGACACATCCATGGATTTTATAGACAATCTTCTAAGAAATTCATGGTAGTTGGCAGCTTTATCAACCTGCATCCCTTTGCACAAGGAACCATTTCTCTGTTATTGTGGGGCAAAACAGAAGGGTGAAGTGACTCAGGGATTCAAGTCTCTCTGGTTAGGTTGATTCTGAGACTCAGCTACTGTCTTCAAAAGGAAGAAACACATTTCAGTAGCAGAAAAGAAGACAACACACATAAGTGATGGGTCTTATTAGGTCTCTCATTTTCTAATCAAAAGCTTCTTGGTTGTAGGAAAAAATGGAACTGTTTTAGCACATCAGTGAATCCTGTTGTTCTTCGTAGTTTTTTTACTGCAATGTAAATGCAGTGATGGCGCCTCTTGAAAAATTTGGATAAATTTGCTTTTTTTTTTTTTTAAGTTTTATGGATTTGCGAAGTGTGGGTTCTTGTAGGCATGTCCGAGATACGTAGGGTAGAGTGTGTTACCGATGTTATAGGATCACCAACACGTTCAGCACCCTTTTCATTTCCTCGGTTATGTAGAGCATTTGTGAATGGCCCAAGCATCTCAGAGATGCCTTTGGCCAACCATTAGTCCTAATTGCTGTGACTAATTTGCTGTATGACCTAAAGATGGTAATATACTTAACCTTGGTTTTCTCATCTGTAAAATAGAATTGATGGCACTCTGCCAAACTGAGGGTTTCAGGGAGGCATCACCGCCACAACCAAGCCCCTAGCACATTCTAATTAGAGTATTAGAAACCCAGTATTTGATGGTGACATTTAAAAATGGAAAAGCACATTGGGCACACACTCAAAAATTGTTTCTTAGACTTTAAGTGATGTGTTTAGACCTAAAAAATGAAAGGAATTGAAATTGTTTAGCCACAGGAAGTGAAGACCAAGGGCCAGTTTAAACAGCTGAGAATTATACAAACCAGTGTTTTATAGAGAATTATGATGAACTCTTCTTTCCCTTCTTTGAGCCTTTTCAAAGAAGAAGTGAAGTTAAATTACAGCAGAATTACATGAGTTAGACAGTCATGGTGGTTATACTGGCCAGTTCTTTCTAAGACGCACACAAGGGTGTTCTCTTCAGTTTCAGTGAGGGAGCAATGCATTTGCCAAGCTGCTGTGTATGTGTTGCCCCATGCAGAATGCCTGCTGGAATAATGTCTTGTCTTGAAATAGAGTTTCCATTTGCAAGTCTTGTCCTTTGAAGATATTTCTGGTAGACTCCTGTCTTCTTTTTGCATTATATTTCTTCATTATTTGTGCCATTTGATGTGCCATTCTAGGGTCATTAGTATGCTGATGGATGTTTTATATACTTAATATATATTTTAATGTCATATTTGGAGTTCATAATAGTGACAAAACTATATGCAGACTCCCTCTGCCACTTTCTTTTATGGTGTCCCTTTGGTGTGTTTCTTCCTTTGGGGAGATTTCAGGATAACTTGTCCCCTTACAGACCCAGTATTGCAAGTAGCATGATAAATTACAAATATTTTGCTTTTCTGATTACTAAACAATTATAAAATAGCTCATTAGTAAAAGAAAAAAAATGTTGAGATTTGAGAGGAGGAAAGAAACAGTCTTTCTGGATCTGATTCTTTTGCCTAGTCTTAGCAATAAAGATTGCCACCTATTGGTAAAAAGAAAGAACTAAAACTAAGAGATATTTGATTATATTATAGGGGGTGTGTGTGTGTGTGTGTGTGTGTGTGTGTGTGTGATCAAAGTAGAATTCTTATGATGATGCTCTTGACTAACGTATTTGAAAATGCATTTGATTAGGAACCTATGCCTGTGGTCTATATTTATCATAACCAGTCTTTTTAAGTCCTAACATATTTAAGGAGAGGAGTTGTGTGCTCTTGTGGTCTCTTTAATAAGCATAATTTTGAGACTATCAATTCCATTTTAATGGAATGCAAAATGTAGTTTTAATTGGAAAAATTTTGGAAGCTTGATTGATTTGAAAACATTTTGATGATCGAATTTGAAGACATTTTTCTAATTCTGTGATTAGTTCCTTCAACCTTTGAAATCCAGTATTTTTGGCTTGGCCAAAATGGGACAGGCTTGGTGACGTTGGCATTTGGTGCCTCTTGGTTGCAGATCATGGGAACTATACAAAGACCACCACCACCTTAAGTGATGTCATCTGCCCAGAGTTGCTAAATACTATGTGGTGCATTTGATAAAAAACAAAAGTTTTTTTGTTAAAATTTCTCATGTGATTCTAAACTGGGAAAATGTTCTTTTTACTAGCTTTCCCCCTATTATTCGAGTGATATATAATTCAGTTATTAAGATGATTTGAATTTAAATATAAAACACTAGTATAGCAACTTTTTATTTTAAATAATATATCATTTTAAATCCATTTATCACCATCATCCCCAATATGTATACTGGCAACTCTTGAGAAAAGTTGAAATTTACATTAGTGTTTGGTCTGTGTTTGTGTGTGTGTGTGTGTGTGTGTGTGTGTGTGTGTGTGTTGGTAGATAATCCTAACAAACTGAGGAATAAAGTCACCATTTTTCTGATATGGTATCCTTATTTTTTTCCTTATGTGTGTGTTCATATTGAAATTTTATACTTTTTTTGTGTTAGGTACTACCCAAATAATCATTTGATACCCTCTTTTGGCTTTACATGTTCAGTTAATTCATTTGGCAAAATTTATTTGCCCTCCACTTGGAACTGAGTAGTATAAAACTAAAGAAAGAGTTGGTACAAGGGAAACTGGGAGCCCCATATGTTATTTGCTTCAGTTTTTACATAGTACACCTATATGTGTGTGAAAAAATATAAACTGTTACAAAGCAACATATTGGTGAATTTAAATGAGTAGAGCATAATAAAAGCAAAAGCTAGGCAGAAGAGTGGTTGGAGTGAGGCCATAATAAATCAAGAGATACATTTTGAACGAAGTGAAACATTTATACTTTCCAGAAGATTCTTATGAATGTCAGTTTAGGCTTATCCCTGGTATTGTAGCATAATTTGAAAAGATGAGATAAAGATGAAAAGGCAGCTTTGTGAGTATTGTCAAGAAATTTAAGACATGCGCATTTTATGTAGGAAAGTTGAAATGCATTGTTACAACCAGGCTGTGTAATTTCCTTCTACAAAGACCTGCCCATTTACCAGTAATGATACCTTCTTTCTCTTCTATTTTTGTCCCTTCCTTTAGGAAAAGGAATATATGCTTACTCATTATTTAAAATTCAAAGTCATTTTCCTGTTCCAGTTGCTTTTGTTCCTACCATTAAAGAAGAATTGAATTGAGCACATGTGAAATTTTTATCTCTCTTTTATTTCTGCTTTTCCCAACTATCCAACTTTTACCACTTTTTAAAAATTTCTACTTTATCATTCATCAAATCTGTATTGTGGCATCTCGCCTTGGTATTTCTATATTACATTTCTATAAAAGCAGATATACCAGTCTTTTAAAATACTCCCAAATTTTCTACCCTGGAAGTAAGTGGTTCTGTCACAAAAATCCAGTCCTTAAACACATATTATTGAAGCATTTAATTCCACTTATTTTATTTTATTTTATTTTATTGTACTGGGCTGTTAGACTTCACAACTATAAACCCCCCCCCCCACTCGCCACTACCACCAAATAGCATAGTTTAAGCCAACAAGCCATTCTAAGAGTTTTTTTTTTTTTGCCCCGTATCTTCTACCATGCCACTTTGGAAATGATTTAACTTCTCATAAAGCTGCATTTTAATAGGTGTTTATAGGTGTTGCTTACTAAGTGTTTCAAGTACTCTGAATGGAAACTGATGGGGGAAGAAGTTAACACAGCTATTTTCTCAGCAAGCAACCATATGAACATTCCCACATAAAAGACAGTTGATAGGCAATTTGTTGAGTGACTGAAAAACTGGAATAACACCTGTCTCCTACCGTCGACCTTCAGAAGTTACCTAGAGAATGGGGACAATTTCCTTGGTGCCCCTGCTCACAGTTACTTGTGTGTTTACACTGTGCCAAGTGCTGGGCTGGGTGCTGGGGTCACAAAATGAAGAGGACTTCCTCATGCCCTGAGCAAAGCTCAAACCCCAGGAGAGGGAAGCCCAGAGCCTGGGCTGAGCCAGCCACCCAGATAGATGGGCAAGTACCGTCCCCTGGGAACTGGGCAGAGACACCTGACTCCTAGGGAGATGTGTCTTCCTTTGCCCTCCTCTTGCCTCTCCTGCATGGTTGCACTTCTCTGGGGTCTAGGGAGCTGGGGTTTCACTGTCCCCTCCTCAGATAGTTAGGCAAAAGGAAGGCAGGTGTCTCGCAGAAGATCTGGATCTTGGTGACAGACCCCAAAATGAAAAGGCAGTGGAGACCCATGTGTTGCTCCCTGGCACAGCCACGCATCCTGCGTTGCCTCCCACCTCTTAATCCCCCCCAGCTTTGTCAGCTGTCTTGCCTCTGACATCAGGTATGAAGGGTGCGGGGGTAAGATTAGATTACTCCCTTTGGCCTTGACCTGCTTAGATGTAGAATAGAAACACACTCACTATGGTTCAATTTCCACATTCATTTACCAAAATTTATATTTCATTTACTCATGACATCATTGAAATACACCCATTTGCCATCATCAGCAATGTACTCAAAATCACACAAATGAAGTGGACTTTGGTATTCTCATCTGGAGACCTAGCCACCATTTGTGACATTTCTGAGGGAAAATGTGTTCCGAGTTTTAAATTGCCAACTTACAAATGAGCTTTGGAAACACGATCCATATGTAAGTTGGAGGCTTCTGATGTTAATAATCTTCCACACTAGGGCAGCCCTAGCTCTCTGAGCATGCGTAGGTGGCCCCAGACCTCAGTACTAAAAGCAGAATTGCCTGAGGATTTTGAATTGGCTTTCTTGAAGTTCTTTAGGTTTGGTATAAGATTTCAAAACCTGCTTTCCAACACCTCTGAGCTAAAGGAAATGTACTTCATATCATTAAAAAGTTCCTTTAAAAACAAGACTGTATTTACCTTTTATGCCTATGCTAAAATTAATCTGATGCTCCACACTTGCTGCCTTGTAACTTCTCCAAGGTACAAGGGAAGTGAGGGAAATGATTAATTTCCAAATACAGCAATCAACTCTTAGGTATTAAAGTGTTACTTTCATAATTAGTGGAGGACAGTGAGTTCCACTTCCTGATAAGGAATCCTACTTAGACTATCCTGGGATGGATTGATTGATTTTGCCAAGGAGATTCTGCAAGGTAGATGATACAGTGATTGACTGTCATTGTCTTTGTTATTATGGAAGTGAAAATGCCTGGATTTTGGAGTTGTTTTTAATATAGTAATTTAATAATGCACAGTGGCATTGTGCTTTTGGTAAAACCTTTGCGGCCCATCTCTGGTAGCTTTGTCACGCATGAGATGACCATTTACTGACGCAGGAAGTGTATAAAAGCATGCCAGAGTCAGTCTCTAGGTGGGGGTGAAACAGCAGTTCCTGTCGCCTGAATCAGCCAGCCACTGGCTCCTGAGGGTAGACGCGGCTGCAGAGGGCAGGAAGCTTTTCCGTGAACTAGAACTACTTTCTTTGAAGTTTTCCAGTCTTGTCATTCCTTTCCATTCTTCAGACTTTGCATGTTTTAAAATAGTCTTTAGAAACCCACAGAGGAAAAGCACACCATTGACTGCATTCTGAGAGGGGAGAAAGGAGCAAACTATTGTCACCTGCAGAAGTTCTCAGATCTGGAGCTCACCTGGTCAGGGTTAGGGGAGCTCCTGGCTGTGTGTGTGGGAGGAGTGGATTGAACTTGAGACGCTCTGGTCGGATCATGAGTTTGGGCTTGGAAAGCACTTCCTCAAGTTCACTAGCAGGAGGATGGCAGAATTCACTGCTTGGTGTCTGTAGTCCTCATGGCTGCCAAGTGTTCGGGCAATCCTCCCATCTCTCTATTGAACTAAGGAGCTGAGGCTGGTCAGAAGCACAAAGGGATGAGAGAGTTTGGGCCCCTTGGTCCCTTTTCTGCTGTTTAAACTAAGGGCCACATTCTAGACCCCTGGGCCACTTATCCTGCACCTGAGGATCAGCAGAATTACAGGCCCAATTTCAGGCAGACTTGAGCTTGCATGAGATGAGGGCAAGTGCCTACATGTGTCTTTCATTATTCCATTGCTGTAGGAGATGCCGTTTAAGTTGGCAGATGTACTTATTGAAAGCAAAGCTTGTCACTGGTGAGATTACTGATTGCACCAAAAAAAAAAAAAAAAAAAAGGATCAGATGCCAAGGAGAGGGAGGGAGAGTATAGCATTTTAAAAGTGTGGTGAAGCCATCAAGTTAACAAGAAAAAGTAGAATAAAATGTGGTTTCAATTTGTTGTACTGGGCTCAAGATGATTATATTTCAATAGTAAACTGCAGGGGTGTGTGTGCGTGCGTGTGTGCGTGCATGTGCACACTTGCTCTCCAAATTTCAGAATCCTAGAAATTATTTAGAATTCCTAATTTGTTTCAGTCCCCAGTTCCAGACTCCAATAGTAGATTAGTAATTTTCAAGGGACTGACTGATAAAGTAGAACAAGGAGTTGTAATTTTAGGCCAGAGGTTCCCAACCTTATTTTGGAGAGATGAGATACTTTTATTTCCCTAAAGCCTTGGGGCCCAGCATGTAGGGAAAAATCCGACCCATCCTACCTTTTTAGCAGTTTTGCTAGGTAAAACCCCACTGCCATCCTGTGGTGACTAGCTATACAGCACAGTGCTTATGAAATATACGTTGTTCTGCCTTTTCTCCCACAGCTTATAACCTCTCTGCTTTTATTCAGATACTTCCTGCCATAGTATTTATTTTTTTCTTCTTGGAAGTGCTGGGGATGGAACCCAGGTTCTTGCATATTCTATGAAAATTGCACTGACTCTGTTCCCAGCCCTGCAACAGTATTATACAGAAAAAATTGACTGTATGTCCGGCTTGAGAAATTCTTTTTTTCTTTTTGGTGCTAGAGATTGAACCCAGGGATTCTTTACCACTGAGCTACATCCCTAACCCTTTTTATTTTTTTACTTTGAGACCATTTGAGACAGGGTCTTGCTAGATTGCTGAGGCCAGATGGCCTCCAACTTGTGATCCTCTAGCCTGAGCCTACTGAACCCCTGGGATTATAGACATGCACCACCACTCCTGACTTTGACTGAAGAAATTGATGGTGAATGTGAATTCTTCTACCTTTTTTCTTCTTCCTAAAAATACTAATTATCATGTGTATTGCTCTTTTTTCTTCTCCTTACATTAGTCATAATATGCCTGCTTTTTCCTTGAGCAAACGTTTTGTTACTTGGCTAAAGAATTAATGTTTGGTGGTGTTTCTGCTTGTCAGTTTTACTTTAAAGCAAGTTACACTTCTATCTTTATATTTATATTTGAGCTGTGGTTTAACAATTTCCCAGTATGTTTCATGACACTTATGCTGCATTTCAGACAAAGATTTATGTGTCCCATAGGGTCTAAGTTGGACTTGCAGAATGAGCCAACTAGCAAATGGAACTATTCTGTCTTGTGAAAGGTTCCAACCTTTTAAAACTAGAGTCTGAGAAATAAAAAAAACAAATATTCTTGGGAAGAAACCGGGTTTGTGAGTACTTGGCTAGAAATTTTAGGAAAGGAAAGAACATTTCCTCTGGCCTCAGGAGCACATTCAATGTGAAATATTACTGTTTTTAAAAGAGCCAAGCTTAAATTTATCTTTGGGTTATTTATTTGACTTGAAAATAAATGGATCTAGTCCTTATTAAAAATGTTCAGAATCCTATTTTAAATAAAATGGTATTTTAGTAAGTCGGGCAAGATGCTGCCAGCATGAGCTATTAATTGAAAGCAGCTGGGACTTATAGAGGTGTTTGCAAATATCTCCTGCAAGTTGGGGGATTGGTGAAATCTGGTACAAGTTAGTTCCAGCTGCACCATTTGCCTCATTAGAGTTCTTTATGGTAAATGAGACATGTGCTTCTTACAAACTTTGGTGTAGTCATATTCTCTCAGCACTTGACTAAGCAGGTGGAAAGTTTATTCATTCAGAAGAATGAAAACAACCAACCATGAGCCCATCTCTATCCACTCCAAGAAAGAGCTATTCAGTACCTTCTTTATATTTTTCCATGGATATCATTTTGGTTTTTTGCATTTTAATAATCTTTCCAGCATTGTGAGTGATGTTTAAATGTTGGCCTTTTGGTCATCAGTGTGACCAGTAAATGTGAATCCTCACACTCAAATTAGATATAAATCAGTTGACCATTCAGGGTAGCAAACTTCTGATGGTCCTTCTGGGAATTCCCTATTCATCTGCTGCAATCACCATGTCTAAAGCTGGACCAATCCTTAGAACAGTCCTTAGAAATGAATGATTCTGCATCTATAACCTAAATATCATCTGTTTAGGTACTTTATTATTTTATACAGTTAGTTCCCATCTCTTGTCCTCTCCTAGTGGATAGTGTGTCTATCCACTAGAATAGAAAATCGAAAGTTTACTGAAAATAATTTTGAGTCATGGGATTGTAGATTTGAAAAGCACCATAGGGATCATCTACTCTTATTTCTCATCCCCTCAAAACCAAAAAATTTAAAAAAGATGCATGACGTTATGGGACATTGGAATCGCTTCCCAAAGGAGACATCTTCTCAAGTCATTTTCATCTTAGACCCTTGTCCAAAAGGGTTTCTCCCCCTTTTCCAGTGTTGGGGATTGAACCCCAGGGCCTCCAGCTTGCCACCATTAAGCTACACCCTCAGCCCCTGAGAAGGGGTGTTTTTACAAAGACTTTATTTTGTGAAGGCTCCAATAAAAGAAAGAGACCCTGTGTTGGGATTCTAAGGACAGGGTTGTGGTATGTATCCTGAATGTTGGTTTAATATTTAAATCATTCTTAATCTTGGAGACAGTGTAAATGGACCCATAAGTGTTTTGGTCAGTAAGCAGTTGTAACTTACTTTTTCCAATGTTAATGTGATTCAAGGGAAGACGCCCTTGGAAGTACTTTGCTGAGTTTTATATCCATAATCATATTAAGTCTTAAACTTTTTATATAATACAGAGGAGTAGATTGTATCAATAGTTTTTTGTTTTTTTTTTTCCCCTTTCTTTCTTCAATGAAGCAAACAAAGCAGTATCTTAAATTAAATCAGGGCTTCCTGAGGTTCTGGAATCTTCTTCCTAATTTTTCCACTGGGTAACCTCCAAATCCTTCTCTTGCCTTTGTCCCTAGTTGACACCAGTCAGGTTATGGATGGACAAGATGCTGCTCGAGGCAGCTGGGGTGGGAGGCTTCAAGGGGATTAAATCTGGAATGACCTAGAACATGTTTAGTCATTGGGTTGCTCCAGAGCATTTTAGAGCTTAATTTCTGAGACTTCTAAATGGGTGATGAAATTCTGCAGCATCTGATTTTCTAAAATTACCAAAGGAGGATCGTTTCATTCCCTGATTTACAAGGGACTCATTTTTTTTTTTTTCAGTTCTGTCAAAAATGTTATCAGATAAAGATTTTTCATGCCATGGATATGGAAAAATAACCCATCCTAACTGATGAAGGGAAGTTTGTGTGTATAGGAGCACTGATGAATTCTGGGCTTTTCCAGGGTCTTAGGAGGCATTTCTTCTTGATAAAGCTGTACATAAATGGTGTCATGCCTGGGTCAATCTCCAGTGCAGCCTCCTGCTTCAGCGATGGGGTAAACAAATGTCACTTGTTACCTGCTTCTTCATGACCCGATAGATTAGGCATCAATTAGGTCTCAGTCTCATGACTTTCTTAGTATTCTTTTACCAAGCCAGTCTAATTCAGCCTCACTATGCTGCTTCTAAAGGGAGGAAATCAAAGGGTAAAAGTGAAAGATACTGTCTGTCAGTATGAAACGCCAGCCTCCTATACAACTGTGGAATCCTGTTGTCATTGATGGTTATTGTAGGGGAGAGATGATAACATGCAGAGTCATAATGTTCTTATGCCATTTTGATGATTATTCTTTGTGAAATAAAGATGGGGTGATTATTTGGGACTTCCATCTGCAAGACATTGCATTTTAAAATGCTAGTAACACCTTCACAGACTGCAGAGGCCTGGGTTTTGCAGGTGGAGTAGCCAATTACCTTTGTGGTGTGGTTTTATTATTTCTCTGAAAGCACCTGCTTGCCAGGAGTGGGACCAATGATTCATAGCAGTGGACCCACAGAAGTCTTTAAAACCAAATATCTGTTGATGCAAAATAGCACAGACTTCAAAGCAACTTTGATTTCCCCAACTAGATGTTTTTCTATTCTTTAATGAAAACAACTGACCACCCCTCTGTTTTTCTCTTTAAGTAGCTGTTGTTTTTCTTTTGATTTACACACACACATTTGGTGATCTTTTAAATGCTAAGTACATTAAGGTCTCCTTGCTCCACTGCTTTTTCATTGTGGCATGAAGTTGATGATCTTTGAAATCCCAGCTGTGATCATGGTTAGGCATCCTGAGCCTGGTGTCAGCTGTGCCGAGTTAACTGGAGTGTTTTAGTGGTCCTAATTGGACTCATTCCAATGATTCGATCATTTAAAAAGTTCTGAAGATCCACATATGTGGGCATTTGTTTTCAGGGAAGTTTGCAACTGAAATTCTACAATTAGAAGAATTTGGTTTGAGGCTGTAAAATGTGAAGCTTCACTGGTCCTTTACATTCCTTTTTTTTTTTTTCCCCCTATCAGTGTCATTGAGTTTATTAGACCCTCAGAGAGGCTGGCTTTGGGATAAGGAACGATCAGAGACCGTAAGGCACTGGGCAGTCTCATAGACTGGAGAGGATGCTCAGCAGGAGAGGAGGGAGATAATGAAAAGAAGAATGATATTGCCAAGTTGGGGAAAAGGATCAGAAAGGATGAAGCAGATGCTATTGACAAGCCTAGTGTTCTTCAACTTTGCTGGGCCTGGCCCGGCTGAATGTTGGTGTATTCACCTGCCAGTGGTAGCTTGGTGACCCAGCAAGCGCAGGTGGGCTGTGGGTAGTACATTAGCACTTGTCCTACAGTACAGAACATCCTCCTCAGGTAGGGCCACTCCAGTGAGAGGGTAGATGTGCTGTATGGGGGCCTCCTTAGCCATGGTTGTTTTCAGTTCCACAGGGACTCAGGATGCTGCATGGTTCAGTCTGAGGTGGGAATTATGGACTCAGCCGGGCTCAGCTCACCACACATCCTATGGGGCTTTTCTTTTGTGTGTTTTTTTTCCCCTTTAGCATTTTGAATTATAGGAGCAAATAAATGGATTCATAATTCATAAGGAAAGATGGACAGGTGCACACTAGGAGCTGCTGCTTCCTTAGAAGGTGCCAAGAAATTCCCTATACCCACAAATCTCATGCCCCCTGTGTAGCAGGAAGCCGGCCGGAATGCAGGAATAACCATGTTAATACATAGGGCTGGTGTTCCTGATCTCATGTGGGTCATTTCACCCCTTTGGCATAATCTAGTCATGACAGCCAGATGGGATGGTTATGCCTAGAATGTATTATATTCTGCAAAATTATGTTCTCCTTCCTTTGTTAAGCAATTTTCAGAGAGAACCTTAATTCACATTTTCATTCACTGTATATAGCATTTTTTTTTAACCCAGAAATCTCATTTCCACAGGAGATTCCATGTCTATAATATGGATTCCCTGTTCTCTCTTAGTTGTCTTTTCAAACATTTACTGCATATGGCATCTGTTACCCAGGAACTGACATTTCCAAAGGAGATTCCCTTGTGGATAATATAATTCCCTGTTCTTGTTGCCTTTCCTGAATAATAATTTTTTATTTGGTGCCTTTTAGCCATTTTTCATGTTATCATGTGGTCTGAGTTGGAAACTGTTTACCACTTCCAGCTTCTGCCACCTAGAAAAAATAAAAAAATAAAAAACCTTACTGTTGTTCTGAGAGTTCAATTCTGGGGTCCAACCTAGAACCTATAACTTGGGTATTTAATTCTCTGTATTAAATCTCTTTCTTGTTTTTAAATAATGTCAATTCTATTTCTTGCAATATACTCCCTTTTTACAACTAAAAGTAAAATTTTATATTTAAAATAGAAAAAAAAAAAAAACCAAAAACCTTACATTCAGAGAAAAACAATGGCAACTTGCCTATTTAAAGGAAACTCTTTCTGGATCCAAACTGGGAGTAGATACTTGAACTGTAGAACATGTCTGATCAACAGTGAGCAACTTATTGTTGCTTAGATGTGTCTAGTAGGAGACGGGTCGAGGCTTCACAGGCTGTCTGCTTGATCCCAGATTCCAACCTACACTGATGGAAAAATAGTTTAAAAAGTGAATACATTCATTAACCTGCATTTTTTTTTTAATCCATTCTATCCTTTCTATCTTTTTCGTTTTTAACCTGCATCTTCTACAAAGAGAATGTGCTAGAGACTGGATTTGAGGATGCTGTGCTACAAAAACATACATTGTTGGACCATCCTATCAAGAAAGAAGACGGCTCCTTAAGGGGCCTGCGTCTGCTTCATATGCTGGGTAGACATTTCTACCTCTATTCTTTTTATTGTAACCTCTGCTCATTTGTCTTGTAGGCAATATCGGACATGTTAATGATCCCTAATTTTATAAATGAAATTATTGCAGCTCATATTGTCCAGATGTGAACCTAAGCAGACCTTGAGATTTTTGACTTAATAACTAAACAATGCCAGCCTTCCCCTGGTAATTAAACCTTCTGTCATCTGCAGTCAGCAGACAGTCTCAAACAGGAGGCACACAGACATACTTCATGCTCATTTTAAGGAGAGCCAGAAGCAGATGGAGACCCATCAGATGCACCAGTTATTAATCACATCATTTCTGAAGAGCCCACTTTATAGGCCTGCCTAACGTGCTGACTCCAAATGGACACTGAGACAAACACTGTGAGACCCTATTCTCAGCATTTGAGCAGGTTCTTAACGTGTGATGGACACTGCAGAGGCCTTAGCTCCCGGTCAGTCAACTCAGGCTCAGTGCCTTCATGGGAGGGGTCAAACTGTTCTTACTCAACGTGCAAACAGGGCAAGAGCACAGAACTCTATATGGCTCCTCTCTTGCATGTGTTTATACTTTTGATTCAAAGCGTACACATTCTCCAGATAACCAAACCACACTGAGGAAAAACAGAAGACCTCAAAAGCCATGCACTCAGTGTGAGGTTCACCAGCCACACATGAACGCCACCAGAGCCCTTGGAGCATGGCTGCTCTGAATTGAGATATTCCATGAGTGTGAAATAAAACAGAAACGAAATCTGCAAAATTTCTAGTTAAAGCTTTTTATTGATTATATGTTGAAATGATTGTATTTTGCATATATAGGATGCTAAACAAAGTTTAAAAGGTTAAAGTTTGCTTTTTTTTTTTTTAAACTTTGTAATGTGGCAGCAAGAAAATGTAAAATTACATATGGGGTTACATTTGGACCCCTCGGAAAGTCATCTTTCCTCTGAATTCCTGGTCTAAACTCCACTTGATGACTGTGGTATGCATTTTGTTTGATTTCTCTTCATACCTATCTGTGTTTTCTCTTCTGCATGAATGGCCAGCTGGTAGAAGGTAGGACTATGGACACAGTTGGTCTCACATTATGATTTTCAAGTGGGAGGTTCTGTTCTCATTTGGTGGGCATAAATCAGATATGCTAAATATCCTATAGAACATCTTAGTAAAATACTTTGCATAGAGAAATAGGCCAGTAAAAAAAAGTGACTGTTCTTGAGCTCTACTTGTTGGTTCTGTTCCTTGCTAGAAAATTCTTTTTAACTTCATTTCTGGCTCTTGACAGTCTATTTCCAAAGTATGTAATTAGTACATTAGGATCCCTTGGAAGGGGGCTGCCTTTATGTCCTCTAAACTCAATGACCTCTTGTCAGTTAATCCTGGCTCTGACTGGCAAAGCTGTGTGAGCCTGGACAATTGACTTAACTTTTCTAAGTCTCACTTTTTCCTTCTTTAAAATGGGAATAATGATAGTACCATCTTCATGGTGTTGTGAAAGATTATATTATTTTGGGGACCGTGTCAGGAAAGCAACTCAGCACAAGCCTGGTTCATGTAAAGTGCATCAAAATCTTAGTCATGATTATTGAGATTTTGGTAGCAAGAGTCTCAAGGGCAGTCTTTAGTAAATTGTTTCTGATCTTATATAATTGGGGATTATTTTCCACTACTACATTTTCCCCTTCTGTTATTGTTTATTTTAAAATTGGTGCTTTGTAGATACACATAAAAGTGGAATTATTGTGATATATTCACACATGTACATAGCAACATTTTTGAGACTGTATTGTTCAAAGAATAAAATAACTGAATGACAAGTTTTTCAGAGGGAAATGAATAAACTTACCAAGATCTAGGTTTTGGAGCAGTTTCCTCTGAGTGCCATGACTTCTAAGGAACCCCTTTGGTGTTCTGTCACTGATTCTACTCACTGGCTCAAGATCACAAGAAAATTTTCCTCCCCACTTCCCATCTCGTAGAACCCAGCAGTGCTATGCATAAAGGTCAAAAATCTAAAAACACCAAAAGGTTTTTGCATTGAGAAGTGATTTAATTCAGAAAGTCGGAAGAGGGAGAACAGGGGAGAGCTCCTAACATGAAGGGTAAAGAGAAAGATCCCTAGGTGCATATAAACAAGGTTGTAATCTCTGCTCTGCCAAACACTGGTCAAGTGACCTTTGGGTAGTTACCTCATCTTTCAGTCTTTCCCAGGCAAAAAGTTATATTGATGTGCTGTCCTGACTGGAGGAAGGACCCTAAGTGTCTAGTGTTGTGTCCAGGTCAGTGACTGTCCCTGCCATCCTTCGCCTGGCCAGCTTCCTGTTGCTCTGTCTCATGATCTTCCCTTCTTGCAAAATCAGCATGCATAGAAACCCATTAAATCATATTCTCTGATTTGTAGCATTCACGACTGAAATATACTTAAGAACGTAGGGTTGGTTGTTTTCCATTAGGTCCACCTAAAGAGGTTAGAAGAATTTTCAGTGCTTTTGAATTTACTAAATTATAGGTGAGTATAGCCCCATGACATATAAATAAATGCCGATGTTGTCCCACTTATTGAACTTTATTCCCCTCACCCCATCATATTTGAAATCATTCGTGCTTGATGCCCACTCCAGTTATCCTCTGATTTTTGGCCGGAGTTGCAATGGCATGGTGACTAGGAAGAATATAGTTATTTTTAAAGTAATTCATGATAACATATAAAATTAATAATTTTGTATTGGCCATGTGCTTTCCTTGACTTCCTCTCCAAATCAGAATTAAGAAATAGAGGCTATTTTAGAACATCTAGCTAACCCTTGATCACTTCACCAATCTGCATGAGGCCCAGAGATATCTATTGAATATTTTGCCCCAAGTTACCCAACCTGTTGTTAGCAGAGCAATCTACAACACATTCCTTACCCATTGTCTAATTGTTTTCTACTACTGCAGAGTGGCTTTTTGATTGTTTTTTCATAGGACCCAGTGACAAGTAAGGTATTTCATCATACTTACTATTTTTTAAACAGAAGTCCTAGAAAGGATGCAGTTGTGCTATAAGTCCCTTCCTGATTTCTCTACAGGTTACACTATATGGCCCCAAACAATAATTCATGAAGGAAAACGAATGAGTCGTCAGAAGGCTGATGCAAAAAATGACCAACAGGGGGAAACCTAATATAGCCTTTTGGATTAATTCTTTAATCCCCCTTTAAAAAAAAAAAATTACCCACGCTCCTACTGGAGCCAACAAAAAAACATCTGTTGTTTTATTTATAGCCACAATTTCTAAGAAACATATTCTATAGCAGATGAAAAAGTAGTTGACAGCTCATAATTCATGAGGTTACTGAGGCCTGATCTGATAGAACAAAATGTACAAAACTCCCTCCTATGGTTCAGGGCCTATCACTTCCTTTTCAACTGAAGAGAGAAGTGACCCAGCGGAGAAGTGGAGCATAGGTGGTGACTGTCGTTAAGAAAGGGGCAGCTCTGAGCTGATAATGCAGAAAGGAAGACCCCGCAGGGATAACGATTGCATTTACCTCTGGGCCTTCCACAGCCTGAGTCACAGGCACTTTTTCATTAACAACATTGCAAGTATTTCCATTATAGAAAACCAACACGTTCTCACCATTCCCACTTTCAGCCAGGAAGTTTCAGCAGCGTTCTGTCTTCAGGTTGTTACCAGCGTACTTCCATCAAGAATCTGAAGTGTTGATTAGAATCACTGATTTTACAGTTCCCTGAGTCCAGCTTAATCTTTCCCTCACTCCTTTTCTTTCACCAGTTAGCTCTAGTTCATATCAACATAAGCACTTCACCCTATTAACTTTCAAGCAATTATTAGATTGCCCGCTTCTGAAATATCACCTGTTTGTCAGCTCATTTCTGACAATCTTTTGTGTGACATAGTCAGATATGATCAGTGTATATTTTATATTTTGCTTCAGTTCTGTCTGTAGCTCCTTCTGTGTGTCACATTTAAGAAAAAAATAGATTGATCTGGCACAAATTACTTTTGATAGCATAGAACTGTTCGTCATCCTGAGCTTTTTTGAGAATTTAATCATAAGGTCCAAGTAGGCCCTTTTAAAATTCTTAAAACCATAACCAGAATAAATCCATTAATTTCCTTAGCTGAGGTGAATAGCCTCTTGTTCTTCCACTGATGATCATGGTATCTTGTGAGCTATGAGAATTTATTAGCCCACCAGAATTAATCACCTCTGTTTGAGGTGATAAAGCATATTGCCTCATTTCTTTAAAACTGTAATCCTTCACACAATTGTTAAAGGTTGTGTTTACTTTTATATTGAAATTATTGGACCCTTTATTACACGTAAATAGCTTAGTCCTATATTGGTGATTTTTAGAAACTTTTGTAATTAGAAAAAGCTGACTAAATGCTCTCATGTATTACTTCTGCATTAGCTGGGGGAATTTTCTGTTCAATATTTCCAGGCCCCTTGTCTTTCTCCTTGTTTTCTTATTCTCTCTAGTTCCATCCCATTTCATTTTTTCTTTTTTCTCCCCTCAATCTGGGACACTTTAACTTCCTTCACATACTTATTAAGCATACCTTATTAATATTTCATTTTTGAAACCACAAAGTATATATTCTTAAAAAGTATTTGCAGGGTCTTTCCCTACTGGATGATTAACCTGAAGAGTCTGTTGTACCTTGCTGGAAGTGATAAGTTGGCTGGTTATTTTTAGAAGAATAAAACCCATTACATTCTTGGGGAAGAATGTGCTTAGTTTAGCCTTATGAGAAAATATTTAGTAAATGCTGTCCTGAAAATATTTAGCCTGGCTGAGTGGGTTGGCAAGAGTCCCATCCTGATAAAGCAGAGGTGATAGCGAGAAGTTAGCTGGACAGTCCAAGCTCAAGTTGAACAAATGCCTGTCTTGTCGCCATGACTCGTAACTGTCACCAAATGCTTTTCCACTGGCATCCTGAAAAGATTTTTTTCAACTTCTTTTCTTGGCTTTTAAACTCCAGAGTGTTTTCATGCGGTATGTCTGTCTCAGGAGGTAGGCTAGATTCTTGGAGTGATTAATGCTGTCCTAGAGGTCAATTTGTTTCTTACAGTCTGACCTTTATCAGTTACCACTAGCATGACTTAGGCAAATTGTTTAACTTTTCTCAATCTCTGTTTCCTCATCTGTAAAAAGGGGGCAGTTAAAACTCACAAAGTAATACAGATTAAATGAAATAAAGCACTGAGCATAGTTTCCAATGCAAAGGGTTCAATATGTGGGAACCATCAGGAGGAGGAGGAGTAACTTGTAAGTTCTCTCTACCTCCTTCCCAAACCACACTCCAAATTTAAGGAGCCCAGTCCTTGACTGCAACATACTATGGGACCTTGGGCTAGTTGTGGCTCACACCATCCTTCCCCACATCGTGGTACCCAGATGCACAGAACTCTTCTCTCGGTTGATACCTAACTAGGTGGGATAATTCATTGTGACAGCTGGACCCTCCACTCATTCAGCATCATCTGCTCAACACAAATTTAGATGTTTGATCTCTGGGGTCCAGTGCAAGGCAAGCCTGTGAAGCCCAAGGCATGCAGGCAGATGTTTTCAGTATGAAGGTAAATCACTGAGCTTATGTCTCCCACGGTGATTTTCTCTGTGTGACTGGTGGGCTCATCCTCAATCCATGCTGCATGTGGTCTGAGAACCATCAGCATGGGATTACTGGGAGCTTGTTGGAAATGTAGGATCCCACAGCCTACCCCCGGTCTTCTGAATCAGGTTTATTACATACTTGAAAGCTTCAGAAGCATGATCCAAAACATCTGCCCTTGGGAATATCTGACATGCAGGGAGGGTTTTACTAAATACAATTTGTATTTGATAATGACTTTCTGGATAAGGTTTTCCCCCATCTTTGGGTACACTTACTGATGCATTAGTTCAGGTTACCCTAGCATAGACTTAGGTGACTGCAAGAGCAGAAACATATTTCTCACATTTCTGCAGGCTGCATCTGAGGTCAGGGTGTGAGCATGGTCGGGTTTTGGTGAGGGCTTTCTCTCTGTCCTGTAGATGGTTACCTTTTTGCTGAGTCCTCACATGGAAAGAGTGGGGAGCAAGCTCTCTGATGTCTGTTCTTAGAAGGGCACTAGTCCCATCACCAGGGCTCCCCCCACCACCCCAACTCTGTTATCTCCCAAAGGCTCTGTCTTGAAATAGCATCACTTTGGGTGGTAGGGCTTTGTGTTGGAGACACAATTCAGTCCATAGAAACTGACTTCTGTGCCTTACTTTGAAATGCATTTAAAAAGAGAGATTGATCGATATCTATCAAATTTATGACAAAATGTTAATTGTGGAATCAAGGTGGAGGACGGATGTACATTCATTGAGCAGTTCTTTCGACTTTTCAGTATGTTTAAAAATGTGAGAGAAAAAAAAAAAAAAACCAGCTCTCTCTGTAGTTACTTAGAATGGAATCTGGTGGTTCTTTGGCCTCTGATTTTTATCCAAGCTGTCTTAAAACTGCCTGTTCTGTTTAGCTGGATCAGTTTGCCTCACTGGCAGTTCTTCTCTCTCCTCGAGCTGTCTCCTTGGTCAGCCAATGCCTGCTGACCACACTGTCAGTGAGGTTCCAGCCTGGATCCAACACCTCTGTCTGGGCTCCAGCAAGCTCTTTCTGTCCAGTTCTTCTCCCCATCAGGGGATCCTGCAATTGCTTTTGACATTAGGGTTCTCTGGTTACATTTTAAGACCCTGCTTTATTATGTTTAAGCATTTATAACATTATATTTTATAAGTTTGACTCTGAAATTTATGGTTAAATATGTGTGGGAAAGAAGTGAGCGTCTCTGCAGGTTCGCCCTCAACTAGAGATTGTGTGGTTCTCCTGGAGTGCACCACCTCCTTCTGCCACCCACAGGGATTCCCACTGCTTTGCTGTTTATAGTGTCGATTATCCACATGTAAAGGAGTTTGTGATGAAGGAGAATGTGTTGACTTTATTACTTGGGGAAGGGAATATGGAAACTGATATTATCAACTTGAACCCATTAGGAAGTACTATGGCTGTTCCTGTACAGTATGGGATGAGCAGTGTATATCTCTGGTATATGACACCTTTGTTGTAATGACCCTTTAAATTAGAGAGGTTGGCAGGAAATTTTGGGAAATGTGTCATAGGTTTCTTTCCTTGACCGTGACTTGTCTATTGGAAAATAAGCCATGCTGAACTCATGCTGTGGGCTTTATGACATTGGCCAAATGTCACAAATTTAATTTCTCTCATTTTAGTCTCCTTGCCTGCAAATCAAGGATAATAAAGGCTCTATCTTTGATCTGTAATGAAAAATAAAAACATGTCTGTAAAATAGTGTGGGGATGTGACTCCTAATTGATTTAATATTCATTTATTCACTCAACAAACAGCAAGTGCCACTGTGTATATGGTGTGTGGTCTTCTTTTCTTTCTGTCCTTTCTGAGGCATCTGGGTCACGTGTCATATGAAATCTTTCTGAGGCAACAGACAAAAAGAGCAACTTCTCTTCTAAATCATCAGCCTCTGAAATCATTCAAATTCAACTATTTTTCTGGGTAGGGGGAGGGGAGGGGAGTCCCTTTCTTCCCCATTTACCTCCCACCCAGCATTTTAATTTGCTAAACACTGTAAGTTGTCATCTTTAAATCAGACTCCAATTTAGGTGATAAGAATCATAGTTAATTAGGCTGCCTGTCAGAGATTAAGTGTAATCTTGCATTTCCTGATCTCTTTACTCCAAGTCTTCAGCTGAGGCCATCAGAAGGGAAGCTGCAATGCCTGCTTATGCTTAATAAGATCCTTGCCTGCCATTTGTTTCTGATGCCAATCTGTTGTCTAGAAATAAAACCAAATGGGCAGAGAGTCTCATATCCCTGTCATTTGTTTTTAAGCTGTGGAGCAGAAGAGATAAGTGGCAGAAGATAAACTTAGAGATATTAAAGACTATTTACTTTCAGGTATCTAAAAAGATTTGCAGACTTCAAGTTTAAATCTGTTGGCAGCTCCTTTAATTCCCTCCTACTGTTATCTCTGAAAATAATGCCGGTATGGTTGAAGATTTATTTTCACATCTGCTCTTTTTACTCCCATTTTCAGTTGCCCATACTTTTTTCTCTCTCCTCCTCCAAAAAAAGTCCTTGCTTTTTGGCCAAGTTTAATATAATTTATTACATAATCATTCTAATTTCATTTTCCCTCCTCATTCAGAAAACCGAAGTCTAATAACTCAAAGAGGTTAGTGTCACAGTGCTTATTGGGGAAAAGTATGATAAATCAAAAATGATATTTGAGTTGACTTCTGAAAAAACATTGAGTATTACTTATAGAACAAAGGCAAAATGTTAATGTCTACTCTATCAATTCTGCTTCTAACTTGTCACCTTTAAAAAGTATCTAGAAGATTCTTACTGTCTTAATTATAATCATTTTTGTCTTAAAATTTGCCGTTACGATTAGGTATTTAAAAAGCTCATTAACGATATTAATCAAGATTACATGAATAATTCTAATGTTAACAATGATTATGGTATTTGCACACTGGATGCTATACCTTCTCTCTCTCTCTCTCTCTCTCTCTCTCTCTCTCTCTCTCTATATATATATATATATATATATATATATATATATATATAAAAACTGGGATCCAAGCTAATCTAATTAACTTGCCCACTATATTAAGAGCTAAAACCAGGATTAAAATGCAGACCTCTGACTTCAAGCCTGTGTACTTTTTATCACAAGCAATTATCAGATGGGTACCCAAAATAAGGATCCATACTTGGAGTTTTGCTTTGTTTTTGATTTTTAGCATCAAAGTACACAGCCAGTGTTTAAGGTGGTGTTGCCCATAGAACTTAAGAAGTTTAAAATTCAGGGCATTAACTAACATAGGTATAAACTATAAATGTATTTATAGGTTTATTTAGGGAAAGAATTGGCATTTAACTCTTGCCCATCAGAATGTACTTTCATTTGAAGTCAGGAAACAGATTATTTCAGACAGAAACAACGTTTTGATTCAGTGGCAAGTAGACAGACTAACATCTTGAAGTAATATTGATCCACGTTTGCCTGTATAATTTCTGTGTATTTTGTGCTGCATTTTTGGAGGAAAGCAGCAATTTTTCACACACTTCCAAGCCACTTCCATCAGGAATGAAATACTTGGCTAGGACTGTCTGTTAGAGTCCCAGGTTTCAGCTTAAACTTTCCACTTGGCCCTGCCAGGCACTAGCTTTAAAATATCTCTTTTTAATGGAGATCACCTCCAAAGGTGCAGCTGTGTGCTGGTTTCATCTTGCACTTCACAGTAGTGTTGGCACCGCTTAGTGCAAGAATGCCCCTCTCCCACACACTGCTGGTGCCCAAGGACTGTTGAGGCCTGTCCGTGGTAGTGGTTTGGGAAGGCTTAAGTTTGAAAGGAAGACTTTCTTCTGTTGCATGTGGTTGGCTGTCACCAGAACGGTGGGGGTGAGTGATGGCATCAGTGGAAGATGCAGCCTCTGATGTGTCACCAAAGTGCTTTCTCCAGCCTGGAAGACCTGGGTCTTCGGTCGAAGACTGATTCCTCCTTTCTTTTGAAATAGTGTGTGTGTCTTGGATTCACCACTTTTAGACCTTTCACCTCTTCTTTTGTTGTTTCTTTCTCTTACCCAATACTGATTTCTTTTTGATTAAAAATATATATATATATGACTCAGTGAAGTGGAAAAAAGGGTTTGGATTGTAGTAGTGGTATCTACAAATTCCACCAGATTCTTAAGAGTGGGCCTGGTTCTCCAAACTAGACTGTGTGCTATAACTGCCTTCAAAACCAAAATGCAGCCAGGCATGGTAGCACATGTCTAGAATCCCAGCTGCTCATGAGTCAGGAGGATCTCTGGTTCAAAGCCAGCCTCAGCAAAAGGGAGGCACTAAGCCACTCAGTGAGACCCTGTCTCTAAATAAAAATAGGGTTGAGGATGTGGCTCAGTGACTGAATGCCCCTGAGTTCAATTCCTGGTACCGCCTCAACAAACAAACAAAAATGCAGTCCTCGTTCAGGTATAAAAATCATAAAATCGTGCTGGAAGATGCAATCCAATATGTAAACTTTGGAAGGATCATACTCTGTTAATTTGTGTTTTACTTGATAATTCCACCCTATATGTTTTATATTTAAAAAAATTTTATTCCAATTATGTTTTGGTTTATCAAATTGTATGATCTGATGCTTTATCATGAACTTGTCAAAGAACAACTTACCCAGCTTGGTAATTCCTAAAATTGCCATTTCCTATTGAAATCTCTTAAAGTAAAATGTATGCAAAAATATTGACCTTGTGTATGTAATGGAATGAAAGGAATAGTTGATTTAGGATTGTTGTAAAAATTATTTTATTTTAGAATATCTTTAGAGTTTTAATGGTAATAATTCTGAACCTGAGGTTGGTGATATGAACTTGAAAACCTCTTGGGAAGGGCTGGCTTCCATATTCCTTATGTCTAAATATTTCAGAGGGGAAGTGGACTGAATCACAGACATTGTACTAGGGAATAGGAAATCCTTGAATTGTGGGTTTTTTTTTTTAATCGTCTCTTGTAAATTTTACCTTTTCAAACTCCCATTTTAAAGTCTTGATCAGCTGTAGTAATTCATGCCTGTGAGCAAAAAGCTTTTTTCAATATTAAAAATCCAATCAATACATTACAATAGGAGCGCTTACACTTCCTTTCGTATGTGTGTGAATTTTTTTTCTTTTGTTATTAGATAATCTGATGGCAGTTTGAAATACTCCCAGTGTCCTCAGTTACCTGGTAGCTGTCACAGTGATCTTCGAAACTTCATATAATTCCCGTAAAAGTGAAACAAATGATATTGTGTAGCTCAGGATAAGTGCAGGCAAACTAAATGTCATTGACAAAAAAGGATGGGAAGGATAAAGGAAAGGAAGCTTTTGCTTTTTAAAATGTCTTCAGTTTAAGGAAGAGAGAGCGGGTAGAAACCTGTAGGTAGCATTTGCCAACTCAGCACTAGAACAACTGCCGGGTGCACGTTTCAATCACAATGAAATGAAATCTTTAATTATCATTTAATTTAACTTTCATATTTGCCTACAGAAATGATCTTGCTGATAAGATTCTGGAAGGAGATAAACCTTTCTTAAGCAATTCCATTTTCAGTGCCAGCATAGAAACTTTTTTCCATTAAAAAAAGGCTTGTGTTATTTATGAGAGAAAGAAAGCAAGCCGGCCTCTTAGTTGCATGAATGTTGTGTGGGTATGTGTGTTGTATATTCACTATTTCATCTTCAGTTTTCTGAATTTGGGGGCGTGCTCAGACCTGTTGGTTTGAGAACTAAGTGCGTACTAAGTAGCATTTCTCTGTGCCATTTCCCTACTTTTACATTTCCCTTCTGTTACATATGCTGATAGGATAGTGTTTGTTTTGTTCAGTATAAAAAAGGTATTTGTGGGAAAGGATCATTTTGTGAGCTAAAAAGTCACTTAGGCCAACAGAAATGGTTTATAATTTATCAGAGAAAATGAAAGGGTATGAACTTTCCTATTATAGTGTTTTTTAATTTTACAGTGCTTTTAACTAAAAAGACCAAAACTTTAAAGACATTTGTATTTTGAGTGCTTTTCAGATACATTCACATTTTAACATTTAGAAACTTGGAGATGCTACTGATTGATTTTTTTTTTTTTCAGGGGAATCATCTACATGAATTTTCTTAGTAAAATAGTAAGTCCTAAAGCATTGCTCCATACAGCTTCTAGCCACATTCCTGGACATTCTGATTCTGGGGATGTAGTGTGGTCCCTGGGAATCTCATTCCAGAATGTTCTCCAGGCAGTAATCAGTGTTAGGCAGGTGCCAGAAACAGGAGGTTCCCCACCCATCTCTCTACATGGCAACTGCCTGGAAAGTTAATGGCATTATCTGTTCTGCCTTTATGTTGTCCAAAAGTGTTACAGTGATGTTGCAGTTGATTAAAGTCACCCAGGAAACTGTCGAACTTTTCAGGGCCTCGAGTCCAAATATTGATTAACCCTCTGTCAGGATGCCCATCTCAGGGATGACTTCATTTTGGTGGGTCTTTGTAGCACAAAGTGACTCAGAAATCTTTCATCTGCCTTTGATGAAATTTTCCTTTATACAGGATACTACACTATGCCCTCTGATATTGTAGTCACTAGCTGTATATTGCTTTCAATCAAAATCAATTAAATTAAGAATTCAGTTCCTGAATTTTGTAATGGCTACATTTTTACTTATACATTTTTATAGTTCATACATAAATGGAGCATAATCTCTTATTTTTCTGATTATACATATTGTAGGATCACATCAGTCATGCATTCATATGTGGCTACATTTTAAGTGCTTAGTAGCCACTGTGACTAGTAGTTGGTTTATTGAGAGCACAGCCATAGAGATATTTCCATCATCACAGAAAAGTTTTATCAGGCAGCACTACTATAGGATTTTCCTCCTGTCATAATTGAGCTCTTCTCCTTTTATCCTGGGTCATTGCAATGGTTGATAGAGATAGATACAAAATCATACCTATCTATTACAGAACATAATACAATCTTCTTAAACCAATAGGTCTTAAACCAGTGTTAGGATTTGCAACATAATTCACTTAAATCATTCTTAGTTCCCTGAGGTCAAAATTTAGTAACACAACTGTATTTTTTGTATCATTAATCTGTCATTAACTCTTAATTAACATTAACTGTTAGTAGTTGAAATATGGGCTTAATTAAAATCTGCTTAACCTGGTATATGGTTTATAATAAAGAATTATACCTCTTAAATTTCACTGAAACAAAATCGCAACTATTTTTTAAATTTTTTTATTCTAATTTGTTGTACATGACTTAATCTTTCTTAGATTATATGAACTATTCCTAGGTCAGAGTGCAAAAGATAGACTTTATGTGTCTAAAGTTATTTTTAGATGGCTAATAAGTAGGTTGCACATATATTTTCTTAAAGATTGTCACCCATATTTTGTAGTTTGAGAAATTTCAGGTGAATATATTTAGCTCCCTCTTCTGGCATATTTGAGAAAAACTTTTTACTTTAAGCTTTTTTTTATTTTGGAGTAATAATACAACTATTAGTATAATATAAAAAGTCATTTGTGAATGTTATTCAATCAGTTTTTTTGTGTCATTACAATTGGTAATACATACAATAAAACGTGGAGAAACAGCTTATCAAAGCTTCACAGTTCTTAAACTACTAACTGCCCAAAATATGTGTAAGCAAAAAAAGACTCTGACAACAATAACACAGGGACTTAATTTGATGTCAAGTGGACAGTGATCATTTGTATTGGCTTGCAGCCACCCCTTGCATTTGTGGGGTTTGGGACAAGAGTATAAAAAGAGGCCCAAGTACCCTGAGTCTAAATATTTTAGTTAGACATCATGTTAACAGTCAACAGAATCTCATCTGTTTTCCCACCTGGGTCAGGATTGTTTCCTAATAACCAGGAGACCAGTTTGAATTCACCTTTCTTTTATGTTTTTTAGTTGTAGATGGACACAATACTTTTATTTTTTTAATTTATTTTTATGTGGTGCTGAGGATCAAACCTAGTGCCTCACATGTGCTAGGCAAGTGCTCTACAACTGAGCCACAACCCCAGCCCCTGAATTCACATTTCTTGGGCTCCTCAGAGTACTGCTCCAGAGCTGGAGCCAGGTTCATCCCTGGCTTATCCTGCTTATCCAAACTCCAGTCCAGCCTTAGACCCCTACCAAGGCTCAACCCACCTCTGAATTCTGGGGTGCACCTGAATGTGGAAGGTTCAGGGATCCTGGGGAGGATGGCCCTAGGTGAGAGGTTTTAAGAGGTCATGTGGCTGGGAATCATAGGCTTCTCGGCTGGTACCCTGAATATATCCTAGGAGAGAACAAGTGGGCATTTCCTCTGTCCCTGAAAGTGTACAGCCTTGTGTAAGGGTCTCTCTTACTTGGGCCTAAGTTTGCTACTGTCAGATATAATTTATTATATTTAAATATTCTTTGTTGTGGTCTAATGTGTTTGACTCCCCTAAATTAAATATAATGGTGGGATTTTGTTTGTTTGCAGCTTTGACCCTTCCGATCTGGCAGAACAATTTGCCCCTCCTGACATTGCCCCTCCTCTACTTATCAAGCTCGTGGAAGCCATTGAAAAGAAAGGTAACCAGACTGCTAGAGGGAGTCAGTTCACTTCTTGAGACCCTTATTTCATGGATGTTATCATTTATATGTATTTCTGGGACATTTATTAAATAAATTTCTTACTACCTGCTACATATAGATACTTTGTTAGACCACCCCCAGCTCAGCTATTTAGGTCTGTGTACTGTGGAAATAATCTTGGCTTGTGTGTTCTAATTCTGGGTTAACATGTAGTTTACTGTATGGAAACTATTATGTTCTCCATAATTTAATAAACATGATTAACTTGCTTCTTAGTGGCCAGCTGGTTTTGCCAAAATTATTGACATGCTAGATAAGATTAATAGTAGGAGTTGACTTCCAAGAATGTTTAGTACACATCTAGAATAGATACTGCATGGAAATTGGAATGCCTCTCTGGCAGCAGACTCACAGGTTCTCCAGAGAGCTGTGTTTGGCATACACAGTCTGTTTTGTGTCCTAGGTCTGGAATGTTCGACTCTATACAGAACACAAAGCTCCAGCAACCCTGCAGAATTACGACAGCTTCTTGATTGTGGTGAGTGTCACAGGGCCACACATGCCAATGGGAGATATAGGTCTCCCCTCGCTGCCTTCCGGTAATGCACACACATACATAAAACTGCATTGAATCCATGCCACATTCCAAGTTTGAAGAGAACTAAAATCATGCACTGTTCCCTCCACCCTGTTGCGTTAACAGTACAAACCAGTATGAACCTTTGATGTTTGTCTCCTGAGTTGGGGTTTATGTGCACGCTTGCCTGCAGCGTGTTGGCCATCATCACAGTCGTGGGCCCTGGGATTCTGCAAGAATTACAGAGAAGAGAAATGAGCTTTGGATTTCTCTGGCTCTGCACATCCACCATCTTTCCTTGAACTTTCTGTTGGCCACATTAAACCCATCTGGATCAGCTAAATGATGTTTATATTAGGGTGTCCCTTCTGACATCCTCTTCCTTTCATTCCCCTTACTTCTTTTCCTTTTCCCTCCCATCTGACTGGCTGGCTTGCTATTTTTCCTTTCTTGCTTGATCATTTTTTCATGCCATACATACATCAAGTAACAGTATATTAATTGTTTTATTCAGTCACGTACTGGCAAATCAACTCTCTGGAAAGAAGCCCTGGTTTGTAGCATCTGCCCATTTCTGTGGCATAAATATCCCCACTGTGGTTGATTTCAAGCTAACCAACGTGATGTCACTGAATGTGGAGTTGGGGAGACTTGAGGACAGTTGGCGCCTATGAGCCAGGACAAGCCAGCGCCAGCACACTATTGGGCAAGTGACACCAATTCAGCCAAGTGGTGGCTTTATATTTGCTTACCCCTTCCTTTGCCATAGAGGAGAAAAACTGTAATTACTTGCTTGTCATTTATCTCATGTCAACTTCTAGAATCTCTCAAATCCTTCATTCCCTCATGGTATATTTATTATTATTATTATTATTTTTTAGAAAAACACTTTTCAATCTCACATTATTTCAACTGAATTTGAATGCTTGAACCTAAAAGTGAAACTTGGTCCTAAATGAAGCTCCTTCAGAAGTACAATTGTATCAGACTGCCTGTGTGATATTTCATAAATGAGAATTTGAAATTCAAGGCAGCTTCAGAATGAGCTGACGTAGGAAAATTCTTAGAAAAGATGTTCTTGGAGAAAAGAATGAGACTAGTTCCTTTTTTAAAAAAAATATTTTTTTAGTTGTCAATGGACCTTTATTTTATTTATTTATATTTGGTGCTGAGAATCGAACCCAATGCCTCACACATGCTAGGCAAGTACTCTACCACTGAGCTACAACCTCAGCTGCAGACTACTTCTTTATCAATAAATATTTTCACTTGAAATGTATTGCACAAATGTTGTCATTTTTTTGAAAAAAATTTTGTTTGAAATGTATCTCCCCTTTGTACCTGGAAATCAACCTTGTGAATACAGTGCAATTCCTCTTTGCTGTTGTATCCCCTATACTTCCCACAGAGTAGGTCGTTACAAGTTGTTTGGCAGAAAACTCAAGGTGAAAAGACTTGTTTTTCTGTATTTCCAGCAACATTACTAGTGTATTAAGGAAACACTGAATTTTGTCCTCAACCAATTGACATAGAGATACATTTTCTGGTCAGAAAAATTGGTCAAATTGAATATGTTAAAAGTCACAGGAAATGTTTAGACCTCAGAAACAGATGAAGTGGAAGTTACTTAAGAAGTGGTGATTAGGTTTTTTAATGTGACCAATACAAAATGATGCACATTAGCTTAAAAAACATTCACACCATCTTGAGATGGTGTAAGCAACCAAGATTTACGTCAACAATGTATTTTGACAGGCAGTTTTCCTTCCCCCTTTGAAATCAAGACATACATATGAAAAACTGGCTTCATTTAGATGCTGGGCTATAAAAAATGAATTTCGCCAACATTATTCAGATTTCAAAAGTGGATTTGCTAATTCTCTTTCCAGCTCAGATTGTTCAATACATAAAAATACCGTAATATTCTGGAGAAGCTCCAAGAGTAATCTGAAAAAAAAAAAAAAAAAAAAAACAAAGCTTTAAATCAGCCTTGTGAATTTCTAGCATCTGAAAAGAACAGATGTGGGGGAAGCAGCCTACTGTTATTAACACTTACTAAGTTACTGTATTTCATGTACACACTAATGTTGTAAGCATTAGTTACTTTAACTTCTAGAAAAGGAAGCTAACCCTCAGGTAGGTAAATTCCCTAAGATTGCACAGTGGCTGAGTGGAGAAACTGTCTTGTATCCTAACAGGGATTCAAAAGCCCTGTTCTGTTCTTTTTTTTTCCTTTCCCCACTATTTTGCCCTAAAATGAATTGTCTTCCCTTCTTTTCTCGTTTGAGTTTTAATGGTATGAACTTTCTCCTGACACTTTTTGATTCCTCTTCATGGGAATCAGGCTCTTAACCCTGGCACTGTTGGCATGTTAGGGTGGCTAATTCTTTGTCAGAAGAGGGGAGGACACTATCAGGTGCGTTACAGGATGTTTGACCACAGCCTGGTCTCCACCCACTGAGTGCCAGCCTCCCCCAGTTGTGACCTTCAAGAATGTCTAGACATTGCCAGATGTCTCCCACCCCACCCCCACTTGCAGTGGGAACCACTAACCTAGATAGAGATCAGGTGGGGCGGGTGGCATTTTTCCAGTGGAAGGGCAGGGGGAGGTGTTGGTAAAGATTCTGTGACTCTTCAAAAGTCATCATAGGACAACTGCAGTAGCTTTTGGAAGAGCCCATTGGGATGATTTTAATACAGAAAAGGAGTCTCATAGCCTAGAAATCAAAAGTTCCAAGAAACTTTAGAAGTTACATTACAAATAATAACGATGATGATACAACATACTGCGTCATCAATTCTAGTGGAATTTGACATGGGGAGAGTTAGCCAAAGACCTGTGTGAGGTAATTTTCTTTCCAACACTATAATGACTCTTTGGGATACACATCATGTGTCACAGAAAAGAGCTTTGGAATTAACATCACTCTGAGGACTATATAGTTCAGCCCACAAACACTTAACACAGTTCTATGTGCTGGACGCTTTGGACTTAGAAAGAGCAGGTGAGAGCTACAGCCACTGCAGCACCCTGTGTCTGGTAGGGGAGACACATCACCACACATCACTACCATACTGTTGCCAGGTGTCTTGATGAAAGCATGGCTCATCAGCACTATGGGGGCACAGAGGGGAGCCTCGCCTACAGAGGGACATGTGAATATTTAGTCTTGATGTTTATAGACCATTGCCAAAGGGCTTTACACATTTTTCAGGAGGGTGAAATATACTGGGGACTAGAAGCTCACAAAGCAGTTGGTGACTGTGGAGAGTTCTTGTTTTGATACACATACAGTTTTATTGGATAGTATTTAATTACACTAGTATTTGCACACTTTCAATGTTGGTTCTGTAGGCGAATACCTACTTTAACCCTTCCCTCACTTGGTAGAGATGTCAGGTGTCTCTGGTTAGTTCTTTGTAGGACATTTAAGGAAGATAACAATTTGCCTCTTCACATATTCCCCCCTCAGGTGCTGGGTACTGAACCCAAGGCCTTACACATACTAGTCAAGGACTCTGTACCAAGCCACACCTCCAGCCTTTGCCACTTTCCCTTTTTCTCAAACTGACCTAGCTGTATTTTATACCAGGTTCACTTTTCTTAGAAGTTTATAGTGCTGTGTGGTTATCTTTCCTAACATTCACTTAGTGGATAAGTTTGGATTATGGTAATGATGTGTCCAAGGAGTCTTCATAGCCTTGGTCTCAGTTTAGGGGCATTTATAATATCATACTTAGCTCAGGGGTCCCCAGGACACTGCCTTCTATTCACTAACACTCTTGCACCTCGATAATTGAATACTTTCTCATTCTCTCAGGTCACTGCCCAATTCAGTCATCAGTTAACATTATTTTTTGATAATGTCTTGCTGTTTTCTAACTGCATTAGAATTCAGACCCCAGCCCTTTGCTTCAGAATTACCAAAATAAATGCCTTTACTTCCAGAAGTGCTCCTCTCCAGTGTACTCCTGACTCTATAGTTAAGGAAGCTGTATAAAAATGTAGTGTTTTGGCCAATGGCCCACTTCTTCTCTGTTGAGCACCTGAGTCCCAGATGACTTTCCTCGAGTTACTCTCCAGTAGTGGCCAAATGCCTGTCCTCGTTTTTAGATGTCCATGCATTCCTGTTCCCTGCAGGCCTGCTCTCTGCTGGGCATAGTGCCTTTTTCTGTCTCAAGGACTCAGAGCACCATACACAGTGAGTGCTCAGACGGTATTTTTTTATTAGCTTCACTCCTTTATTGAATTGCATGACCTCTTTTCCAGCTGGCAGATATGCTCATCTTTAGATTTTTTCAGAGATGGTCTGATGCCCACAGATTAGATTAGTAATAGTCAGCATTAGGGGGAACATTCTGAAACTGTTCAAATTATATTTATGGATTTTCTTGATTGACTGCTAAAACTCTGTAGGATCTTACTATTTAATCTATCACTCTGGTAGGTTAAATTTATATTAATTCCAAGATGCAGTATGTATCAGTTCAAGTCTGAGGAAATCCGGGAATATGCATTACTTATTTTGCTATTGTGATTTTAGGAAACATTTCCTTGTGACTAACCCTCCCTAGGTAGGACCTTCTCAATCAGGCAGACCCACCCTCCAGGGGGCGTTTGGGAATGTTGTGGGGTTATATCAGTTTGCTAGGGCTGCCATAGCAAAAGGCCACAAACTAGGTGGCTTAAACCACAGAAATGCAGTTCACACAGTTCTGGAAGCTGAGATCCAAAAGGATGGTGAGATCCAAAAGGCAGGCTCACTTTCCTCTGAGGGCTCTTTCCTTGGCTCTCAGATGACTGTCTTCTCACCGTGTTCTCACATAGTCCTTTCTCTATGCATACATCCCTATTCTGTGTGTCTTAATCTCCTCTTCTTATTAAAAGATACCAGTTAGATTGGACTAGGGCCCACTCCAGTGGCTTCATTGTAACAAAATCACCTGGCTCTTAAAGGATCTATCCCCAAATATAATCACCTTCCAAGTTCTTAGGGTTTGGGCTTCAACATATGAATTTGGGAGGAACATAATTCACCCGTACAGTGACATTTTTTTTTTCATTGCCCCAAAGTCTGGGAATATGTTGGCATCATGGCAAGGAGCCAAGAATGCTAAATACTTAAACATGTGAAGCAGACCTACATAAAGAAAAATTGTTCCACCCCAAATTTAGGAGCAAGGCCTCTGAGAAACACTGCTAGTAAATATTCCATGTCTTATATTTGCCCTCATTTTGCCTCCTTTCCTGTGTCACACTTAAGTCCCACATTTGGAAAATTGGCCCAACTGGTAGATAAATGTCTGAAATATTTCTTAAAATGGTTCTTTCCTAGATGCTGCCTCCTTGGACTTGGAAATGATCGATGTGCAAGTTTTAGCAGACGCTTTCAAACGCTATCTCCTGGACTTACCAAATCCCGTCATTCCAGTAACTGTTTACAGTGAAATGATTTCTTTAGCCCAAGGTTTGTTTTCTCTTCTGAAAACCTCATTCAACATATATTGGGATCTGGAAATGCTGTAAACTCTGTGAAATGCTGCATATAAGGAGATGATATTTAGGAAATATCAGTAGTAAGCTTCTTCTCCCCCTCACTACCACCAAGAATTCCCTTCCTCATCAGGGCATCCAACAGAAGACCCAGAGTCTCATTTGCTTAGAAGATTGTCCACATGTTGAACTGGCTTTCTTAACCTTTGGTCAGGATTAACAAAGATCACTCTATCTGTGAAGGACATGGTGTTCCAAATACCAGTGTGAGATTCAAGGACCCAGGACAAGGACTCAGTGACGGGGGATGTTCTTGGCCATCTTTGCCAAGTGCCCATAACAATTTTTATTGAAGGATGAGGGCTCAGTTAGAGAACTAAGTCTCTGTTCACTGCTTTGGGGACAGGAAATTGTGGTCCATAACCTTCAAAGTCAAACCTGTGATACTTATCTGATGTTCCTCGGAATTAACCAATCACTTAAAGCCACTCGATAGAGGGCAGGTTTCAACCATCACACCCTGAATGTCTTGTGGTTTTTTTACACAAAGAGTTTCTTGCATTTCTATTTGACTTGAGTTTTTTTTCTTTCTCACAATTCGTTTTCTAATAAGAAGAACAAATGTCCCATGCACTTCTCCTGAAGCCTTTGTAAGTGACTTCTTCTATAGCTAGAGGAAAGAACAGGAATGGTCTTAGTATGCATTCACTGATACCTAGAAACAGTCTTTTTTTCTTTCTCTTTTCTAACTTGCAGAAGTACAAAGCTCCGAAGACTACATCCAGCTGTTAAAGAAGCTTATTAGGTCGCCTAACATACCTCATCAGTATTGGCTTACGCTTCAGTATTTGCTAAAACATTTCTTCAAGCTCTCTCAAACCTCCAGCAAAAATCTCTTGAATGCAAGAGTGCTCTCCGAAATTTTCAGCCCTATGCTTTTTAGATTCCCAGCAGCCAGGTAAGTGAAAAAGAGAGTCATGAACTTGGGGGTAAGAAGGGTAGTCCTAAAGTGATCCATCATTAACTGCATTCTAAAGAGACTGCTTCATAAACATGAGCAGATTTCTACCACAAATATCACTTGAATGTGTATCAATGAAAATGAGTTTGTTTTTAGGCATAAGGTTTCTAACAAAATTCTCTTTCTTGCAGCTCTGATAATACTGAACACCTCATAAAAGTTATAGAAATTTTAATCTCCACTGAATGGAATGAACGACAGCCAGCACCAGGTAAGGCTTTGTGACATTCAACATTCTCTCATTGTGTGTATGTGTTTTTAAGCCTTAAAAGTAGTGGCTTTAGACTTCCTCTGAAGTAACAAGTTTCTGGTAGAATTACAATTCACAGTAATATTTTACTTTGTGATTCACAGAAAAAAAAAATTACAGAATGGTAGTGTGTCTGACAAACACCCAGATTTCAATATTCGCAGATTATAAGTTGTCTTAGTTTTAGATGAGAGTTGGGTGAGTTCCCTAGACCCACCAGCTTCTCGGCTTCTAGTTGTTGAATAAATTCATGGAGTTCATTTTAGTTGTTGACATTTTTGTTTTTCTTTCTAATACTCATAAAGTAGGGATTCATAATTACTATATAATTTTAAAGTATTTTGGAATGTGATTTTTGGAAGTGAGTATGCTGAGAAATGTCTGTCAAAATAAACATTTTCAATAGCACAAGCAGCGTGAAAGCCCAGTGTTCACTGCAGCAAGTTAGAGCAAGCCGGGCACTTCTTTGAAAGCAGGCTGTTGTTCGATTAGCCATTTAACAAAGCAGGAAATGTAGGCTATGTAATTTAAAGTGATTTTTTTTTTCAATGGTGGAAAATCCAAAAAAACCTCACCTTGCTGTACAATAATGGAGTCTTGTCATTTAGAATAGTGATAAAGGACCTATAGGTGAAGTTAAGTTTCAGGACCAGTAGAAAGTATTGCCTATAGTCTTGATTTATAAATAGAATTTAAATGAAGCACCATGAGTTTATTATTCATGATAGGTAATTCATGCAGATGACTGTGGTTGTCTTTGTATGCACAGGCCTGGGGACCCAGGCACCAGTGTCATGCAATAGAGTTAAGTTGTGCTTTTCTATCAAATATTGCAGAGCCAGGATTGATTATTCACATCTGGATGGGAGAACACAAAAGAGATAATGGCCTGGGCTTAAAACCCACCAGCAGGGATTGGACATGGGGAGGGATAGATAACCACTCAAAGTGTAGATGTTGGGAAGGATTTCTGTTGTGGACAGGTCCAAAAAATGGTAACAAAAATGAGAGAGGCATCAGGTCTAGTAGATAAGGCAAGCATAGTATGTTCCAATGCTCTAAATCACAGCAAGCAGAACGTTTAACTTGCCCGGAATTGTAGGAAAACTGCCTCCAAGAAGACTGTCAACAGGTGCCTTGGGCTTCATTCCAGTGGGTGACCCGAAGGTTTTATCTCATATGACTACTTGGTCATTTGTAGTCTTGAGCTCTGTGTTGGCATTCAGAGGCTGCCTTCAGGCTTAGTAGGAAAGAATAGGAGTGGGGCATGGAACATGGCACTTGAGCCATTATTCACTACCCACCCCTGGATGAATCACATAGGCTAGGAAGGAAGAGGACCAGCAAGAATAGTAGGCTGCAGAGCCAAAGAGCTGAGCAAGGACCTTTTACTCCCTCCTGACCAGTGTTGAAGTATATATTAGAGAGGGAAAACAGGGCTCTGCTTACTGTGAAGGGCTAGGGGTTATCCTGGTCTTCTTAGTGACCTTCTGCCACTCCCATCAGAGGGACATGTGGACTATCAAAGCCAGACAGGACTTGCCAGATACCTACAAATGAATTTGTCACATGGAATCTTTGAGAACTTCTACTATACACAGTATAGTGAAATCAGTGGTGGAGTTTGATTAGTCTGGCTGGTGTGAACTGGTTAAGTGTCTTTTATCAGTCTTAGTCTAATTCTACCAAAGTAAAAGTTAATCAGCAACCATTTTCATAATGCACCTTTAAAGCTGCTTGATGTGTCAAAGGACCCTATGTCCCTCTACTTAAAAACTAGTGTGCCGGTTTCAAAGAGGATTAGTTCCACCAGCTCCGCTAAAGAAAGGCAAAGCCTTGAACATTTGCTGGATCATCCCAGTATTCATGCATCCTCTTCAAAAAAAATTAAATCTAAGTCATTTTTAAAGCCTAGTCTAAGCCATTTTCCCCTTTGTGTGATATCTCTTAGCTACTCTGAAAGTTGTCTGGGCCTCTCAGAATTAAATGGATGCTTCAGTGTCTCTCATTTGTGAATACCTAGCACTCCCCACCTGCCAAGGAAAACCACTCTCACCCTGAATACCTTTGTATTCAGGAATGACTCCAGCACAAATGACTGACAAGGCATCCTGAGGTAAAGAAATGATTTGTTAGGCCTGTGACATCTTACCAGAGTCCTTCATCATTACCCCAGCATGTGCTAGTACTAGAGGGTTTTGGAATGGTCCTAAATCAATCATTTGTAATAACTTTGTTAATGTGCATAGACTTGAGTACCTGAATGCTATTTAACGGGGACAAAAAGTGTCTATTATGAGCCAAATAAATATAACTTCTAGTTTTTATCAGGTAGAACTTGAAATGATAAAACTGATGATGTTTAAGGCATTGTATCAATTTAAATATGATTCATAAGCACATTGTATCTAATTAAATACTGAACTTTAGAGATATAACTGGTGACTTTTTAGGGTAATTAAGTAGGTAGAAAAAGCTCATGGAAGACATGTGACTTGAATTGGATCTTGAAAGATAGGTACAATTTGATTAAGGGAAGGAGAAATAGATTTGAAGGTTTAAGTAAATTGCAAAGTACAAAAATAATGGCTTTATATCTTACAAAAGCAGTAAATATAGTCATGGACCACATAAGGATGTTTTGATCAATATTGGTCACATATGTGGTGGTGGCTTTATCAACTAACCTGGGTATGTAGTGGACTATACGATCTAGGTTTGTGTAAGCACACTCTATGATGTTTGTACAACCCTGAAATTCCCTAATGATGCATTTCTCAGGAGGTGTCCCTGACTTTACGATACATAACTGTATTTTAAGTGACAGTATCATAAAAAACATTATTTAGGAGTTGAAAGCATTGTCCAGCTCTGGCATTTGGAACATGAAGTTACTGAAGCCTACAGAGAGTGACAGGAGTCAACTCCCCCACCCCCTCCAACCTGTCCCCTGCTGCTTGGGTTTTCAGAATCCTCAAGAACAATGGGGCTGATTTCAGTGTCCAGAAAGTCTTCTGAGGTTTCTAGCAGACGATAAGCTAAAAATATATGAAGTGTGTTCCTACAAGTCCACTTATGGCAAAAAGACGGAAGGCATTGTTGGTGGCTTTTGGGGTGAGGCTCTATCACTGTGTCAGATGCAGTGGAAAGAAACCAGGACTTCTCAGTTGGGCAGATCTGGATTTGAAGCTCACTTCTTTGCTGCTTACCTGGCTCCCCAAGTCACTCAGCTTTTCCAGACTGTTTTCCAGACTGCAGAATGGGGATAAGACCTCTTGCATCAGGTTGTTATGAGGATTAAATGAGCTGACAAATCCTGAGACTTTACTGTGTCAACTCTAACTTTCAAGATCCTGCCAAGAAATATCAATAGAGAGAAGGAGTGGGGAGGGGAAGAGAGGTACTGGGGTCTGAATTAGAATAAGATATATTCCATGCTTGTATAATTATATCAAAATGAATTCTGTCATGTATAACTAAAAAGAACCAGTTAAAAAAAGAAAAGAAAAGAAAAAAGACCCTACCAAAGCTAGGCTCATCCTGTAGCTCTAATTCTTCAAGCCACTTTTTTTTGGTTGTCTAAATACTGTCTCGCTGTTCTCCCCATTGACAGAGAGAGGGCTTTAATGCAAATCTGAAAGAGATACTCTGGGTAATTGTAGCCACGTTGGATGTATTGCTTGGAGCGAGGAAGATGCCTTTGTGTGATGCCTTGTCCTATGTGTGGCTTGCTGGGTGAAGTGGCCCCGATTTCAGTGCCACTCCCCCTGTCACCTTGCCCAGGTGCCTTTGCACAGTGCACAAAATGTACAATTGTACATAGTGTTCCCAAACAGTGCCATCCACTTTGCCTTGCCCAGGTAGGTCCTTGCCCTCCTTTTTGTGAAGGTTAAGTCGACACATTCAATAGGCTTATACCCTAAGTCCCTTTTCCTCTTATACTTAATCCTTATATAGTTTTTCTTACTAACCTATTCAACTACATTTCCACAGGGCAAGGACAAAGGGTTTTTTTTTTTTTTTTTTCTATTTTGATCTAATTCTAGCCTGGCTCTGGGCCCAGTGTAATAATCATCTACATATATTAAATTTTATTATTTGATAAACTTTCAGACACCAATTCATTTGATGTATGCAGCAACACTGTGAAGGAAGGATTCTTTTATAGAGAGAAACTAAGGTTTGCAAAGGTGATACACACTGAGGAAGTCTTCAGAGCTTTGTTGATAATTTACTGTTTTCCTTTTATTAACAGAAAAGTCTTAACACCTGTAATCCCAGCACCCCAGGATGCTGAGGCAGGAGGATCTCAAGTTCAAAGACAGCCTCAGCAACTTAGCTAGGCCCCAAGCAACTCATTGAGACCCTGTCTCTAAATAAAAGATACAGAAAAAGACTAGGGATGTGACTCAGTGGTTAAGTGTTCCTGAGTTAAAATCCTGGCATACCCCCCTACCTGCCCCTGCAAAGTTTTAGATATATTTAAAGCTGAATAGCAAGTTTTCTGGAATCATTATGTGTTATAGCTACCCTACTTAGGTAGCTAACATAGATTTCTATAGAGGAACCAAAGTACAAACAGTTTCATTTAATGCAGGGTACCTTTGAATGCCACCCATTATAAGTATATTTACATATTTCAGATTTCATGAATATATTCAGAAATATTAATGTAGCATAATTGAAGTCTAATATTGCACCCTCAAGCCTAGAGTAGAAAATAAATGACTCTTTCTCCCCCCTGCCCTTCTACACCTGTCAAAGTTAATTTTTAACCACCAACACATTGCAAAACATTCATCCTGAAGAGCCTGATTCATAAATCTTGTTTTAAATGCTCTGGGCTTGGTTTTCAACCAAGACTAAAGCAAGAACTAAGGTAGAGGGAAATGACTTTCAAAAAAGAGTTGTACTTTTCTCTGATTTATTTTTTTTTATTGGGTTTAAAATGTGGTCTGACATTAGAGGGTTGTTTCTAAGGTGAGAAATGAAACCTTAAAAAAAAAAGTGCATGCATTGAGATGGGTAAGAATAAACAGAGGCAAGCCCCTCCAAGTTTTATCAAAAAGTAGTTCTACTTGTGCTCTGAAAAAGAGATGTGAGCATGCCCTTCACATCTTACATCACATGTTGAGCAGCATGCTCAGTTTTTTGTTTCCACAGTACAGCCTTTTCTTAAGGAACAGGACTGGAGGGGAAATTGCAGGGGAAGAGTTTTTATTCTGCTAGGCAATGGACGGGCATCTTCAGAAACCTTGTAGAACGTGTCTGATTTTATGCATATGTAAACCTGAGTTTATTTATAAACATAAATGGACATTTTCTTAGTGCAGGGTCATTAAGAGCACAGGATGTAAAAGTACTGCATTTGCATCATCCTGAAAGGCCCTTCTGTCTAAGTTGTTTTAAGTTAAAAATTATGAAGGGAAGCATTCATTTTACTCTTAAGTGAATTTTGGTTCATTTTTTTTCCCCCTGTTTTGTTTTTTTGACTGCCCCCTTTTTAATGGTCTTTTGTTCATTAATAATGACCCACAAAAACCTTTAAGATGCTTTCCAGGTTGAAAGCCGTTTGTGGCATTTGCTACTTGGTGACTTGCACATCTGAGAGACAGTGCCCAGTCTACAGCTTCAACACATATTTAATGATCAAGTGACACTTTCCTGACAAGTTGGAATCTACTGAAAACTAAAATCATGACCTATTTTTTGATACTGAAATGATTTTTACAAAACAAACACTGAGGAAAGGGAAAGGCATACACATTGTTTAAAAAAATCCAGAAATAAAAGTTAGTTTTTAATTACACATTAATTAAAATGTCCAATGTGGATGGGTCTTTGAGGTCCCAGATAAATGCTTTGGTTAAAACACAAATTCTCCTAAGAGCTTAGCAACCACATGAAACTTATTTACAAAGTATTTTGACAGCTGTGTCTTTATTAGTAAATCATATGGATTAAATGACAGTTGTACAATTATAATTGTTTATATGACATTTTGGAGATGGTGTGAGAAGTACAAAATATACAGGAAACTTTCTCCCAAGCAGAAGTTACTCTGTTGTGCCAGCAGAGGGCTCCCTCTTTAAGCTAATAAAGAGCATGGGTCTTACAGATAACTTTTCAAAGACGGAAATTCAATGGGAAAAGATTCAACTCACACTTTCAGTAATGTAGAACTTCTTAGTTGATGATTATACACATTTTGATATATTTGTTTAAAACCAAGTTTTCAAATCTATTCCAAGACTTTCTGTAACGAGAAGTTATACTGCTTTCCAGTGGATAATATTCTCCTAAAATAGAAAATATACTGTTGGACTTATAATTTAGGAGGTTTTGTCATAATATGTCATTTGAATCCAGACAGGTATGCTTAAAAAACTGAGGGGCTGATTTTTTTAGCTTCAGGAGGGCTATTTTTAAAAGTAGGGCAAGATTGTGCAGCACAG
Source organism: Sciurus carolinensis (assembly GCF_902686445.1). Lineage (NCBI taxonomy): Eukaryota > Metazoa > Chordata > Mammalia > Rodentia > Sciuridae > Sciurus > Sciurus carolinensis. The sequence goes on from NC_062218.1 coordinate 56,316,471, forward strand.
GATACAAGGATATTCTCTGAACTAACCCTTTATCCCTGACAACTGGCAGATTCACTTATAGACTTTTCTATTGGGAAGGTTTTTCAATAGTCTTATTGCTTGTTCCAAAAAGAACATTGTAAAGTCATTTCTATTGTGGGTTAGCAGCACTTGCTAGGTATTTTGAATGAGTCTTTTGGTTCCTGCTGGTGGCCTGTGTGGACTTGATGTCAGCACCCGCATGTCTTTTATCTCTCTATAGGACCCTTGGATCATCTTCCCATACAGAGTATGAGGGTATTATTGACAGAACCCATATTTAAGTAAGCTGAAAATAGAAAACAGGAAAAGTCAGAGTTTCGTTATAGGTGTGAGGATTTTTTTTTGCATGCAGCTTAAAACAAATTAACTTCAGTTTCACTTGTCAACCTTTACTTTCTCTAGTAAAGGGAAGCAAGGAACTGGGGCTGTGGGCAGAGAGAAAAGTTTAGGACCAAACATTGGAAGTCTGGGTTATTTTTTCTGTAGTATGCAAGGAGTTATTTGAAGTGATATCTAAATTACTCTCTGATTTTAAAGCCTGATGATTCTGTGATTTTTGCATTATGTTACAGTTTTCAGGATAACATTAAGACCATCTATGTTGATGCAACAGGAAATTTCTGTAGGAAGAAAATATTAATAGAGTAGCCAACAATACTGTCTGGTTCATTGCAACTTCACCAAATAAAGAACAAAAATCCACTAGAAAGGTGTGCCCTTTTCTGCCCTTCTTTCTTCGCCCCACGTAGCCAGCACAGAAACCTAATGCAGACACACCTTTTAATTATTAGAAAATCATATGGCCGTTTAAAAATAAGAGGAAGCTGATCTCATAAAAATAGCCACAGTGTTTTTTTGTTTGTTTGGGCTTTTCCTCTTTTTAATGCCTCGTGGTTGTGAAGTATGGTAGCCTGTGAAGTTCTAAGTCCTCTTCCTGAGGATCCCTTCCCACCACTGTGAGGAATTGTGTGGTGCGCTCCCAGCCCGATTTTGCCCTAGAAGGGCGTTCCTGTTACACCTGCAGGGCAGTTTGTGCAAGTGTGGGGGAGGAGGTGGACACGAGCAAGGCTCTGTTCTGGGCTGTGGTGAGAGGTTCAGGCCTTTACAAGCGAGGCTTTGATTCTATTTTTTGCTGAACTAGCTCAGCCACTTCCTGTGTTTGGCTGTGCATAGTGCCTTGCTTCACTGTCGGCTACTTGAGCCCCGGGAGCCAGTCAGCCAGCCAGCGCGCTCCGCAGCAGCCTCTTAGACTATTTTCAGCCCCCTTACAATGGTCTTCTCATTTCCTCGGCAAAAATGAGCAAGTTGGTCTTGCATTGGCCACTTGTCAGCCCATGACAACTTTGACTTTGACTTGGGCTCCCCTCCCCCTCCTGAAATCCCTAGCTCAGCAAATATTTGAACCTGCCCAAGTTAATCATGAAGCTGCGATCTTTATCTGAGAGAGACGTGTGAGCGCCTGGGCTCTTTCCCTCCCCTGTACAGTAGCGCGATCCAGTTGGCTTCTCAATGGGGAGCAGGCGGTGAGCGCTGCGAGGAAGCGCTGCTGGGGCCGGACTCGCTGGGCCGGGCGGGCGGGGCGTGGGGCGGAGGGACCGGCGCAGCGCAGCCCAGCCAGGCGGTGTGAACAGAGGGTCCCGCGGCGCCCCCACCTCTGCGCGCTCCCGCGGTGCCGGCTCGAGCGCTGCCCGCCCGGAGCAAGCCGGGGGAGGGGGGAGACACCCCGGCTTGGCCCACTTGGTGGAAGAACAGCTTTTTGGATTTTTTTTTTTTTCATTGTCGGATACAGGCATTTCAAAGGGCAACCGTTGAAATGCATAACCTGCAAAGTAAGTTGCCTTTCATTTGTGCACTTCTCTGCACTGTAGCTTTGTATCTGCGAATTGTTCCTCTCTAATTTGTCTCAGGGTGGGTGTGCGTGCTTGGAGAGTGGCTGTTCGTGCAAAGCGCTGCCTGAGGAAGGCAGATGGAAGATTAGGGGATACACTACCTCCAGTCCTGCAGGGGGAAATATACGAGGGAAAGATGGGGTTTAGGTTGGAAGTTCAGAAGGAGGTAATTACAAGGTGCCCAGCTGGAAGTTGGTGCCAGCTTCGGGCGTGCAGAGACTGTGGAAAATCACCTGTCTCCCTTCCCTGCTCTTGGGGTCAGTTTGCCACCTGGTATCTAGCTACCGGACAGGCTTGCACTAAATGTATGAGGGGCCCTCTGGGCTGACTTACATGACCAGGCTGCTCAGAGGACTTCTCTCCTTACTTTTAGGGGAGGGTCAACATTTTTATTAAACTACAATTCCTCTCCCCACCAACCCTACCCAAGGACATTCGCCATCACAACCATTTTTTTATTATTTTGGCCATTTTTACTTGAATTTTAGTTTACCTAAATGCTTAGACAAATAGTGAAATGCTGAGTGGGAAAAGGTAGGAGGGAACAGGGTGAGCCTGCCTTCTCCAATAACATGAATTAGAGAGAGGATGCAAGTGAAGTGCCCAGAGAATGCAGTGCCTTGGTTTGCTTTTTAATATATTCTATATTCCAAATTTGATAGAAAATCTGAACCTAAATTTTAAGGGCTTCTGTGTTCTTTAAATTGTCACAGAATTTTGTGACATACATATGTACATAAATCACAAAGCCCCACTATAGTCTTTTAAATGAGCCACATTTACATTGTGGGGAGGTGTCCCTCACACATACATATTGTAAATGTCAAAAGTGATTGGGTCACAGTGGGGATGTCCATTAGGCTCCAGTGAGGGTGACAGAATTACATGCAGAATAATTTTTGAAAAATTACAATTATTAGATTTGTAGGAAAATTGATTTATTTATATTAAATACTGCTAAGAAGGAATATTTAAGTGAGGTGTTTGATCTAGAAGGAGGAAAAAAAAAAAAAGAAAAGAAAGATTACATCACCCTCCCCTTCAGGCCGCTTGCACTGAAGATGGGTTCATGAGTGAATACTTTGGAAAGATCACTACTTCAACTCTGCATTCTGACACATGGCTTCTTTTTGGAAGAAGCATCCTTTCCCAGTTTTGTTAGATAGTAACATTAAAATTATCATTAATAAACGATTTTGACATTTATGTTATATCTGCAAACAGTAGGCATCTTCATTTCTATAGTAAACTGTAGAATTTTCATTGTTCTATAGAGTCATTTTTAACTTTGGAATGTGATAGAGGAAGAAATTTTGTCTATACATTTGCTTTTAATTGCCCTTTCTAACATGGTAGATTGATGACAGTGTTTAAGTTCTGAGCTTTCTGTGAATTATGGAGGACTCAAAAAGCTAGTCTTGATCTTCTCTGCTTTTAATATATATATGGGTGATATTTAAGAACGCTAAAGTATAGCTTAAGGTTACCATTTTGATGCCTTTGTAAGATTTTTACACGAAGGAATGACCAGGCTATCTATAAACACAGATGTACAGGGGGGAGAAAGAGCTAGGAGCTGCAGCGTATCAGCTGTTGTCAACCTGCCAACAGCGGAGCGTACCATGCTGCAAGGAGTAATAAAAAAGGAATTAGAAAACTCACTGCTGGAGGAGAACAGTCAAATTAAACACCTTTGGAAAGGCTGAGCATATGTACACGACAGTTCTGTTCCGTGTCGGTCCTTGGCGGGGCTGGGACTGTGTGAAGGCTGGCATAGAGGAGAACTGATGAAGCAGGAGTGGTCTGGTGACATTTTTCTGACTTGATTGGCTGGGGTGTGTGATGTAATAGGTTACAGTGCAGCCCCTTATAGGTTTTAAAATGAATTCCAAGACACCATTACAAAGAAAGCCGGACTCTTTTCTTATAACTGAGCTCAGCCAAGGAAACTCTCGCACAAATGTACAACACTGTTTGGAACATGGAAGACCTGGATTTAGAATATGCCAAGACAGATATAAACTGTGGCACAGACTTGATGTTTTATATAGAAATGGATCCACCAGGTAATACTACAGTATTAATGGAGAGAGTCAGTTAAATTTGTGGCTTTTTCATTTTTTGGAAGCTGCCATAACAGATCCGCTTTAGATTGCTATTTTTATTTATTTGTTCCATTGATAAAAATTAGTTTGATTATAATTTTAAAATTAAACAGACTGTTTGCCTGCCTGTGGAAGGAAGCAGCTCAGGCTGTGTGGGGTAAATGCTGATTCTTACTTGAATGGATCTGAATTAGATTCTACTTTTTTACTGGTGTCTTTTGTTAATTGTGATCCTTTGCTAGTTGGAGCATATTGTTCCTTTAATTAAAAGGATGCATCCTTTGTGTTGCTTTTCTCTGTTGACAGTGGATGAGAACAGTGTGGTACTTTGCAGTGATAACACTTGGTACTTTAGAAAGCACGTAAAATGTGGCAGTGATTACAACTCAGTTCTCAATGAAACTGTTGAGAAACTATTCTAAGTCAGATGCAGAGACTGCTTATTCTCTTTCTTATTAAGATAACTATATGAAAAAAGGCGACTTTTCATTATTTAGTCCTGGTCTTTGTAAAATATTCTTGATAAACATCTGAAATCATTTTTACATAAATTAAAATAATACCAGTGCTTTAAAACTTCTGCCTTTAAATTTAGCTAAAAATCCTACATTTATTTTGTTTCCTAAATTGTTTTCTTCCAATGTTAGTCCCCCCCAATTAAGAAACACTGCAGTCTTTTATTTGTCACCAATTCATATATGAATACTGATTTGACATTGAGGAAGGGGGATAGGATTTTTAACCAGACCTGGCATATACAGCACAATTTATCCAGCAGAATATTAACATGAATACTAAGGAGATTTAGGTCACAGATGAGTTCTTAAAGTGGCTTTTGGCAGAATAGTGCCCGAAATACTAAAATTAAAGATCCAATTCCTCCTCTTAAAACACACTGCTATAGATGAGCTTTTTTTATTACTGCAATAGCATTTGTGGAGGACAGAGACCAAATTTGTCTTTTATAATTAAATAAGAGAAAATTAAAGCCCAGTCATGTTACTCCTGCTGCTCATGTTCATAGTTTCTTACTTTAGATGGGTTTGACTAAGCATATAACTTTAATATAGCTAAAATATAGGAGTAGAAAATTTCATGACTTTGGATTGACTCTGAAATTGATTCACATGGCCAGCCCAATTTATTTGGTTCATCTCTAAAATTCTCTCTGTGCCTGTCAGTCTCTCTCTTCTCCTTTTCAGTTTCATTTCTTTTTGAGCCACACTCTGTAAGATTTTCCTTATCTTTCCTCGTGTATGGAATTGTGAATTGCTGGTGTCTATTTCCAATTTCTTTTTTCTTTGTTGTAATGGAAATGTTTATCTGAAAAAAAAAAAAATTAGGTCTAATTTTAAATGTTCAGTTGGAATTGCAAACAACTTTTCCTTTCTCTTTCACTTGCAGCACTGCCTCCTAAACCGCCCAAACCCACCACTGCAGCCAACAACGGTATGAACAACAATATTTCCTTACAGGATGCTGAATGGTACTGGGGAGAGATCTCGAGGTAAGGCCCCAGAACTCTCCATTTTCAGTAGATACAGAGTTTTAGATGAAGAGAAAGAAAAGCACCAGCTTGCTAAGTTCCATTTTTAGGATATCCTCCAACATAAGCACGAAGCATAGTTGGTTCTTTTCCAAAGACGACCAAAAAAGTCACTGGGTGCTAGAGCACTGTGGGTGTTTGATGCCACAGGAAGTTAATAACCGGGAAGTTTCATTATTGACTGAGATGTCAGGGAAGCACCAAGGTGACATCGCACTGTCTCGAGGCAAAATGTAGAGGCATTCTATGTTGAGCAGAACTGTAATCATTAATATTATTATCTTAAAACAGTAACCTAAAATATCTTTTTTTTTTTTTTCCCCAATTAGCTTTTTTTGGGGAATAGTGAGCAGTGGGAGGAGGGCTTTTAGGAATCATTTCTGTGCTGGTGGTCAGAGACATTGGTTAAAAAAAATAAGTGGAAACTTCGTAGTATAGCTATACCAATATGAAAGAGAATACTTTTTTGTTTTTGTTTTGTTTTGTTTTTGTGGTACTGAGCATCAAATCCAGGGCCTTGCAAATGCTGGTAGACAAATGCTCTATCACTGAGTTATTACCCTCAGCCTCATGCACCTTTTTTTAATGACATTGGAACTAATATGCCCTTATAACTAAATACAGAATTAGTAAACTCTAAAAACATAACATCTACATGTAAATCAATGGGGTAGGAATATGGAAGTTGTCTGCACTTGCTGCCCAATTTTTCTGTGAACCTAAATTTGCTTTAAAAAAAAATAGTATATTAGAGCTGAACACTTGCCTAGCATGCATAAGGCCCTGGGTTCAATTCCCAGTGCCACCAAGAAAAGAAAAAAAAAGCCTATTAGGAAAGAATGTAAACTGTGATCACTGAATTCTCAAGGTAAGCATTGTCCTGTGTTCTGTTCATTTCAGGGAAGAAGTGAATGAAAAACTTCGAGATACAGCAGATGGAACCTTTCTGGTACGAGATGCCTCTACTAAAATGCACGGTGATTATACTCTTACACTAAGGTGAGTCTCAGAATGCAGCTGCAGTTGGGGCCTTTGTGACATGAAAACATATTTCTTTATTAAGAAATTTTAATATGGTCATTTTTCTTTTGTATTTACAGGAAAGGAGGAAATAATAAATTAATCAAAATATTTCACCGAGATGGAAAATATGGCTTCTCTGACCCATTAACCTTCAATTCTGTGGTTGAATTAATAAACCACTACCGGAATGAATCTCTAGCTCAGTACAATCCCAAACTGGATGTGAAATTACTTTATCCAGTGTCCAAATACCAACAGGTAATCAAAACTGAATTCATATCATCATAATGTGGAGATACTTTCAAATTTATAGAAAATTTTAAAGCACATGAATTACATGGAATCAGGTTTGAAAAACTTTACACCATGATCTCAAGATTGCTAAGTCGAATAGTAAGACTAACAAAATTGGCAACATGTGTGGGGGGGAGTCTTTAAACAGTGGTAATTTGATTAAATACCTTATTAACTAATTTTATTTTTTTCCCTCTAACCCCCAATTGTTTTAGGATCAAGTTGTCAAAGAAGATAATATTGAAGCTGTAGGGAAAAAATTACATGAATATAACACTCAATTTCAAGAAAAAAGTCGGGAATATGATAGATTATATGAAGAATATACTCGTACTTCCCAGGTGAGTTTTCTGTGAAATCTGGACAGTTTCAAAAAAAACCCAAGAAAAGGCTGTGACTGGGGAATGAAGTGGGAGGGAGGTCATTTATTTGTGAGTCATTGTTGATTATTCCAACATAGTACTTCCAATCCTATTAAATGAAACCTCTGGTTATCAGAATAATAAAATTAAGATCACATGATAACTGAAGGGGTTACTATGAGTTTTAAATTGATTGGACTTAATTCTAGACTGGAGAATTCTGTTTCATTTGGCAGTTTCACAGACTTTCTTAGTCTCTGAAATGGAGATTTCACATTCACATGCCCTGTGGCCAAAAGAGGGGCGATATTTCCCTGTAGTGTTTCCTAGAGACTGGAGCCTTTCTGGGCCCTGGAGCAACTGGGACTGCCAGAGAGAAAAGGCAACCTGGATACTATGAACTGAAATGCCTTAAAAAGATGGAAGCTATAATTATTTTCCCTCGAATGAGAGAATTCTCCAAAGGAAATTTGTGTCTCTGTGAAACTCTATTAAGAGGGTTTTTTAAATTCACAACCTACCCCGCTAACAGTACCGTTGGCCCTATGTATCCATGGGTCCTGAATCTGTCAGAACACATGCAGGCTTTTTCTTTTTCTTGTCGCTATTCTGAAAACAATACCATACAATAATTATTTATATAACATGTATTGTATCAGATATGTGTGATGTAGAGATGATTCAGCTTTCATAGGGGGAGGTATACAAGTTCTTTGGGAATACATTTTATATAAGGGACATGAGTATCCATAGACCTTGGCAGCTGAGAGAGGTCCTGGAACCAACCCCCCATGATAGCCCTGGACAACTATACTTCCAAGCTAGATGATTATACAGGTCAAGTATGCTGCTACTACATTGCAGTAGGAAGTCGTTCCATGAAATATATGACATTGTCTTCTTAAATTTTTGTTTCAGGAAATCCAAATGAAAAGAACAGCTATTGAAGCATTTAATGAAACCATAAAAATATTTGAAGAACAGTGCCAAACCCAGGAGCGGTACAGCAAAGAATACATAGAAAAGTTTAAACGTGAAGGCAATGAAAAAGAAATACAGAGGTGGGTGAACTGTGAGCCTTTCCCATCATTCTCACTCTAGAAATAACCCAGATCTTTTAAAACTGGTTAAACTGATGATCTCACTTTCTGTGCTTTGGATAATTTTAAACAACAGGAAGACATTCTTTACCAGAAGAGAACTTCCAAGAGGCAGTCATGAAACTTTTCATAAACTCGGGGGAACTTACATGATGGACCCAAGGAATTACAGATAGCATTTCTCTTGCTTTATAGGATCATGCATAATTATGATAAGCTAAAGTCTCGAATCAGTGAAATTATTGACAGTAGAAGGAGGTTGGAGGAAGACTTGAAGAAGCAGGCAGCTGAGTATCGTGAGATTGACAAGCGTATGAACAGCATCAAACCAGACCTCATTCAACTGAGAAAGACCAGGGATCAGTACTTGATGTGAGTTTGAAACGGGACCCTGGAAGGGGATGCTGGTTGATTGCCGAGGGAAGGATGAATTACTAATGCATTTTCTTTTTGAAACTATTTTCAGGTGGTTGACTCAAAAAGGTGTCCGGCAAAAGAAGCTGAACGAGTGGCTGGGCAACGAGAACACCGAAGAGTAAGTAGCTACTCAGATGAGCGATGGCAAAGGATCATCCCTCCTTTTAGGAGGTGCATGAAGGATTTCGTTTACATAATAAGTGAGGAGTTTTACCAAGTTTGGAACAGCTCGTAGGAGAAAATTATAAACTCCATGTCATAATCCAGAAATTTAAAAAGGAAAGTTTAGCTAAGGAGGGCCTGGATTTGTTTTTACTCTTAGTTGTGTAGAATGACCCTGTGTCTGTAATGATGTCCCTGAACATGTGAAAAAAAATCCCAAAATATTTTTTGGAACATTCAGAGGAGAAAAACCAATTATGTTTAGTATATTTTGAAGGTTAAGTGTATGTTTGGCTTGAATTATTCGAAAACTGGCCATCTTCCTAGTTAATCGATTTCCTGATCTAAACTGGATAAATAAGATAGTTCCATAGCTTTCCCTCTGCCCAGGTACCTCAGTGTGGTTGCTGACTTAGACACAGATAGTATTCATTGCTAGCTCTGTCCTGTGGGGTGGCATTGGAGGCTACACGTTGAGAAGAAAACTCAGGTCAGAGAGTCAGGGTTGAGCTAGCCGCATGATGGCTGTTCTGACTTGTTTGGTTGGAGTCGGACAGAACAAGGTAAAGTGATAAGGGCCCTTCAGGGAACAGTGAAGCGTGCTGGGAGTTCCTGCACTCCTCATTCAGAAACCTTCTCTCTCATCTGCTTAGCCAATATTCTCTGGTGGAAGACGATGAGGATTTGCCCCACCATGATGAGAAGACATGGAATGTCGGAAGCAGCAACCGAAACAAAGCCGAAAACTTATTGCGAGGGAAGAGAGATGGTACTTTTCTTGTCCGGGAGAGCAGTAAGCAGGGCTGCTACGCCTGCTCTGTAGTGTATGTATCTCTGGCAAACTATATTTTATTTTTGTTAATTCATTAGGGGTAAGGATTTGAAAAAGTTCTAGCCTTGAATCTTATAGTACAGTAATGTAGAAGAGGAAATAAAGTAGACATGATATCAAAATCTAACCAGAAGTATCTGTGAAGTTCTGATAGCCAGGTGTGATGATACATACTTGTAATCCCAGCAACTCAGGAGGCTGAGGCAGGAGGATCACAAGTTTGAGACCAGTCTTAGCAAATTAGTGAGACCCTGTCTCAAACCAGTTTTAAAAAGGGGGTGGGGATATAGTTCATAATAAAATGCCCCTGGGTTCAATCCCTAATGACCCTCCCCCCACTCCAAATAAAAAAGGTATAATAGAAAGAAACCTTCTTTTTATTTCAAAGATTGGGGTTTGGGTTCTAATTTGGCAACATGAATCAGGCGACGTCTTCAAGTCTTTTCTATCTTTAAAATGAAAGTAGTCATGCCTGCCCCATGGTTTTTTTGTTTTTGTTTTTGTTTTGCCTCCTAAAGCTAATATAATTACAACGCCTCCTGTAGACAAAATATCCCTTCCAGGAACAGGTCAGAGCCACAAGGAGGGACCCTTCACTGTCTGGCTTTGAGACCTAGTTCTGTCACGCGGCCTCCCCCCACTTATTTACTATTTTGTGGAGTCCTTTGAAGAGTGAGTTTGGATCGCTGGCATCACCATTTGTCTCACCCTGTCAGAGAAGGAATGTGGGGAAAAGTGCTAAGGAACCTGTCCCCCAGGACTGACTGCCTAGCTGCAGAACTATTATTCCCCAGGAGTGAAACAGGGAGAACTCCGAGTAGGACCAGAGAACAGGAGAAGGGAGAGTGGACGCGGAGGTGGAGAGCTGTGAGGAGGTGAGGTGGGAGGGCTGAGAGAAGGAACCCCTTCACAGAGTGACAGGACGGGGAGAGTGCCACTGTCGCGGGTGGCACTCGCTGTCCCCTGTCGGGAGCAGCTCTTCGCTGCCTGCCGGGCACGTCAGGGGCCTCGCTCGCACGGCATCAGCCTGTCACGTACATGTTACTCTCCTCCTCCTGTTAAACTGTTTTAAAAGATGAAAATGCAGTGGCTCAGTGGAGCTGGCCCAAGAGCCTGGCCCTGCTCAGGTCACTCAGCCAGTAAATAAGTGACAGCACCCGAAACTCCAGGCACTGGGGACTATTTCCCCTGCCCGAGTCGGGAGCTCTTTCACGATGGTGACTTTATTAAAGATGTGAATCGTCCTGGGCAAACCTGAAAGGCAGTTGTGGTCTCTCCTTTCCAGAGTGGATGGTGAAGTCAAGCATTGTGTCATCAACAAGACGGCGACTGGCTACGGCTTTGCGGAGCCCTATAACCTGTACGGCTCCCTGAAGGAGCTGGTGCTACATTACCAACACACCTCCCTGGTGCAGCACAATGACTCCCTCAACGTCACGCTAGCGTACCCGGTGTATGCACAGCAGAGGCGATGAAGCGCACCTCCATCCTGTTCCTGACGTCCAGCCACACTGAGGCCTCTGGAAAGCAAAGGGCTCCGCTCCAGCCTGACCTGTGAATCGGGCTGCAGAAGGGAAGCTGTCTGTCTTCAGATGGGACTAGAGCTTTCTTGGACAAAAAAGAAGTAGGGGAACACTCGCAGCCTAGGGCTGCAGGATGATCAGATGTCTCTAACCCAGACTGCTTATCCTTTTCTCTCTTTCTCTCTCTCTCTCTCTTTTTTCTTTTGGTTTAATTTAAAGCCACAAACACAACACAAAGAGAAAAAGAAATGCAAAAATCTCTGCGCGCAGGGACAAAGAGGCCTTTAACCATGGTGCTTGTTAATGCTTTCTGAAGCTTTACCAGCTACAAGTTGGGACTTTGGAGACCAGAAGGTAAACAGGGCTGAAGAGCCCGCGCCCGAGAACGCTGGGTCCAGCCTGGTTTAGCCTGGGTGTCGCTGTGTACGGTGGGCCCAGACGCATCGCACTGTGGATTATTTCATTTCCTAACAACTGAACGATATGTAGCAGAAAGGCACTTTGCTCATGAGGGGCACTTTGGGAGAACATCAGTTCGTGTGTCTTCAAGGGGAAATCTGTTGTAGCAAAGTGCCATAAAGTGTTTTGTTTAAACTTGTCAAGACAAAAAAACAACCCACCAACAGAAAAATGGAGCATGGAACACAGGACTTACAATGACATTCAGTATATCAAATATGTACATACTATTGGATGACTAACTATCAAATAGATGGATTTGTATCAAAACCAAATAGCTTCTTTTTTTGTTTTGCTGAAGGCTAAATGCACAGCGCTATGCAATTCTTAATTTTCATTGTTATCAGTTTTAAAATATACCTTCAGAATAAGCTTCCCCCATCCCCGTTTTTGTTGCTTGAAAATACTGTCTGATTTTTGTTAATATTCATTTTGTTATTCTTATCCTTTTTTAAAAGAAATGTACAGAATGCCAGTTTAAAAAAAAATGGCTTCAGAATTAAAACTATGAAATAATTTTACAGTTTTTCTTGTACAGAGTACTTGGCTGTTAGCCCAAGGTTAAAAAGTTCATAACAGATTTTTTTGGACTAAATGTTTTGTTGGGCAGTGCCTGATAAGCTTCAAAGCTGCTTTATTCAATAAAAAAAAAAAAAAAGAAAGAAAAAGATGTATGAATATGACAAAGTATCGCCGAGTCCAACAATGTTGTTATAAGACTTAAAATACGGTACCTGGCAATGTCTGTTTCATAGTGAATTGTGAACTTCTTGAATCTGGGGTGGGGGGTTGTAGCCAAGGGCTATAATGGGCTGGGTGGCGGGAGGGGTGGTATGCACTTTCTCACGATTTCAGAGAAGTGGTGAACGAAGTGAAGTTGCTTCTACTTCAGCCTTTTCCCACTTTGACTTGCTAGTAGTTCTCAGTGATAATTCTACACCTACTTTAACTCTAACCCAGTGCAGCTGGTCAGGTATTTCAGTTCTGATGGAGGAAGTGCCGAGAGTTCCTTTTGGGTTTACTGGAACAGTGCTCCCCACCCCCCTTGGTTTAGCACATCGATTTCAAGGTATAATCTGTTCATTTAGAAAATGTTTTTTTATTCTCTTAACATTAGTCATGACCACCAACAAATGTTCATTTTAGAAAAAGCATGACCTGAGAAAATCATTTTAGTTGGATACTTGTTATTTTCTTAGCTTTCCATTCAATTTAGAACATGAAGCAAGTGGACACAGGCATCCGATGGTTGCTGCTCTGGGCTGGGTGGAACTCAGACAAGTCATGGTCATCGCAGGAATCCAGATGACAGTCCTTGTATTCATCCCAGTAATTGTGTGTTGTACTTGAGGGTGGGGAAAGGAAGAGTTTGGTGGTGTCATCTTTCCAATTTAGGGTGAGAGTGAGAGTCTCCCTCCCTGATTTACATATGCAAAAGCTGTTATGTTCCACAGGAATTGTACCCATGGTGGGAGGAGTGAAGGCTGATGATCATGGTCACTACCCTGTTGGATTAAAATGGAATCTTATAGTTTCAGTTTCCCTTTCTCGTTATTAGATTCACCCACAGCTTTATTTCTATTTCCTTCAAATACTAAGGTGAGGGTGTTTTGTCTTAATGTTCCTTAAAAAAATCTTTTGGAAGAATCAGTCTAGCAGCTGAGTTAATCCTCTGTAGAATGTATTATTTTCCTTCTCTACACAAAGCTACTCATCACTTGAGAGCAAAAGTCTGTGTTCAGTCAGACTGCCGCCCTCAGACTTGACTCTTCTGATCTGACCATCTCCCTCTTATTGCCAGACAATTTATGATTCCCCGGTTTTAGTCTGTCCTTGCTTTAAAACTTCCGGTGGTGAAATCCTGTCACATCACATAGAAGTTTGTTTGTTAGTTAACAAGTAGTTTATAAACTAGATTTGTGGGTTTTTTTTTTTTTTTTTTTTCTTTTTGGTAGCACATCATGTATGCTATTAAACACAAATAACTTTCATTTAATTACTAAAACACATCTGAGGTCAGATGTTTCATTAAAAGCTATAGTGTTTTGCTTCAACACTCTGCAAAATGACATGCTGTTTAGACGGTTGCCTCGTTTTTGTATCTCAAGCAGAAGTGCAATAGATTCTTCATTGAACAGAAGGCAGGATTCGGTGTTCTGTGTGGCGGCAAGTTACATCAGAACTCTTCTGCCAAATGCCTTTTGGATCATAAGGTAGCATGCACACCAGATTTGTCCTTGTGGATGTCTGACCATCAGTGCTCTGTGGGTTCAGTCATCTTCTAACGTTTTCTGGCTCATGAGTATGAAGGGAGACAGCAGAGCACTCCTCTGTGATTTTATCCATGCATCCATTTTTCACACCCACAGTGTAGCATCCTAAAGTCAAAGCCAGAAACTAGGCTGCAGAGAGGCTGTGATAAGGCTGTAGAAGTGGGGGCATTGGGACCTCTTATTCCATACAAGAGCGATCATAACCATATGAAAAGGCAAAAGGCATGTGTTGGCAACATTTGACAATGTCACAGCCCTGGGTATATGTATATATGTATATGTGCATGGACTGTTTCCAGTACTCCTTTCAGCCAAGGCAGATCCACAGTCTTTGAGTTCAAGTACATAACGAGCAAATGTCTAGTGTGGTTCTTGTATATGTGTATGGGTTGTTTGTTTTCTTTGAGGTTGCTTTGTTTTGTCCTATGAAAGGTGGAAATTGTTGGCAAGTGAAGTGAGAAGTTCATGATTCTTTGACTCTTTTGCTTTTAGAAGTTACTCCTTTTGGGAAACAGGTCTAGATGGCTTATCTTGGAAATCCTTTTTTTCAGTATGTCAAGTCAAAGTGTGTTTATGTGAGCTGTCCCTGTGGGGAACCAATTGCTTTGTCATATAGCTGGTTATGAACTAGTAACATGTTTGGGAAGTCCTACTGATGTTCCTTATTGGGAGAAAAGTTCTGCTGGTTTTAACAACTGCTTTTGCTATGCATGGTATCCAAGTCAGTTGGAAGGCAGACTCTGCTATCTGTTTGAATTTAGGGTCATTTAAGAAAGGGGCAGTTTAAAGCACAATGCCTCACATGGGACAAAGTTCCAAAATGCCAAATTCTTATTTTTAAAAAATCTAGTTATACAAAATATTAGTATAAAGGGTGAAGGGGGGGCAATGGAATTGGGTTAATTGGAAAGACTATCCAACTTAACATTAAACTTGTCACCATGAGATAGCATTAGCTGCCCAGGATGCTGCTATTTAAAAGAGAAAAAAAAAAAAAAAAAAAAAGCAAAACAAAAATAAAAAAAAAATCTCATTTATACGTGTGTATTTTTTAAAGCTACAATCTGTTCAATGTTTTTACAAATCTGTTTATATGACATTGTTAAAATAAAGTTGGTCTTTTGACGAGAGGGAGGACGTCATGGTCAGTTGTAATTTTGCCTTTACAAGGCACCTAGGGTGGGTGGGTGGGGGGAGTGTGCCTCCTTGACATTTTGTTCAAGTTATAGATTCAGTGGAGCTATGTCTTGTTTTAAGTTGCTTTAATGCATTGTATTAGGTCTTCAAACAGAATAAAGGTTGTTTTGAAACTTAAGTTTGGGTTCGAAATTTCAGTTGTCACCTAAGAAATATCTCTAGCAGCTCTCTGACTCTTGATTTGTAAATGTTTTAGTTTCCATTGACTCCTACCTACGCCTTTTATTCCATCATTACGTTATCTCATTTTTGTAAAGTGAGGAAACTGAGTGACCACAAGGATGTTCTCAATGTTATTTCTTCAATTTCACTATTTTTTTTTTTAACTAGGGATTGAACACCCAGGAGCACTTTACCCCTGAGCCACATCCCCAGCCTTTTTTGTATTATATTTAGAGGCAGGGTCTCCCTGAATTGCTTAGGGCCTAGCTAAGTCGCTGAGGCTGGCAACTCGCGATCCTCCTGCCTCAGCCTCCTGAGCTGCTGGGGTTACAGGCATGCACCACTGCACTGGGCAATTTCACTGGATTCTTAATGAGGAAAAAAAATACTTGTGTCATTTCAGAGTAGGTTCTTGATACAAAAAAAAAAAAAAAAAAAGAATGCCCTGTTCCTCCACCCTTACCCTCCACCATTCATCCCCAATCCTCAACAGTCATCCTATGCTAACTGGATTTTGACAGTCCCTGGTTTTGTCTCTTGTATAGTCTACCTAGTTTGGACACAGTGCAAGGACAGTGCTATAAACTAACTAAGCTACGCTCTAAATTCAGGTTTTACACTATCACCTGGTCAAAATACAGCTCCTACTGTGAAACAACTTTTGCTTTGGTTTTTATTGCTGACAGAACTTATGACCACACTACCTTGTTCATATATGGCATTCTCTCAACACATAGGCACAGTGAGGATCCTCGATGTGTGGAAGGCATGGTCTAGAAACAGGAGTGGGGACACACAAACAATTACTGTTGTGGCAACAATGAGTAGTGTTGGTTAGACACGGCAGTAGCCGAGACTCTTCTTGCCTTACCCTGGTCTGTGTGGTAGCAGATATTTTTGCCCTCTGGCATCTAGGAAGTGAGTCTCCTCCATGGTGGCAGTTCCTGCTGGACAGACCCCTCTTTCCAACTTGAGCAATCCCCTGGGCTTTAGGTCTCAGATGAGGATCTGGCGATGTTGCCTCCTCCTGTCTTTGCACACCCAAGCAGTGGTCCCAGCTCTATGCAGTTGTTAAAACTCTGGTTTCCCTTACCATCCCCATTTTGGTTTCTAAACCCATCATCTGAGTAGTTCTCTTTATTTAATGTTCTCTGTAAGAACTAGAGTATAATCATGCATCACTGAATGACAGGAGAAATGTGATGTTGTCTTTGGGACAACATTGTGGAGCTAGATACATAGCCTACCACACACCTAGGCTACAGGGTGCATGTATGTGATACAGCACACTGCTCTGTGGGCCATGATGAACAAAAGAACACAAAAGTCAATCAAGCCAGCAAAGCAGTCAAGCGGCACAGTGAACATGAGGTACAGAGGCTATTGCTGGTATAACACTGCATCCTGTTACACACTAAACTCTTTTTTTATAAACATGAGTAACTTTTAACCATAAAAAGATTATAAGGTTATGTATAGTAACTACATGAAGTAGCAGTTATTATCAGTATCAAGTACTACATATTACACATAATTGCATTGCTATATTTTTATACAACTGGCAGCACAGTAGGTTTATACCAGCATCTAGTGACTAATGTGCTCTTCTTGATGTCACTAGGCAGTAGGAAGTTTTCAACTCCATTATAATCCTATGGACCCACCATCAGCCATGTGAGCCATACTTGATTGAAACAGTATCAATTAGCAATTTCTCTTCTGACTTCTGATTGATATACCAAGTAACTATTATCTATTAAAATTCTCCTATCCCTTATCTGTTTCAGTCTTTCCACAATTTCACAAGTTAGAAGACATTATCCTCATTTTACAGATGAGAAAACTGAAGCCTAGGTGTAAAATGACGTAAGATCATGCTGCATGTCGGAGCATAGAGCATAGTGCTTAGGGCATTTGACTCAAACCAAACTCTTCACCCTGGCGCCAGAATATAACAGGCCTCCATTGGAGAGCACTCTCCAGAGTTCAATGAAAAGTTCACTGGTAACTCTTCCTGCTGGGGAGCTAGCCATGTAACTTTCAATTGGTAGATAGTGCACAGATGGACATGAGGAATAGCAGGAATTAGCATGGCTTCAGACCACTGTTCCCAAAGTGCAGTCCCCAGACTAAAAGCTCTCACATTAGCACCACTTGGTAACTCCTTCAAATACAACTTCACAGCACTGGCCCACACCTAGTAACAGAGAGGTCAGCAACCTGGTTCAATAAGCCCTCCTGTTGATCTTGATGCTTACTAAAATTTGAAGATCACTGCTTTAGATCATCTGATTATTGAAATATACTTCTAGCATTTTAATTAAAAAGCATTTAATGAGTGATGTTACTTTGTGATATAATGTATATTCATAGTACACATTCTACATAGGACATTGATTTATTATTTAGGACCCCAGCCTGGCCTTATTTTTCTCTAACCAGCTGTGGGAACTTGGCCAACTCTTGTCACATATTCAGGCCTCCAGTGCCTTATCTGTGAAATCAAAGTCTGGGCCTAGACAGTCTTGAGACTCATCCAGAGCACATGCTATGATTGGTTGTCGTGGATCAAACCACTCCATCCCCAATCCCCCAGTGCTTGGCTTACACTTTGGCCACTGTTCTAAACCATAACTAGAGGGTCTGGTGACTGCAGCCCACTCTGCAGCTGACAGAACACGGGCCCTCTGCATTGTCAGTCAGATGGCCAGGTGAAAGCCGTAGCAGAAGTGGAGTCAAGTTGTCCTGCTGACATCTTAAAAGCTACACATCAGGTGAATGGAAACTGGCAGCCAAGTTCTGGACAGTGTGGAGGGACTGTATTTGGAAATGACCCTTTCACCGTCTGTCTAGAGCACGAGGCACTAAGAGAATGTGGCTGACCAAATTCTCTAGGGCGTAGCAGGTGGTGGGTAAATATAGTCCGTTGAGACCTGAGACGGTATCAGCCCATTAAAAAAACCTTTTTGTCTGAACTTGTTCCTTAAAAAGTCTATCTAGAAATGAGAATCCTGTTATGGTATCTTAAGTGTAAATAGATATAATTGATTGTTCACTATCCAAATTTCAGATTATCTTCTCAAATACAGCACTTTGTAATCTCCAGCTTGGTACTGATGTCATAAATCAGCTCAATGAAAAACTGCCGAGATGCTTTTGGAAGGAAGGAAAAAAGAGGGATAAATGAGTAACCACCAACATGCTTATCTGCATTTTGCTTTTGCGAAGAAAATGTAGAAATTCCTGTCTCTCTGCAGCACTTGGTCACAGCCATCGAAAGAATGACCTCAGGCTTAGTTTGTCGTTAAATAAAACATTCTAAAGCTTTACCTGGCTGGGCACATGTAAAGGTTAGACCTCTAATATGAGAGCAGGACACTCACTCTTCAACTACTACTGCTTATTGCATTAAGGACAAAGTTGCAAGATAACTCCATTCATCACCAGGACGGCTCATTAGAATTATGGTTTTGACTGGAAAATACACCACCCACTCTATGACTAACCCACTGGAACCAATTTATTTATAGAACTTTCATTTCAGAGCTAAAATGATTTATAGTCCAAGCATTCACAAACCAAAAACTATGGATAATTTTATTACAATGGGAAAAAAATGTGCTGGTCACTTTATTTCATATTTATTGTCATCTAAAGAGAGGTCCTGTGCCACATGGTTTAGAGTGTTTAACAGTTGCTGACAGCAGTGGACCCATGAGAGTAGGGTGTTCAATGTTTGCTTATCGATTTGATCAAGAAAACTTTATTGAGCACCTACTGTAAGACACTATACTTCCCTCTGGAGGTCTAATGATAAAGAAGCCAAATGACTGCCTTCAAAGATGTCAGTCTCCTAGTGAAGAGAAACCCAAACAACTGCCATTTATGGTTATAGGGACATAATAGATAGGACCGAGCAGCAAGTCTCAAGAGGCCAGAGGGAAAGGGAGAGGTGAAGCTTCAGCGAGATGACATTTCAGATGTCATGTTGCCCAGGCTAGATCTTTCCCCTCTTGCATACCATCACCTTTCAGGTGATGTGTTCAAGGTACCATCTCCATCACCAGATCTCTTCTCGGAGTGAATGTCCCCATCTGTGGTTCCCATGCTACAGGTGGTGGAGACAATTGACATCATACCCCTCAGCTCCAACAGGCCACTATCCTCCCTATACAGGGACAGATGCCAGGGCTTTACTTGGCTCCTGGTCTTGGCACATTGATGTCTTCTGCACACAGTTGTACCTGTACCTTTTATTCCGATTGAGAATTCTCAACCCTGGCTGTACATTAGAATCACTGAAGTATCAGTTTAATAAGAAACCTGACCTACTAAATGGAGGTAGGGTTTAAATAAGATATGGTGTAGAAGGCACCTGGAACATGACTCGTACCTAGTGAATGGAAGCCAATAAACACAGTTGTGGCAGGATTTGCCAACTAATAAGATCAGATTCCCCAAAACTGTATCTACCACTTCTGATTCACTGTAATCATTAGCGTAGGGCTAGATATATGGTAGATCAATGAAAATTAATTTAAAATTATATAAAAATATTTATAATTACTCATACCTTTACCTACTTCCAGAATATATTTTATTATTTTACTTTCATTGGATGTTAGACATGCAACATTGGATTATTAGAGTTTAACACACTGAAAAAAAAAATCACTGGTTCATGCATGGTTGGCTCTTCTATTAATTATTCTAAAATTGTAATTATTTAATTTATTAAACATAAGTGTTTAATAGGGTCAAAATAAAATATGTAAAATAAGTAGTTAAGGTAGAGGTGAAGGGAAGAGTTATCAAAAGTAAAAACATATCTATGGAGATTTCCAATAATTGAAGGAAAATGGACCTTCCTATCAGCCAGGTCAAAAAAAGACAAAAGAAAAAAAGAAAGAAAAGAGCCACACAGCTGTTTCCTAGTCCTAATGATCACTAGGAGGAACTTCATAGTTCATTGTAAGATAAACATTTCCCTCTCCCCAACACTGAGAGGGGGCGTCTGTCAAAGGCATCTTTGTAAGTGATCGTCCCCTTGAGAAATTTTCTTGATTAAAAACTCTTCCTAGACATATTCCTTCCACAGTGCATTCTTACGCAACTGTGGCAGAAACTGAATACTGTTCTGGAAAGGACGTTCAGTGGCTTGCCTCTAAAACCGTGCTCAGGGATACCTTGTCCATTTCCTAGCACCCTCTGGGCTTCACTCCCCTCAACATACCCAGGAAAGTCACTCTGCAAGTTCTGCAGAAGGAAAGGCCAACAAAATCAGGAACCACTGCTCATGTGCTCAACTGTCACAGGCCAGAAACTCAGTGGCGAATCTCATGCCACCTAATGTTAGTTTTGGCACGTAAAAGTTCGTGCAGCTTTTCAAGAAGTCCTGTGACATCTCAGGCAGTGCCAAGTCTCAAATCCATGGCAGGCTGGACTCTGCACACTCTTGTCCAGAGAGCCTGGTCTCGTGCCTGGCTTTTATGTTGTGAGAATACGGCATTACATCCCACTCCCCACGGGATATACTTGTTTTACTTTATTTCTACCGTAGTTTGTTTTTAGTTTAGTTTTGTTTTTCCAATGCCGGGAACTCAACCCAGGACCTCATAAATGCTGGGCAAGTGCTCAACCACTGAGCTACACTCCCAAGTCACCCCACCCCTTTTTAACTTCATCTCTCAAAGATAGATTTCAATGATACATTTTAGTAGCATCTGCAAAAGTCTGAGTTTTCTGGCCTTATTCCTAAAGGGAGGGGTTATTAGTATGTAGAAGTTCTGAGGAATTCCTTCAAGAATTTATGAGCATAGGATAGGGTGCAAGAATGTTTTCACCAGTCTATGATTAAAGGCATTTGGAAGAAGTGTCCCTGGGAAGCACTTGGTTGTAAATTACTTTTTTTCTTAAACATTTTTTAATTTGTTCTTTTTAGAGATACATGACAATAGAGTATATTTTGACATATTATACACACATGGAGTATAATTTATTCTAATTAGGATCCCATTCTAATGGTTGTACATGACATAGAGCTTCGCTGGTGGTGTATTCATATATGAACATAGGAAAGTTATGTTCAATTCTTTCTATTTCCTATCCCTTTCTTCCTTCCTTCCCTTCATTCCCCTTTATCTAATCCACTGAACTTCTATTCTTCCTTCTCCTCCCAACTTGTTGTGTCTTAGCACTTATATATCAGAGAGAACATTTGGTCTTTGGTTTTTCAGGATTGACTTATTTCACTTGGCATGATAGTCTCTAGTTCCATCCATTTACAGGCAAAAGTCATAAACTCTTTCCTTTTTATGGCTGAGTAATATTCTACTGTGTAGATATACCACATTTTCTTTATCCATTCATCTGTTGAAGGGCACTTAGGTTGTTTCCATAGCTTAACTTTCATGAATTGAGCTGCTATAAATATTCATGTGGCTGCGTCACTATGGTATGCCAATTTTAAGACCTTTGGGATAAACCAAGGAGAAGGATAACTGGGTCAAGTAGTTCCATTCCAAGTTTTCTGATAAATCTCCATACTGCTTTCCGGAGTGGTTGCAGCAGTTGCATTCCCACCAGCAATGTAGGAGTGTAACTTTCCCCCACATCCTCAGCAACATTTATTGTTACTTGTATTCTTGATACTTGCCATTCTGACAGGAGGTTGTAAATTAACAGAATTGCCCAGCCCATCTCTACTCAATTTAAAGAAACTGAGGCTTGAGGTAAGAGTGGGCAGCAGGAATGTGCTGGATAATTTTCAACTATCAACTCTTCCACACATCGCTCAGTGCAGAGTTGGGAAGAAATGCACAGTCACACACCAATATACAGTCCTGTCCCCATACAGACACAATGAATGAAAAACAGCCTCAAGAATATTGATAATAAACTGTAGTAAAACAATTAGGAAGTGAGAAGTTGAGTATTTGATAAGTTTATAATTTTTTTGATTTTTAGATATCCATAATTATAATTTGTGATTTTATGTTTATATCATTTACTTTTTAATAACTGTATTACAACCAGTTTGTAAAATAACTCAACTATGTAGCAATTGGCTCATGAGTTGATCCGAGTCGGTTCCAGCCCACTAATGGCAGTTGGAAGTGGTCAGATATTAAATTGAAGGAAACTTTGGGGATGTATCAGCTGTTATGCGCTGACTGACGGCAGCCCTCACATACAGCTTCGACTTGGCAGGACCAGGGCTGAGAACACAGGTAGCCCCACACTCGGCTGCTAACAAAGTCAGTTAGGAGGAGTGGGAAACTAAATGCACTGAAGCAATGAAAGCAGTGACTGCTTTTCAGAAGAGCTGCTTTATCCCATCACAGGAAAAAAAAAAAAAAAGGTCCCCTAGACGAAAAAAATCAAATTTTAGATAGTTAAAATTTTAATATTGTTGTGATTACAACCTTTATATATTAAAAAAAAAAAAAACTACACTTAACTCTTCACCTCAACTCCATATCAGTGATTAAAAGATCTGAACAGAGACCTACCTAATCCCAGTACTAAGTCACATAGGCTTCCAAATGCAGGCATTTTACAGCCGATCACCAGGCCCATGAAAGTTCTAGTAACTAGAATGGAGGGGAACGTGTCTACAAGATGAGAGCTGAAAATCGTAAAACAAACTGACTCCAGGAAATTGGGGAAGAAGTTTCATTATGAAATTTGAGAGAAATTTGTATTTATGAAAGTTTATTTCTATGTGTTTAAGCCTAATTGCTATGAAATGGAATACACTATCAGTAAATTTTAAATTAGAATGTTGTCAGTAAAAAGCAAATTGGGTGCTACAGAAATTTAAACTAATAAGAACAATTCAAAATACCCTCTCAGAATACAGAGAAAGAGAGAGAAGATCCAAGATGACTGAAGAGACGCACCCAGCACTCACTTCCTCCCCCGACAAAGAAGAGCCAAAGTAGCAGGCTTATGACTGCTTTTTGAGGCAAGTGACCAAGGCTGAACACTGCAGAACATGGGAAATCAGCTAAAGAGAAATTAGGACCTTGTAAACTTTAGAGACCTGTCACAACAATATAGAAAAAATAAATAAATTTTGCCAACTGCCACCCCAGCCACATAGCCAGGGGAGGGGGAGTCTCCCCTTTGCAGGGTGAAAGAAGTCCCAACAAACTATCAATGCTGATGCTAGAAATCCTAGCTACTGTAAAAAGTTTCACAATACTGACAGGTTTGCAACCCACTTAGATTAGTAACCTGAAATCATCACAGTAGCCTTGCTTTAGAAAAGGATCTCACATCATCTTCTAGTGAATACCCATGGCGCTGTAGCCAGGACCCATTTGAGAACTAAACTAGTGTCCGAGCTTGGCAGGGAAAAAAACTCTTCATACTCTATTCCTGGGACTCCACAGACATTCTGCTACAATGACTTGGGGGGAAGCTGCCTTGTGAACTCACCTTAGACCTAAAAGTGCTGCGTGCCTGCGTTGTAGGGGATAGGTTTTTTGAGACAGAGGGGACCAGAAGGCAGTGCCTTCAAGAACTAGGAGATTAGGGTGTTTGCTCTCTCAGACCCAGGGTGTGGTCAGTCACCCATGGACTCATAACAGTGTAAGGACTGAAGGTAGGTTCCCATGAAGTGCCCCCCCCTCCCACACACACACCTGTGCAGTACTCAGGTCCTTGTTGCAGAACAGGGCAAGGAGGGGACACCGCAGTCCCTGCTGCTGACCTGCCCACAGTGACATGCTAAGTAATCCTTGAGTTCCCAACCCCAGGCACACAGAGCTAGCACAAGGGAGGGGAGATGAACACAACTTTGCCCAACTCTGGTCAAGGTGTTCTGCTCCTGGGTGGGAACTACCACTATATTGGCAAGAGGAATTCCTGCTGTTACCCCACCTACGTGGTTCCCACCGACACCTCATTCCCACACCTTATCTGATCAACCATGCACTGCTGCCTGGATGCCTTATAAGTGCTTTATAAAGGCCTGCACCACTGACTGGTTGAAAGAGAAGTGCTTCAGGCCCCCCACCACTGCTGGGGCTGCCAATGCAAGAGGCTCTTAACAGTAGCCGAGCTAGCATCCATCTTGTTGGAAAAACCCTCATTGCCTGATGGGGGCCACCACTACCCATTGTAGCACTATTCACAATAACCATGATAGGGAATCAGGCCTTAGGTAATGAAAATGTGGTATATATACACACAATGGAGTATCATTCAGCCATAAAGAACGGAAGCCTGTCCTCTGAAGCAAAATGGATAGATATAGAGGATGGTATGTTAAGAAGTCAGAAACAAAGACAAATACTGCATGTTCTCTCTCACACATTTTGAAAGCTAAAATAAGTTGACCTAAAAGTAAAATAATGACTTCTAGATTTTGGGAAGGATGTGCAGGGGGAGGGTAGAAAAAGGGAGGTTGGACTTGTTCAGCACATGCTATTTGTATGGAAATGTCACATTGAACCCCATTAATATGCACAATTAATACATACTAATGATAACTTTATAAAGAACAGAGAAAAAGAGAAAAAAAGAGGATTATACTAAATGAAAAGTTAGAAGACCTAGAGAATAGGTTGAGGAGAGATATTACATGTATACTAGGAATTCGAGGAACAAACAGAGCAGGCAGAGAAGCATTAAGGAAATAACTAATAGAAAATTTCCTCTAGTGAGCCTACACGTATCAAGAGCACCCCAAAACAAAACTGGATTATGCTAAGTGAAATAAGCTAATCCCAAGCAATGAAAGGCTGAATGTTTTCTCTGATATGTGGATGCTAATTTACATTGGGGGGGTGCTAGGGAAGAATAGAGGTACTTTGGATTAGACAGAGAGGAGTGAAGGGAAGGGATGAGGAGTGTGGGCAAGAAGGATAGTAAAATGAATTGAACATTTCTACCGTATGTGCATATATGATTACACCACTAGTGTAACTCCACATCATGTACAACCAGAAGAATGAGAAGTTATACTCCATTTATGTATGATGTGTCAAAATGCATTCTATTGTCATGTATGACTAATTCAAATTTTAAAAAGAGCACCCCAAGCAATATAAAATAATAAGTAGGCCTCCAGGGCTGGGGGTGTAACTTAGTAGAGCTTAGTATTCATGAGGCCCTGGGTACAATCCCCAGCACTATGCGGGTGTCAGGGGGTAGTGGCAAGAGGAAGAACCTGGTTACTTTCCTAGGTCTCAAAAATATAGACTTTATAAGTAGCCAAACAAGAACAACAGAATACTAATAAACTTCAAAAATTGTTTGATAATAATGTCTTCATAGCACTTATGACAGAAAAAGGATTATACCAGCCATTTTAGACAACAGATAATTTTCATGTTTGCAGACAAGACAAATTTAAGAATATAATGCCTGGAAGTGACCTCTATTTACCTTTTCTGAAAATTACTCAAAAAAATCCTATGGTAAAATGAAATCAGAAGAAAGAGCATAAGTCGGGGGAAGTAGCAATAAAAATGAAAAACCAGTGGAGAACAGTGACAAGAGAGTTAATATCCAATGAGCTGATATTAACATATTTATGGAAAAATAATGAAAATGACAAAATAATAATTGGGTGAGAATATACATGTATATAACACAAAGATAAATTCAAATTTAAAAGTTCAAATGGTAATCCTGAGAGTTATGGGAGAGACTGAATAATTGAACAAGTGTGTAAATATATATGAGCAAAGTGGCTTATAGATGCATTCTTTTTAATATTGGAATTAATCTAAACAATTTATTGAATAAGGGTATAATAGAAATCAGAAAGATATCATCAGCAATAAAGAAGTTATACTTCCTAATCCTATTCATCGGTGTGCAAAGGTATTCATATTTATGTATTCATAATTTTTATATACTTTTAATCAAATACAACATAATTTTATTAAACATGAATGTATGCATCCATACCTTATACAGAGATTTTTTTTTTTTTTTGCGGTGCTGGGGATTGAACCCAAGACCTTGTGCTTGCAAGGCAAGCACTCTACCAACTGAGTTATACCCTGAGTCCAGAGATATTTTTATAAAATCATTTTCCATAAAATTTTAAAAGTCTCCTTGGTTATTTTTAGTTAATAAGATTACATTATTTTTTCCTTTTTCTTATCTGTATTTTTCCTCAGTCAGCATGGAATGCTTAGGGAATTCTGGAGAGTTAAAAGCAAATTTAAAGGAGCATAGGAGTGGTAACTTTTAAGTGGGAATGTCAGAAAAGCTTGTATGCAATACCATGAGTAAAGGAGGGGAGAGTTTTGAAAGGTACCCAGGTGGAAGCAGGGAGAAGGTGGGGGAGGGTGGGCCTCTGCTCCTGTGAGCCTCAGAGGGCCTGGGTACCTAGCTGCAGAACCACTATCTGGATAACAGTAGGGGAACCTTCAAGAGGTCAGAAGCACATTCAGAAGACAGTTTCTACATTCCTTCTTGACATTTCATTTTTGTCCTACCTCAATGTTCCCACTCATCTGCTTCCTTTGTTGATGATCAAGACAGCGTAATACTCAAAGACCTTCCCAAAAGACACAGTCCCATGCCCTTGAGTTCTCCAGAGTGTGCCCTGAGGTTCAACCTTCTTTAGAACTTGCTAAAATCCAAACCAGTTTATTCCAGGCAAGGGCAACTCTAAAACATTCAAAGTCCAAAGGTCATTGTTGAAAGTTTCCTTACATAATTCATGTATCTTTTGCTGGGAGAAAAATCTCTTAGAATTTTAGCTCCAAAGTTAATGTAAAGGACCTAAAAATAACCATTAACTAGAAGTTGTTTACACACTCCAAAAAAATATGATTCAAAGAAAACATTTTCTCAAGGATCCTCATTAACATGTAAAGACCTTTGAGAGAGGCTATTTCCCTTTGACAGGTGGAGCAACTGAATGCTACTTAGTTAAGCTGGCACCCCTAAGACTGGTACAAGAGATGTACAAAATAATTAGTATCTAATCACAATTACTGACTGGTGTTATTGAATGCCTATTATGTATCAAGTATTGCATATTTTACATATTATTTAATTTTTATTGTCCCAACTTACAAATGAGGAAGCTGAACCTTAAAGAGCATATACAGATTGATCAAAGTTATGCAGCTTGTTTGTGGTGGAGCTGGACCCAAAGCAAGGTCTACATCAAGCTAGAGTCCTTGCTCTGACAGCATGGTGCTGCCCCCTGTTACATAGGATTCCCAGAGCCATGTATCCCTTCTTAGGGAAGAGTGACCTGTAACACCCATGTCCTTGGGGATATGGATTCGGTACAACAAACAACAGAGGTTCTTGGGGCACCTGTTCTGAAACTTCATTCCTTTTTTTTTTTGTAGTGCTGGGGATTGAACCCAGGGCCTTGTGCTTGCAAGGCAAGACCTCATCCAACTGAGCTATATCCCCAGTCCTGAAACCTCATTCTTTATTCCATCTGCTAAATTTCTATCCCTTCAAGCATTCTCCATTGACGCCCTATTCTTCTGGCCAGGCCTCGCATCTGTCACTGAATTCACCTCACGCTGATCCTAAAGGTACATTTACCCTTTGGCCTTAAAGTCTATCTTCAACATTGGCTAGAATAATCTATAAGTAAGAGAAAACAGATACCTAAAAGTGGCCTAAATAAATACTAAAAGTCCAGAGGTAACCAGTTGCTAGACTTGGTTTGGAAGCAGGACAATGCCATCCAAGACTGAGGCTCCTTTCCCACTTCACTGGGCTATGGAATTTGTAGCCACAGTCACAGCATGACAGCCTTACTCCAGCCATCACATTTGCATTCAGGTATGAAGGAAGGAAGAGGCGGAGCCAATGAGCCCTCAGACCTGTCCCTTTCATAAGGTAAAGGAAACTTTCCCCCACCCCTCTAGTTTATGAACACATCATTAGCAGGACTATGTTATGTAGCCAGTGAGGTCAGACACAAATACCTTCACTTCTGCATCTGTAGTAGGAGGTGGAAAGGGAAAAACTACCAGAATGGCTGCTGAGTTAGTCAACAGTATCTGCCATTTTCTCATTGTGGTATCTTTTGGAATTTTTTCTGGAATATTTGTCACCTCCAAATATATTTCTTACATGCCCCTCTCTACTCTCACTATTATGTAGCAAAGTTCTGGGACACATTGTGATATTATATAATACCTGTAAAACTGAATTCCTTTAATTATAAAATACATACTATAGGCATACAAGGAGTTTCTTCCCTGACACTTGGGTAAAAATCTTGAGGCTCAAAAAAAAAGGAAAAAAATCTTTGAGAAATTCCATTGAGATTTGATTATATTTCACTACTGTGGGGAAAAAAGAAAAAAAAAAAAAAAAAAGAAAAACCCACCATACACAGAGCAGAAGGGAGGTTGCTGAGCCTAACACTTTGCTTTGGCCACAGTTCCTAACCATTTCCGTGATGGCTGACCCCCTTACAGAGGCCGTAGAGGAAAAGGCACAGGAAGTCAGGCTTACATTTGCTTTGTGTTGGCAAGACTGATTAAAGATCTGCTAGGGTGGAAATGTGAAACTATTTGCTAAAGTTGACTCTGTTACTACCTCTGTCTTACAGTAGGAACGACGAGGGCAGACCATAAAGCTACGGACTGACTGCTCCTGGAGCTGTTCTGAGCCTCTTTGTCAATCCTGACTGCTATTTTAAGTGTCCATGAAGCTTCCTGGTTTTCTCCCTCCTGTTGTCTTCATGCCTCCATGCCCACCCCTGCTCTACCACATGGCCTTTGGAAAATGCATTTTGGAGTCATAAGTTCAGAGCACAGAAAGAGTTGCTGGACTGGGCAACAGTCTGAATTTTAACCGAAGTCATCACCTATGCTGGCGGTATTTCTAGCTTCCAGCAACATTCTCAGAACAATAAATCTAATGACACCCACAGTCACAGTTTACAGATGGCACCTTGTGATTCTTGACTTCTGGTGTTCATGTTCCCATGTAGTCCCTTCCAAACTGAAGGGGGTGACTTATGTAACCTAGGGGAGACCTTTTCTGAAGGAAGCCTGTTGCAAACCCCAAGAATCCTAAAGCTGTCCTGTGGAGAGGTCCACCTGGTACAGAACTAAGACATCCTGCCAGATGCCAGGATCAGCCTGCATGCCATCTTGGAAGCAGATCTTTCATCCCTAATTAAGCCTCAGATGACTGTACTCCCTTGGGCATCATTGAACTTGAACCACTCAGCTCAAATGCCCCCCAAATCCTGACCTTCTGAAACTATGTGACATAATATCTATGGTTATTTTAGGCCACTAACTTTAAGCCTCTAGTAGTCTCATTATCTCAGTATTTATTATTTCAGTTGATCCTTATAACCACTGTATGTAAAATAGGAAGAACAGGTATAACAGTCTACACTACAGATGAGAGCACACAGATCAGAGAAACAAAGCAAATGACCAGGATTAAATTGCTAACACATGTTGGGGCCAAGCACCCTGGTCATCTGAAGGGTATTTCTACTTTTCTAAAATATATTGCCTTTGGATAATTATATAATTATAGTCAGAAAATTCTTGGAAGTAATATAGCTCAACCACTGCACTTTATAACTAAAGAAACAAAGGACTGAGGATGAAGAGAAACCTCCACGGCTGGTGGCAGAGCCGGGAACGAAGCTCTGTGACTTGTGCCCCTTCTTTACAGGGGGCCTCACTTGTAATCTCAGCTTGCTAACTGATAACTCAGAGCACCGTTTCTTCTGCCATCCTTGACCTAAAGCTCCGTTTGGGAATCAACTCCATCAGGGGTTTAGAGTATCCTATTCTGGAGATCTCCTTAATGGGAATCAACTATGGGATTCTGGAAACATTGTACTAAAAGACTCTCGCTTCACCTTTCTGTGACTCAGTTTCTTCATCTATAAAATGGTGATATCATATGCTACCTAATGTTAGGAGGATAAAACGATGGGAAAAGATCTCTGTAAAGAGTGTAGCACAGCGCCTGACACACAGAAAATGTTAGTCATCTTTAAAAGCAATCAAACAGAGAAAACATCTCTGGGGAGGAAATATTCACCCCTAGGGAAGAGTCCCACTGGCTTCCATCACTCAGTAATGGCTCACTTATAGAAAGTTATACGGGCCATGTGACCTTGGGAGACAGCTGTATCAGGCCAACCTGAGAAAAATAAAGCCCACTCTTAGTGGGGCATAGGAGGGAGCAACTGGCCATCAGGCAGGAGAAGGGAGGTGGGCAAAACAAATAAGGTAGGAATAAGAAAAGGAGAACCAGAGCCAGGCATGGTGGTGCATGCCTATAATACCAGCAGCTTGGGATGCTGAGGCAGGGGGATCATGAGTTCAAAGTCCATCTCAGCAACTTATCGAGGCACTAAGCAACTCAGTGAGACCCTGTCTCTAAATAATATATATAAAATGACTGAGGTTGAGGCTCAGTGGTTAAATGCCCCTGTGTTCAGTCCCCTGTACCAATAAATAAAAGTAAAAAAGGAGAACTAGGTCAATGTACTATATTCAACTCTTTTGAGCAGCAGGTAGGGTGGGGGAGTCTATTCCCCCAACCATCCTGAGAGAACAACCCTAGGTAGCACTTTGAGGAACAAGGGATGGAGGGAAAAGAGATGGCATGGTCAGAAAGATCTTCAACTGCCCACCTGTTGCCACACAGGCACGGAGCTGGGGTATGCCCTCGGGTCCTTATCCCCACATCGTACCAGCCCCTAGCCCCTGTCCTGGTTTCCCCACACACTTTCTCTGGGCCTTAGCCTTAACTACAGCCTGAGCTGCTGGGCTACCTCCAGGAGCAGCAGAGGACCTGGAAGGCAGGATGTAGATCCTGCCCCTTCTTCCTGTTCTCTAAGCTTGTCTTCTTCCACTTGCCTCGGTAGCACTTCCCCAGGACAGCTGAAGCAAGCAAGCCTGAATGGATTACTTATTGTTGAAAACCCCAGGGGCCTCTGGGGAGAGTGACCGGGTCTTAGCATCGAACTGCTAAGTGACTGAGGGCAGGTCAGTTAGCCTCAGATGCCCCATCCATAAAATGAAGTTCATAAAACCCTCACCTGCCGTTATACCAAGAACAGAGTGTGGGTCAGTGAAGTATTCAAAGAAATTGCCTCAGATAACAGGTGCTAGTTAAGTGTAAGCCATTGGCGATTCATCCAGGACTCTAAGAGGAAAAAGAGGGAACAGGGAAAGAGGAATTTTTTAAAAGGCTAAGGTACACCACATACATGTGAAGATCATTCCTATTCCCTCCAGCCTCAGGAGAAGTTAGGCTTTGGCTTTCTGCTCCCAAGAAAATCTTCCAAAGACTAAGAGATTTTGAAGAAATATAAAGGGGAAACCTAGTTGATTCTGCCCAAGATACTTACAAGGGAATCTCCCTACCTGGTCAAAGGCTTATTTTTAGGGTGATCTGAAGTTTTGAGGGTGAAATTGATAAGCCAGAAGGAGGTGTGATTAGCCCTGAAAGAACCAAAGCTTCCTCTAAAGTCTCTCCTATTCCCTAATGTTCTACAAAAGTGGTTCCCTGAACATGATTCCATGGGAATTGTAAGAAAATAAAATTCCTGGACTCTACTGAAATCAGCAGTTCTGGGGCACATGCAGCAATCTGAGCCATCCAGGTAATTCTGATGCTTAAAGTTTGAGTACCACTGTTCCATCTGAAAGCATCAGCAGGCCTTAAACTTTAGCATGTTTATGAAACACCTATGGTCTTGTTAATCTTGATTTGATTCAGAAAGTTAGGTGGGGCCTAAGACCTGGCCCATCTGCTAACTTCCTGGGTGTTGCTTATGCTCTGGTCTTCAGATCATACTTTGAGAAGCAAGGTTCCACATCTCTAAGTTCACAGAAGACTCACCTGTGGAGATCTTTAGAATTGGCTGAGGCTCCTTCTCAGCATTGGTTATTTTTTCAAAAGATGTTTCCAGGTAGTTCTAACCATGGTGAAAACTTCAGTCTTCACTTTGAAATTTACTGCATTTAGTAAATGCTTTTATTCCCACGTCGCCGCCCGCAGCAACAATCCTGCAGGAATTTATCAGAGGCGGACTGAGAATGAACTACTTCTATTATCTTTTTCTGGGCTGCTTTTTTGCTTCCTTGCTTGTTCACTAGTTTATAGAGGAAGAGAGGCTTGCTTGCTTTTAGAGGTACTACGCTTTCAGAGAGGCTACACTTTCAGAGGTGCTACTTCTTAGAGGTCTACTGCTGCGACCAGAGGTGCGTTCTAGAGGTGTGTCTTAGTGGTCGTCCTACGTCCTGTCAGAGGTGCTGCTTATCAGAGGTGCTTCCTATAGGTGCGTTCCTTTCCCAGCTGAAGAGAATGTCTTATATACAATAAAGCAGCCAATCAGCTTAGGATTAAGTAGCCCGATTGGAGCACGCACCATGGTACCAATTAAGAAAGAATGAGGAACACGTGTTGACCATGAGCGCTGAAGGGACATCAACCAATCAGGCAAAAGGTCATGAGAGATCACGCCATGTTAACACTAATTATGTGCCACCTCTTGGCCCAACGCCAGCCGCCATCCTAGAGCCACTTAAACATGTCTACATTCCCATGTATTTTATATCCACCTGGAAGTATCTGCATTTTAAGATGCTTCCTGATCATGGTAAATGTGTATCAGTGAACTTGATGGCCTAGTTTTTTAGGGGTGGAAAGAACTCAAGGAATTTAAGAAAAGTGGTGAAACTTTTCTGAAGGTGAGGTAGGGAGGCTACTTCTTTGAGAATCACAGAGAATTTCCAAGTTGTAGAAGGTGTCAGGAAACAGCCTTAAAAGTGAAATAGACAAAAAGGATTGCTGGGGGTCTGGGACAGAATGCTGGGTTTTATGTCTTTCCATGAAACTGCAACACTATAAATTGCAGACCACTGATAATAGTAATGCAAACTACTTTGTAATGGGGATGCAAATTGTATGGAGATGTACTCAATTACTGTCCTTCATATTATAGTCAATATGCTCAGTTATTGGCCTAATGTCTTTTATCCTTCAAAACAGACATGCCATTATACCAGCTTCTGTTTCCTGGCTGAACCAATATATTCCCCCCATCTCTAAGGACCTTCGAGTTAATCACCATTTCTCCATTCTCACTCAGTCACTCACACTGACCAAAACAACATTACCACAGATTTAAGCTCTCCTTTCTTGGAGACTCTCTGAAGCATTTCACAACCTTATCTCGCCCTTCTATAGCTTATTATCATTTTTAAATGTGAAAACCAAAAGACCACAACACAAGTGACTCACCCAAGTTCAGTGAGTGACCAAGTCTCACTTGTCCTGCCAACAAGTCCTGAAGCTCTGGACTCTTTATTAATAAGTTACTCTTCACACACTTCACTCTGCAAAATGCTATTTGGTTCCTGATGTTGAGCTTCTTGTTCTCTTGTCCAAATCTTTTACTTTTCCAGACACTATTTGAGCTTTAAAGTTCTTTGTTTCTTCCTCATTTATAAAAGGAACTAAGGAAACACCTACTTGCCTTAGTTCATCTAAGTTGCTATAGTGAAAGACCTTAGACCGTGTACTTTATAACTTACAGTTGTAACTTACAGTTCTGGAGGCTAGAAAGCCCAAGATCAAGGTACCATCAGATTTAGTGGTAAGCCACATGGATGGTGCCTTCTATGAGCCCTCACAGGGTAGGAGGGAAAACAAGTTCCCTCAAGCTTCTTTTATCAGCCTCATCCAACTCACAAGTGTGGACCCTCATGACCTAATCACTTTTTAAAGGTCCCCACCTCTTTTTAAAAAATATTTTTTAGTTGTTGATGGACCTTTTATTTTATTTATTTATTTATTTATTTATATGTGGTGCTGAGAATCGAACCCAGTACCTCACACATGCTAGGCAAGTCCTCTACCACTGAGCCACAGCCCCAGCCTGAAAGGTCCCCACCTCTTAATACTGCTCACAATGGGGATTTGGGCTCAACATGAATTTTGGAAAGACACAAACATGCAGACCATAGAGCATTGCTGTATTGATCACTACAAAAATAGAATTGCAAAAATAAATACATACATACATAAATAAATAAATAAATGCAATCCTTGACCATTGGGCATTTATGATTTAAGACATGGACAAGATATGTCACGGAACCTAATATAAATATTAAATGGTAAAGAGACAAGAAAGAATTTACCCATTTAGATTCCAGGTAAGTGCTCAGAGGGTGTCAAGCCAGACTAAGGGAACAACTGGGGTGGGGAGGGAGGAAGGAGACTTAAAGATTCCCCATCTGGGCAGGAGGAGTAAGGAATGCTTCAACATCCCAGTGGCCAGGGCTGGGTGCAGTTTTGTGAAGGCATAGCATTACAGGGACATCAATGAACTTCTTCCTGGGGGTAATAAGAGAAGCGATACTCCAGACACTTGGCATTCAGTGGGTCCCAGGAGAGCAGCCTTTAGTGGGGTGCTGGCCTGACAAGCTCCAGAGCACAGTGAGTCAGCAGATGCTATTTGCTCCTAATAGGAGCCCTGCAGACAGCCCTCTCTAGGAGAAACACAATCAGGTTCCAGCTGTATCAGCTATTATGGTTGATTTTCAGCCAATTGCACCTAGAGTGAGCTGAAAAAGGTACCAATTAGCTGTTTTGATTTAGCAGTCAGGAAAGCAACCTGAGTGAGCTTTACCTATTGAGTCTGACCTTGTCATTTTCCTCATCTAGATGAAAGGAGGGGCTGCAGAAAACCTCATTGTCATCAGGTCTGTTAATTCATACACCCCTTCCCACCCAAAGAAAGGAAGAGAACTGTTCTGATTTATTGGGAGAAATTCCCAGACTTCCTACCCTCAAAGATACAGGACTGGAAGGGGGAATATTTTTACACTACAGACACATAAGAGAAGTGAGCTAATGACAAGACATTAATGCAACAGATCTTTTGATATTTTTTTTTTCCTTTTTTAATGCTGGGGATGGAACCTAGGGCCTCACACATGCTTAGGCCAGTGCTCTCTACCGCTGAGCTACATCCCAGCCCAATAAATCTGGTTTTTATAATGAATTTAATCAGGAAACTTTACTCTCTCTCACACACACACACACACACACACACACCATTCTTCCCTCCCTTTCAGTTCACAGGAACCACGAGTCATTTGGTGTCCTTTTCCGGGCATGGCAACCAGGATACAGTTTCAAGGTTAGCGTGGGTAGAAAGCCTCCCCAAAGCTGCCCTGCCAGGCATCTCTGCTTGCTCTACCTGCTTTCTTTTAAATTATTTTCTTACCAAAGTAATACATGCACATAATTTTAAAAGTGAAATAATAATGGACAAGATTTACTGAATGCTTACTGCATGCCAGACTCCAAACTGAGTGTTTTATTAGGATTATCTCATTTAACTCTCTGTGCACTCCGGGAGTATTATCTTCATTGTACTGGTGCTACACAGAGCATCAGAAACTTTCCCAGGATCACAGAACTAGTCAGTGGTGGCATTAGAATCTGAACTCCGTCAGCGTTTCTCCAGAATTAACACACTTAAAAGTATGACATTCTACTTCAAGAAAGTTCATTATAAAACCTTAAATTTTCAAAATTTAAAAAAAGGACTCCAAAATATACACACACACACACACATACAAACACACACATTCCTTTCACTGTCCCCCTCCTCCAAGTTATCTACTTTCAATTCTCCAAGGTGTAACTTTAGGTATTTACCACTATTTAATATTTGGTATAATATATGGCCATTTTAGCATTTCTTCAGTATAATTATAATTTTTGTTTAAATTCACATTCAGTATTTTCATTGTCCTTGATGACAGTTTACTTCTAAGCCAAGTGAAATAGACTGTTTACATTTCCTATTTTATATTACTCTTTGTTTTTCCTGGAGTTAATCATTACCTAATTTTTATTTGCTTAGGATTTTATTAATCTGTGCCATATCTTCCTATGGTTGTATACAATGGCTTTCCCTACAACTTCTCACATATTCAAACTCAGCAGGTAAGTGTAAGTTTTAATATCTTTTTCTGGAGACATTCTTCCTAGAGCCTTCATTCTCCACTTTGAGCTACTTGCTCTTTATTTTTGCCACGCAGCTGTTGTTTGGGGACTTCCCTTTGCCATCATCCTGGGATTTCCCTTCACCTCCTTCCTTTGTGATCTCCTGTTTCCTCAAATCCCTGTCTTCCTCTTCCTTAGCTTATCTCCTGTTTTGGTCAGTACATCCTCCGATAGTTTCCTGAAAAAGGAAATGGTTTAAGTTGTTCCTCCTAAAAGTATATTTCTCCTGACCACATAGGATGGGGTATAACAGGGGGACCTAAGTGATTTTTATGTAGCTATTAACCACACCCTCTCTCATCTTTTTCAACCTCCTCAGCCTCCATTCTCCTTATATTGTCCAATACTTGGTGCCTCCAATTTTGGACTCTTTCTTTAGAGTCCTACCAATGAATTGGCTTATTCCAGTTCATACTCTGTGGGTCGTTGATTTTTGTCTTGCACTGTTTTGCTAAGTCATTTACGAACCTTCCGTTGACTTTTACATCCATATCTCCTGCTTCAGGGCTTCATTTGGCTTCCAGTGTCAGGAAGGCAGTGTTGCTGTTTTTTGTAATTCTTATTATTAAGGGAGTGGATTTTGAGAGGAAAGTAGACTTTACCATTGTTATTCATTGCTGTTAAACCCCATACCCTTTTTTGCTAGGTGTCTTACAGAGCTAGCATCTGCTAGGTTGGGTCCCAAGATGATAAATGTTCTTTACTCAATTTAAATGTTCCTTAACGTCAGTTCATTACTATTTCCCTGGTCAATTGGCATCCTGGAGGTCTGTGATTGAGGTCGTGTGTGAAGCCTCATGCCCAGGCTTGCTTTTGTCCAGCTGTAAGTTCACTGTGATCCTAGTGGGATGCTCTTTCCCAATTCTTGTATGGATGGCAAACAAACGTTCAAGCACTTAACCATCATGTAGGGTACTTGTTTGAAAAACTAAAGGGAAAAAGAAATGGATTACTAGGATTCCTGAATCAGTAGGATACAGGAGTTGACATGTTTTACAATACCCATTACCCATGTGGTCCTCCAACTCCTCTTTGATCAGCACTTATGAGAGTTCCACTGATCCACAAATCTTATCGCTCTCTCCTTGCAACCTAGTCGATCCTTACTTTGGTTCTATTTTCTAATTGATCAAGAAGTCCAAGTTAGAGTTCAATGACCTGATGGTTCTTTACTTGTAGATAGCTACTTGTCAGTCTTGTTCTGTAACCATGTTGCAACTTGTCACACATATAATTATTTATCATTTCTAAGTTGTGGTTTGACTCTAGTACCCAATATCCCCATGAAGTTCTGGAGACAACAAAGAATAAACATGGACTGAGCACTTACTGTATGCCAGGCATTCTTCTAAGTGTTTTATATTCACTCATTTAATTTCAAAACTCTAAGAAGTAGGTACTGTTAGTATCCTGATTGTACAGGTAGGAAATCTGATGGTTAGAGAGTCAGTTTATCCAGATCAGACTGCTAGTAACAAAAGGTCTAGAAGTGACTGAACTATGAAGACCTGCCAAGGAGCTTCTTTTGACGGTGACTGAGGGCCTTAGGAAAACACACACCGTAGCAGACCCAAATCCCTCACCACCTTTCACCCTCAGCTTCCTGACACCACAGATGTTCCTTGGCAGAGCAGTGGCCAGCACTGGAAGCTATGACTGGCAATAATGGCTGTTAGCAGTGCTTGAGCAAAATACCTTGAGCCTGGGATGGTCACGGCACAATGCTACCAATACCAGGTCCATCTCAGCTAGAACTGAAGTACCAAATATTTGATGATTCCAAGTACACAAATATCAGTCTCAAAAGAGGGGTAGAAATGGTGACAAAAAAAAAAAAAGATATAATAGGTCAGAATCTAATCATGGGGCAGTAATAAGGCTTACAGTGAAGCTGACCCTTTGAGGAATGAAACAGACTCTTCCCAAACTTCTTTCCCCATTTTTGAAATAAAGAAAATAATGGTATACTTATTTAATAGAATTTGTAAGGATGAAAAGAGCTGATATGTAAATGGTATATGGTAGTACTTGGCTCAAAATATTTGATACATGCCATTTATTATTATTAAGTATCCTTGCTCATTCCTATATGGAATTTTGCATAACAGTAAAATTATGAATAATAAACTCAAATTTTATTTCATTTTTTTTGTTATTGGGGATTGAACCCAGGGTCATTTAAACAACCATTGAATCACATCCCCAACCCCTTTTTAGTTTTTTTTTTTTTTTTTTTTTAATTTTGAGACAGAGTCTCACTGAGTCCTTAGGTCCTCTACAAGTTGCTGAGGTTGGTCTCCAATTTGTGCTCCTCCTGCCTCAGCCTCCCAAGTCACTGGGATTGCAGGCATGCACCACTGTGCCTGACTTCAAATTTTATTTTTTTAAAAAATTTGTTCTCCTCATCAACCAACTACAGGATTGTTTATTCCTCTCTAAAAACAGAAACGTCTTGATTTATAATAAGGCAAAGAATCAAGTCAGTCTTCTATGACCACTGGAGCCAATTAGGAATCTCTTTTAACCTTTGATAGCACACTTGATCCACATTACTTGATACTTATCAAATAACCAAAGGCCATGTATTTGACCTTCTTCCAAATAAGTATCTTTCCCAAACACTCTTCACTCTTCTCCCCATTCCAATTGCAAGATCTTTAAGGATGTTAGAACATTGTGTTTTTTTTTTTTCTGAATATTTCAGTATAGCTTTGTGATGAATAAAAATTTTCTGAGCATATTGTTTAGAAACACAAAAAGAAAATAAAAGTACTGGACATTTTATTAAGGCCTCTCCTTTCTAGCAATATTGGGCTGCACCTTGGTCTTTGTCCTGCCCTGAATCCCAGAAGGCTTCTTGGCATCAGTTAGCACAAGTGAGGCAGAATGCACTCAGGTCTGGCTGACTACACAGGAAATTCCTTTTCAACTTTCTACCCTTCACCCAGACCCCCTCACGCCTGATCCTGTCCAAGTGCAAGAGCCTCAGTGTGGGTGATCCTGATGGTACAGATCCTCTTCTTCCAGGCTGACTGGTTCCTTCCCAATGATGCTTCCAACATCACCTCATCTACTAAGGCATCAGCTTGTCCAAAAAGCCTTTATTGGCTAAAATCTAAGTTTATCGCAAACTAACCCCTAACCCAGCTCTACATCACTTCCTCTCACTTTTCCCCTGACGGAACCCTCCGCTCTAGTCAGAACGGCTTATTTACTGCATCCCCTTTTTACATCAGCATGGTACACTTCCTCCTGGTGTCACTGAGATGGTCTCTGCAAATGCCTCTCCTCCTCCTGATGGGTCAGGACTGGTCAAGCCCCTGTAAGGAGTCCTTCCATTCCAGTTCAATAATCATGCCTCCTTACTCTGCCATGGCTACCATTTCCGCTTCATTGCATGCTGCCTTATTTTGACAGTTGTAGTTTTATCAGTAGATTTACCATTTCTCCCTAACTGTGGTGTTTGAGTGTTTGTTCTATGCCACTTACAGTTGATCCTCCCATATCTGTGGGCTCTGCATCTGTGGATTCAACCACTTGCAGATCAAAAATATTTAGAAAAATAGGGCTGGGGATATAGCTCAGTTGGTAGAGTGCTTGCCTTACAAGCGTGAGGCCCAGGGTTCAATCCCCAGCACTGAAAAAAAAAAAAAAATTAGAAAAATAATTGCATTTGTATTGAACATGCACAGACTTTTCCCCCTACACAATGCAGTACAACAACTATCAACATAACATTTAAATTGTTTAAGAGACTAAATTATCTAGAAATGATTTAGAGTATATGGGAGGAATATCCGATGACATCCATGGTGTTTATGCTGTGATGTTAGAGAGGGAGGACACTTGTGGACTGTAGGAAGAGAAGACAAAAGGCTCCAGATTACAGAGAATGAAGAAGAAAGATCCCTCTGGTTCCAAAACATCTCCTGAAAAAGAGGAAAGCTTATCAGGCCCTCAAAGCTACCAGGCCAAGCAAGTGCTTTTGGCAAAGAAGGAGAGAAAAGGAAAAGAGTTCAGATTTAAGCAACTGGAATCATTCCTGCATGATTCCTGTGGAAGAAATGTGACCAAGTACACATCAGACTAGAAGTGAAACCTCATGCATTGGAAATGCCTGACAAACTTTCCTTGGCCTTTGTTGTTATACATCCAAAAGATTAGTGGGGTAAGTACATGGTTACAGGGGACCATTGCAAGACTTCGTCTGAAGAAAGTATTTAGTGATGTCTTTGTTAAAGTCACCCTGCAAAGCCCAAAAATGCTACGGATAGTAGATCCTTATGTGACCTGGGGATTTCCAAATCTGAAGTCCGTCAGGAACTCATCTTGAAATGTGCACAAGCAAAGGTCAAGAATAAGACCATCCCCCTGAAAGACATGATTGAGGAGCACCTGGGGAGGTTTGATGTCATTTGCCTGGAAGACCTCATTCATGAAATTGCCTTCCTGGGTAAGTATTTCTGGGAGATTGTTAGGTTCTTGTGACCTTTCTACCTCTCTGTGGCCTGTCATGCTACCAAAAATAGAGTGGGCTTCCTTCAAGGGATGGGCTTACCTGGTTATCAGGGTGAACACATCAATCAACTCATCTGCCAGCTGAACTAAAACCCAGAATATCTGAAAGCAGTGCATTGGAACCTTGTGTTTTTGTTCAATGGACTTGTTATCAAGTATCTTCAGAGAAGATTATTTTCTGCCTTAAGAAACTGGGAGGAAGGGATTGGGGAAGAGAGTAGTTATGATCATGGCAGACACCTCTCGTCACAGTCCAGTTCCAAGGGAAATTCCATTGTTTTCCACATTGACCACCTCTGCCTCTGAAATCAACACATGCCATAGAGGAAAGAGTCCTGCTTTGTCACATCCTCTATCCTGGGGTTTAATGTTGGTGAATGAATAACCCAAGCTTGTAGACAAACCTCCCCAAGACTCTTGCAGCAGTGAAACAAGTCCAGGAACGTTCTTGAAATCTAGAGGTACCGAGAGCCTTGTTTTGAAGACTTGAACTACTCAGGAAGAAAAGCACAAAAACAAAGTGCTAAAATAAATAAATAAAGTATATGGGAGGATATATTATGTTATATACAAACACCATACCATTTTATATAAGGGAATTGAGCATTTATGGATTTTGCCATCTGCAGGGGTCCTGGAATAAATCCCCAATGGATATCAAAGGGAAACTACATTGGTAAGTGCTTTAAATGAATTAATTCTCACAATAAACCCGAAGGCATATCCTGGGATTAGTCGGGTATTATGTTAGGGAACCAGCACAGCTGAGGGGGTAAGTAATGGAGAGGGTGAATCTAATGCCTGTGTGTTTAACCACTGAGCTAGGCCCCGCTCACAGTAGTCACCCAAGAAATATTTCTTCATCAAGTAATTGTTGATTTTTCCACCTGTTCTGCCCCAGTCCTGTCTATTCTACCTTCTCAGAGAGAGCCAGGCTTGGGAAAATGATCAAGCATCTTCATGATGCTGACCTTCTTACGAGAAGAGTTCTAAAAATAGTGGAAACTGTGTTGTTTTGATTCTGTATTTCATCACTATCGCTTGTGATTCCACTCTGAAATTCCTTGTGGCCAGAACCTCCAGATACATAGTCTGTTGCAAAGTTGTTATTTTTGTTATCAGAAGGTTGGAGATGTTTCTATTTGAAGCCCTATTTACATTCTTTAGCCCAAAATAGTCAGAAGTGTCAGTATTATGTCTTCACGTTTCTAATAGAATTTTATGATGTTACATGGAAAGTCACAAGTCCCCAGTAAGTATTTTTGCCCTCTCCAGGATTCAGGAATGCACATTAGGATAATAACTCAGGTCATCTTTGTGAAGTGAGGCTGTAACATCTTCTCCCGATACAAGAAGGGAGAAAGAGTGTATGTGGAATGAAGTTATTGGCAACACATGGGAACCATCTGCCCTCCTTTGAGCAGTAAATTCTCACACTCTCTCCTCATGGCTCCCTCATTATAGTGTCACAGATCAACCAACCCCTTCAGGCACTGTTCTGACCCCCAGAAGAAAACCATGCCTCCCGTCAAGGCCATTCCTATGAGCCTGCAGGACCCCAGGGCCTTTGTTTTCCACCTCACATTATTATTGAGATAAAACTTTGTTACTGCAAATAATATTAAGGACAACATGCTGAGGGGGAGTGATGAAGATTCATTCTGAGAGTGTGAAAGGAGAAGAGGTCAGTCGGCTGCTGGTCACCATCATC
This sequence comes from Sciurus carolinensis, assembly GCF_902686445.1. Classification (NCBI taxonomy): domain Eukaryota; kingdom Metazoa; phylum Chordata; class Mammalia; order Rodentia; family Sciuridae; genus Sciurus; species Sciurus carolinensis. The sequence continues at coordinate 56,359,080 of NC_062218.1, forward strand.
CCACAGTTCCATTGCTTGTGGTCCGAACATTCATGAATTTAATAAAGTCAAGAAAAGTGTAGAGGGTGGACTTGTTGAACATCTTTTCACAAAGTAAACATATAGAACTTATACTATATATATATATCAACGTGTTCTTGGAAGTAGTTGTATTAGGAAGCTGGGCACTTAATCCAGTGCTTTCTTTTACATGTCATCACCTCCTTTTAGGAATTGCCTTCAAGACAGAGCATAAGGATTTATCACAGAAACTGACGTACTTTGAGAATATCAGTGGTTACTACTGACAATTAAGTTGGTATAGCCATGCAAACCCCCAGTTTGGGGCAAAGGAGGAAGAGAAAATTCCACTGGGGATTTGTTCACATTGCTCTAAGGCCATATAAGAAAATGAGTTTTAGTCATTTTTTTTAATCCAAAAAATTTTATTCAGCTGATTTCATTTTTTTTAAATAAGACTTATACTTTTATTACTTTCAAAATAAACCTTTCCTAAAAAGATGAAGATTTCCCTTCTCGGATAAGAGTCCAAAGAATGTGCTTCGGGTTTTAATGAAATTCCAAAAGTATTTTGATCAACAGTAGCATCTTTGTAATATGTCAGCTCCAAAGTGGAAAGCTCCCGGATGTGCATGATCTATCGCACATTGCACAACTTGTGCTTGGGCACCCCCAGGCTTATTTGGGGCTAGCTGTCAGGGTCATCTCTTTGCTTTGGCCAATCTTCAAACCTCAAGTAACATTTAGGCTTCCCTTATCCCAGAAGCAGTTCTTTCAGCACAAGGCCTAAACAGCTCTGCTTCAAATTCCTCCCTGTTGTTTTGTTGAACTTGCAGGTCTGCTTCTTAGTTATCACTACAGACAATAAAATTTCCAAAGTAGGAGCTTATGAGGGAGTAAACACAAGGGCCAGGTCTGGAAGGTAGAGCTCAACTCTTCCATTCATATCAATCTGAGTAAAGCCAGGCTCTCTGGGAATCAGAATCACAAGGGTTGAAATCTACAATAAGACAAATCTGATTTCCAAAAGACCTTGAAGAGCAAAGGAGGAAGAGAAAATTCCACTGGGGTTGTCATTACCCAGAGATGTATTACCCAGAGAACATTCAATTGTGAGCACTAAGATTTATATATTCCAAAAGCCACATTGTTGAGTAACTATGTTAAGCAAAATAATTGCTTCCCAAGATGTCCACATTCTAATCTCAGACCTATAAATATGTTAAGGCACATACATGGCAAAATGGAAATACAGTTACAGGTGGAATCAAAGTTACTACTTAGTTGACCTTAGGAATTTTAGGAAGAGTATCCAGTTAGACCCAATGTAATCACAAAACTGAACAAGGGAAGCCAAATAGGAGAGTCAGAGGAAAAGATGTGACAATGGAAACAGAGTCAGAAGCACTATGTTGTTGGTCTTGAGGTGGGAGGAAGGGACTAAGCAAGGAAAATAGCCTCTAGAAGCCTGAAAACACCAAAAAAAGGAATTCTTTCCTGGAGTACCCTGAAAGGAATGTTGCCCACTTGATATCATGATAAAGTCAAGGCCCAGGGAGACCTGTAACAGACTTTGGAACTACATAACTGTAAGATACTAACTTTGTGTTGTTTAAGTCACTAAGTTTATAGTAATTTGTTCGGTCAGTAATAGAAAACAAATACAATATCTTAGCCCAACAGAGGACTAGATAATATGAATAGTATTTATAGAATGACACATATAGAAATTAAAAATAAATAAACTATCATAAAAGCTATATATGCTAAACTCAAGGTCAGCAAAATTGAAAGCATTTGACACATATAGAAATTAAAAATAAACTATCATAAAAGCTATATATGCTAAACTCAAAGTCAGCAAAATTGAAAGCATTCCCTTTAAAAACTGGAACAAGACAAGGATGCCCTCTTTTACCACTTTTATTCAATATTGCCCTTGAAATGCTAGTCAGGGCAATTAGAAGAAAGAAATTAAAGGTATACAAATAGGTAAAGAAAAATGCAAGCTATCACTATTTGCAGATGAAATGATTCTATATTTAGAAGATCCAAAAAGTTCCACAAGAAAACTTCTAGAACTAATAAATGAATTCAGCAAAGTAGCAAGATATAAAATCAACATCCATAAATCAAATGCATTCCTATACATCAGTAATGAATCCACTGAAAGAGAAATTAGGCAAACTACTCCATCCACAATAGCCTCAAAAAAGAAAATACTGGGAATCAATCTAATGAAAGAGGTAAAAGACCTCTATAATGAAAACTATAGAACACCAAAGAAAGAAATTAAAGAAAACCTTAGAAGATGGAAAGACTGCCAATGCTCCTGGATAGGCAGAATTAATATTGTCAAATGGCCATACTACCAAAAGTGTTATACACATTTAATGCAATTCCTATTAAAATTCCAATGACATTCTTCATAGAACTAGAAAAAGCAATAATAAAATTCATTTGGAAAAATAAGAGACCCAGAATAGCCAAAGCAAACCTTAGCAAGAAAAGTGAAGCAGGAGGTATCACCAGACCTGACCTTAAACTGTACTACAGAGCTATAGTAATAAAAACAGCATGATATTGGCACCAAAACAGATATGTAGACCAATGGTTCAAAATAGAAGACACAGAGACAAACCCACACAAATACAGTTATCTCATACTAGACAAAGGCACCAAAAACATTCACTGGAGAAAAGATAGCCTATTCAACAAATGGTGCTGGGAAAAATGGAAAGCTACATGTACCCAAATGAAGTTAAATCTCTATCTCCCACCCTGCATGAAACTCAACTCAAAGTGAATCAAAGACTTAGGCACTAGAACAGAGACCCTGTGACTACTAGAAAACAAATGAGTCCAAGTCTTCACCAGGTCAGCTTAGGATCTGACTTCCTTAACGAGACTCCTAAAGTGCAAGAAGTAAAATCAAGAATCAATAAATGGGATGGATTCAAACTAAAAAGCTACTTCACAGCAAAAGAAAAAATAATGTGAAGAGAGAGCTTATAGATTGGGAGAAAAATCTTTACCACATGCACCTCAGATAAAGCATTCATCTCTAGGATATATAAAGAACTCAAAAAACTTAACACCAAAAAAAAAAACCCAAAAAACAAATAACACAATAAATGGGCTAAGGAATTGAACAGACACGTCACAGAAGAACAAACACAATTTACAAACATATGAAAAAATGTTCAACATCTCTAGCAATTAGAGAAATGCAAATCAAAGCTACTCTATCTAAGATTTTATCTCACTCTAGTCAGAATGACAATCTTCAAGAATACAGACAACAAAAAATGTTGGCGAGGATTTGGAGAAAAAGGTACACTCATACAATGCTGGTGGGAATGCAGATTGGTGCAACCATTAGGGGAAGTGATATGGATATTCCTCAGAAAACTTGGAATGGAATCACCATTTGACCCGGCTATCCCACTTCTTGGTTTATACCCAAAGGACTTAAAATCAGCACACTACAGTGACACAGTCACATCAATGTTTATAGCAGCTCAACTCACAATAGTTAAACTGTGGAAGCAACCTAGGTGCCCTTCAACAGATGAATGGATAAAGAAAATGTGATATATATTATATATATATATCATATATATATGATGGAATATATGATATATATATATCATATATATATGATGGAATACTACTCAGCTTTAAAGAAGAATAAATTATAGCATTTTCTGGAAAATGGATAGAGTTGGAGAATATCATGCTAAGTGAAATAAGCCAATCCCCAGAAATCAAAGGCTGAATATTTTCTCTGATATGCAGATGCTAATTCACAATAAGGGGGATGTACTAGGAAAGAATAGAGTTAGTTTAGATTAGGTAGAGGGGAATGAAGGAGGGGAGGGAATACGGGAATAGGAAGGATAGTAGAATGAAATAGACATTATTACCTCATGTACATATATGACTGCATGACTGATGTGATTCTACATGTACAATCAGAAAGATGAGAAATTATACCTCATTTATGTATGATATATCAAAGTACATAAATGCATTCTACTGTCATGTATAACTAATTAGACCAAATAAAAAGTTAAAATAAATAAATAAATAGATAAATAAATAAATAAATAAACTAAGACAGAAGGTAAAATAGAGCTACTGGGGGCTAGGATATGGGGGTAAGGGAGAGTTTCTTTTTGAGAGGTTCAGTTTCTGTTTGGGCAATGTAAGTGTTCTAGAAGAAAATAATGATTTGGTTATAAGATACTACAAATGTACTTAATGCCATGGAATTGTATACATAAAAGTGGTTAAAATGGTAAATGTGTTTAACCCCAATTTTAAGAATGAGGTAAAAAGAACTAGCTAGATCTACCTTTCTTGATATGGACGAATTTAAAATTATGTTATAAAACATAATTTATGGCTTATAACACTTAAGTAGATTCAAAAACATAAAGCAATATATTATTTAGAAATATGCACATAGTAAAAGTGTATAAACACACAGGTGGACATCCAATCATGATAGTTGTGGCATGAAGGGACCAGGGAGGAGATCATAAGGAACATCAGCTTTACCAACAATGCTTTATTTTTTTTAATGTAGGAAAAACAAGGAAAGATTATTAAAAATTTTAAAGGAAGTTTTCCTAAAGGTTTCTTACAGTAGCTGAAAGGAAAGAATGAAAGACAAATGGCAGCCCCAGCATACACACCTCTCGCCTGAGTGTCCCATGTACCTGATGTCTCTTTCTCTCTCTTCCTCTCTGTCCTGTTGCCCCTTAATGTGTCAGTTCTCTTCCTTTACTTATTGTGCACATGGGAAAGCAGTTCAAGCTCCTCTTCATTTCTGCCAAGGAGTTGGGGACTGGTAGCTGACTCAGCAAGCAAGTGATCTTCCCTCCTTAACAGACGCTCAAATGGCAATGCACATGTGAAGCACTCAGAGAGCCTGCTAAAATGGAGACTCTGAATCGGGAGGTCTGCAGCAGGGCCTGTGGTTCTGGGGATCTACTGCTGCTGCTGCTGCATAGACCAAGCCTTAAGCAGAGGCCTCCCGAGGTGAGTGTAGGATAGGTGTGGGAAGGAGTGGGGGAGAGGAAGGGAGGGAGACTAGGCGCCTTACATTTCAATGTAGTATTTTTTTCCCCTGTATTCCTTGTCATGCACACAATGTGCTACCCAGTGACCCCAGCAAATAACCATTGTGGCCTCTCAATCTCTGATTTTTATCACTTCCTTTCTATACTTGCAAATTAAATTGAAACATAGAGTTAGGCTCTATATGAAAGGGTGGCAGCTGTCATCAGGAGGAGAACATTTACAATAATAAATCCAGGTTGTCAGAAGGCTAGATATTGTATTCTGATACTTATGGACCTGCTTCTAAAAAGAAAAGAATGGAAAAGGTAAACATTATAGTATCAAATCTCTTTTTTAAGTAGCATTTTTGTAACAATTAACTATTTACTTATAGGTATTATTAAAACACTTTGTCTGTCTCAGCATTGTGTTTTGTCCCAATGTTCTAGAAGGGCAAGAATTTTTGGTTTGTGATGGTCTTTGTGCCTGAGACTGCCTGAGACAAAACCTGGCCCAACAAAGTAGCTTAACAAGTGAATTAGGAAAACCTAGTAAAGGCTAACTCACCTTCTCAATATTCCATCTCTAACCAATTGAGCTGATGTGACTTGAAGTCCTTGGCCATTTTTGTCCAAAGGATGAAATGCATAAGGTGAAAGATTTCACCTCACCATAGAGAAAAGTTCTTTTTTTTTTTTTTTTTTTGTGGTGCTGGGGATTTGAACCCTTGTGCTTGCAAGGCAAGCACTCTACCAACTGAGCTCCAGTCCCCAGAGAAAAGTTCTTAAACAATGGCAGCTATAATAATGTAGGTAATGTTATTCTCCCCATTTTTATAGCTGAAAAATCTAAGGCACAAAGAACTTTAAGAAACTTAGCCAGGGTCACATAGCTAATGTCAAGCAGTATACTTCCAAAGTCCACATTTGTTCCTACTACAATAGAATACATCATGTTTTAGTTTGGGTTCCCTCAAAGTTAGGATCTGGGGTTAGAGTTTGAATGCAAGCCATTGATTTGGGAGGTCATCCTAAGTAATTAAAAACAGGGGTTGGAGGAGTGAGACAGAAAAGGAAGAGGAACCAATATCAATGTGCATTATCCAGAGAATCTTGTAGAAACTCTCCCAGAATCATCTACCGGAAGGAGGGTAGGTGTTTTAACCAGCGTCTTTGCTACTGTGACTAAAAGATCCAGCCAGAACAACTGTAGAGGAGAAAAAGTTTACTGAAAGGCTCATGGTTTTGGAGGTCTCAGTCCATGGACAGCGAGCTCCATTCCTTGGGGCTCTAGGTGAGGCAGAACATAATGGTAGAAGAGTGTGGTGGAGGGAAGCAGCTCATATCTCATATGATGATCAGGAGGCAGAGAGACTCCACTCCCAATACAAACTATGTACCCCAAAGCCAAGCTACCAATGACCCACCTCTTCTTGTTACAACCTACCCACCTTCAGTTGCCACTCGGTTAATCCCATCAAGAGATTAATTTGCTGATTGGGTTAAGGCTCTCACAACCCAATCATTTCACATCTAAACCTTTTTGTCTTGTTTCACACATAAGCTTTTGGGGAACACCTCATGTCTAAATCATAATAGTAGGCTTCCTCACTGATTGAGGGTTGTCCCCAAACTTAAGCTTCACCCCACTTCCAGACTGCCCCTGTACCATAAGCAGCTTAGGAAATGTCCTAGGCAGACAGGAAAATATATGTAGCACCAAGTCATTTATTTATTTATTTATTTATTTTTTTTATTTATTTATTTATTTTTTTTTACGTTTACATAGGGTAATGATGTTTATTATATTTTTCCCCTCCCCCCCACCCCTCCCACCCCTCCCACCCCTCTTTTCCCTCTACACAGTCCTTCTTTCCTTCCTTCTTACTGCTCTCCTTAGCCTAACTCTAAACCTAACCCTAAACCTAATGCTAGCCCCTCCCACCCCCCATTATATGTCCTCATCCGCTTATCAGCGAGATCATTCGTCCTTTAGTTTTTTGAGATTGGCTTATCTCACTTAGCATGATATTCTCCAATTTCGACCATTTGCCTACAAATGCCATAATTTTATCATTCTTCATTGTGGAGTAATATTCCATTGTATAAATATGCCACAGTTTCTTTATCCATTCATCAACTGAAGGACATCTAGGTTGGTTCCACAATCTGGCTATGGTGAATTGAGCAGCAATGAACATTGATGTGGCTGTATCTCTGTAGTATGCTGATTTTAAGTCCTTTGGGTATAGGCCAAGGAGTGGGATAGCTGGGTCAAATGGTGTTTCCATTCCAAGCTTTCTGAGGAATCTCCACACTGCTTTCCAGAGTGGTTGCACTAATTTGCAACCCCACCAGCAATGTATGAGTGTTCCTTTTTCACCACATCCTCGCCAACACCTATTGTTGCTTGTATTCTTGATAATCGCCATTCTAATTGGGGTGAGATGAAATCTTAGGGTAGTTTTGATTTGCATTTCCCTTATTACTAGGGATGTTGAACATTTTTTCATATATCTGGTGATTACTTGTACATCTTCTTCTGTGAAGTGTCTGTTCATTTCCTTAGCCCATTTGTTGATTGGATTATTTGTATTCTTCGTGTAGAGTTTTTTGAGTTCTTTATAGATTCTGGAAATTAGCGCTCTATCTGAGGTATGGTTGGCAAAGATATTCTCCCACTCTGTAGGCTCTCTCTTCACATTTCTGATAGTTTCCTTTGCTGAGAGAAAGCTTTTTAGTTTGAATCTATCCCAGTTGTTTATTCTTGCTTTTATTTCTTGTGCTATGGGAGTCCTGTTAAGGAAATCTGATCCTGAGCCAACAAGTTGAAGATTTGGACCTACTTTTTCTTCTATAAGATGCAGGGTCTCTGGTCTGATTCCGAGGTCCTTGATCCATTTTGAGTTGAGTTTTGTGTAGGGTGAGAGATAGGGGTTTAGTTTCATTCTATTGCATATAGTTTTCCAGTTTTCCCAGCACCATTTGTTGAAGAGGCTATCTTTTCTCCATTGCATATTGTTGGAACCTTTGTCTAGTATGAGAAAATTGTATTTATTTGGGTTTGTGTCCATGTCCTCTATTCTGTACCATTGATCTACCTGTCTATTTTGGTACCAATACCATGCCGTTTTTGTTACTATTGCTTTGTAGTAGAGTTGAAGATCTGGTATTGCAATACCCCCTGCTTCGCTCTTGCTACTGAGGATTGCTTTAGCTATTCTAGGTTTTTTATTCTTCCAGATGAATTTCATAATTGCTTGCTCTATTTCTGCGAGGTACATCATTGGGATTTTAATTGGAATTGCATTGAATCTGTATAGAACTTTAGGTAGTATAGCCATTTTGACGATATTAATTCTGCCTATCCAGGAACATGGGAGATCTTTCCATCTTCTAAGGTTTTCTTGAATTTCTTTCTTTAGTGTTCTGTAGTTCTCATTGTAGAGGTCTTTCACCTCTTTTGTGAGATTGATTCCCAAGTATTTTATTTTTTTCGATGCTATTGTGAATGGAGTAGTTTTCCTAATTTCTCTTTCTGAAGATTCATCACTTATGTATAAAAATGCATTGGATTTATGAGCATTGATCTTGTAACCTGCTACTTTACTGAATTCACTTATGAGTTCTAAAAGTTTTCTGGTGGAATTTCCAGGTTCCTCTAAATATATAATCATGTCATCAGCGAACAGGGATAGTTTGAGTTCTTCTTTTCCTATTCGTATCCCTTTAATTTCTTTGGTTTGTCTGATTGCTCTGGCTAGAGTCTCAAGGACGATGTTGAATAGAAGCAGTGAAAGAGGGCATCCCTGCCTTGTTCCAGTTTTTAGGGGGAACGCTTTCAGTTTTTCACCATTTAGAATGATATTAGCCATGGGCTTAGCGTAGATGGCCTTTATAATGTTTAGGAATGTTCCCATTACCCCAATTTTTTCTAGTGTTTTGAGCATGAAGGGATGCTGTATTTTATCAAATGCTTTTTCTGCATCTATTGAAATAATCATGTGATTCTTAACTTTAAGTCTGTTGATATGGTGAATGACATTTATTGATTTCCGAATGTTGAACCAACCTTGCATCCCTGGGATAAAACCCACTTGATCGTGGTGCACTATCTTTTTAATATATATTTGTATGCGATTTGCTAAAATTTTGTTGAGAATTTTTGCATCGATGTTCATTAAGGATATTGGTCTGAAATTTTCTTTCCTTGATGTGTCTCTGTCTGGTTTAGGTATCAGGGTGATATTGGCTTCATAGAACGAGTTTGGGAGGGTTCCCTCCTCTTCTATTTCATGGAATAGTTTGAGGAGTATTGGAATGAGCTCTTCTTTAAAGGTTTTATAGAACTCGGCTGAGAACCCATCTGGTCCTGGACTTTTCTTTGTTGGTAGGCTTTTGATGACCTCTTCTATTTCATTGCTTGAAATTGGTTTATTTAAGTTGTGTATGTCCTCCTCGTTCAGTTTAGGTAGTTCATATGTCTCTAGAAATTTGTTGATGTCTTCAAGGTTTTCTGTTTTGTTGGAGTATAGATTTTCGAAATAGCTTCTAATTATGTTTTGTATTTCACTCGTGTCTGTTGTGATGTTTCCTTGTTCATTCCGAATTTTAGTAATTTGAGTTTTCTCCCTTTTTCTCTTTGTTAGTGTGGCTAAGGGTTTATCAATTTTATTTATTTTTTCAAAGAACCAACTATTTATTTTATTAATTTTTCCGATTGTTTCTTTTGTTTCGATTTCGTTGATTTCGGCTCTGATTTTAACTATTTCCTGTCTTCTACTACTTTTGGTATTGGTCTGCTCTTCTTTTTCTAGTGCTTTGAGTTGTAGTGTTAACTCGTTTATTTGTTGATTTCTACTTCTTTTTTTGAATGCACCCCATGAAATAAATCTTCCTCTAAGTACTGCTTTCATAGTGTCCCAGAGATTTTGATATGATGTGTCTTTGTTCTCGTTTACTTCTAAGAATTTTTTTATTTCCCTCCTGATGTCTTCTGTTATCCATTCATCATATAATAGTGTATTATTTAGTCTCCAGGTATTGGAGAAGTTTCTGTTTTTTATTCTGTCATTTATTTCTAATTTCAATCCATTATGATCTGATAGAGTACAAGGTAGTATCTCTATCTTCTTGTATTTACTAACAGTAGCTTTGTGGCATAAAATATGGTCTATTTTAGAGAAGGATCCATGTGCTGCTGAGAAGAAAGTGTATTCGTTCTTTGTTGGATGGTATATTCTATATATGTCCGTTAAGTCTAAATTGCTGATTGTGTTGTTGAGATCTATAGTTTCTTTATTCAATTTTTGTTTGGACGATCTATCCAGTGGTGAGAGAGGTGTGTTAAAATCGCCTAGTATTATTGTGTTGTGGTCTATTTGATTTCTGGAATTGAGAAGGATTTGTTTGACGTACGTGGATGAGCCAATGTTCGGGGCATAGATATTTATGATTGTTATGTCTTGCTGATTTATGCTTCCCTTAAGCAGCATGTAGTGTCCTTCTTTATCCCTTCTGACTAGTTTTGGTTTGAAGTCCACATTATCTGAGATGAGGATGGATACTCCAGCTTTTTTGCTGTGTCCGTGTGCATGGTATGTTTTTCCCCATCCTTTCACCTTTAGTCTATGGGTGTCTCTTTCTATGAGATGTGTCTCTTGCAGGCAGCATATTGTTGGATTTTTCTTTTTAATCCAATCTGCCAGTCTGTGTCTTTTGATTGATGAATTCAGGCCATTAACATTCAGGGTTATTATTGTGATATGATTTGTATTCCCAGTCAATTGACTCATATTTGTTTTTGACATGATTCGGTTTCTCCTTTATTTGGCTATTCCTTTAGGCTAGCGCCTCCTGTTGCTGATTTGCATCGTTGTTTTTCATCTCTTCCTCATGGAATATTTTGCTGAGAATGTTCTGTAATGCTGGCTTTCTTTTTGTAAATTCCTTTAGCTTTTGTTTATCATGGAAGGATCTTATTTCATCGTCAAATTTGAAGGTAAGTTTTGCTGGGTATAAGATTCTTGGTTGGCATCCATTTTCTTTCAGGGCTTGGTATATGTTGTTCCAGGCCCTTCTAGCTTTTAGGGTCTGGATTGAAAAATCTGCTGATATTCTTATTGGTTTCCCTCTGAATGTAATTTGATTCTTTTCTCTCGCGGCCTTTAAAATTCTGTCTTTATTTTGTATGTTAGGTATTTTCATAATAATGTGCCTTGGTGTGGGTCTGTTGTAATTTTGTATGTTTGGAGTTCTATAAGCCTCTTGTACTTGGTTTTCCATTTCGTTCTTCAGATTTGGGAAATTTTCTGTTATTATTTCATTGAATAGATTGTTCATTCCTTTGGTTTGTTTCTCTAAGCCTTCCTCAATCCCAATAATTCTCAAATTTGGCCTTTTCATGATATCCCATAGTTCTTGGAGATTCTGTTCATGATTTCTTACCATCTTCTCTGTTTGTTCCACTTTGTTTTCAAGGTTAAATATTTTGTCTTCAATGTCTGAGGTTCTGTCTTCCAGGTGTTCTATCCTATTGGTTATGCTTTCTATGGAGTTTTTAACTTGGTTTATTGTTTCCTTCATTTCAAGGATTTCAGTTTGGTTTTTTTTCAGTATCTCTAACTCTTTATTGAAATGATCTCTTGCTTCCCGTATTTGGTCTTTTAACTGTTGATTGGTGTGATCATTTAATGCCTGCATTTGCTCTTTCATCTCCTCATTAGCTTCCCTGATCGTTTTAATTACGTACATTCTGAACTCCCTTTCTGACATTTCTTCTGCTCTGCTGTCATTGGGTTTTATTGATGTAGTATCTAGGTTTGTTTGGGACATTTTCTTCCCTTGTTTTCTCATAATGGTCAGTTGTCAGTGGGACCCTGAGATATTGCAGTTTTCCACTATTGGCTTATAGTGTCCCAGTAGATTTCCAGTGTATCACCTCCCAGCCTTCAGTAGCCTGATGTCTTGGAGGAATCTGATAAAGCAGCTCATTCGAAGAATACTGCCCCTAGCCCCCTACTGGTTCCACGTTTTGGAACTGGCTCTGTGCGGAAATGCTCTCACTGTGGGCCTGCACCGTGCAGCTGGCCGTGTGGGAAGAGCCCACTGCCGGAGTGTGGAAGACTACCTTGGGAAGACTCAAGCTGCCCTGCCCGGCTCTGCTAAGCCACCTCTATCTGGGCCTGCCACCCGGGCTGAGCTTTACCCAGTGGGCAGACTCACCCGTGGCTCCACTTCAGTTCAAGTCTCTCAATGCCTCCCCTTCTTAACTCCTGGGTTGTGGAGCGACCGGAGGTGCAGTCTCCCTCTAGGCCGCCATCTTGGATCGCCCCGTGAAGAGAGCCCGCAGCCGGAGTGGGCAGAGCCGCCTGAAGAGGTCTCCGGCTGCCCTGCCCTTATCCCTGAGGCTGACTGCAGATCGAGGCTCTCCGCTGGTTCTTTGCAGGAGTACACTGCACTGCAGGGGCTCCGGGACTCGGAGCGTGCTCTGTTCAGACAGGCTCTCACTAGCGGGCCAGTTCCGTTCCGAGAACCTGGAGAAGCTGGCTGTGTGGGCGGGGCCCACCGCCGGAGTGCTCAGGACTGCCTGTGGATGACTCTAGCTGCCCTGCCCAGCTCCGATAAGCCACCTCTATCTGGGCCTGCCACCCGGGCCGAGCTTTACCCAGTGGGCAGACTCACCCGTGGCTCCACTTCAGTCCGAGTCTCTCAATGCCTCCCCTTCTTAACTCCTGGGTTCTGGAGCGACCGGGGGTGCAGTCTCCCTCTAGGCCGCCATCTTGGATCGCCCCATGAAGAGAGCCCGCAGTCGGAGTGTGCAGAGCCGCCTGAAGAGGTCTCCGGCTGCCCTGCCCTTATCCCTGAGGCTGACTGCAGATCGAGGCTCTCCGCTGGTTCTTTGCAGGAGTACACTGCACTGCAGGGGCTCCGGGACTCGGAGCGTGCTCTGTTCAGACAGGCTCTCACTAGCGGGCCAGTTCCGTTCCGAGAACCTGGAGAAGCTGGCTGTGTGGGCGGGGCCCACCGCCGGAGTGCGCAGGACTGCCTGTGGATGACTCTAGCTGCCCTGCCCGGCTCCGATAAGCCACCTCTATCTGGGCCTGCCACCCGGGCCGAGCTTTACCCAGTGGGCAGACTCACCCGTGGCTCCACTTCAGTCCGAGTCTCTCAATGCCTCCCCTTCTTAACTCCTGGGTTCTGGAGCGACCGGGGGTGCAGTCTCCCTCTAGGCCGCCATCTTGGATCGCCCCGTGAAGCCAAGTCATTTATGTGAGACACCATCAGCTTGAAACAAGTCTGGGTTGGGCTGTGGCTAAAATCAGAGGTGGGTCGAGGTGATGTTCTAGGTGTTGGGACAGGGACCATATTTGCTGCAGACCGTCCCTAGAAAGAGTGATATTCAAGGGTGGAAGACTCTTAGTGGCAAGTGTTACAGAGAGGATTTGAACATGTAGATTAGTTAATCTAGAAAATTCTAGATTCTCTAAGTGGATATACAGAGCAGCCCTCAGCCTTTGTCAACTAATAAGTGCTGTATTAACAATATACTTGTCAAGAATAATGAGAAGTATACCTTAAGGAAATACTGTCAATAGCATCCTACTTCTTTTCATCCAAGTCAGGTACTATTTAGGCAGTTCCCCTGTTAGTAATACTTAAAATGGAAAACTAAATTCTTTTGGAATGGTGTTAATGTATTCTGGCTTTGGTCAGTTGTGTGGGGAACTTTTTTTGAAGACTCTACACCAGAGGCCATTAAGAATAAGAAAATGAGATTCCCAAGTGTCTAATGATGACTCTCAGGTCAACTATATGTATTCACACAGGAATGCACGTGCATCCTTGCTAAACAGAAGTGATCAGTTAAGCATGGGCTTTTTGAAAATTTGAGCCTTCTGTGCTCAGTGAAGTGCCACCCCTCTTACAGATCTTGCTGAATTCCTTAGTCCCCAAAGGCCACTTGGCAAAGATTGGGTTTTATCCACTGACTCACAGTTGTGGTCATAGTGGAAGAAATCCTGAGTCGGCTGCCTCCAGACCACTGACCGTTTCTAAGTTTGGAGATTCCACTTGGTCAATTCAGAGAGCGCTTAAAGAGACATATGTGAGGATTTATGGGGGTTGGGAGTCAGCTCAGGTCATGCTGAAGTGTGGTTCAGCTCATTCAGCTCATTCAGGGAGCTGGTCAGAATTTGGCACTGTTGGCTAAATCATGGCGCTGAGGTCAATGTTGGTGGTTTGACCCCTCAGTGGCCCTGTTATATTGGTACAATTCTATGGTCATGCAGACTAACCTCTTTCCAGGTTTCCTTTCTAGTTTATACAGGGAACAAAATAGAGACTGTGGATGAGTCAATGCACATTCATCGTGTCTACAGGGGCTGGGGGTGGGGACTACAAAGACTTTGGTCTATTTCCCAAAGGCCCAAACTCATGTTTGGGAAATGCAAAAAGGCAAAGCAATGCTTCAAGAGAGTATCACAGTGGAATAAGGGCAGAGCTGTTTTCTCTGTATTGTTCATTTCTGCAAGTCAAGGTCATCAGTTTTCAATTTATCCTTGTTTTATTTTTGATTATTACTAAAGTTTTGCCTTTAGTGATTTGGTGGTTATAGTCAAATAGGAGCATGTTGAAGTTCTGGGCATGGTTGTTTGTTAACACTGTTCCTTCCCAGGAAATGGAAAAGGGGAATGTAATTACACTTTTGTAAGGGTCATACACATAGAGAATATAAAAGAATTATATCTAGGGGCAGTAAAGTGGGTTAAAGGCCCAACTCTGATATGCACAAGTCTTGCTTTCTATGGAAAGGAGTCTACAAAGAAAAGATATTTCTAGGACTAGGGATATAGCTCAGTTGGTAGAGTGCTTGCCTCGCAAGCACAAGGCCCTGGGTTCAATCCCCAGCACTGCAAAAAAAAAAAAAAAAAAGAAACTTCTAGATTGTCACATGAGTCAGTCACAAGAAAGGGTCATGCTTGTGAGAACTTTGATTACAGAGAGCAGAACACACTTCACATTAGCTTAAGAAAAAGTGGGAAAGTCTTTCTAACATCACTGAGAGATTGAAAGGGTCAGCAGCATTTGTTTTCAACTGTATTTTAGGATTCCAATGTGTCAGCAGGATTCTTTATATTTCTTGGTACTAACTTGCTTCTGAAAAACTTCATTTTCAGATATATCCTTTCCTCATGGTATAGCAAGATGGTTGTTAGAAGTTCCAAATATGAAATTCCTTTACGATTTGCATTGCCAGAGAAAGAGGGAGGGGAGCTCTTTCCAGAGAGCTCTGGGAAATCTCAGGAAGCCCTTTTATTGGGCTGACATGTTTGTCTGGATCAGTCAGTTGTGCTGTGGTAACAATCCCAAATCTAAGGCTTAACACTCAAGTGTACTTTTTGCTCATATTATATAAGCAATGTGTATCATTGGTCTTCAGGGACCTAGGGATGATGGACATGCCAACATTATTTAGCTACACCATCTAGAACAATATTTTCTTTATTGCTGCTTCAGCAGAAGAAAAAGGCTATAAAATTAGGCATGAGTTTTTCACTGCTTTGACTCATAAGTGACCAGCAACTGTCCCCTTTTTGCTGTTTTGGCCAGAACTAGCCACCAGGCCCTTTCTAACTGCAAGATGACTAGAAGAGTTGATGTGTATCACTGTCCCTGTCACAACTTGCTGGGGACATTATCCATCTTTAGGTCAGGGCTGTGACCAGAGAAATAAGTGCTTTGATAGTTGGTCCTAGGCCCTATGCCATCCCTGGGGCTGATAAAGGAAGCTAATTTGATCACTTCAGAGATAATAGTAGCCCCGGGACTAGCCCTACGACTGACAGTCTGCCTGGAGCAAACTAAGTAATCAGGTGTTTAAAGTCTCAGGAGTTGTCCAGTCATGTTTCCCCCAAAGTGACATGTACATCCAGGGTGGAGTTTACTGAGCTGGTCACAGGGTGATTACACACAGCATATGTCAGCTGAAAGGGAAAGGACTTCAGGATCTCTGGAAGCCGATTCAGACCACATGCCTGGGAAGGCTGCCAAGGGAGGCTGATCATGAACGTTTATCAATGACCAGAAGGAGACAGTTCAATGGGCAAGGCTGCTCTAAGTCCAGCACGTGACCAGTCTTTCAGCAATGCTCCTGTACAACCTCTGCCACATGGAAAAAGGGTGACTGTGTGTGGTAGGAAAAGTAATGGTTGTCAAAAGGAAGCAGGAATGGGAACAGGAAAGACAGTAGAAAAACTGGACTTAACTTTCCAGTTTTGTATATGAATACATGACCAGGGTAACGCCACATCATACACAACCATGAGAATGAGAAGTTATACTCCAGGTAGGTATAATATGTCAAAATACACTCTAATGTCACATAGATCTAAAAAGAACAAATTAAAAATGTAAAAAAAAAAAAAAAAAATAGAAGTAATAGAAGTATCTACCACCTAATCTCCAGAACCTGTGGTTAGGTTAGATTACATGGCAAAAGGGAATTGAGTTTTCAGGTGGAATTAAGGTTGCTACTGTGCTGACTTTGAGGTGAAGATATTACACTGGGCTACGCAGGCCAGATGGGTGTGAGCACAAGGGTCACTGTAAGTGGAAAATAGAGGCAGAAGAGGGAACCAGAGAGACAGCATGTCAAAAGGACTCACCTGACCTTGCTGACTTTGAAGATGGAAAGTAGGGACCAAAAGTCATGGAAAGTGGATGGCCTTTAGAAGCTGTAAAAGACAAGGAAATAAGTTTCTTCTTGGAGCCTCCAGAAGGTAACTCTATTGACACCTTGAATTTAGCCTAGAGAGAGAGAACTCTGTAAGACTTCTGGTTTACAGAGCAGTGGAATAATAAGCATGTATTGTTTTAAGCCACTAAGTTCATTTCATTGTCACAGCAGCAAGAGGAAACTAACACATTGTAGGGTACCCTCCTCCCAGGGAATAGAAGGATTTAGATATAATGGCCCTTCAGGAGGAGTAGTGAGCTGTGGAGACCTCCTAGGAGATATGTAGGTAAAGGAGGGCAAATGCCGTAGTCCTGTGGGATATGGGGAAGTAGGCCAAGCACAAAAAAGGTGAGAACAAGGTGCTTATTGCCCCTGTATCCTTCCTGGGGTCAAGGTCATCTAGAGTTGGCCATCACTTGACTGCCATTCTTACCTCAAATATAGACACTGAATTAGAATATCGTAAAACCAAGGCCAAAGACAACTGGGCATTTTCTCACCAGGTAAAGCTGGGCAAGGCACTGCAAGAAATGGACCTCTACAAGCTAAGACATCAGGGACATAGCCATAGACCTAGTTAATGAATCCAAGGTGAGAAGCACAGATACAGCCTGGACTTGAGAAAGGTAATTTTGCTTATGAGTTGACCCTGGGTGTGCTCTATAGCCTGGTCCTATTGAAGACAGTTATGCAACGGTATTCTTTTATGCTTAAGAACTTGCACACACATGGGCAGAGGGAGCTAAAACTGTTTTGTCTCTCCAATTATCTAGTCTACCTGTAAGAAATGAGCACTAGTGGGAAGGGTTTTTCTGCTTGGAATAAAATAGATCTCTGCCCCTGCTTTTGGGAATCACCCCCATGTACAGGCGGACAGGCGGAATTCAAATTGGGTCAAAGGAATGAGGCTTCAACAATTGGTAAAGGGACTAGAATTCAGTGTCACTCTGGGCAGCATAGCAAATGACTTTGTGACCATTACACAGAGACTCAGAAGCTTTCCTGCTAGGAACTAATTGTCCCAGTCTTGTTCTTAGGCAAGCATGTGTTCACACTAAGTTTGAACTTTGGTGCTTGGGCATCTATTAGCTATCAGTCCAAGTCATCCGGAGCAGACAAGCTACTCCAACAATGAGGTTGCATTAGCACACTTGCTGGCAAGTACTTACACAGAAGGGATCAAGCTCCTTACCGAGGCCAAAGGATTCCCAGTGCCCCTTGTAGGAACAGCTCTGCTTTAGGACAGCTGAGGTGGAGAACTACCGAGATGCTTGGCCACACCTGGCAAGTATCCACTGTTCCTGGTTCACAGTATGAGAAGTCTTCATGACACTGGGGTTTAATTACCAAGCTTTGCCAAGTGCTTATTTGTCAAGTTAGTACACAAGGTGAAGGAAGCTCACATCTAGTGAGCATTTATTTTCTAGGTGCTCATCTATTATCTAGTTTAGTCACCATACTGACACTATGAAGTTGATACTGGTATTCTTAATTTAGAACCTGGGGACCTGGGAAACCTCGCCCTGGTAAGGTTAACTTACTCAATTGCACAGCTAGCAAGTAGCAAAGTCTGTGCCTTTTCATGATTTCCTTAGGCATCTTAATTTGTTTTATGCTGAAAGCCTCCTTTACAAAAAAATCCCTCGCCTCTTGCTGATTTTCTGTGTGATCTGATTAAAATCTCTTTCCAGCTTTGGGATTTAATTTTCTAATAATCAAATGAGAAAAGGTTAGATTCAATTCTAATAATCAAATATGTATTTTCACTGGGCAGTTTGAAGATGAATGTCTCGTGATCTGGTAGTAGGAATGCTGACTTTAGCTTCAGAAGATAGTTATGTGTGTCCATTCTTTATAAACTGTGAGGGTAGACCATTTAAACTCATGAATCCCTAACATTATCATGTTTTAAGATGAAGAAAATGGTACCTTTTTATACCTCAGGATTGTTATAAGTTTCAATGGAATATAAGATACAAAATTGCTATTTACATGTATTGTTTTGAGGTCACAGAGCCAAAAACATACCAATCAAAACTGTATCATTATTTTTCAAATCATAAAGACCATTCATACAATTAGGTTCATCTGTAGAAATTCCATTAACTTTGGAAATGAGTTCTAGTAGTTCTAATATTAGCTATCACTTATTGAGTGCCTCCCCTGCCTACATTATTTCTAATTCTCACATCTTATTCTTAAGAAAATATTATTATCCATTATTAAATCTTGAGAAACTGAGGCCCAGAAGTTGAGTAACTTTTTTAACTGAGTGGTAGAAGGAAGATGGGAATCTGGTATGGCTAATTCAATCTTTTCATTATATGTCTTGAATTTGGTAGGAAAAAAACATACTAATATATTTATCGATAATATATTTACTTTGATCTTTTTATAAATTTACTAATTTATATAGAAGAAATATCAAGCCTTTAAGTCTGTCCAAAGAGTTAGCACCCTTTCATAATTCTGCTGCCTTTATTGTTGATCCTTCCTGCTCTCTCTTTTTTAAAATTTTTACTTAGATACAGAGACAAATGTTACATACAGGGTGACACAGATGAGATCCTGCCAAAACCAACATGCCCCTGAGGTGCTCTGTGCTTGTGTTCCCACTGAACCTTGCCCTGGCTGGCCTTGGTGAGGGGTTGCCTAATGCTTCACCCAGATCAGGTTGGGGGACAGGGCAAAGGATAAATTTCGTGGCAGACAGGCAGGCATATCTGACTCTGCTCCAAAATGCTCTGCTTCCCATCCTCCTCACCAGACTTCCCACTCAGCCTTTATTTTAGTCCTTTGAACACACGTCCCAGGAAGGAAAAGATTCCAGCCAGATGGGAGGATGGAAATTCAGTCTTGGTGAAGGACAGAATGTCTTCAGGTAGAAAGAAATCTCTTTGAGTGGTCTTGCTTCTCAATCCCATATCTGTGTGATCTAGATGAGAGAGAACACTGCAGAGGGATAATGGAGTGGATGATGTGAGGAACTAGGCTGCATGGGTGCATGTCCCAACTCAGCCATGTTCAGGCTGCATATAGACAAATTTCTGAACCTCTCTGGATCTTAATTTCATCATCTCTAATGGGGAAGTCATCTCAAAGAGTTACTGTGAGGATTCATTGGCTCATGGGAAAGAGCCAATACAATAGCTAAAAGATAGAAAGCACCCAATAAAATGCTGCTATTAGAAGCTAGTGGATGGAGTGGTAGTGTTGGGGAGGAGATGCATATGTTCTCACCTTTAACTAGAGAAGGTCTGTTATGTCCCAGGCCAGGCACTGTGACTCTGGGATGGACCAAAAGCCTCATATCTCCATACAATTGTCCTTGTATAATCCAGGAATTGATTCTCTATCAAAGTAGTATGACTAGTCTGGGCATGACTCAAACTTGAAGTCCCACAGAAATGGTATCCAGTGCTCTACAGGCTCACCCTTCCTTCCTTCCTTCCTTCCTTCCTTCCTTCCTTCCTTCCTTCCTTCCTTCCTTCCTTCCTTTTTTCTTCCTTCCTTCCTTCCTTCTTTCCTTCCTTTTTGGTACTAGATATTGAATAGAGGGGAACTTAACTACTGATCCATATCCCTAGTCTTTTTAATTTTCATTTTGAGACAGAGTCTCTCTAATTTCCTTGCTAAGCTCCTGTTGTTGGTTTTGAACTTGACATCCTCCTGCCTCAGCCTCCCAAGTCTCTGGGATTACAGGCATGTGCCATTGCGCCCAGCTACAGGCAATCTCTTTAATACATGACTCTCTCAAGCTGTGATATGGGGCCATCTGAGTCACAGTCACTTTGGATATGTTTTAAGATGCACATAACTGGGCTCCACCCAGGTCTGTAGACCCAGCACCTCTTGGACAGGGGCCAGGCAGGAAGTTGCATCCTTGATCCTCTCTTGGTCCAGAGTCTGAATGGATTAACCACGATGAGGCTGGGCAAGAGAAGGGAGGTAATGAGACTCCAGGGAAGTATTGTGGCTAAGCATCCCTCAGAAAGCAGCCTTTGTTGCTCAGGGACCAACCCCTACCACTGAAGTCCCATGAGAAGAGTATAATCCATGCTCTATAAGTTTGTTTCTCCACAGAAGAGAATCCTAATACCCCTGGGTTTTTCCTTAATACCCCTGGGTTATTCTGATAAGTACAAACACCAAGTCTTTTCCCTAATGCCTTAATGTCTGTGAGGAGCTAGAACCACAAGGAGGAAATAAAACACAATCACTTATCTGGAATGTTTATGGACAGCTGATCCGAATGTCAGTCCTCACAAAACTGACTTAGGAGAAGACATATTTTTACAATATTATGACTGGTAAAAGTGGCCCTAGTGCAACATATAATGTAAGCCCTCTCATGTGTGGTTCACTCCATGCACACCAAAAAAACTATTCTTTTCCTTTAAACATGGGAAGTGAGGATTGCTCAGCCAAGATGAAGTCCTTGGTGGCCAGAGAGATGGGTTTTTCATTTTTGGTGATGAAGGGAGTTAAAGGTCATAAGTTTTTTTTCTAGACAACTCTTCCCTTTGGAAAATGAGAGGACATGAAAAAACACCAGATGCATGCACTCAGGATTCTCCCAGGAAAGGCCCTAAGGAGAGGGCCCTTTCCTCCCTAACTCCAGAGGAACTTAAGTGACCCTAGGTGCTAAGATGAAGAGAAAAGATCCCAATGCCTGAGCTTAATCCCAACTTCACTTCTAGATCTGTATTTAATTTTGAAAAATTAACCCAAGATTCATTTTTCTCATCTATAAAATATATATATTTTTTACCTCACAGCTGGTTGCAATTAATCACATAATGTAATTTATGTGAAAGTTCTTCATAAACTCTTAACGTGCCCTACACATTTACTTTGAGGCTGTCTAGGAGATGCCACCCTAAAGTATGCCTCTTTGGTGTCCTGGGAACTTCAAACTGAAGGCACTTGGGAAACAGTAGGGAGGGGCTTTCTCTGAACTCCCCTTATCTGCCAAAGGCAGAGGCAAAAGGAATCTGATTGTCAAGAATGGTGTTTTAGTCAGCCTTTTTGCTGCTGTAACCAAAGAGACCTGATAAGAACAACACAGAGGAGGAAAAGGTTATTTGGGGTTCCGTTTCAGAGGTCTCAGTCCTTAGATGGTTGACTCCATTCCTCTGGGACGAAGGGAGGAAGAACATCATGGGAGAAGGGTGTGACAGAGGAAAGCAGCTGGGAACATGGCACCAGGAAGCAGAGAGAGAGAGAGAGAGAGGGAGAGAGAGAGAGAGAGAGAGACTGCACTCCAGGGATAAAATATATAACCCAAAGGCATACCCCAAATGACCCACCTTCTTCAGCCATATCCTACCTACCTTCAGTTACCACTCAGTTAATCCCTATCAGGGGATTAATTCACTGATTGGTTAAGGCTCTCATAAACCAATCATTTTACCTCTAAACATTTTTGCCTTGTCTCACACATGAACTTTTGTTGGACACCTTATATCTAAACCATAACATTCCAACCTACCCCGCAAAAGCTCATATTCATCTCATGGTGCAAAATATATTTAGTCCATTTTCAAGAATCCCCATAGTCTTAACAGTTTAAGCATTGCCCAAAAGTCCAAATACAGAGCCTCTTTTGAGACTCAAGGCAATCTCAGTGTGAGCTCCTATAAAAATTAAAAGCAAATTACATATATCCGAAACATAAAGGGGCAAAGTGAATATTTCCATGTGAAGAAATAGGGGGCTAGAAAGAAGGAATGGACCAAAGCAAGATGGAATTCCAGCTGGACAAACATGTCCTGTAATTCCATGTCTGGCATCTGGAGCACATGGCATTGTGATGTTCTCTCCAAAGGACTTGTGTAGCTCCACCCCATGACTTCGCTGGTTGCAGAACACATGGCCTCTTTCTTGGCTTGTCTGTGCTAAATTCCTATGCTTTCCTTGGCAGACATCCCACATTACTGGCATTTTTTAATCTCAGGGGGTCTCTACTGCTGCTTTGGCTTCCTTCTCACATATTCACCCATCACCTTCTCAGGAGCTGCTCACAGGAACTCTGACCTTGCTGCACTTTTCCTGGTCTTCCAGGTCTTCCTTTGAAATCTTAGTGGAAGCCTCCATGACACCCTAACTCTAGTATCCTGCATTCCTGCAGAACCAACTAGGCACCTTGGTTGCCACCAGGGTCTGTTACCATCTTGAGCAGTAGCCAAATCTCCAGGGAACATGACTACAGCATCCTCTGAGTGCCTGGGTGACTGAACATGGTAAAACAACTTCCTAGGTTCCCCTGTGCACGCAGGGTGTGCTACTTGTCTCTGTTCTAGAGAATTTTTACCTTTATTCCCTTGAGCCTGAGATGAGTGTTGTCTTACCAATTCCTGAGATGTCCTCAAACCATCTTTCCTATTGTCTCTGGGTAAAGTATTTAGTGTTTCTTTAGTAGCTTTAATGTCTTTAACAACCACACATTCCTTTACCCAAGGTTAACTCAAAATTTTCTGTACAAACTGCAAGATTTAAAAATTTTTTCTGCTTTACTTTCTGCTCCTGATTATTACAATAAATTTGGCTCAAAGCCTGCAGTGATATCCATGCCACCTCCTGAATGCTATGATGCCAAAAAATTTCTTCTTCTAGATTAAGAAGTCCATCTCTTTTAAATTGGACCTCACAGTAAGTCTCAGGACATGGGTAAAATTCAGACAACTTCTTAGCCAGAACATAACATGAATTGCCTGTAGTCTAATTTCCAAGAGTCTTCCTTCTCCTCTGAAACCTCATGAGCCCTGTCTTTACTGTCTGAAGTCCTATCAGCATTTTGGTCTTCTGAATCCCCACCAGAATTGCCCATTAAGCTCTGCTTACAATAATCTAAAGTTTTTCCAGCTTGCATCTCTAAATTTTTCAAAATTCCTCCTATGAATTTCAAAAAGTTCCAAAAACTTCTAAATCACATAGGTTATTTACAGCAATGACCCCACTTCTCAGTACAAATTTCTGTTTCAGTCAGCTTTTTTACTACTGTGACCAAAAGACCTGACAAGAACAATTTTAGAGGAGGAAAAGTTTATTTGCCATTCACAGTTTCAGAGGTCATAGTCCATAGACAGTTGACTCTGTAGCTCTGGGTTTGAGGTGAGGCAGAATATCATGGCAGAAAGGTGTGGTGGAAGAAAGCAAGTCAGGACATGGCTACCAGTAAGGAGAGAGAGAGAGAGAGAGAGAGAGAGAGAGAGAGAGAGAGAGAGAGAGAGAGAGACTGACTCCACACTTCACACTTACCAGGGACAAAATACATACCTCAAAAGCACACCCCCAATAACTCATCTCCTCTGGCCATACCCTACCTATCTTCAGTTACCACTCAGTTAATCCCTGTCAGGGGATTAATTCACTGAATTATGAAGGCTCTCATAACCCAATCATTTTACCTCTAAACCTTTTTTCCTTGTCTCACACATGAACTTTTTGGGGACACCTTACATCTAAACCATATCTCAGTCACCAGGGAAGATCAACTCATACCACAGGAAAGGGCTGGAGGTTGAGACCACACCCAGACAGTCTACTACCAGGATAATCTGTCCTTTTGAGGCTCCATTCAGTTTTCTCCAAAACTAGTTTTTTTCCTGACATGTCTATATACCCCTTCCCTGTGAAGAGGGTACAGAAGCTATTGGATCTTGATGGGCTTTGGTGTGCTCTTTTCTTTCCCATGATGCCCTCATGCACACAAGTCACTTGTGATCACTTTATTCCATAGACTCGGTTTATAGAACTTTCAGAGTATAGAGGGAAAGTCTTGCCTTCCCTCCCCCATTCTCTACCATATAGTTCCTATTATGGCAGAGCCTATTATTAAATAAACCAGCATATGCAACTTCTATTCCACATCAGATAATAAAGATTTGAGGTGTAAACCTTGTTATTTCTCAGGCTTCTAAAAGAATGTCACACCCATAGTAGAGCTTCACAGCATGTTGTCAGCCAACACTGATAATTCTCCCATATGCTATTCCTTTCAACACTCCAAACAGACATTTCTGCTCTGTTGATAGTTCTAGGTCAAGATCTTGGTGTTTGGCAATACATTCCCATGAAGCAAACATTTCAGAAGACCTGACACCACTAAATATCATCCATAATCATCTGTTCTTAGTTTCAGTTGTGTGAGTGAAAATGGTCAAGGAAGGGGAAAAAAGTGTGTATATAGGGGACATCTTCCCAGATAATGCTAGTGGAATTTTCATCTGAGAAAATTTTTGAGGATCTTGCTTCCAACAGAAAACTCAACCTGGGATTCTGGCACATGGGGCCAGCACTCTCATGCTCGTAATATGCTCATTTCACACAGTAGGTCCTCACTCACTTGAATAAACAGCAAAACATCCCAGGGAAATGGGTCCCTACCTGGCCTTAGAGAACCTCATCCCCACCACTCAGGCTCCTCTATGGGTAGGGCTTGGGCCAGAAAGAGGAGGGCCCTGTGATTACTGGTCAAGTTCACCTGCCTGCAGAAAGACCATCCAAGGGGGTACAGCATATTCCTTGTGCTACCTGATCCTGGCCGATGAGTCCCAGACACTCCTTTCTTGAAACCAGAATGCTCTTGAGAGAAAGTTTGCAGTAACTGGTTGCCTGACTAGAGCTAGGAAGAACTCCTGGCAACTCTGGAGGTTGGCGAGTCACCAGACAGGTTTCCAATCTATTTCTCCACCCTGAGAACCATGGTGGCTACTAATCTGCATCAGCATATCTCTATTTGGGGCAGGGTTTTTGGTGTTGAGAGTTTCTAGAAGTGCACTTTAAGTTCCTAATCTCCCTTGATATCCCCTCCTCATCTATTTGACATCTTGGGCCTGTCGAGTTGCCTTAGCAACACTAAACTACTCGTGTCAGAAAAGGGAGGACATACAAATTAAGTTTTATTTGATTGCTTTCATATTCAAGTTGCTTAGTTTCTCATCTACAAATAATTGGACTAAATGGTGGCAGCTAGGCTTCATGCCTGGGCATCACAAAGCTCCATCAGGGGTAGTTTCATTTTTCGTCTCTGTTATGGAGGTCACAAGTTTGGAAAAATCCAGAGGAACACTTAGTCCTGTTCTCCTGTGTGCTAATGGCAGCAGGTTGGTAAAATGGTATGCTGTTATGATTGGCGAGGGTTCTGTTAGTCAAGGTGTGGAACATGGAACAGCAACATCTGTTAGAAATACAGAGCTGTCATCCTCATGCCAGATCTAATGAATCCAAATCTGCATTTTAACAGGGTCCAGGGTGATATGTATGAAGATTAAAGTTTAGGAAGTGCCAAGCTAAGCCACCTCATAAAACCTTGGATAAGCCTAAACACATGGCTAAAAAAGAGCAACCCAGGTTATATGAGTTGGAATTGTACTAAGTAAAGTGGTAACACTGTCCCTCCAGTGTCCCACGGTGCAGAAAAAGAAGACTCTTAGGTAACTCTTCCTCATTCATTAGAACCTTCAGACAAGTAGTCTGATGCCATGCCATTTGACCAACCCTCCTTTGCATGTCTTATTGGATACAATGACTGCCTGACCAGAACTCTACCAGGTACCCTGGACATCCGGCAGGGTCTGTGCCATAAGAGGGGGTGAGCTGCTGTACCAACACAATGACTGGAATTTGAACTCACTGAGTCATCATGGATGCCTAGAAGCCATGTCCTTATTTTAATGACCCACCTACAGAAACCACACAGCTGTTTGAAGCAGTATCAACTTCATTCAGAAAATCTAAATGAGGACCCAAGGAAAGATGAAGGGGATGCATGGACTGGGAGCAAGTAAAGGGAAAAAAGGGCAAAATGTTGCTAAGCAAAATTGCCTCTCTTCTCTAAAAAGTGAAGATTTAATTCCCTTCCACATTTTGACTGCCTTTAATTTGCAGGATGTTACTCTCATTTTCTCAATAGTTTTTCTAATTATCATTCAGCTCATAAGATGCTTTCTCACCCATGCACAGAAGCTTAGTCTGCGTTGTATGGGGGAGGGCACAGACCCTGGCTACTGATGTCATCATGTTTTCTTAAGGTAACACTATGAAGAAGGGCTTACTGTTGTTCAGATGTTCTAAGATTTCCCCATTTCTTCTAATTGCCTACCTCACAGGAAGAGCAAGAATAGATATTACATATTGTGAAGCACTCTCAGCCTTTGAAAGGTAAGGTGAAGTAATAAGAAGTACAATAATGACATTGTAATAAGAGTGGACTTGTGCATTATTCTTCCTGGTAACCAGCAGTACCTGAAATCTGTCTAGCAGTAATCTGAGAAGATGCAGAAAGAAGGCCCTTACCAGATGTAGGTTCCTTCATCTTGGATTTACCAGACTCCAGAGTTGTAGGCAATACATTTCTTCTGTTTATAAATTACCCACTCTGTGGTATTCTGCTTTAGCAGGGACAAATAGACTAAGATACTACCCACTTATGTATTGGAAGACCCTCTCATTTCTTTTTCATTTCTCTGTTCTTGGATTTGTGCTCAGGACTATTTTTTGCTTCCACCTGGTGTCTTTAATGAGTAACCATTACTTTCTTGCCCCTTTACATTAGCACATGTGACTATTGTTCCAACATGAGAAATATCAGATGTTTGGCTGGCAGTTTTAATACTGGTGGTGTAGGGACACTGATAAGCTCACCTGTTTATCTGGCAAGTGGTAGTTGACTATGCATTTAACCAGCAGAATATGTTGACTTTTCTTTTGTAGTAACAGGGATTGAACCCAGGGCCTCAGGCATGCTGGGAAAGTGTTCTACCTCTGAGCTTTATCTCCATAACCCCCTCCCTCCTTTTTTCATACTGGGAATGGAACCCAGAAGCACTTTACCGCTGAACTACATCCCCAGCCCTTTTTATTTTTTATTTTGAGACAGGTTCTTGTTAAATTACTGAGGCTGGTGTTGAACTTGTGATCCTCCTACCTCAGCATCTGGAGTCAATAGGATTATAGGCATGTGCCACCAGGCCTGGCTGCAATAATACTTTTAAGGTGGCATGTCTGTATTTACATAGGGGACTGGCTACTCAGAGTGAGAGTAATTTCCTGGATATTCCAAGAAGTAGTAAAACCTCAGGAACCAGGACCTCCAGCATGCTAGGCAAGCACTCTTCCACTGAGTCACACCCCCAGCCCTTCCTCCTGACCCAAGCATTTTCTTGAAGCAGACATTGTTTGTCTTTTCAAAATTTATTCTTTCTTCTTTTGGAAACAGCTTCAATTTTTCACACTGATATTCACAGCTACCTAAGTAACCCTTGAAAATGAGCAGATGACAACCTACGTTTATCATGATCCTATTCCCTTGGCACAGGTGTTGGTTTGGAGATGGATTAAGACACCAGGTAGAACCAATGAAATGGTGTAGGATGATTATTGGGGGATTCAGAAAAGAGGTTTCCTTACCCTTCTGGGAAAGTTTCTGAAAGAAGCACCATCCTGAATAGGGATGATGAATTGGACTCAGTGTATGTACCATCTATAATCTGAGCATTTGCTTTGCTTGTAGACCAGCATGGTGCCCCCAACAGTCATGCTATTCCTGAAATTATGGATACAGGTCACTATTGTTGCCATTGCTGTGGTCAAAGATAGGGAAACTGGAAAGGAGATCACCATATCCCCCCTGCTCCTGTGAGGGCTCTGGCTCCCCCAGCAGGTTCCAGGAGAAGTCTGGGGCCATAACTAAAAAGCAAGGGGAGTTGGGTTCCATGGGAATGACTCTGATTAGTGGGGATTCAGGGACAGGAAGTTTTGGTGGATAAATTCTTCTCCATTTCCCCACCAGTATGGATGGTCCCAAGTCACAGTAGCTTGTACAAACTTTTTAAAGTCTGCCTTTTGTATATACTCTCTCCCCTCTCTGACTGCATTCTTCTTTTTGCTTCTGCTTCTGCAATCATGTCCTGGTGTCCTTGTCCCCAATATAATGTTAATGCATTGTTGTTGTTTTTTTTTGCCTCAGACTCTTGGAATCCAGGCTAAGAAAGACAGAAAGATGTAACCTCATGAATTGTTGATAGCTCTCTTGTGATCAAGGGAAGTAGCATAAAGATCAAGCAGGTTCTGTGAGAGTCAAGTGGAGAGGTGAAAGATCCTTGATAACATCATTGACCTGCTACAGCAAACCAACTTGTGAGCTCTCCCTACCTCTGGACTTCCACTTACTTGAGCAGGGGAGAAGTCCATTATATCTAGTTTTCTGTGATTGACAGCCGAATACATTGTAACTGAAATCCTTCTCTAGTCTCACCTGCATTTGAGATTCTGGAAGACTCCTCCAATCCCCATTATAGCCTTATAATAAATTCCCCCTTTCATCTTAAGTTAACATGACTTTCTGGTACCTGCCATCAATCAAATCCTAATTGATACGCCTGCCTTCCCCTTTTGGTCCAGATGAAATACCTTTAGAAACCCTGTTGGAATTCTGGTGCTTTTCACCATCAAAGCAATCAAAATCAATTAAAATGTATGGAGTATATCAAGAACCATATATAAAACAGGTTATTCCTATTTTAGTTTAACACACACACACATACAATGCTCTTAAACAATTCTGGAAGTTCTCCCAAATAGAAACCAAACAACAATGCCCCCAAATAAGAATAGTTTAAGAATTAATCTCTGCCAAGCCAGCTTTCCCCTAGATGATGGATTTGTTAGTTAATCATTCTGAAGCCAGGATTAGAGCACAGTCAACAGCTTAATAAACCATTCATTTCCTACAGTGCTGAGCATTTTCATGGGCTTTTTACTCTTACGCCATAAACAGGACTATAAATTGTATTAGTAATTGTTTTTGAAAAGAATGTCAAGACATCCGTTCTAAGATGGCGATTTGAGCCTGCACATTTAACTCCTCCCTTTCTTCCCAAGTTCCTATAAAAATGACCAAGAACATATTTTAGAATACGATTGAAAGATTATTTTGAAAAACCATACAGGGTACTTTCAACAGGGCGGTCACTGGAGGAATTTGGCAAAATAATACACGTGGGGTAGACAGATGACCGAACTGACCATGCCAAGAGTAATCTAGTGCACGGAGAAGCCCACCTGAACTTGAGCGGCAGCCTTTAGTGGAATCTTGAAGTCTTTTGGAGCAGCAGGGGCTGGGGACAAGACTGGAGGAAGTGGAGTCTTTGGTATTTGCAATGCAAAGTGACTGTTGAAGCAAGATCCCACCAGGGGCCACCCTGTCTCTTGGAGAAGAGATAGAGGTCCACATAACTTCAAGTTGCCACAATAAACACAGGAAAAATAAAAATAATGAAACAGGAAAAACAAGGAAAGAACAACAAGGGCCTGCAGAGATGTTGAGAGCCTGGCCTAAAATCACATTCACTTCCCGTGGTCATTGTTGGAAACTGGAAAACACTTTCCAATCATTTGCCAGGGGTTGCTGAGCAATTTGCTTCAATCAGGAAGCAGTTTGAGCTTTGCTGATTATATGGAAAAAGCAAAACCGTACTAGGCCCACAGCTGTCAGGAACAGAAAGGGCCCTTTTGCCACCTAAAGGTTAAGGCAATAGGATCTAGGGAACTGATTGAAATTTATTGATTTTCAATTGATGAAACATTGACAATGGCATTGGGTGGCAAAATTACACCCCTCAGCTCAGAGAATATTGTTTCTCATCCCAGACTCATTGTTGAAGTTGACAAGTAAATGGGTTTCTGGTAAACATTTATTCCATTTTTCAATCTGGACACTAAATTGGTATATAGCAATAAAGTGAAGGTAATTATAGGAGTCTGAAGGACCTTAAGTCTTGCAAAAGCCTAAGTGTTTTAG
The DNA here is from genome assembly GCF_902686445.1 of Sciurus carolinensis. Lineage (NCBI taxonomy): Eukaryota > Metazoa > Chordata > Mammalia > Rodentia > Sciuridae > Sciurus > Sciurus carolinensis. The sequence continues at coordinate 56,389,687 of NC_062218.1, forward strand.
AGAGCAGGCTGTTTCTTTTACTTTTGAACTGGCACTAGTTTGTTCAGGAGGAAAGTGCATACCAAAGAACTGGATTCAATTCAACTCAAAAAACACGTATGTGGGTTTTCTGTGAGGCAAGATACAATACTGAAGGTCACACAAATGGGGTCCATTTAAATATCTTTTTTCTCTGCTCCCAGGAGGCTAGACTTTCTCACTTCAGTTGAAAACAGCTCTTCACAACAGATGAGTCAGTTTTATTCCCAATTGCCGCTGGGGGTGAAGGCGAGGAGATGAGGAATTACCCCTCTGAACTGATTTCTAAGCATCATCTTTGTCTTCCATCCTATTCCTGAGCTAAACCCCTCCTACTCCACCACAAGCTGTGCTATAACAAAACTCGAATTAAAATGTACCTTATAAAGAAGAATGGGTCTTAAACTTTGGAGGCTCAGTGTCCTTATCTGTAGAATGGGGTTAATAATCCATCCCCATTAGGATTACATGAGACATTGATAAGACCATGAATATGAAACCATGTCTTAAAGCTAAAGTCCTGTTTAGGAGCACAGAAGCAGAGTGAGATAATGAGTAATGAGAGCTCAGACTGGGAATCCAGCAACCCTTTGTGTGACTTTGGGCAGGTGTTTTAAATCTTTATCTTCACTAGCTTCCCTCTCTGGGGATATAAATTGGGATATAAGCATGTTCATCCATTTCATATAATTTTTTTGTAAGAATTAAGTGAATGACTATATGTCAAGTTCTTAATGAATAAATTAATATAGGAGAAATTGTTATAATTATTTTAGCATAATTCCATTGTGTCCAAGAGGTTTTTCTGTGTCCTCCACAAAGTAGCTTTCAATATGTGCACAGGCCCATTTGAGAGGATTTGGCATGTGAGAGAAAAGACAGGTTAGATATAGAATCAAGTCTCTACATTCAGCTGGGCCCAGTCTTACATTGAGGTGAGGCTAGAGTTCTTAGGTGCACTTCAAGGAATTAAGAAAAAGATATTTAAACTGGAGAGGGAAAATAAATAAATATATGCACAGGACCAACTCTAGTTAGTAGGAAGGCACATGCCATTTCCTGTCCTAATTTAGTGTCTTTCCCATTTTGAGCTCCTGTTGGCCCTTGTCTTTGATCTTGAAGTTTTGGTTGTCTGCTATCAGCCCCTAGGCTTAGTTAATTACTGAGAGATGATCAGCATCCTAGAAATATTAGCAAAAGTTCTTATTTTTTCCACAAAGGGAACCCTATTATGGAGTTTTAGGCACTAGGACAATCTATGGAGGGATTTTAATGCAATGAATGGTGAGAGGGTAGGAAGAGCCTCTTAGTGTTCCAAACCAAGTTAAGACCACTTAGGCACTGATAAGTAGGGGCATCCATCATACCCCACATCACTCATAATAAACATTATACAGAACCATAAAACACAAACACAAAACCCATTTATGCTGAAACTGATATGAATTCATTTTGAATTTCCAGATTTTGAAATTCTGGATAAGTGCCCCAAAGCTGAATCCATCACAATCTCTCTGACACTCTCAGCACATTTAGGCAGCCTGTTGGGCATTTGAGCATGACTGCTTTATGTCCTCAGCCAAGGCCACCACCCACATTATGTACCTGGTTCTCTGAGAAGGCTCCTCAGGAGCTCCTAGCCAGCATCTGCCACGAAAGCCAGCTTATCTCCTTCCCAAACCCAGGGCTTCTGGTTTTCACTCCACTTTGCCGATGAAACTCAGCTCCTTAAACTCTCAGTTGGGGGACAAGACGAGGAACACTTCTTCCTTCAAAGTCTCATCCAGTGTGAATTCTGTACTGGGGAACACAACAACAAAGTGGGTTCTTTTGCACACTGAGCTGGGGCCTCAGTCCACATGAGGGTTTTAACCCCACACACCCAGATCCTCCAACAGAGAAGGGAGAGAGTTGGGTGGAGGTGAAGAGTTCAGGCATCAGAGGCCAAAACACCTGGGTTTGCATCCCAGCTACTTTCCCTTGCTGAGCCTCAGTTTTCCCTGTGAAAATGGGTGCAATGAGATTATTAGTAAAAAGTAACTGCAGTGATGGAGGTTGGAACAGTACCTGGCTCAGAGCAAGGACGATGTAATAAGTGGGAGCTTTGATTTATAATAAGACTTGTACCTGTGACTTTCAGAGACAGAGGCAGCTCATCCCTTGTACTTACCCTGTGATTCTTATTTCCCTCATAGTGAATCCCCCGCAGAAGCCGAGGTCGGGCTGGACACTGACTTTGCTGTCGTAGAGGATGCCCCACTGTTCACTTTGTGCTCCCTTTCTACAACTTCTCTTCAAGTGTATTAACCAGAGTTTCCCAGAGCTTGGACTATAGGATATATGAGGGGATGTTCATTAGGGAAATTGGCTTATAGGTTGAGAAATTCCGTGATGGGCCATCTGAAAGTTGGAGAATCAGAGAAGCCAGTAGTGGGCTCAGTCTAAGACTAGAAACCTCAGAACCAAGGAAGCCGGGCATGGCCCCCAGTCTGAGGACAAAGGTCCAATGGGCAGAGGGAGAGAGACTTCCAAATTTTCATTTTTCATCTGGTCCCCCAGTGGATTGGATGGTGCTAGGCCACATTGATCCCTTGAGGGGCCTTCCCCAAAGTTAACGTCCCATCAAGTGTCTGGGCTCCATTAGAAAACACACCTGGTGTGTATAGATCAGGAGGAAACACAGCCCTGCCAATCACCAAACTCCTGGAGACCACCTAGCTCTCCAAGCTCAGGTAATTGAGGAAAGGAGATAATGACACCCTCAAGGCTTTCAAGCAAGATTTTCAAACTGAATCCATTGTGTAGAGAAAATTGCCTGAAAGTGAGAAAGGCTAATTTGACTGGCTGGGAGCCGGGAATAGTGCCTCTGGCAGTTTTGCATCTGTGGCTTTTGTTTAACAATTAAAAAAAGAGAAAGATTCAAAGTTCAGATAATATCTATCTGGCATTTAGATGTACTTAATTGTAAACTGTATATTTCAGTCATGGGACTGCCTAAGAAATCTGCATAAATGGATTCTGGGGCATTTTGCTTACCCCCTAGGGACTAGTCTGGTTCTTTCTTGCTTGATCCCTTGAGGCCAGGGACTTCACAACCATATTCCCAGTTCTGGCCTGCTTCGTGGGCATGTAACCTGTGTGGTCACAGAGTTCCAGGACTCGGAATGGCCCTGTGCTTCATTGAACATTCTGCTGTCCGGATTTGGAATTCTTTTTTTAACCGTTGTTTGTTTGTTTTTATTTTTATTTTTTAAATTTTTTTTTTTAGTGATAGATGGACACAGTATCTTTATTTTATTTATTTTATATGGTGCTGAGGATTGAACCCAGTGCCTCACATGTGCTAGGCAAGTGCTTTACCACTGAGCCACAACCCCAGCCCTGTTTGTTTATTTTTAACAAGGAGCCCCACATCCCCATTTTGCATTTGGGCCCTGGAATTTATGTAGCTGGTTCTGTTCCCAGTACCCAGCCCAGTGTCTATTGTCTAGTAAATGCTTATTTATTATTAGGGACAAGTTCATTCTCACTAATGTATAATACTTTCCTTAATTCTTCATTAGCAGTATATTCAAAGCATTTTACACCTTCCTGTGTCAGAAAAACTGCACGAAGGCAATATGAAGCCCAAAAATTATACCTGAAACTTAGAAACCTGATTTGATGTATTAAATCCAGTGACTAGCAGATATGTGCCCTCCCCAAACAGGAGCAATTTACAAATCTTCCTTTTACTTAATAGTGACAGCTTCTACTATTGAAAAATCTCACAGGAATAACAGGTCAAAATTGTTGGATAAATAATGCTGTCCAGGCAATGTGCTGAAGTGATGCTAGTCATATCTTAAGAAATGAATATTCAGATCCCATTCAAATGGAGTTCTCAGGGGAAACTGCCCTTTATATAACAATCGATTTTTCAGAAGTGCATTACCAGTTACAGGATATTTACTCTGGCTCGTGCTTTAGGAACCTGGAGATATATCTGAACTACATTTTGAGAGAGGGCAGCCTGCAGAATTGTAATCAGAAGGTTGATGATAAAATTGTTAAAAGAAATAAAGTGGAATCCACTAAGATTACAACCAGAAAAACCCCAAGAAGTAAGTGGGATCCTGAAAGAACAAACATAATGGGATTGAATACTGAGATGATGTAATGCATTGAACTTCACCTTCAACTCAAAAGGGTTCAGTTAGCAAAGACACTGTGTATGTAAATAAAACATTCCTATTTGAAAACAAGGTGGTGATGGTGGTGGTGAGTGACTAATATTTTACAGTAAAGGATAAAAGGATAAAGATATAACATTCCTTCAAGCACCTTTCTTTGTATCTGTCTATAGACTTTCATCATTGATACTTTCCAGCAGCCTCTGTCAGATCTGGCAGCAGCTGAGAGCTTTCAGAGGAAAGAAAGGCTAAGGCTTACCAGCAACAGCATCCCTAGTGACTACAGCAGAAATATAACCAGGAATAGAGAAGGCCAGGTAGGAAAGGAAACTCTAGAAAGGAGACAACAGCTCAGGAGACCTGCCTAAAAGACTTCAGGCAGGGGATACTCCATTGAGCTACACCAGAAACACAGTCATGAACTCCTGAAGGAGACTTTTCGGGCAACAGATTCAAGTTGGAAGTTGTTCCCTCCAGGCAAAAGCCAAAGCACAGATATAATTTCTCTGTTAGCTAAAGCAGGAGCACAAGTTAAACAAAAAAATAGAAAAAGGAAAGAGAGAGAACATTCACAGCAAAATTGTGCATGTCACTGAGCTTGAATGTTCGCAGATGGAAGACAGAATTCTCTGTAATTGGTGTTAAAAATCTTTGAATAGGGAAATTCCACAAGACCATAAAGAATACAAATGGGGAAAGGAAAGAAGGTCAGACAATGAGAAGGATGAAAGAACAGGAAGCAAGCCAGACCAGAGCTGAGACGGCTTTTGAAGCCGTAGCTTGCCTTGGGTTCTCACTATTGGACTGGGAAAGACAGAGGAAGAGTCGACACCAGATCCACAGTATTTTATTTGTTGTTTGTTTATGATACTTAGGTTAACAGTTGAACAAACTGTGTGCTGTTCTCATCCAGAATAGAAAACAACATAAAATTTAATATTAGATACTTGTATCCTAAAGTTGTGAAACCCCTGCCACCAGAGGGCCATTAACACTGGCCATCCTTTCCCTGAGCCCCACCTGTTTCATGTAAATTGCTTTTCCAGTCACCGGAACCCCTCTGTCCTTCTAGTATTCATCTAAAGCCCTTCCCACTCCTAAGAGGGAGTTGCCAAAGCCCACTCCCAAATTCCTTTGCTGTTTAAAGCAGTGGAATAGAACTCTTCTTTGCCTCAATGTTTTCTACCTGGGCTTATCTAGAAGGAAGGCCATGACTTTCAAAGTGAAACAAAGCCTTCAGGTATTTTTCTAAATCAATGGTGAAAGTTTCCTCTTATCCTTGTCAGGCCCAATAGTTCAAACTCCAGGTGGTTCTTTAAAATGATTGTTTTCTACTTTGCAAACTGCTGACACTAATTATTCTTCTTAAATAATATTTATAAATGGAGGCATATAATTCAATCCCATAGATGTGATGTTTTAATAACACAATGCCCTGTTGTTGGATGTTTCAAGTTATTTAATACTGTTGCCAATATTTTGCTCTTATAAACAGGGCTTAAAAATATATTTCTATTTATAGATCCTTTTTGGTTCATAAGCGTGATGATTGGGTGTTCACGCTGCTGTGTGAGACGTGCCTCCCTCTGAACCTTGCTATTTTGTCGGCACATTACCCATTTGACATGAAAAACAGACTTCTATTTATATGTTTTCATGCATGTATGATTATTTTCATATTATAAATATTTTGAAGTGGAGTTATTATATAAAATTAAAAATGTAAAGTAAAATTCTGAAGTTTATTGTATTTATCTTTAATAACTTGCAGAAAGCTTTAGAAATATATGAAATATGCATATTCCTATATATTTAGCCACTCTGGATAGCAAAGTTTTTATTAATTTAGTGACTAAATAAAAATAAATATGTAGTTATGAAATTATTAAAGATTGTCATAAAATATATAAATTATCAATTATAAGTTAATGGTCTTAACTAGTATCAACTGCATGAAGGAAGAAAAATTATATATCAACTGATATGGAAGAAAAATTAAAATTTGACAAAAATAACTTCATCAGGATTTTATATGTATAAAAAAGAATTCTAATTATTTTTCTTGCTATTGATAACTGTGGCTGAGACCCAGACTCAAGGTAAAATGTGATTTGACATATTTTATAGAGTCAGATGGAAAGATCCAAAAATTTTTAAAACTGAAGGTATTGAAAGGTTTTTATTATCAAAAATGCTTCAGTTGAGTGAATAGTCTCATTCATCTGCATCAAGGCAAGATTATGTTGGACTGTGGATCAGTATCATCAATACATTTTTGGCACATATCATTTCTAAAATGTTCACCCTCCCCACTTCCCCTGTATCAATCTTTTGATCCAGTCAGGCTTGTCAGATAATAATTACAATTTGTTTTTAATTCACCAGAAATATATGAACACTTTCATTTTAAAGGTGTTAAAATGTTACAGATAGGAGATTTTCACTTCTAACTATGATAAAATAGCTTGTATCAGATTAACTCTGCCTTGAGAATATATAATAACTAGATAAAATTTAGGACCAGAAATCGAAGTTCTTTGAAGGAATCAGACAGCAACCAAAGCAGCTAGGACTTCAAAGATCAAACTAGAAATAAAGGGAAATGCATTGACACGAGTTCTTCACTCACTGAAGCATCTTTTCCTCTCAGAATATTTGCTGAAGAGCAAATACTGTAGCAAAATGATTGCTTCAGTCTCCCTGGGCTGGAGAGAGAAAAAGTGGAATCCAGAGCAAACAAGAAGGGCATATGCCAAGGCCCCAGAAAAAGACACAGAGAAGCAAATCTGAAAATTTTCATTCACTCTCCCATTGAAACATTTGCTGGTTACCAAGCTGATTATTAGCACATCTTCAGGGCAAGAGCTGGCAAGTTAAGCAGAAGGAAACTTCTAAGAGGCTAAAAAACTAAGCAGAAATTTTGACAATCTGAGGGTGCATGGGGAGATGAAAGCTTGTTCAGAGTCTGCCAGGGAGGAGTGATCCCCAAAATACCGTACACTTTCAATCCAGATCCTTAAGGGACTATGCCTAAGAGTAAAACAGACTAAATTAGTCAGACTTCAAAAAGCCCAAAGAAGGACCTTGACTGGATTGGTATGATTTTGTGGACTATCTCTGCCTAAGATAAATTCTCTCTGTAAGAATTCTTTCTGCAAATATATTCCTTCTGTAGGAAGTTAATGCCATTCATAACTTCTACACTTTTTATATACACTTTCCAGAATGCAATAAAATAGGCATATCAGTTAAAAAAAAAAAAAAAAAAAAAAAAGCATTAGACATGCCAGGAGAAAAGGGACAATTAACATTCAATGCTAAAAGAAAAAATATACAGTAGACAGAACTCACTGTCTTATAGTTTTTGGAGTTATTGGACATAGACTTTAAAATAAGTATCATTAATACATTCAAAAATGTAGATGAAATGATGGAAAAATTCACCAGAGAATAAGAGTCTATAAAGGTATAAGACCAAGAAAGATGGTAATCAAAATTAAAATTCAATGAATGGGTATTAACAAAGCCAAAGAGAACACTGGGGAACTGGAAGAAAATTCAGTAGAAAACATATCATTGAACACACAAAGATAAAAAAAAAAAAATTAAAAATGCCGAATAAGTGTGATTGAAATTTTGGAAAGAAATAAGAGGATAAGGTAGAAGGAACATTTTAGGAGATGTTTACCAAAATTTTTCCAAGAATTAAAGAAAAATCCAGTCAAGGATTTAAGAAGTTCTATGAGTCCCATGCAAAGAATATACAAAGAAAACTACTGGAAGGCATGTTGTAATAAAACACAAGAGAGAGGAAGGGAGAAACAAGGATAGAGGGACACACACACACACACACACACACACACAAATACACATGCACACAGATATACAGACAGACTCTAAAGCAGCAGGAGGAAAAAAGGGAAAAGATGCTATTATCTTCAAAGGCACAACATAAAATAGGATATAACAATATATTTGTTAAAGCTTTAAAAGAAATAGTTAATAATCTCAAATTCTATACCTAGCAAAAATATTTTTCCACATCAATGTTTAGAGCAGCTCAATTCACCATAGCTAAACTATGGAACCAACCTAGATGTCCTTCAACAGATGAATTGATAAAGAAAATGTGATATATATATACACATTTATATATATATATATATATATCACTTCAAAAAGCCCAAAGAAGGACCTTGACTGGATTGGTATGATTTTGTGGACTATCTCTGCCTAAGATAAATTCTCTCTGTAGGAATTCTTTCTGCAAATATATTCCTTCTGTAGGAAGTTAATGCCATTCATAACTTCTACACTACTATATGAAGTGATATATATTCTACACACATTATATATATATAAATACACACATGTACATATACGTGATGGACTATTATTCAGCTTTAAAGAAAAATGAAATTATGGCATTTGCTGGTAAATGGATAGAGCTAAAGAATAGCATTCTAAGTGAAATAAGCCAAACCCCCCAAACCAAAGGTGGAATGTTTTCTCTGATGTGTGGCAGTTAATTCACAATAAGCAGGGTGGCTCTAGGGAAGAATAGTTACTTTAGACTAGGTAGAGGGGAGTGAAGGGAGGGCAAGGAGCATGGGGGTAGGAAGAATATTAAAGTAAATGGACATTACTACCTCATGTACATGTATGACCGCATGATTGATGTGCTCCCTACAACAGGTACAAGAAGAAAATGAGAAATTATACTCCATTTATGTAAGATTTATCAAAATGCATAAATGCATTCTACTGTCATGTAAAACTAATTAGAACAAATTTAAAAAATAAAAAAAAGATATACAAAAGGGGATTCTCCTGGAAGAAGAAAATGATTCCAGATGGAAGAAGAGTGAAAGAAGCAGGAAAGAAGAGCACTCTAACAGGTAAGAACCCAGGTGAATCTCAGTGGGTACCGACTGTGTAAAACAGCAATAGTAGCTTGGCAAAGAAAAGAGCACAAAAGGCAGAAAAAGAATAAGCAGGGCTAGGGTTTGGAAGATCCTTATGTTGTCCAAGAAGTAGTCAGTGTTCTAGTTTATATTACTCTGAAATGATTCAAGAAAACTTGTTATAATCTCCAGGGTAAAATTCCAAAACACCGAAAGTCGAATATTTTCTCTAATATGTGGATGCTAATTCACTGTGGAGTCGGGGGAGCTAGGGAAGAACAAAGTTACTTTAGATTAGGTAGAGGGAAATGAAGAGAGGGAAGAGGTGTGGGGGTAGGAAGGATAGTGGGATGAATCAGACATTTTTACCCCATGTATGTATGTAACGATCTGATTGGTGGTATTCTGCATCATGTATAACCAGAAGAATGAGAAATTATACCCCATTATATATGATGTATCAAAGTGCATCCTACAATCATGTATAACAGATTAGAACAAATTTTAAAATTTAAAAAAGTCAATAATGCCCCATGATAGGCATCTGGAATATCACATTTAAATATTTTTTGAAAGCAAGAATCAATAAATATTCTTTCACATAAAAATAATTAAAACAAAAAGTTAAAAGAATAAGGATCTACAAAATAACAAAGGACAAAATGGAAGAATAAAAATGATTAATTCAAAAGGAACAACATATGATAGGAAAATGAAAGGGTGTAATCCTCAAATTTAACCAAATTATACATTGAGTTAAATGGTTAAACATTCCAATAAATTGGCAATAATTATGAATAAAAATACAATTAAATTTTGCTTACTAGACACTATAAGGACAGAGAAAATTTGAAAGAAAAAGATATTAAGAGAAAAAGATAAACCATTTATCTTCTTTATTAAGAGGAAAAGATGTACCATTTAATAAAAAACAATTTAGTAGCTATAATTATATCAGATAAAGTAGAGGAAGGAGTATTAGAAGTGAAGGAATAAATTTGTATATACTGAATGACATGTAATATATACATGGGAGATCTGACATATCTAAATGTAGAAATAGCAAATCCTCAACTCTTGTAATAAAAGAACTAGTAATTTAAGGTATCAGTAAAGGTATATGGAAGATTTTTTAAAAATCAGTATATTTAGCCCAATTGATTCATTAATTACAGAATGAACACACTTGTCAATAAACTTAGAATACTCGTTAAAATTGGCTATATGCTGGGCCATAGCGGAACTATCAATAAATTTCAAAAAATTGAATAAAATACAAAATAGAAGGTAAGAAAATAGATATCTTTGTGACCTTGGCAGCAGAAAACTGGAACACTACAGTACTCAAATATCTGGTTCAGATGTGTGTGAATGATATATCTCAGTAACTCTACATAGTTTTCTCTACTTATTCTAGCCTACTCTGATGGTTTTTTGTTTGTTTGTTTGTTTGTTTTATTTGCTTGTTTTGGTACCAGGGATCGAACTCAGGGGCATTCAACCACTGAGCTATATCCCCAAACCCTTTTTATTTTTTATTTTGAAACAGAGTCTTGCTAAGTTGCTTAGGGCCTCACTAAGTTGCTGAGGCTGACTTTGAACTTGTGATTCTCCTGCCTCAGCCTCCTGAGTCTCTGGGATTATAGTTGGGAACAGCCATGTCCATCTCCTTTCTAAATGTGTTTTTATTCTCATGATTACCACCGTATAGCTCAGCACTCACTTTATAGATGGTTGTTATTCTTGCAAGCTTTTTTATGACAGATCATTATTTTCCACTCCTATTTTCAGTAGTACCTGAGTTAATGTTGTACATATAACAGGCACTCAATCACCGAGAACTCAGGTGGTCTCAAGTCTCTTAACCTCTGCTCTGCTCTTCGCCTTCCTATGACTTTGTGCTCCAGTCCTGCCATTCATCTAAACATTAAGACTGACCCAAGTGTTACCTGAAACCAAAGTACAAAAATGGGCATCATGAAGGCTGCAAAATTGTTTATATCTCATCTTACGATTGAAAAAAAAAAGCTCATAATCTCACAGGGGAGACATGGGAACAGATAATGATTTCATATTTCAAGAAAGCATGGGATGAACATCATGGAAACGGACATAATTTAAGTTCTGAGAGAAGAAAGAATTATTTCTACCAAGGCTAATTAAGAAGAGCATTTTGAATAAGTGACATCTGAGACTGACCCTAAACATTGTAACAGGGCATCCCAGATGGAGCAAAACCTAATGAACCTTTTTTTTGAATTGATGTATTATATATCCCAGACAGTTGTCCAATGCATTTCTCCTGAAATAATTAGAGACTTTCTTTAACCAGAGAAGACAGCTTGCTGAGACTACACAGTAGGTGATACCAGAAGAACAGAATGGTGAAGTAGTTAGTTGCAAGTGAATTCTATGACTTTTAAAGTCACCAGAGGATTATGCTTGCAGAACCTCTTATCTTTTGTATATAGGAAATGCCTCTTTTCTCTTGGCCCCTTCCAGTTCCAGGGAAGAAGCTACTGCAACATGCATGCTTTGGTTCTTTTTAAGTCTTCTACTGCCTTTGTGAAATTGAATAAAAAAGTTACATTATTGTTTTAATTGAAAGAAGAAGTCAGGATGATAAGAAATTCAGATTATGTTTGACTCATGTCAGAGATTAATGGAAATTTAGGAAGAGATAGAAGAGCCCTGAATTCCTTGATGCTAGTATAACAGCAGCTGAGTTGCAAACTCAAATATCTAAAGGCAGCATGAAGGGAAAAGCAAAAGGTGGGTAAAAGGGTGAACTGAATGTAAAAATAGTGACAGTTCTAATAGGATAAGAAATGGCACCTGACACTTGGACTGTAATAAGGTGAATTCTCCTGCCCTGCCCAGACCTACTGAGTCAGAAACTCTGGGCTAGGACCCAGAAATCTTCGATGACTTGGATTTATGGTAACATTGAGAACTAGTGCAGAGAGGGATAGTGAATACAGAGGCAAACTGCAGTGAGCACGCCCCAGGGAAAGGAAAGACATTCAGCTTGTTTGATTTTTGCCTTATACAGCTGAACCTTTCCATTTTGTAAGGACAAGTCATAAATCTAAATTTTTATGTGGTATCTTCTGAGTTTTCAGCTGGCCATCATTAAAAAAGAAAAGAAATCTCTAGTGACCAAATAGAACTATGGCCAATATTTTACCATGGACGATTAATCTCTAGAACAGTGATTAAAAACATAAACTCTAGATTCAGATAACGTAAGTTAAAATTCCAGCTCTTCTTACTGTGTGAGTGAACACAAAGCTAGTCATTTAACCTCTCCATGTCTTGCTTTCCTCCTGTGTAAAATAGGCATGATAATGTACATGTTCCCTAGGGTTCTTGTTAAGATACAGTGAGGTGAGGTGTACAGAGTACTTATTCAAGCTCCTGGCACATAGTAAGTACTCAATAAATGATACCATTGTCATTACTCAGCTTAAGCACAGAATATGCTTGGTCTGTTGGGAAAAGAATGGAATCTGAACCAGGGGAGTAGGGAAACGGTTGACTTCTATAGCTGAGGCGACTGATCCTGCACACCAGTCCAGAGCATGTACCAACCTTGTGCAAGGATTAGGCTGTGCTAATACTACAAAAAAGATGAGTTTGATGGATGAAGCCTTTTAATAGATTTCTATATGCCTCAATGTTGTTTGGGTCAAATCTTTCATATATAGCTAGAACCCAGTCCAGGCCAGGAGTAAGTGACCAGGAGTCACTTACTTGTCAGGAGTAAGACCTGACAAGTCTTAAATTTCTAGGAGCACAAATAACCCAGGTATGTTCAAAGCACAAATTTAAGAGTGGACAGGGGACCTGTGGCATAAGCTTAGACCCATCCAGAGGTCAGTATGCCTGAGTATATGGGGAGGAAGAAATGGAAAAAAGATAGAAAGTGGTGTGACCTGGAAGGTCAGGTGGCACTCAGGGCTTATTGGAGGCAGAGCAAATGCCAACTCTGTGGGCAGACAAGATAAACTGCAGGCCCCACATCTGGAGGGGTTGGGGCAACTGATAGACTTTCAGTCTTAATCTAGACCAGCTCAGTTCCCAGGCATGAATGAGCCTCTGTGAGGAGTGAGAAAACTGAGTGTTAACAGATGCTGGGCTAGGCAAGGAGGTGTCATTTATTGTTCTAGGAGGCAAGACGTCACAGTGCCATAGCAAGTGTCAACTTTGGGTCACCATACAGGGTGCATTAAAAGAGGAATAAGGGGAAAAAAAAACAAGATTATTGCTTTGTTCTTGGTCAGAGATGGCAGAATCCCAGGATTTGGACCACATCTCCTCTCTCCTAGACCCATGATACCTATCGCTAATAGATTAAAACTTTCTGTGGATTTCAGACAAGGCATCAGAATCTTTTCAAATTTCTGCTCTATGTGGCAACAGATGGAAACTGGCATACAAATCCTCTGGTCTGGGTGTCAGTTGCTGTGAGGAAATAATAACAGGGGTGAAAAGGGAAGGGTCTGTTGGAATATTTTGTGAAAATAATCAAAAAGAAGTCAATGCCTAAATTTTAGGTAAGTACAAGATATGGCAAGCATGAACAAAGAATCACAAATCACAATAAGTCATTAAGTCTTAAGAAGTGGGAAACTATTTCTATTTTGCTTTAAAAATACAGCTCCAGCTTTGTCCTCTCTAGGGAAGCTCCCCTGCCCCTCCCAGGCTCCTGTGTGCTCCAATACTGTTCTGCACTTACTCATATCTCAGCATTTCTCATGCTTTACTTAAATAACTTTGTTCATCTCTTGCCTACCAGTCTATGAGTCCTTGAGAGCCAAGAGTTTTTGATTACAACATAATGCCATTGAGAAAAGCACCCTTTCTCAAAAAACAAACCCACACAAGCAACCACCCCTCAAAGAATTCAGAAGGATGAACTGGTTGATGTAGAAAAGTTGACGAGCAACTATTTGAGGTCCTGGCAGGACATGCAGGTGGAGGTGTCAACGGTAGTTCAACATGCTGACATTCCTCCAATAGCGATGGCTTAGGAACTTGTTATGTCAATGTGCAGTGCTTTGGGAAGATGCAAAAACTGTATTGGATGCTTTGTCCTTGAGAAGTTTAGAAGGTAACAGAGGCATAGACACCCACACATGACTAACAAGGACGACTATAACCAAACAAACAGAAACCACACACACAGATTCAGGGAAAGGATGGGTGATTGTTGAAATGAGGCAAGTCACGGAAGCTGAAGGTGGAACTCAAAGAAGTTCTGAGCATGAAGGTAACGCTGAGGCCAGAATATCATCTGAATTAATTCAGGTATATGGGTAGTTGTCCAAAAAGTCCATCCTGGCCCTGATGTCATCATCAGGCATATTCTAGGTATTGTTTCAGTAGTCAAAACCTCTGTGCTCTCAAAGAATTCACAGACCCAGTTGAGGTGGAGGTAAGAGACATACCAAGTAATTACAACACAGCATGAGAAATGCTGAGATGTGAGCACACATAGAACAATATAAGCACACATAGTAGGGTCTAACACGGCCTGAGGGGGCCAAGACAGGTACTCTAGAGACAAGGAAGCTGGAGCTACCTACACTTTCAAAGCTAAATAGAAAGAGTGGTTCATACCAGGCACAGTAATCCCAGTGATTGCCTGTAATCCCAGTGATTTGGGAGGCCAAGGCAGAAGAATCTCAAGTTCAAGGACAACCACAGCAACTTAGCAAGACCCTGTCTCAAAGTAAAAATTAAAAAAAAAAAAAAAAAATGGACTGGGGATGTAGCTCAGTGGTAAAGTGCCCCTAAGTTTCAATCCTCAATACCAAGAAAAAAAAAGGAGGAGGAGGAGGAGAAAGGGAAGGAAGAAAAGGAGGAAGAAAGGAAAGGAGGGAGGGAGGAAGGGAAGGTGGGAGAGAGAGAGAGAGAGGAAGGAAGGAAGGAAGGAAGGAAGGAAGGAAGGAAGGAAGTAAGGAAGGAAGGAAGGAAGGAAGGAAAGAAAGAAAGAAAGGGAAAGAAAGAAAGAAAGAAAGAAAGAAAGGATGAAAGAAAGAAAGAAGAGAGAGGGAAGGTGGGTTGGTTGGTTCATTTATCCATTGTGTCCATTCATTCACATGCCAAGTTTCCCAGGCATCCTAGACAGCTCTCAGCAGCAACAGAGAGGTGTGTAGGTGTGGAGTGTGACTCCGGGTGGGTACTTGAGTGTGGTTCCTCAGCCTTAATCCTGGAAATGGGCCAGAAGGTTTTGAATCACCTTTTATTTACTTAGTCATTCATTCATTTTTTTTTCCCTCAAGGGAGGCATGCAGCATTTGTAGCTAAACTACTGTGATTCTTAGATCCTGGCTGGCTTCCAGAGTAACCTAAGTAGACTTACCACCTTTCAGGGTAAGCAGGCCAAAGAATCTTTATGCATCCATATTCCCCAAGTCTTCTCTATCAGGAAAACAAAAGGGAAGTTGATTTCATAAAGTTGTGAAAAGCAGGGTTTGTTGTTGTTTGTTTTCTCATTGTTATGTTTCCTAGAATTTTAATTTAATTTTTGTAATGTTATTTTTAATTTTGGTGAAAAGAAACACATAAAATTTACTGTTTTGACGATGTGTAAGTATGTATGGTTCAATAGTGTTAAATACATTGATGTTGCTGTGTAACCAATCCCGTTTCTTTTCATCTTTTGAAACTGTAATTCTATCCATTAAACAATCGCTTCCATTTCTTCTTCTCCTGTTGCTGATAATCATCATTCCACTGTTTCTTTCAATTTGACTACTAGAGATACCTTGAATAAGTGAACTCATAGAGAATTTATCTTTTTGTGACTTTTATTTCACTGAGTTTGTTCTCAAGACTGATTCGGGTGGTAGCTTATCAGAATTCCCTTCCTTTTTAAAGCTGAATAATATTCCATTGTGTGTATGTTCCACATCTATCATCTGTTGATGGAAATTGGAGTTGCTTCCAACTCAGCTTTTGTGACTAATGCTGCTATGAGCAGGGGAGCACAGAGGTCTTTGAAATTCTATTTCAAGTCCTAGAGTATATACCCAGAATGGAACGATTGGATCATATAGAAGTTCTCTTTTAAAATTTTTAATGGAACTCTCCTAATTTTCTATTTTCCACTGATAGGGAAGGTGGCCATAACTTATACTGTCAGTCGGGGCTGGGTAGACTCTCTAAGATTCTGCGTCCCCTTACCTCCTGATCTGGTGAAGGGCCAACCTCCCACCTGTCCTTTATGGAGAAGGAGTCAGCTTTCCTCATGTACTCATGCCCTTAGCAGGCAGGAAACAATCCTGCTGAGCACCTGAATCATAATGGGAAGCCCAAGCAGAGGATGAACTCACCCACCCCACAGCTGCTGGGTTGCCTGCTTATCTCTGCTCCTCACAGAGAACAGTCTCTCCATTTGTCTGGGGACCTGCTCCATATGGAACCTGCTTTGGCTGATGTGAAACCCTTAGAATCAGTGACACCATGACCCTTGATTTTCAACAGGATCCCATTCAATTCCCAGTTGTGAACCTATTGAATTCCCTTTTTGCTGCCCCCCCCCCACCCCCGCAAGGTCATTCCCTGCCTATCTTTACTATTGATGCAGCTTTTGTGATGCCATCAGTCCCTGGAGGGAGGGTCTTCTTTGACTTAGAAGTCCATGAGTTCTCCTCTGGGAAAAAGCAGTTAGCTCTGCCATCAGAATGAATTAGGTCTTCACTTTCACCTGGAGGTTGGTGAATTAGAAGCTAGAGAAACATAAACTATTAGTCCTTCCACAACAAGTACCCAAATGCTGAGACTTTCATAATGATTAAACATTTTTTAGAATACAACAGAACAAGAACTTGAAAGTCAACACTTGATAATTGCACTTGCATGTAAAAGAGTTTCCACCACAACTCAAAGTTTGGGATCTTTTGAAAACCACATATCTGTCCACATAACCTGATGGAAAGAGCTGGGGATGTAGCTCAGTTGGTCGAGTGCTTGCCTCGTAAGCACAAGGCCCTGGGTTCAATCCCCAGCACCACACACCACACACACACACACACACACACACACAAATCTGATAAAGACAAGAGGAAGGGGAAGACTTGGACATCACCAGAGAATCTTGTGCACATGCTCAAAGATATCCTGCTTCCCAGTCTGACTCATCTTCCTGACAAGCCAGACCTAATGATTCCCAAGAGACCTATTGTTCACTGAAGGCCCCTAAGGCCAGGTGAGAAAGTGATCCTACTTGCTCAGTCTTTTATAACCCTCAGCAGCCAGTCTGAAAAAGGCAACTTGTTATGTTTTCCCTGATCCTGAGGTTCTGCCTACTGTATCGTTCAATTACTGAAAATCTTCCAGAATGAAGTGTCCTGCTCTGGGATGGATCCTGTGCTAATGTGAGGGTAAGGGGATGCGTATCCACCAGTCTTGCTTTAACATCCGTTCCCAAGTGCCTCTGACAGAGTGAGCATCTTCCCACACAAACGTGGGTTTCAGAGTTAAAGACATGTATTTTTCATTTCACCTGACCCCTGAAATGTACTGAAGAAAGAGTCAGCTCTTCCAGTAATAAAGTAGATGCTGTTTGTGCTGGATTTTCCAAGAAAGTATGTATCAGTGTCCAGCCTGGAGCCCTCCTAAGGGGATGTTGGCTTAAATTTCATGTGGCTTTTGCCTGCCAGTCGGACTTCAGAGCCTATACTCAATGCTAGGTGCAACTCTGCCAAAATCAGCTGTGTGACTCTGATTGGGTACCTTGGTCATCCTGAAGTTCAATTGTCTAATCTGGATACAGGGAGAGTTGGATGAGGTGATCTCAAATTTCCCTTTAAAATTTTGTGATTCCACTTGAGCAAGAGGATGATCTGTAGAAAATAACTGTCACAGAAGAGCAGTTGAAGTGCTTCTGCCCTTTCTTTGTTTTATTCCTTTCTTGCATGCACCTTCTAGATAAGTAAGAGGAAAGAGTCCTAAATGAGCATAGACACAAAATAGTTTTAAATGGTGAAGCCAGGTCCTCCAGCATTTGCCTGATAGGTCTGGAGGCAGAGTCTCATGGGTGGATAGCACATTGTTTTCTTGTTAGAAAAAGTCTATTTGACATTATTCTTGACTTGCCTCCCTGTACCTTCCATCAATTCATTCATCTCCTCTCCACTAGGATTATATGTAATGAGTCTACTTGCTTAGTTTGCATGTTGGCCTGGTGAATGTTTTGGTACAGTGTATGTGTGTACACCTTCAGAGTGGGTTCCTGTGGCTGTGTGTGGTCTATTATGGGGTCAGTCTCAATGCCCTGGTGTGTTTTATTACACCCAAAGGACCAGTATTATGAGTAATTTGGTGAACTATGATTTATGCCAACTATTTACAGGTTAAATTGGTGAACGAAGGAAATTGTTAACAAAAGCAAGTTGTCAAATCTCACTTTCCTCCGTTTTGGATCGACTCATAACCAATGGTACATTTATTACAAAAAGTCAATTGCCTTTTTAAAAAATTTTTTATTTTTTCTAATTTGTTGTACATGACAGTAGAATGCATTTATACATTTTGCTAGATCAATTGCCTTTATAGTAGGAAAAATTTTCCCCACTCCTTTTCTTTCTTTTTTTCTTTCTCTTTCTTTCTTTCTTTCTTTCTTTCTTTCTTTCTTTCTTTCTGGTATGGGGAATTGAACCCAGAGATGCTTTACTACTGAACTACATCCCCAGTCCTTCTTAATTAATTTATTTATTTTGAAACAGTGTCTCACTAGTTACTAAGGACCTCTCTAAGTTGCTCAGTCTGGCTTTGAACTTACGATCCTCCTGCCTCAGTCTCCCCAGTCTTTGGGATTAGAAGTGTGTGCCACCACATCTGGCTTCCCTCACTTTTATTTCTCTCTTGTCCCTTTCCCCATGCATCTCTTCTTATTTTCAGATCAGACTTTGGCTCAAAGCTACTCTTATCCCTACTCCTAACAGGTTGTGTGGCACTGGTTTCTTAACCCCTCTGTTCTGCTTCTGAGCTTTCCTATCTGTGAAGAAAGAGTAGTGCCCCCACTCCCCAAAGATATTTACATCCTGATCCCTGAAAACTGAGTATGTAAGGTTACCAGGCAAACAGGAATTAGGGTTACAGGTTAAAGTTGCTTATCAGCTGGCCCGGAGATGGGCGATTACCCTAGATTATCCGTGGGGCACAGGGTAATTACCAAGGTCCTTACAAGTGGAAGAGAAAAGTAGAAAAGGTCCAAGTGATGTGGCGTGAGAAAAACCCAACCAACCTTTGCTGACTTTGAACATAGAGGCAGGGGCCACAAGCTAAGGATTGTGAGTGGCCTCTAAGAGCTGGAAAAGGCAAGTCTGTCTTACAACCTCCAGAAAGGAGCACAGTTCTGAAGCTTTCATTTCGCCTAATGAAACTGGTGTCAGACTCCTGCAGACCCGTCATAAATCTGTGTTGTTTTAAGTTGCTAAATTTGTAGTAACTTGTTGCAGCAGCAATTGAAAACAAACATACTATCCAGTCCAGAATAATGCCTATTTTATAACAATTACTGGGACAATGCAAGTAACATACATTTCTTGCAGAGACTCAGTGTACATATGTGATTATTTTTAATCCTCTTCTCAACGTCACCACTTTCCTCTTTCAATGTCAAGAGTGATGGTCCACAGGTGACTCCACTGCGAATCCTCGTGAGTGGGCCTGCCAGCAGCAACTCCCCCAGAGCCAGCTGACAGCAGGAGAAATCACAGTCCTTTCAAATCTATTAGGTCAGCTCTGAATGTCTGCCAGTTTTCTAAAAGGATTTTCATTTTTAAATTAAAGTGATAGATCTACCTGTCTGTATCTTCAGGAGTGTGGGAGCAAGTTTCTCACCAAAGAGCCAACTTTGCTTTTCCTACATATTTATTCCTGCTTTAATTTGTATAAGAACAAGTCACATATATCTCGGCTTTAAAGCAATGCCCTGTCTGTAAGCTTTACAGCAATGTCCTGTCTGTAAGCTTTTAAAACTTTACTTGGGAAGAATAACAACTAATATCATGGACAAGTTCAAAGAAGGGATGATATTTCCAGCAGAGTGGAGAAGAGATCCAACAGTCTCTGGGAAACTTCTCTCTTGGCCCTTTGCCTAACCACCAGGCCCTCCACCCACCCTCTTCTTTTGCTGTTACCCCAATATTCCAAGAAATTGCTCAATTCTAAGGGCTTTCAAAACTTTTAAGTCAAAGTCTGGTTCCATGCACCTTAGGTATAAGCCACAAAAGGACAAAGTTCTTAGACGAACAACATGTCTCTCATGAGTTATGCAAAAAGATGTTAATGTAACATTTATAGTTGAGACTTTACATGCATTAAAGTCAGGAAAGCTTTATTTATGGCCTGCACAACTGTTGGAAGGTGCTTGCCTCTCTGTGGTTGTGTGGGGACTGTCACACTGGCAGTTAACCTGAATGCTATGCTAGCCCTTATGTGAGCTCCCCTAATCCTAATTACACCTCACCATTTGCATTTGTTGTCTTTGGCATAGACAATAAAAAGAGAAAGAGAACCATTGTTATTTGCACATTCAAATAAACACTGCATTCACATGGATGGGGGTGGGATGGCAGAAGCAAATTTTAAGAAGTTTGATTTGGTGATGGGTTGGGGATGTAAGGGGAAGACTGCAGGCTGATCTATGTGGGAGATATTCTTTTTGTTTGTTTTCTGGTTTTGGATGGGTCAAATATTTCAATTCCTTTCACACTGTTGGTACATGCATGTACGTGTTCATGCAAGATCAGTATTTCACAGAACAGTATGAATTTTACATTTTAGCTCTATTTTTCAATAAGAAGTAATGAAAAATCTCTTGAGATAATTTTATTTCCCTCCCTCCTGCCTAGCAGCCTATTTCAAGGACTCTGAGAGTCACCAGGGAGTCCTTATAGCCAGTCTATTGAAACTTTATTTGCTTACTGGGTTCCATATCTAGGATTCACAGAGGAGGTGGGGCAGAGCCAACTAGGATTGGGCAGGGAAGTAGATAGCAAAAGTGAGGAAAGATTTTGGAAATGAGCCATACCTGGAAGGAACATGGGAATGGGTTGCAATTACATGGAAAGGAGAAGGGCTTTTGTGAAAGGTCCTAATTACAAACTGGAGCGAAATACAGTCACTCATAACCACCCCCTCCCCCAGAAGACCCAGCCCATGGGAAAGGATTTCAGTGGCAGGTGGGACTGAGATTTGACTTTTCTGACTGTCAGGATTGGGAAGGTTGGTTTTGATTCTTTTTCCAGACAATTCATATGCATTTTAGACGACTTTTTCTTTCCACTCTGTAATAATGCATTTTAACTGTATACATGGAATGAATTAGGATCTCTCAATAATCCTTCCAAACTTTTCAATCAGAGTGTGAATTCCATAATGAGGTAAGCCTATATATCTATATATACACACATTCTCTCTCTCTCTCTCTCTCTCTCTCTCTCTCTCTCTCTCTCTCTCTCTCTCTCTCTCCCCCAATACCACATTAGAATATTTTGTTATCTTCTTTTTGAGAAAAAGATAACTGAAACCTACAAAGTTTTGAGCAATCCCCCTGAACATATAAGCAGAATAAAATCTATTATTTTTTTTTTTGAGGTTTATAGGCATAGCACTTCCTAATCATTGACTCTGAATTTGACCTCTGAAACTAGAAGCAAAACTTAAAAGTAAAGCAAGTCACAATACCTGATTAACAAATCAATACTGTTCATTTCAATGATGTTGACCATGGAGGAATGGAGTATGGAGGGGTAGGGGTCTGAGATACTGGAAATACCACTAAAAATTGGGGTGTCAGAAAAATGCTATACTTATTGTTAGCTAATATAAAGGGTTTGTTTTAGAAAGCAGCTGCACTTACATAATAACGGCTTCAAAAGCAAGTCAATAGGTACTTCTTGAGCCCCCACTGTGTGTCTTCTAAAAGGAACCAAAGTGGCTGCTGTTATCACACAGCTCAACCTATGCAATGACTGGAGGTTGATTCAGGATTCCATCCAGGGGCTAGATTGGCAGAAAGTCCTCTTCTTCCTTCTCTGCATTCACAACAACAGTGTTACAACACTGTATAGATTTGCCTCCCTACCATGAAAATTGGAATGTGGTGGCCCTTTGCTTCCAAAATAAATATGAGTTGAGTTCCCAGCATTTCCCGTCTTTTCCAGGTTCATTTGAGGAGCACAATTTTGAACAAGATTAAACATGCACACAGCTGAAATCAAACTAGGTATTATGAAATGTCAGAAGAGGGGACTTCAATCTTAGTTCTTCAGGACACTCTAGATTCATTCTAGAGCAAATGTTCCTCACAGCTGCTGCTCTTCTGGTACACAGAAGAGAGAAAAAGGAAGAAATGAGATTCCATCCACCTTTAAACAATATAAATGAGAGGCCAATAAGTAGTATAGTTGATATGTAGCATGATTTTTTTCCCCTTAAGATTGTTGTTTGTTCCTCTTTTAGTTTTACCTAATTAGAACTGTCGGGGACTGCTAAGTGCTAAATAAAGAGAAAATAGTTTCACCTATAAAAATGTGATTTTCTTTCCCTTTGGACACCTCTATTGCAGAGTTAGGACTGGAATTAGTCTTTCTCCAACTTGAATTTCCCATTCATGAAGACTCCCTGGATTATTGGCAACTGTGCCACAGGAGAACCATTTTTATATCTAAAAGACTTCTTTGTCATCTTTTTTAAAAAAAAATTTATTTGCTCTAAATTGTCGTATATCACAGTAGAATGCATTTATACATTTTGATAGATCATACATAAAAGGAGTATAATCTCTAATTTTTCTGATTATACATATTGCAGGATCACATCGGTTGGTCATGCACGCATATATTTACATGAGGTAGTAATGTCTGTTTCACTCTACTATCCTTCCTACCCCTAGACTCCTTCTCCTCCCTTCACTCCCCTCTACCTAATATAAAGCAATATCTTTGTCATCTTTAAGGATGAGATTGATTTAAGAAAGAGGACCAGGCAATATACGTTTGGGAAATTATTACTCACCCAGTCATGGTTGTCTAAGCCTCTGAAAAATGACTGATATCTTGATCTCAGCTCAAGATACAGAGACAGGTTTTGGGGAAGAGCCCTCAGAGACCAGCTGACTCTATCTAGCCTCTTCAATATTATAAATAAAGAAGCTGAGGTGGTGGTGGGATCATGTACTTCCAGAATTTTTCTAGGGGATATTTAGTTTTTCATCCTATCATAGGATTTAAATGACTCAAGAATTCTTGCAAACATTTTCTCATGTAGGAAGTCCAAGAACACCATGGCTACCTGCACCAGATATAGAGCCACAGTTGAAAGTGGACTGAGTGGTCACTATTGCATTCAGTTAAGAGGTCAGACAAAGGTCAATCTTGGGATGAATTGCTGTAGAAAGGTGACAGCCTCAAAAGTAGAATTCACTACTCCCCCACAGGCTATTTTTAATGGTCCCATAAAGAATGGCCCATGACTTAGAAATAAGCCTAGACTTGGGTAAAGCTCCCTGGGCATTTGGCGGTAGCCTACCCTTGACCCCCAAACCTTGGTTTCTAGATGAATTTCCTAAGTGAAATATTTGGGTTGACTACATGGGTGAACTGCCATCTTTTTCTTCCACTGGTCATATCTACGGCTACCATATGACCATACGACTGCTACCGTATTCAAGCACAGTCACTCTATTCCAGGCTGACAGAGGACAGAGTGTAGTTAAGAGAGAGTTTGTGGTTGGATTAGTAGGCGGCCACTGAGCAGCAAGTGAGTAGGGCCTGCTCCTCACCATGACCTCCTCAGACTTCGGCATCTGTCTCTTCTGGTGGCTTGTCAGAGGCACATTCTTTTGACAAGATCTTCAGGTGATTCTCAATGCACATTACATTTTGAGAGGTAATGCCTGATCCCACCCCACAGGGATTCTGATTTAATCAGTCTGGGCTTATGGCCCAGGTACAGAGGCTTTGAAAGGCTCCCCAGGTGATTGTCAAGTGCAGCCATGGCTGAGAACCACTGCTCTAGAATGCAGTGAAGTATTCACATGCCCTGAATAAGAGAGCCCTGGGAAAATGATCTTGACCTGAGCAAGTACAGCTTATTTTCTTGTTCTGTTTTTTTTTTTTTTTTTTTTTTTTTGCAGAAATCTCCACCGAAGTTTAGAGAAAGAATCTTTTCAAAAGAAAATAATGAAGAAAAGGTAAGTCTAAGAAGAATTGGGAAAACAGGAAGGGGATGATCATGGTAAACAACAGTAGTTGGGATTTAATGAGTTAATTCATGCAGAACAGTTAGAACAGCAGCTCCCACATGATAAGAACTTTATAAATAAATACTGTCATTATTCATGTAGGATACAGACTTGAGTAAAGAGAGGATAATGCAATAGCAATTCTTTACTTAGCATCTCCTAAGAATCCAGCCCTTTACATTCATTATCTCATGTAATCCTCTCAACAGCACTTTCTAGAAAATATTATCACCTCTACTTGGCAGGTAAGGAAACAGGGTTAGAGAGGTGAAGTATACTATCCAAGGTCAGAGTTCAAAACCAAATCTTCTTGACTCCAAAACGCCACTTCAGTTCAACCAAGATGAGGATTATTACTGTAGACTCCGGGAATGTGGAGGAGAGAGATAAGAGAGGAGAGACTGAGAAAGTGGAAGGGAAGAAGGGATGATCTTGATACATTCCAAATGGCATCGGCTCCGTAGGTCCTGCCTTCTCCCAATTCCTAGACCCTTGTCCTAACTGCTGCCCAAGAGCAGTTATAAATTCTTACCTTTAGAAATAAGCAAAACTTAGTTATTCTGGCAAAGATCATCTCTCCATTCGAGAGAGAAATCTTGCCCCTGGCTTCACACACCAGGGCTGGGTTCCAGCTAATGAACCTCCTAGCCAATTGCAAAGAAAGGTGGAAAGGCCAAGAATTAGACAGGAGTGAATGCTGAGCCCAACACATTTTATTACCAAACTGTTAGAATTAGAAGAGGGTGTGTATCAGATTGGCTAAGAAAACACTCACAGCCATTTGGGCTGTGGAATTGCAAAAGGATTTGCAGGAACAGAGTCTGATAAGAGGTAGTCATTGTGGATATGTGAGGGCAGGCCCGGCTTGAAAGAACTCGTTGGGTTTGTTTTGGATTTATTTTTTTAGAGGAATTACTGTTACAGAAGACAAAAGAGAAAACACAAAAAGCTTAGGATTATATTCACCTAAAATTTCAAAAAGCATTTGATAAGATTGCACATTAAAGTCAATCACCCCAGGTAAGAAGTCATGGTAGGGGACAAAATATCTTAATGTGCAGATACAAATGCTTCTCAAACAAGAAACAAAAACGGGGCAATAAAAGGTAAAATCTTTAGTTGAAAAGGACTTACATGTGGGGTTGGTTTGATCTTTTCTCATTTACAGAACTATATGAGGAAACAAAGACTATGCTACCTTTTTTTTTTTTTTTCATTTAGAAAAGATATTGAACCAGGCTATCAATACCCTCAGAAAGTAAAAATCTACCTTAAACCTTCTCCATCCCAATTCTTCCTTCAGTAACTAGTCGTGGGATGCCCCTGCTGTGCCAGGCACTGTTGTAGGCACTATGATACTCAGTGCATCAAAGAGAAAAGAAGCTCTGTTCTCCTGGAGTTTGTATTGTAGTGGATATATAATAAGCTGTGTAGCCAATGCTGTTTAATTTGGTTTATGAACACCTTCATCACAACTATAACCAGTTCACTTAAGAGTGGTCAAAAGGAATTGGTTAGATGAACTTTAGTGTGATTCCTACCTCACCAGAGGCCACATTGTAAGACTTGTCAAATTCCTTCAGTTCCAGGTTAGGATTAAGGGTACTCAGAGGTGTTCACTCTTGATTCCAGTGTATTCATGCACCTTCACCCCATTAGAATTTAAATATCCTTGAAGGCAAGAATTATAGCACCCCCTTAGTTCCCACATCCCCAAGTGGTTCCTGGGAAACATAATTCTCTTCCCTACAAATGTCATTGTCTCAAACACTAGCTTCCATGAAAGAGAGACCACAGAAACATTCCCAATAGCATCACGAAGCACATAAATGATTAATACTAATAGGAGTATGGCAAACTGTTTTCCATAGAGTCCAGGAGTAGAGGAAATAGATAGGTCACTCAGTGCCAGAACAGGTTTATAAGGAAATCTGGAGAACTTTTCCCCACCTCTAGAGATGCTTAAAATGAAGATCCTCATAAGCCTAGGGAAGTTTTGGGGATGAAGGTTTCTAAAAGCAGATAGTGGTAATGATCTTTCATGTTGATTCAAACTGGGGATGGAGGTTTCTAAAAGCAGATAGTGGTAATGATCTTTCAGGTTGATTCAAACAATTTAAGCAGGATACTAGTACTGGGGGAGTTGAGTTTACAGGAGGTTGGTTGAAGATTGAGTTCTCTGAAGAGGAGCTTTGTTAAGGAGTCAGACACAAAGTCCGCTTGGGAGATAGAGTCTTGGTATAGTATAAATCCAATGCTTGAGCCAGAATATTCAGTGAATTGAGTGGCTTTGATTAACCACATTGACTCTGAAGCCCCACCTGGCCAACGTAGAATGGTGAGTAGCAGGGTACTAAAATCATCCTCAAAGTTCATCCTAAGAGTATTCAGTCTTTGGAAGAAGAATGTCCACAAAATGGTGGATGGAATTCACCATTTTCATACCAAAGTATGCAACAACACATGTCTATTAGCCTAAAGCAGTGACTAGTGCACCCACAGATAGGCAGGATTTTGACCTAGCATTTGTATGGATATTGAAATCTCATGAAGACTCAGGTGATGCTGCTCAGCTCTGGGTCAAGATAGAACTCCTGTGTCTGAAGGCATGATGGTCAAGTATGTGTCTTTCCTCTCCTCTCCCATCCCTGCTACCTTCTGTCCAGCCAGACACCCCCACCTACACACATGCACACACACATTCAGATGAGCAGAGGAGTCCCTGGGAAACTGACCTGTGTGTTCAGTGTGCTCCAGCAGGCTTCCTGACCAGTTACAACTCTCTGATAACCATTTATATCCCCCTTCAAAACAGCAGATCTATCCAGTGTTCTTCTTGCCTTTGAACTGTCAAGTTTACCTATCATGTTATCATTTTCTCATGACTACTTTTGAAGACTAAAAACTTCCTACAACAGGGTGCACACATCAAAACTAAGTTGGTTATGAGGAGCACAACACAGTTATGACTGTTGACCTTGCCCAGATTCCAAGTGTGAAACTTACTTCTGAAAGCTTCTCTTCCAAGTGTCATGTCCTCTGTATCATCAGAGGAGAGAACTGGACTCCAGGTCATATACACTAATGACCAGTGTTCTTTCTATCATACCACAGTGCTCTCAAAATGAGCAACTTTCTTATACTGCCGGCTAAATCAGGGTGCATTTCTTAATTATTCTTTTTGTTCCTAACATTCTCCTGCCCCTGCAAAAAAAAAAAAATTATTTTGCAACTTTCCACTGGCAAGCCATCATGGCCCTTGCCCACAGGTCCTGGAATCAATGGTTTTTGGTCTTCACAGGGCTATTCTTGCTGTGCTCTTCAAGACAAGCAGAAATCATTGCTCTGGACCCTTCTTTGGGTAAAATCATGGACTTCTGGGGCTTGTCAGATATCGTCATGCCACATGCTTCATTTTATAGGGTGTGGAAATTGAGCACAAGAGAACCCTCCATTACACAGGTCTCAACTCACAATTTATGTCCTTTCCATTCCACCAACTATCTTCTACAACTCCAGCCTCAACCCAAAATTGTCTGGAGTACATTCTTTGTGCTCTGTTTGTAGTGACAGAGGTAAAGTGCTCACTGAACAATTCTAGCTGGTACATTTTCTCAATAATGTGTTGTTACTTCAAGTGACATAACACAGCAATGTGAGCTACTTCACAGATGAATGTTGTGGATATGATATGAATGGGAGGAATTCTGGGTCCTGACACAGACATGAGAAAGAGAATGGGCTGAGTGGTTCTTTCACATCCTTGGTTCACATCCTCAGAACTCGCAGAGGATTGATAGAGGTCCCCTAAGCTGGAATTCCCAGGTTATTTCTTTCCAGATGTGGAGAAAGTATGACATCCTGGAAAAGGGGGTGTGGAGAGGAACCCAAGCTTCTTTTACCATCAATTTTCTTTAAACTTTAGGCATGACTTATCATCTATTTGGGGCTCATTTTTAGGACTAGTTAATTTGGGGGGTTCTCCAGTTTTCAAATGTTATAATTTATGCTGAAAGTTAATCTCTGGTCCAATCTCAAATATTTAGTGGGCCAGGAAGTTAATATGGAGAATGTTTGTAAGTTGAGCATTTTATTTGCTATTAAACATGTAGTACTACTATTCTACAATGACTATGCTGACCCAATACTGCAAGATCTTTTGATTTTTTTTTTTTTTTTAAGAAAAGCCCCAATGTTGCTCTTCTTATTCAGTATTGCTTTGGCTATTCTGGGTCTCTTATTCTTCCATGTGAATTTTAGGACTGTTTTTTCTAATTCTGTGTAGCATGCCATTGGTATTTTGATGGGGATTCCATTGAATCTGATAGCACTTTTTGTGCTATATGGCTAAAAAGTGCTATACAGATGTATGGCCATTTTGACAGTATTAATTCTGTCTATGCAAGAACATGGGAGGTCTATCCTTCTTCTAAGACTTTCTTCAATTTATTTCCTTAGTATTTTATAGTGTTTATGGTAGACTTATTCCAAGTTTTTTTTTTTTTAGGTTATTATAAATGGGATGGCTTTTCTGATTTATTTCTCAGCAGATTCACCATTTGAGTATTGAAAAGCTATTGATTTTTGATTGTTGATCTTTTATCCTATTACTTTGCTGAATTTTCAAAACTCAGCTCTAGAAAAGTCTTCTGGTAGAGTTTTTGTGGATCTTCTAGAAATAGCATCATGTTATCATCAAACAGAGATAATCTGACTTCTTCTTTTCCTATTTGTACTTTTTATTTTCCTTCTCTTGCCTAGTTGCTCTGGTTAGAGTTTCAAGAGCTCAATCTATGCTCCTATGTGAAGTATTGGTTTTTTATGTTGCCGATTCAAGTTTCAACTACAACAACAAGAGAACTTGATGATCTTCCATTATCAGGCTATAAACAGCTTTGATTGACCACCAGAAGACCACTCTGTTAGGAGGGTTGATTGGAGCCCTGTGTCCAAGGGATGTTGGCAGGTGCTTGGAGATATTATAGAAAGCCTTAAAAGTGTGTTTCTGTACAAGAACAAAGAGTTATTGTGCCACGATTTCCCCTGAACTTCTGGGAGGACTCAGAGATCTGGAATTTCCCACCTGGGTGGTCCAAAGAGCTCCAAAGGGTTGGGCTCTACCATGTGCGTCCACAGCTCAGAGAGCGCCTGTTGTTAGATTACCACTCTGCTTCGAGGAATGTGAAAGTGCCTAGAGGTTATCTCTTTACAACCCAGAGAAAGGAAGAGGACGCCATTCTCTCACTGCTTTAAGAGGGGAGAAGTTGGCAATGGCCCAGCAGCAAAACCTGGGCACAGAGAGAAGGCTGTTCAGAAAAGCAGAAAGACATCGATGGGGTGGGGCCGGCAGATAATTAAGGCACCAAGGACTAAGCCCAATAATAATAATGATACTAATCACAGCTCCATTTATTGACCGCTGGCTCTGAGCCAGACACTGTGAGAAGCACTTTACAAGCATGATCTCATTTAATTCCTATAGAGACTCCAGGAGGATTAAGTAATTTGCCCAAGGTCACCTAGTAAGTGGGAGAGCCCAGGTGCAAAATCAAGTGTGCTTGATTTCAAGCCCAGGTGAAGAGCTTGTGTCTGGTAATTTCAAGGAACAGAGATGAGCCAGATACTCCAATCCAGGAGGGGGAATGAGTCTGCATGTTATCCAAATATTCATTTTTCTTTTTTCCACCAAAGACACCCCTATAACTTCATCTTTCTTCCTGGCCAAGTTGAAACTGTTCTTTTTCTAAAACTCCTACCATTTGTTGTCTCAAGAAAGTGATATTTAGTGAAACATTTTTTTAATTTGCCAATTTTTATTTTATTACTATTATTTTTTGCAGTTCTGAGGATGGAACCCAGGGCCTCACGTGCAAGCATTCTATCACTGAACTATAACCCTCACCTTTAGTGAGACTTTTGAGAACTCAATTTTCTTGCCTGTTTCCCCAGACCTACAAGGCAGCATTTTACTATGTGTGTATCTAGTGACATGATTCCAATCATAATAAAAGAGCCATGGACCATAGAATGACCTGGTTTTTCTGAAAAGTTTTTGCTGACACAATAAATGATTTTATTTTCCTATTAAAAATAAAATTGAAAGACTCCTTTAGCAGCATGCTGCATGGATGACCACCTTCTTGGTCCTACTCAACAGCCATATTGTTCAGAGAAACCAGAACCAGCAAAGACTGCAGATGAACCCAACAGACAGAGGCCTGGCACCTCATGGCATATTAAATTATTTAACATTGTCAAGGTCACCACTCTCTGCCGTGAATTCAATCTTTCTCTTTAATCAGAAAAGGCATAAAGGGCTGCAGTTCCATCTGAGACAATGGTTACAGGGACAAAAGGGCAGATGATTTATCTTTATGTGCATGCACATTGCTATTATTAATCCACAGTGAAAACAGAGAAAGGGGAAGCTTTGAAGAGAGAAGGGGATGAGGGTGAAGGAACTTACTTGATAGAGACAACTTAGCCTCAGGTCAGATCCACTGGCATTGATCATGAGTCCTAGGGTGAGTCTCCAGGGTTCTGACTTTAATTGCCTAAATATGGATCTAGAATCACAGAACTTGTGCACAGTCAGGGCACCTTCATCTTGAGGTTGGATGGGTTTATGCCAAGAGCCCTGGATTTAGCTCACTCCTCTTAAGAATCATTCTCACCGTAGACAATACTGCAGAAGCAGGTCAGTTCCTTTTTGTAAGTGTTTAGTGACCACGTGGGATGATTCTAGACTCTGCTTGGCACTGACTCAGAAGAGAAGTTACAAAAGCATGTTTTATATCTGATCCTTGCTCTCAAGGACTTTATACTTGGGGCAGAAATATCAACATGTGAAGCTGCCAGAGAGGCTATGCAATAGGCAGAGGGCATGGACCAAAGGGTACTATGTAGACAGCAAATGCTACCGGCAGAGGAAGAGAGTGAGATGTGTGTGGCCTGGAAAGAACCACAGTCCTATTGACTCAAGAACTTAATGTTTAGTGAAAAGTTCCAAATTCTAAGTTTCTTATTTCTCTAGGCTCATGATGAGGCATTTTAGTATGTGTAGAAGGAGTTTAAAATGGAAGAGGCTATAAAAATAAAATATTTCTTATTTTTCTACTGTAAATCAAGAAGTCAGAAGTTAGTCATTGATCTTTTGCTTCTTGTACTCATATTGATTACTTGCGGAGAAGAATAAAAATGTGGGATCCAGACAATACATAATTATTTGAGACTTCCACTTTCCACTGTATTTTTTAATAGATTTCATTTAAAAAGTATTTAACATAAGTTCTCCTTTATTGACAAAAGTTAAATATTACTCTTTATGTAGATGACCTAATTCAGGTATTGCCAACACCTGTGCTCACAGAGATCTGGTAACTAATTTAAAATGAGTCCTGGGGGCAGAGGCAAGTAGGACAATATGTGGGGGTTCTAGTCCTAGAGAAGTGTGCAGGTTCCATGGAAAAGGCACTCATTACCCAGCAGTATCATTACTACTCTGTATGGATATGGATCCATGTTACCAGTGCCTCAGTTTTTCAGAAGATGAAATGGTAGTTTTTATGTAACATTTACTGATGTTTAAGTCATTCTTTAGTGGGTTCAGCACACCCACACACATTTACACATACACACAGTATAAGGAAAAAACAAACAATAACCACATCTGAATTTAGCTCATAGATCACTGATCTGGAATGCCCAATATAGAGCAAATAGTCCATTACACAGACAGGGAAATAAGATCCATAAAGGTGAGATGACTTGCCCAAGTTCCCAGTAAATCTCAGTTGCTTTCACTACACCATACTGTCTTTAAGAAATGTTCTATAAGCCATAGAAATATTCAAATTACAGGCCTAAAAGGAAAACTTCCATTTTCCTCTTACCGTCATTCCTCAGAGTGATTAACCATGAGGCTTGAGTATGGGAGGACTAGGATTTCCACATGGCCTCTCATTTGAGCATCCCTTTAGTATTCATAGGACAGAGGGACTATGTCAGCAGTTGGGGCTGTCTCCAAAGGAGGCGGAGTATAGCACCTGATTTAGTTCATTGGGGAGTTTTGGAAGAAAAGTCCCCAGTGCTTAAGGTTGCAGGCTGCTATAGACTGCATTTAAATGTTTATAGTCCCAGGACCAGCAAAATCCACACAATTTATAATTTGAGGGAGGAATCATCAAGTCCCAGTTTCATTTTCTACCAGGAATAGACAAAACCTTCCCAAGAAAATCATCCCTTGATGGCTGATAAAGATAGAATTGCAATTTATGCCCCCGTCTACTCCCTCTGTCTTGAGGCTCTTATGGCGTATTTTCCGTCGTCACAGCTGATTTAGATGGATTCCCAGGCTGCTACAGCACTGCTGATGACATTAATGGTCTTGGGCTCCCTGAATTTTGATAGATTGCTGTAATCTGGGAAACTATTTCGAGACATAGATTTATTATTATTAAGCCTATAAAATGGTGTCAGGGTCAAAGCGAGCCAATGATGTGTGTTGTGATGCAAACAAGGCCAAAGGGTGGATGCCACCATTTAATAGAGGCAAATGGCAGGAGGGAACGATGTTTCATCTTCCACTTGTGACCTGACTCATGGCCTTCTTCCACTGGTGCAGCAGATTTGGACTCCAGTCGCACTGGGTGGGGGTTGGGATGAGGAAAGAAGGAAGATAAAATATATGCTATTTTAATTATTTCCCCCCAATTTTTGAATTCTTTAAAGAGGTTTTGACAGAATTTTCTTTTCAGTTCATAGTGGCTAAGGATTTCCTCCATTTTTCTCTGGCCTCCAGATAGTGTCTAGATTTCCTAGCTCAAACCTATTGTTTTGGAGAGAAATATCGATTCTGTCCCATTCGACCTCTATCAAGTGGAGAAGAAATTGCTAAGTAGGGAATTAGATTGCTAACTATTTTATCCTTTCTTCTTTCTCTCCCTTCAGAATGCCTTCTGATTCCAATACTTAGAGCAAGGAAATGGATATATTAGGCTGAGTTCTGAGAAGATAGTCTCAGGATTGCCATCTTAAATTCCTTTTTAGAAAAGAAGGAAATATTCAATAAAATAATACATTCCATACATTTGGTTTATGTATGAGATAAGGAAAGTTGAAAAATGTCTTCAGTCTCACAACAACAAAAAGCCAGGAAATTGCATATTCACCACTTTTAATAAATTAATCTGATTAATTTTTATAAATTAATTACATGGCATCCAACTAACTGAATATCTAAGGAAGACAATTGACTGCCAGAAGATTTGGATATGAGCACTTGCCTAGCAACAGTTGATGCACTCAAATGCCTATCCCTTCAGGTTCCTAGACCATGGTCCGATTTGGAGATGGTGAAAACTTTAAGAGGTGGAGCCTAATGGGAGGTCTTCTGATCATTGCCTTGGAGGAGCTATTAGTACCTCAACCTCTTTTGCTTTCAGCCATAGGTTAGATCTTCCTCAGCCATGTGTTCTTAACACAGGCCCCCAAACAATGGGACAATCAATTATGAACTGAAATGTCCAAAACTATGAGCCAAAATAAGCATTTCCTCTTTTTAATTTGATTATCTCAGGGTATTTTGTTATGGTAATGGTAAGCTGACTAACACACCCTGTGGGGCTAATCAGACAGTATAGCATCCTAAAAATCATACATAGAAGGGGAATTCACATAGGCTTTTCTTCATTGACTTCAGACGGCACTCACAGAAAAGATTGATTACAGTTTAGGGAAGTCATCCCTGAGAGAAAAACCACTGTGAGAAAGACTCAAGACTTTGCCCAGATTCTTCTGCTATAGAAGCAAAATCTTTAAACTACTTTAGAGGAGGAGGCAACAAACACTGACAGTCCATTGTAACTAGGCTAAGGAAAAAGTTGTCCTATCTCTGGTGTAAAGAGGATCATTAAATAATGATAAAGAAGTCATTACAAAAAAAAAAAAAGAAAAAAAAGAAAGCCCTCTGAATGTACCTAACACCTGAGCATCAAAATATCATGCTAAGTGAAATCAGTCAATCCCCCAAAACCAAAGACCACATGTTTTCTCTGATATGTGAATGCTAATTCACAATAAGCGGGAGGCTAGGGAAGAATAGAGCTTTAGATTAGGTGGAGGGGAGTGAAGGGAGGGAAGGAGGTTTAGGGGTAGAAAGGATAGTAGAATGAATCAGACAATATTACCCCACGTACATATATAGCTATATGACAATTGGTATTCTACATCATGTATAACCAGAAGGACGAGAAATTATACTCCATTGTATATGATGTATCAAAGTGCATTCTACTGTCAGGTATAACTAAGACAAATTTTTACACGTATGATTACATGAATGGTATGAATCTACATTGTGCACAACCATAGAAATGAAATGATGTACCCCATTTGTGTACAATGAAACAAAATGCAGTCTGTAAAAGATTTTTTAAAAAATAATTTAAAACTTTTTTAAAAAATGCTTGAATCAGACAGAAATTAAAAGAGAAATTGACCATTAAACATGGAGACTTCAACATTTGTCTCTCAGTAATTAATATAGTAGGAGGCAGAAACTCTGTAAGAATAAAGAGTCGAAAAACAAATTGACATTCATAGAATACTCCCCTTAACAACAGGACAATTTTTTTTCCAAGTATACATGGACTGTTCATCCAGAAGGACTGTTCATCCAGAAGTCATATTCTGGGCCATAAAACAAACCAAAACAAATTTAAATGACTAGAAAGTCATTCAAAGTACACTCTGACTATGACAGAATCAAATCAAAACCAGATAACTTGGAAAATCCACAAATACTTGGAAATAATGAATGCATTTCTAAATTACCTAGAGCTCAAAGGGGAATTATTAAGGGAAATGAAAAATATTCTTAAAATTAAGTAAAAAGAAACATAAAAATTTATGGGATACCGTTAAAGCAATACTTAGAGGAAAATGTATAGCACAAAAATGCTTATAGTAGGAACAAACAAAGTTCTAAAATTATTGATCAAAGTTTCTACCTTGAAACTAGAAAAAGAGAACAAATTAAACCCAAAGTAAGAAGATGGCAAGAAATAATTGAGCAGAAATCAGTGAAATTTAAAACAGAAAAACAGCAGGAGATCGCTTGCCCCATGTTAGCACTGACTGTACTTTAAACGTTCTGTCATTCTAAAATACCTTAAAGAAGTCAAAACTAATATGTCCTTAAAATGACCAAGAAATTCCCATGAGACCAAGTCTTTGCCAGAAGTTGTCCAGGAATGAAGAGGTCACTGTGCCTGGCCTTGACACATCCTGTGTGGTGATGCTCAGGAGAGAAGGAAGCAGGAGTGTGAATCTCAACCAGAACATCTGCAAGAGGCCTCTTCCACAATTTCAAACAAAATGCACTGTGTCTGCAGGAAGTGGCCAGTCTCACTGCACACAGGTGAATGTTGCTGGGGTTAATCTACAGGTGCCATGATGACCGTCAGCCCAGAGTTTGTGGGAAGAAGCCTCTCAATTGACCAGAGGGTAGGGTCCCCTAACCAGAGATAGTACCTGGTACATTCTGAAGGTTGAGTGAGCACTGACGTGCTCACTCATAACACAACCAGAATTATTTTTATATAATTTAATAAGGACAGTTGAATCAAATGTGCTATACTGAAAAACCTTTTACTTTCTATCAAGTGCTTGCTCCAAATTCTTAAGTAGAATATTGTGTTATTGCTAGAGTACTATACCTTAGAATTTTGTGAGTTCTGGCTTTTTGGAAACTTCCACGAATCTATTTCATTTTTAAAATATTTTATAATTGTGTTAGAAAGGAACAGGTATAAGAATTAGCCTTTTCCAGGGAAGGGGACTACTATTGAGAACATAAAAACTCAGAAGCCAAGGTAAACTAATAATAATGCATAGTGTGTCAGGACATTAATGAATGTACTTGCATAAAGGCATGGACACATTAATAAACAAAGAAGTTACGCATGCTCACTAAAATTTAGTGTAAAAAATATATACCTACAGGTGTGTGTGTGTGTGTGTGTGTGTGTGTGTGTGTGTGTGTGTGTCTACATGGCCTAGAAAGTTCTCCCCAGGCAGATGGTTTGCTCCCAATTAAAATGAGGGGCAGACCCAGGAGAGGAGAACCAAAACCTACCTTA
Source organism: Sciurus carolinensis (assembly GCF_902686445.1). NCBI lineage: Eukaryota > Metazoa > Chordata > Mammalia > Rodentia > Sciuridae > Sciurus > Sciurus carolinensis. The sequence goes on from NC_062218.1 coordinate 56,426,183, forward strand.
GGTTGTCAAGAAAAGGCAAGAACTAAAGTGTACTCTAAAAAATCATCTAGAACACTCCTGAAAAAAGCATGTGTGAGGGGTAGGAATTTTTGGAGAAAGAGGGAGGTGAGAGCCAAACTGTACCTTTGGAACACAGGTTCTGTTTCAAAAAGGGAAGTTAAGTCTTCTGGGAGTGGGAGATCCTTCTCTGTCTCCACAACACCAACATGGTCTAGGAATCTTTGTTTTCTGTTTTAATTAAGATTTATTTTTGTCCCTTGAAAAGAAAAGTTTGCAAAGTTCTGGTGAGATCTAGTTTTCCAGTCAAATGGCTTTTCTCCTGAGGCCTCTTAGGGCACAATAGAGGTCCAGATGCTGGCCTGTATAGACAAAATAGCAAACTCATAAAAGGAATCTAGCTAGGTGTGGTGTGCATACCTGTGATCTCAGCTACTTGGGAGACTGAGGCAAGAGGGTTGCAAGTTTGAGGCCAACTTGGGGAACTTAGCAAGACCCTGTCTCAAAAATATAAAACAGAAAAAGGTGGTCTGGGGATGTAGTTCAGGGGTAGAGTACCCTGGGTTCAATTCCCAGTACCACAAAAAACAAAATAAATAAAAATAAAACAATCTAATCAAAATCTAAAGTGAGTGCATGTCCCTGAAGAGTCAGGCATTATCTCAATCCAAAGCTCTTGCTTTTGAGTTCTGTCTCTCCATCTTATCACATCACTTTCAGAGGTAGGAGCCAGATACCCATATTCTCAAACATTTCCTCCTATGAGTCTGCTGTGCAGTCCCATGAGAGTCATTGTACTAGATGGGAAGCTCTCAGAGGACAAAGACTGTGTATTGCTCACTCTGTTCAACTATTCAATAGGATAGCCACTAAGAGAGAGGCATCATCCTTGCCCTCATGGAGTTTTGACAGAGTCAGAGGCTGAGAAAATAATCATAGTTAATTAAATAGTTACAAATGATTTAAGAATTGCAAAGGATAAAGAAAAACTTATGTATCCCAAGTATTTGAACCAGCATCATATATATAAGATCAAATATCTGCTACTATATGAGTTATCTGCATAGGCAATGGATGTCCAGGTATATTTTGGTAAGTTACTAAGCATACAAAAGGTTCTCAGTCAGGTAACTTTGGGAAAACCTGGTTTAGGCTTCCTTAATATAGGGATTCTCCAGACTTTTACAGGCTTAAGTGCAGTGTGACTGTCAGAGAGCTCTGGGATGCATGGATCACCAACTTTTTTTCTCTACTGTATCCCTTGGATTCTAATCATCATGGGACACACTTTGGAAATGCTTTTTAAAATATTTTAATTGCATTATAATTAGATATAATAGTGGAATTCGTTGTGACATATTCATGCATGCACATAACATAATTTGGTTAATTACATTCTCTAGTACCTCCACTTTCCCTCCCTGCTCCCCCGATCCCTTCCTCACCTACTAGACTGCTTTCTGTTTGCATGAGAGCATTTCAAGGTGGAATGCCAATGCTTCCACTTAGAAAAGGAAAATACCTTTCTTTTTCATTGCTGGCAGCTGGGCCCTGGCGAATCCGGCACTGACCTAGGTTTAATCTGGGAACACTCCTGCCCCTTACCTGGTACACATGCTCCCTGGGCCACCCAGATATGGAGAACAAAGAGCAGCACTCAGCTGCATAAGGAAGCCACTGCCGCTGTGAAGATTGCTTACTCAGGGAAAATGGAGTGCCTGGATGCATTCAAAATCTGAAGGTACAGAAGTGAGCATCGCAGTGGAAATGCCTGGTGGCTTTGTTTGGCACCACCTGGAGTTCAAGGTCAGGGCAAGGGCACAGACGCCAGGTCTGATGACGCTGTCAGAGCTTTTGGCCACTGGCATACTTGGTGATAGGAGCAGGAAGTACTTGCTGGACTGCGTGAACTGCCATGAAATCTGGCAATGAAAGTTGATCCCAGGAATTATCCATGCTGAAAATGTGAACACATTGCTCCCATTTAGGATTGTAGGGGACCTACTTATACTAAAAAGCCACTTGTTTAACTGAAATTCCAATTTAACTGTCCATCCTGGATTTTTATTTGCTACATATGCAACTCTTTTTGGGAAAAACTCACTCTGGATACCCTGAATTCTGCCCATGGGGTGCTGGGATGGGAATACAGGGACTGAGAAGGCCGTGCGGCAGGTATCATCTTGGCTAAGCTCGTAGAAGCCCAATCCAGCTGCTGCACAGATGTGCAGTACTCACTTTGCTGGAAAGTACTCCTACTACAGTACCAACTGACCAAGGAACTGACCAAGGTTCATAGCCAATAAGAAGGTAAATTCCACACTTCTCATTTCAAACCAGGAAAAGATACAAATTCTGTCAGCAGTCTTCAGTGTTGTGGACTAGAACTGTGATTCTCAACTGGGAGCAATTTAATAATGTCTGGACAGTTTGGGTCATTACAACTGGAGGGAGGAGAGAGTGGTACCGGCATCTTGTGGGTAGATAACAGGATAAAAGTCCTACAATGCCCAGGACACCCCCACATTGAAGAATCAGCCAGTCCAAAATGTAGCTATTGCTGAGGATAGAAATCTGGGCTAGAGGAAGCTCAATCACATTCTAAAAGAAGGCCACTGCTCCAAGCAAATTTGTAAAGAGGAGAAAGTTGTAGTCCTCTATTTCTAATTTGTTTCCTTTTCTCTAAGAGTCTAGTGTCTGTAATGTTGCCTTTAGTTTCAGTAAAACAATATCTGCCCACTGAACCACAATTTATATTCTGATATTCATGACATAAGAAGCTAACTTCCTAAAACATATTCCTAAAAGATGATGTAGTAGATATTTGCTAATTCCCTACTTCTGAGCCAATCTCTCTTCTTTTCTTGGTAAGAGAACCCCCAACTTGGTCTAGCAAAGCAATGTGCCTCGTTCAAATTACTGACCCTTTCAAACTTTCTCTTCACTGGAAGTGGGTATGAGAGAGAACAGGACATTTTGGGAAAACCATTGCTTGCCTGAAAACAACTCTGTTCTTGTTCTTTCATTTCTTACCTGGAATGCAGATGTGACAGGTGAGAGGGAAGCAGCCATATGCAAAAAGGGTTTGTGCAAGAGGCTATAAAGACTGTGGTTCAAGCTGATACACCTTTCTGCACTAGTTATAACCATAATGAATAAGCAATCATATATCTTGACTAACTTCTTCAGGGTGGATTTCTGTTGCATGCAACCAGTCTTAACTGATACAAGACCTGAAAAGGAAAATGCTTAACCTGAACATTGAATCTAATAGTGAAATCTTAGAAGCATTAGAGATCCTAAAGAGCAATGAATTATTTAGGGACAGAGGACTTTCCCAGCTTCCCTTGGCTCACTCAGTGTAGGTGTTTCTGTACATAAATAAATGTCCTAGTCCTGACCCAAGGAACACATTAGAGAAGCACTTAGCTGACTGTTAATGATTCCAGTCATTGCTACAAGTAGTGGATAACATTTGAAGGAGATAAATGATTATGGGAAGGGTACTTGGGATCCCCCAGGAGGCCAAATAATGGTTGGCTGGCCTTCATTAACACCATATCTCTTCCCATGAAGGAAGGACTATGGAAGGTGATTTCTGACTTCTGAGAGAGTAAGACCAGCATGGTTCCAAAATGAGAAGGTCTTGGGTCCACCTTAAAATTGACAAAAGTCTTTTCAGACAAGCTCAAGAGAAGATTATGATAAAGAAGAGATAGTTCTCCATATTAATGCCCAGTTGCAGAAAAAAGTCCAGTGGTCACTCCTACCTTTTGCAAAACTTGCTGAGCTATCTAGCCTCTTGGGAATGGGGCCTGTTGTATGGTATAACTTCTCCCTCATACTAAGAACTTAAAGAAAGAGCCCCTCACTCCCAATTTATGACCCCCACTTTCACCTGACTTCTCCCCCAGGCCCTTGTCAATTTAGCCCAAATAGGATTAGTTGGGCTAATGTGAAGAGTGGGAGCAGTGGTGACATCAGGGATACTTGTGGTGAGCTCAGACCCATCTCTTCTGTCTCTACATTCTCCCATGAGCCCTGGCCCGAAGCTGTCCCTTACTGAGATATGGTCTCGAATATATTTCTTCATCTCAGTGTGCTTCAAGCTTCTTCCTCTGCATAAACTATGTCAGCCAAATTACCACCTCATCAGATTCTTGTGAAGGTTGATTGGAATATTCCCATAAAGGGCCTAACCCTGGGCCAGACACCTGCATGAACAGTCACTGCTGTGTGCTTGCATTCTATACGTGATACCTCTATTACAGTTTCCTAGTGCTGCCAAGGGGGCAGAGGATTGTTCCTCCGTATTTAGGAAGGCAGCTTGCTTAGTCCTCCTGAGGGCAGCAGGCAGAATTAGACACTGTCTCACTGGGCAATTGCCTCATGGGCAATCTGCAGAGAGTATTCCATGATCCATCCCAGCTCTCGAAGTGCTAGAAGTCACACCAAGTGGAGACCCGGGGGTGGGAGAGGAGGCTGCTCTGTCCTGTTAGGTTTGAATGTTCAGTCCCCTATCTCTAGCCCTGAGTCTCAAGGGGGGCCTGAGGGTTTCAAGTCACAGGAGAAGTTAGCCCACGACCAGAGGGAGGACAAGAAATGGGGAGGAATGAGAGGTGGGAAAGGGGAGGGAGGCCTTTGCACCCAAGTTTTAAGGTCTCCTTGAAATTTGATCAGTCGGGACATATGGTTAGGAGAAATCCCTAGATTGTTCTTGCCCATAGGAACATATAGGCTTCAATGGGAGGACATGGTACATGTAAATCATTAACAGGACTCCCCACAAGGTGACAATGATACAATATGCCCTTGTTCGGGAGCCCTACCTGAATGATGCCTTTGTGTAATGTAATCTGTCTGACTAGCCTCTGGGCTGGAAGCCACAGTAAGCAGGCTGCCTGTTATCTCAGTCCTATCTGAAAGACTTACCTGAGAAACACAATAGCCCAGCTTTGCCTGCCATGGTTCCTCTTATAAAGTGTGTGCGTTGGGGGGAAAGGGAGGGGCAAATGCATCAAACGACAACTCACTTGAATGTAAAATTCTCAGTAGCTCAATCTGTAAAGGAATAAAGAAATGAGTATAGAACACAGCCCTTGAAGTTCCATGCAGACTATAATTGGATCAAATTATGCCTTTCACAAGGCTGCGTGCCTCACAGTTACAGAGAGGACAAGTGCTAGTTTTAATAGCAAACAGGTTCCAAGACATTTGTCCTTCCCAATGAGGCCGCTCCTAAACACCAGCATACCTGGCTGCCTGCACACCCTTCTCCCAGCACAATCTGTATACATTACTTCACATTTAAGCAAGCTCGTGACACCTGAAGTGGTTAAGAATGACAGGAAATTGCCAACAAGGGATCCATCCTATTCCCTGGTTGGCGAGTGACCTTGGGCTCCCTCACGAGCCTGCAAAGAATCCTGATGAAATTCCAGACGTGGTCCCTTCCTCACTAGGAGATGAATTTCAAGTGGACGTAGCAGGTGCATGGGGAACCTCCTAATGTTCCATGTACTCCTACCCACTTTTTGGACTGAAGGCCCCCCACCTTTTATTTACACATTTATGAAATTTTGTAAGTCATTGTGGAATATTTTGATGACTTATCCCAAAGAAAAACCACAAATAGAACAAATTATTTGTCCATCAATAGGATGCTTATTTACAAATAGTATTTTCTCACTAGGAAATTGATGTAGCAGTTTCAAAGAATAACACTATGCTACATTGTGTTGATTCAGAGGGATCTCAGTTGTGAGTTAGATGGAGGCCTCTGAAAAGATGTGACCCTGTCCTTACAGCAGAACATGAACATGACCTTATTTGAAAACAGGGGTTTGGCAGCTGTAATTAAGTTAAGGACATAGGTTGAGAGGACATAGGTTTAAGATGGAGAATGTGAATCTTGAACAGGACTCCCAGCAAGCCTATCTGGGTAGTGCTAAATCCAATGGCAATTGTCCTTATAGAGGCAGAAGAGAAGGCACGGACACACAAGGGAAGGCCACGTGAAGACAGAGACTGGGACTGGAGTGGTGCATCTAGGGCCAAGGAACACATGGAGCCACCAGAGGATGGAAGAGGCAAGAAACAGAATCTTCCCCAGAGCCTCTGCAGGAGGGGTGACCCTGACAACCCCCAAATTTTGCACTTCTGCCTGCAAAAATGTGAAGAAACATGTTTCTGTGGTTTTAAGCACCCAGTCTGTGGTATTTTGTTACAATGGCCCTAGGAAACTAATTCAGTCTCCAAGATGGCTTTAATAATTTTAAAAAGGTGCAAGACAGCATATATACAGTATATGTTTTGGGTATATACTACTATTGGCATTTGAAGAAACTGTGTATATGTGTGCTATGAATGGCACTCCTTGGTATTGAGCAGTGTTGAAGGCAGAATAATGCCCTTCTCCAAAGGGGTCTGTCCTCATCTCAATCTCCAGAACCAAGAATATGACAGGTTACATGCAAAGAGAGAATTAAGATTACTGATGGAATTAATTGTCTATCAACTGACCTTAAAACAGGGAGATGACCTTGGACCATCTGTGTGGGCCCAATGTAATTGCAAGGGTCTTTAAAGGTGCAAGAGAGATAAAATAGAATGCTACTTGTGAACTACAGGAAATGGGGTACTGACCCATGCTACAGAATGGGTGAATCTCAAAAATATCAGGTAGAAGAAGCTGGTTGCAAAGGACCACATATTTAATGGTTCCATTTATGTGGGGCAGTCGGAAGGCAAATGCACACACAGAAAGCAGGCCTGTGGATGTCCAGGGCTGGGAACCTTGGAGTACTTGTGGTGAGGGTAATGACTAGGAGTTTTGGGCTTTGGGAAGTAATGAAAATGCCCTAAAATTGATTGTGATGATGAACAATTCTGTATATTGAGAAAGTTCCAAAGTTATGATTTTTGACTGTACAATGGGCAAAAGTGATAAGCTGTTAGTAAAAACTGTTCTTGATTTTTGGATTTTGGTCTTTTCCTGGGCTAACAATATACAGCATGGTACTCTTGTGATCCTGGCCAGCAGCAATGAGCTGATGCTTCCAATCACACAGGAAATAACTACAGAGCATCCACAGTGTACTATGTTGTTAAACTAGGATGTTCAGTAGGTTAGCTTCATTAAAAGCACTTTAAAATTTTTTTATTTGTTCTAACTAGTTATACATGACAGTAGAATATGTTTATGCATTTTGATATATCATACATAAATGGAGTATCATTTCTCATTTTTTTCTTATACATGTTGTAGGATCACATTGGTCATGCAGTCATATATGTACATGAGGTAATAGTGTCTGTTTCATTCTACTATCATTCCTACCCCCAAACTCACTCCCCTCCTCTCACTCCCCTCTACCTAATATAAAGTAACTCTATTCTTCCCTAGTGCCCCCACACTTATTGTGAATTAACATCGGCACATCAGAGAAAACATTCAACTTTTGTTCTTTTGAGATTAGCTTATTTCATTTAGCACGATAGTCTCCAACTCCATCCATTTACTGGGAAATGCCATAATTTCATTCTTCTTTAAAACCGAGTAATATTCCATTGTGTGTGTATATATATATACATATATATATATATATATATATAAAATTTCTTTATCCAATTTCTTTATCCATTCATCTGTTGAAGGGCGCCTAGGTTGATTCCATAGTTTAGCTATTGTGAGTTGAGCTGCTATAAACATTGATGTGCCTGGATCACTGTAACATGCTGGTTATAAACCAAGAAGTGGGATAGCTGGGTCAAATGGTGGTTCCATTCCAAGTTTTCCAAGCAATCTCCACACTACTTTCCATAATGGTTGCACTATTTTGCATTCCCACCAGCAATGTATGAGTGTACCTTTTTCCCCACATCCACGCCAACATTTATTGTTGCTTGTATCCTTCATAATTGCCATTCTGACTGAGATGAAATCTTAGAGTAGTTTTAATTTGCATTTCTCTAATTGCTAGAGATGTTGAACATTTTTTCATATATTTGTTGATCAATTGTACATCTTCTGTGAAGTGTCTGCTCAGTTCCTTAGCCCATTTATTGATTGGGTTATTTGATTTTTGGTGTTAAGTTTTTTTAGTTGTTTATATGTCCTGAAGATTAGTGCTCTCTCAGAGGTGCATGTGGTAAGGATTTTCTCCCATTCTTTAGGCTCTCTCTTCACATTACTGTTTCCTTTGCTGTGAAGAAGCTTTTTAGCTTGAATTCATCCCATTTATTGATTGTTGATTTTACTTCTTGCACTTTAGGAGTCTCATTAAGGAAGTCAGATCCAAGGCCGACATGGTGCAGATTTGGGCCTACTTTTTCTTCTAGTAGTTGCAGTCTCTGTTCTATTGCCTAAGTCTTTGATTCACTTTGAGTTTCATTCAGAATGAGAGATAGAGGTTCAATTTCATTTTGTTACATGTGGCTTTCCGTTTTTCCCAGCACCATTTGTTGAATAGGCTATCTTTTCTCCAGTGAATGTTTTTGGTCCTTTGTCTAGGATGAGATAACTGTATTTGTGTGGATTTGCCTCTTGTCTTCTATTCTGTACCATTGGTCTACATGTCTGTTTTGGTGCCAATACCATGCTGGTTTTGTTACTATAGCTCTGTAGTATAGTTTAAAGTCTGGAACTGTGATGCCTCCTGTTTCACTTTTCTTGCTAAGGATTGCTTTGGCTACTCTGGGTCTCATTTTTCCAGATGAATTTCAGGATTGCTTTTTCTAGTTCAATGAAGAAGGTCATTGGAATTTTAATAGGAATTGCATTAAATTTGTATAATGCTTTTGGTAGTATGGCCATTTTGACAATATTAATTCTGCCTATCCAGGAGCATGGGAGATATTTCAATCTTCTAAGGCCTTCTTCAATTTCTTTATTTAGTGTTCTGTAGTTTTCATTGTTCAGTTCTTTCACTTCTTTTATTAGATTGATTCTCAATTTTTTTTGAGACTAGTGTGAATGGAGTAGTTTTCCTAATTTCTCTTTCAGTGGATTCATGATGTATAAGAATGAATTTGATTTATGGGTGTTGATTTTATATCCTTTTACTTTGCTGAATTCATTGATTAGTTCTAGAAGATTTTTGGATCTTCTAAATATAGAATCATGTCACTGGTAAAAAGTGATAGTTTGAGTTCTTCTCTACTTATTTGTATCTCTTTAATTTCTTTCTTCTCTCTAATTGCTCTAGCAAGAGTTTCAAGACAATGTTGAATAAAAGTAGTAAAAGAGGACATCCTTGTCTTGCTCCAGTTTTTAGAGGGAATGCTTTATATTTTTCTCCATTTAGAATTATGTTGGTCTTGGGTTTAGCATATATGGCTTTTATGATGTTGAGGTATGTTCCTACTATTCCTAGATCTTCTAGTCTTTTGAACATGAAAGGATGCTGTATTTTGTCAAATGCTTATTAAAAGTACTTTTGACTTACGATGTATTTTCAGTTTATGATGAACAGTTTATTGGGGCACAATCCCATCATAATTCAAGCAGTGTCTGTATGGTACATTAAAAGTCATTGAGGATCCAAGATGGCGGCCTAGAGGGAGACTGCACCCCCGGTCGCTCCAGAACCCAGGAGTCAAGAAGGGGAGGCATTGAGAGACTCGGACTGAAGTGGAGCCACGGGTGAGTCTGCCCACTGGGTAAAGCTCGGCCCGGGTGGCAGGCCCAGATAGAGGTGGCTTATCGGAGCCGGGCAGGGCAGCTAGAGTCATCCACAGGCAGTCCTGCGCACTCCGGCGGTGGGCCCCACCCACACAGCCAGCTTCTCCAGGTTCTCGGAACGGAACTGGCCCGCTAGTGAGAGCCTGTCTGAACAGAGCACGCTCCGAGTCCCGGAGCCCCTGCAGTGCAGTGTACTCCTGCAAAGAACCAGCGGAGAGCCTCGATCTGCAGTCAGCCTCAGGGATAAGGACAGGGCAGCCGGAGACCTCTTCAGGCGGCTCTGCCCACTCCGGCTGCGGGCTCTCTTCACGGGGCGATCCAAGATGGCGGCCTAGAGGGAGACTGCACCCCCGGTCGCTCCAGAACCCAGGAGTTAAGAAGGGGAGGCATTGAGAGACTCGGACTGAAGTGGAGCCACGGGTGAGTCTGCCCACTGGGTAAAGCTCAGCCCGGGTGGCAGGCCCAGATAGAGGTGGCTTAGCAGAGCCGGGCAGGGCAGCTTGAGTCTTCCCAAGGTAGTCTTCCACACTCCGGCAGTGGGCTCTTCCCACACGGCCAGCTGCACGGTGCAGGCCCACAGTGAGAGCATTTCCGCACAGAGCCAGTTCCAAAACGTGGAACCAGTAGGGGGCTAGGGGCAGTATTCTTCGAATGAGCTGCTTTATCAGATTCCTCCAAGACATCAGGCTACTGAAGGCTGGGAGGTGATACACTGGAAATCTAGTGGGACACTATAAGCCAATAGTGGAAAACTGCAATATCTCAGGGTCCCATTGACAACTGACCATTATGAGAAAACAAGGGAAGAAAATGTCCCAAACAAACCTAGATACTACATCAATAAAACCCAATGACAGCAGAGCAGAAGAAATGTCAGAAAGGGAGTTCAGAATGTACGTAATTAAAACGATCAGGGAAGCTAATGAGGAGATGAAAGAGCAAATGCAGGCATTGAAGGAGGAGATGAAAGAACAAATGCAGGCATTAAATGATCGCACCAATCAACAGTTAAAAGACCAAATACGGGAAGCAAGAGATCATTTCAATAAAGAGTTAGAGATACTGAAAAAAAACCAAACTGAAATCCTTGAAATGAAGGAAACAATAAACCAAGTTAAAAACTCCATAGAAAGCATAACCAATAGGATAGAACACCTGGAAGACAGAACCTCAGACATTGAAGACAAAATATTTAACCTTGAAAACAAAGTGGAACAAACAGAGAAGATGGTAAGAAATCATGAACAGAATCTCCAAGAACTATGGGATATCATGAAAAGGCCAAATTTGAGAATTATTGGGATTGAGGAAGGCTTAGAGAAACAAACCAAAGGAATGAACAATCTATTCAATGAAATAATAACAGAAAATTTCCCAAATCTGAAGAACGAAATGGAAAACCAAGTACAAGAGGCTTATAGAACTCCAAACATACAAAATTACAACAGACCCACACCAAGGCACATTATTATGAAAATACCTAACATACAAAATAAAGACAGAATTTTAAAGGCCGCGAGAGAAAAGAATCAAATTACATTCAGAGGGAAACCAATAAGAATATCAGCAGATTTTTCAATCCAGACCCTAAAAGCTAGAAGGGCCTGGAACAACATATACCAAGCCCTGAAAGAAAATGGATGCCAACCAAGAATCTTATACCCAGCAAAACTTACCTTCAAATTTGACGATGAAATAAGATCCTTCCATGATAAACAAAAGCTAAAGGAATTTACCAAAAGAAAGCCAGCATTACAGAACATTCTCAGCAAAATATTCCATGAGGAAGAGATGAAAAACAACGATGCAAATCAGCAACAGGAGGCGCTAGCCTAAAGGAATAGCCAAATAAAGGAGAAACCAAATCATGTCAAAAACAAATATGAGTCAATTGACTGGGAATACAAATCATATCACAATAATAACCCTGAATGTTAATGGCCTGAATTCATCAATCAAAAGACACAGACTGGCAGATTGGATTAAAAAGAAAAATCCAACAATATGCTGCCTGCAAGAGACACATCTCATAGAAAGAGACACCCATAGACTAAAGGTGAAAGGATGGGGAAAAACATACCATGCACACGGACACAGCAAAAAAGCTGGAGTATCCATCCTCATCTCAGATAATGTGGACTTCAAACCAAAACTAGTCAGAAGGGATAAAGAAGGACATTACATGCTGCTTAAGGGAAGCATAAATCAGCAAGACATAACAATCATAAATATCTATGCCCCGAACATTGGCTCACCCACGTACGTCAAACAAATCCTTCTCAATTCCAGAAATCAAATAGACCACAACACAATAATACTAGGCGATTTTAACACACCTCTCTCACCACTGGATAGATCGTCCAAACAAAAATTGAATAAAGAAACTATAGATCTCAACAACACAATCTGCAATTTAGACTTAACGGACATATATAGAATATACCATCCAACAAAGAATGAATACACTTTCTTCTCAGCAGCACATGGATCCTTCTCTAAAATAGACCATATTTTATGCCACAAAGCTACTGTTAGTAAATACAAGAAGATAGAGATACTACCTTGTACTCTATCAGATCATAATGGATTGAAATTAGAAATAAATGACAGAATAAAAAACAGAAACTTCTCCAATACCTGGAGACTAAATAATACACTATTATATGATGAATGGATAACAGAAGACATCAGGAGGGAAATAAAAAAATTCTTAGAAGTAAACGAGAACAAAGACACATCATATCAAAATCTCTGGGACACTATGAAAGCAGTACTTAGAGGAAGATTTATTTCGTGGGGTGCATTCAAAAAAAGAAGTAGAAATCAACAAATAAACGAGTTAACACTACAGCTCAAAGCACTAGAAAAAGAAGAGCAGACCAATACCAAAAGTAGTAGAAGACAGGAAATAGTTAAAATCAGAGCCGAAATCAACGAAATCGAAACAAAAGAAACAATCGGAAAAATTAATAAAATAAATAGTTGGTTCTTTGAAAAAATAAATAAAATTGATAAACCCTTAGCCACACTAACAAAGAGAAAGAGGGAGAAAACTCAAATTACTAAAATTCGGAATGAACAAGGAAACATCACAACAGACACGAGTGAAATACAAAACATAATTAGAAGCTATTTCGAAAATCTATACTCCAACAAAACAGAAAACCTTGAAGACATCAACAAATTTCTAGAGACATATGAACTACCTAAACTGAACGAGGAGGACATACACAACTTAAATAAACCAATTTCAAGCAATGAAATAGAAGAGGTCATCAAAAGCCTACCAACAAAGAAAAGTCCAGGACCAGATGGGTTCTCAGCCGAGTTCTATAAAACCTTTAAAGAAGAGCTCATTCCAATACTCCTCAAACTATTCCATGAAATAGAAGAGGAGGGAACCCTACCAAACTCGTTCTATGAAGCCAATATCACCCTGATACCTAAACCAGACAGAGACACATCAAGGAAAGAAAATTTCAGACCAATATCCTTAATGAACATCGATGCAAAAATTCTCAACAAAATTTTAGCAAATCGCATACAAATATATATTAAAAAGATAGTGCACCACGATCAAGTGGGTTTTATCCCAGGGATGCAAGGTTGGTTCAACATTCGGAAATCAATAAATGTCATTCACCATATCAACAGACTTAAAGTTAAGAATCACATGATTATTTCAATAGATGCAGAAAAAGCATTTGATAAAATACAGCATCCCTTCATGCTCAAAACACTAGAAAAAATTGGGGTAATGGGAACATTCCTAAACATTATAAAGGCCATCTACGCTAAGCCCATGGCTAATATCATTCTAAATGGTGAAAAACTGAAAGCGTTCCCCCTAAAAACTGGAACAAGGCAGGGATGCCCTCTTTCACCGCTTCTATTCAACATCGTCCTTGAGACTCTAGCCAGAGCAATCAGACAAACCAAAGAAATTAAAGGGATACGAATAGGAAAAGAAGAACTCAAACTATCCCTGTTCGCTGATGACATGATTATATATTTAGAGGAACCTGGAAATTCCACCAGAAAACTTTTAGAACTCATAAGTGAATTCAGTAAAGTAGCAGGTTACAAGATCAATGCTCATAAATCCAATGCATTTTTATACATAAGTGATGAATCTTCAGAAAGAGAAATTAGGAAAACTACCCCATTCACAATAGCATCGAAAAAAATAAAATACTTGGGAATCAATCTCACAAAAGAGGTGAAAGACCTCTACAATGAGAACTACAGAACACTAAAGAAAGAAATTCAAGAAAACCTTAGAAGATGGAAAGATCTCCCATGTTCCTGGATAGGCAGAATTAATATCGTCAAAATGGCTATACTACCTAAAGTTCTATACAGATTCAATGCAATTCCAATTAAAATCCCAATGATGTACCTCGCAGAAATAGAGCAAGCAATTATGAAATTCATCTGGAAGAATAAAAAACCTAGAATAGCTAAAGCAATCCTCAGTAGCAAGAGCGAAGCAGGGGGTATTGCAATACCAGATCTTCAACTCTACTACAAAGCAATAGTAACAAAAACGGCATGGTATTGGTACCAAAATAGACAGGTAGATCAATGGTACAGAATAGAGGACATGGACACAAACCCAAATAAATACAATTTTCTCATACTAGACAAAGGTTCCAACAATATGCAATGGAGAAAAGATAGCCTCTTCAACAAATGGTGCTGGGAAAACTGGAAAACTATATGCAATAGAATGAAACTAAACCCCTATCTCTCACCCTACACAAAACTCAACTCAAAATGGATCAAGGACCTCGGAATCAGACCAGAGACCCTGCATCTTATAGAAGAAAAAGTAGGTCCAAATCTTCAACTTGTTGGCTCAGGATCAGATTTCCTTAACAGGACTCCCATAGCACAAGAAATAAAAGCAAGAATAAACAACTGGGATAGATTCAAACTAAAAAGCTTTCTCTCAGCAAAGGAAACTATCAGAAATGTGAAGAGAGAGCCTACAGAGTGGGAGAATATCTTTGCCAACCATACCTCAGATAGAGCGCTAATTTCCAGAATCTATAAAGAACTCAAAAAACTCTACACGAAGAATACAAATAATCCAATCAACAAATGGGCTAAGGAAATGAACAGACACTTCACAGAAGAAGATGTACAAGTAATCACCAGATATATGAAAAAATGTTCAACATCCCTAGTAATAAGGGAAATGCAAATCAAAACCACCCTAAGATTTCATCTCACCCCAATTAGAATGGCGATTATCAAGAATACAAGCAACAATAGGTGTTGGCGAGGATGTGGTGAAAAAGGAACACTCATACATTGCTGGTGGGGTTGCAAATTAGTGCAACCACTCTGGAAAGCAGTGTGGAGATTCCTCAGAAAGCTTGGAATGGAAACACCATTTGACCCAGCTATCCCACTCCTTGGCCTATACCCAAAGGACTTAAAATCAGCATACTACAGAGATACAGCCACATCAATGTTCATTGCTGCTCAATTCACCATAGCCAGATTGTGGAACCAACCTAGATGCCCTTCAGTTGATGAATGGATAAAGAAACTGTGGCATATTTATACAATGGAATATTACTCTGCAATGAAGAATGATAAAATTATGGCATTTGTAGGCAAATGGTCGAAATTGGAGAATATCATGCTAAGTGAGATAAGCCAATCTCAAAAAACTAAAGGACAAATGATCTCGCTGATAAGCGGATGAGGACATATAATGGGGGGTGGGAGGGGCTAGCATTAGGTTTAGGGTTAGGTTTAGAGTTAGGCTAAGGAGAGCAGTAAGAATGAAGGAAAGAAGGACTGTGTAGAGGGAAAAGAGGGGTGGGAGGGGTGGGAGGGGTGGGAGGGGTGGGGGGGGAGGGGAAAAATATAATAAACATCATTACCCTATGTAAACGTAAAAAAAAAAAAAAAAAAAAAAAAAAAAAAAAATAAAAGCATCACACCCTTTTTATCATTAAAAAAAAAAAAAAAAAAAAGTCATTGATATGTACGCTGAAATAGGTGAATTATGTGGTATGTGAATTAGAGGTCAATAAGACTGGTTTAAAAAAGTGGAAGAGGGGAGCCAAAGTCAGAGAAAGAGATGTGACAGAGGCCAGAGTAATTCGACCTGTTACTGATGGCCTTAAACATGTAATGGGACCAGAGTCATGAACCAAGGAAGTCTAGCCACCTACCTCTAGAACCTGCAAATAGCAGGGACAAGCATTCTCTCCTGGAGCCTATGGAAGGAACACAGTCCTGCTGACACCTGAATTTTAGCTCTACCTGACTGGTTTTGGACTTCTGATCTCCTGTAAGAGAATAAATTTGTGTTGTTTTGAGCCACAAAACCTTTGGTATTTTTCACACCTGTCACAGAAAATTATTGTAGGCATTTCTGACCTCTTTTCTTCCTCTTAAATTATGTGCTGTGGACATGTAGTACCTACTCAAAATTTAATCAAAATAAGGCAAAACTTCTTTTCAGAACATTGATTTGATATTATGTGGCAAAAAATTTCAATATCTATAGCTTTGCTATTCAACCAAAATGCAATGCAATCCACAGATAGGAATCATGTATGCAATTTTAAAATTCTCTAGTAGCTACATTTTAAAATTTTTAAAAAATTTTTCTAATTAGTAATATGTGACTGTAGAATGCATTTATGCATTTGATAAATCATATATAAATAGAATATAATTTCTCATTTTTCTGATTGTACATATTGTAGGATCACATGGGTCATGCAGTCATATGTGTACATATGGTAATAATGTCTAGCTACATTTTTTAAAAATGAAAATAGGTAAAACTAATTCTAGAAATCAATTTTGTTTAATCTAATAGATCTAAAATAGTATTTCCACCTGTAATCAGTTAAATACTATTGAGATATTTCACCTTTTTTTCTCATCCTGAGACTGAAATCTGGTGGGTACTTTATAGTACATCTCTGTTCAGGCTAACCACATTTCAAATGCTCAGTAGTCAACATGTAGCTAATGATCACTGCATTGAACACAATGATCTAAAACAACCAGTGGGGATGACAGGTAAGGAAACCAGTGCTTAAAAACAATATAGATGAGAATAAACACGGCTAAAGCATTTCCAGAAAGGCATTCTCTAGTAAAATTTTAAATAGGTATAACTCTTTCTCAGAAGACCATCTTAGGGATTCATACTACAACAAAATATAATGAGGATGTGGCTACAAAAATATTTCTTAAAGCATTGCTCAAAGGGGAAAAAACATAAATCATCTCAAATACAGTACAGACCTACTATGAATATCATGTAAATGAAAAGGAACAGATGGAGCTCAATGTATTGGCCAGGTTAGGGGTGATTTTCTGTAATTATTTTTTTTAAAAAACAACTGATATACAAGGTTATTTACTCCAAACTGTTAATAATGGTGAATTAGTAAACATTGCAAATAATATCGTTGACCTTGTCCTTGTATACATTTTGTTGTGTTTTGATTTGCAGCTTAAAAAGGAAATAGACATATGTAGATATGTATATATATATTGCATATAGATCATATACTTTCATGTACACACACACACATACACACACACACACACACACAAACACATATCAAGAATAAGTTGCTAGACAATACTTTAGGAGCCACCCCTGTGGTTACACTGTTGCCAAATTGTCAATAAACACATCAAACTCTCTCCCAACGATATCTCATACAGAACTCACCCTTTTCTTAACAGGTGAAAGTTTTGTTTTTTGTTTTTTCCTAATTAGAAGGAACCTCTCAACGTATGTTCTATGAAGCAAAACTTCTTAACAAGCACACTAAGTTACTATGCTTGTAGAGACTATCAAACTGTAGAAACCCAAATCTATTTTGCCATCAGAGAAACATTCTTCTTTTCCCCAAGATCACACTCCCCTAACTTTGTCCAATATTTGGGTAATAAGGAGTGTTTAGTGCTTGGATTTTTAAGAAAAAAAATCTTGAGAAGTCATTATTAACTGAATAATAAAGAATTCAGTGACACACATCCATAATCCCAGGGGCTCAAGAGGCTGATTCAGGAGGATTGTGAGTTTCAAACCAACCTCAACAACAGCAAGCTAAGCAACTCAGTGAGACCTGTCTCTAAATAAAAAATACCAAAAAGGGCTGAGGATATGACTCAGTGGTTGAGTGCCCCTGCGTTAAAAAAAAAAAAAAAAAAAAAAAAAAAAAAAATTTCCCTGCATGGATTTAAAAAGAAAAATCCCAGAAGATTGATAATGTTTCAAACATTGGAATCTCTTCCACTCTTAGCATTGGTCAGTATTATTTGTTAGGTGGTGCCTAATGTTTGGGCTACTCTCTTGCAGATTGTGGGATGCCCTTTCCCCTGTATTAACAGCACGTAACTGGAAACAGTTGCCCTACAGCAGCCCTAGACATATTTTGAAGCACAAGAAAGAAAGAAATCTTCTAAGTTAGATCACTGAAATGTGAGCTAAATCCAACAGCATGATGACCAAGTCAGATGGACCAGCAACCTGCTGCCTTGAGAATCTGTCACTCAAAACAGCCCAGTTCAGGAAGTCATATAAATGTGTTCCTTGGACTGGTCTATGTGATTGAGTCCCTCGGAGTATTTTCCCAGACAGATGAGCTGGCAGAGTTTGACCTGAGCCCCAAAAGGTTGTCATAATATTTATGCTTTATGTCCTCTTTTTCTTATAGCAGGTAATACTCAAAAGGTTTGTGGACATTCTTTTGCATTTTTTCCTCTTCCTGCATTCCCCCCCTCCCCCCCCTTTCTGTGTGTGTGTGTGTGTGTGTGTGTGTGTGTGTGTGTGTGTATGGTATCTTGGGGGAAACTTTACAAAGCAAATACTCAAAAGAAGGTGCTGGTTCTAATTTATATCTTTCCCTGACCCTACAGATTAATTTCAAAATAGCAGAGACAATAGAAGAGATCATAAATCCATTTACTTTAACAAATACATACCAAGAGCTTCATATACCTCAGACACCAAGGATACAAATATGATATTAGTTAAGATAAGATTTAGTTGCTCTTGAGCCATTTAGAATATTTTAAAGCATTCAACTATTGAACATAGTCAAGAATAAAAAAGCCCAGTAAACTAAAAAATAAAAATATTTTAGAAATTCTCTTAATGCTTTTAATAGTAATAAATACTTTGAAAATATAAAATGTATATTGAAATAAGATGCATATATTTATGTAGAGTTACAGATAACATTATTCTCACTCCTTTATTAACAATATGAATTTTGTACCATCTGTATGTTAACTACATATTCTATGAAATAATCTGTTAATTTAGAAATAATTCTTTTGCCTAACATTTCATGAAATAATTTTATTCAAACCTTTTATGTCTGCTTTTGATATCACTGATTTTTGTCAACATTTAAGTCAGTTTTAATCATCTTTTGGAGTTTCTGGAGGACATTTTCTTCAATTCTGTCCAAACTGTTTGAGATAAATGTATGCTTCTAACCCTGGAAATTTTACCCAACCCACAGGTGCCGGCTTCTAACATTAGAAGTATAGTATTAGGAGTATATTTTCCCCACTTGTTCTGTGTTTGTATCTACTGCCTATTTGACTTTTCAATGTATCTTTAATATCCTTACTTGCAATGACCTAGAATACTTACTCTGGCTATGAAATCACACTCCAACCCCAGCACTGCAAAAAAAAAAAAAAAGAAAAAAAAGAAAAAGAAATCACACCCCAAGAACAAGGACTAAAACTTTCAAATTTTTCTTTACTTCTTTTTTTTACTGATTTTATTAGATGACTTCTGTAAGCATCCCCAAACAGAATTTGTTTCAGGTTAATAACACAAACATTAATAAAATACCCGATTGTAAAAAAGACTTAAATAAGGGTGCTCCTTCTGATGGGTAATTTAAGAGAAAATAAATGCTTTTTATATCTGGACACATATAGCATGGAGCAATTTAAGATTGCATTTGGCATAGAGGATATATAATGGACTCATACTTCTTCACAAAATCATGAAGGTTATTTTCCAAAGACAGTGGCACCAAAATATTCCATTGCACCTACTCTTCTTCCCATGTGGGGGTGACACTACCCTATTAGGAGGTGGGGAGTCGCCACGGTTTGGGTGTGGTTTGAATGTCACGTATTGAAACTTAATCCCCATTGTGAGATGAGGAGGTGGGCCTTTGAAGGGCGATTAGGATGAGATAAGATCATGAGGATGAGTCTCCATGATTGAATCCTGGTGACTCTGTAAGCAGAGGGCAAGAGACTAGAATGTACACACACATCTCTGTCTCTTGCCATGTGATTCCCAGTAAGCTCAGGACTCTGCCAGTGAGATGGCCATCACCAGATGCAGCACCAGAACTCTGAGCCAAACTAAGCCTTTTTTTCTTCATCACTTACTTATTCTGTAGCATTTTGTTATTAGCATCAGAAAACAGAATAACACAGGGGTTTATGTTCTCTTCCCTTGAATTCCAGCAAGCCTGTGGCGAGGGCAGAAGCAGCACTACATGACTTTTAAAGCTGTCATAAGGGTGATAGAGTTTCCACCTGGGACCCTTGTCTTTAGAACCAACCATCATGCTGTGAGGACAGCAGGTAACGACATGCAGAGGTCACTTCAGGTGTTCTGACCGACGGCCTGGGTGAAATTCCTCCAACAGCCACCATCAATCTCCAGACATGTGACATGTGAGCCTGCAGATGATGGCAGTCTTCAGAATTCGAGCTGCCTGCTATGCTGAGTGTGTGCGATGAGCTGTCTCCACCAGGCCTGGCCCAAATTTATGAGTAAAAATAACGAGCATTTAAGCCCACTGTGTACAACCATGGAAATGAAATGATGTACTACACTTGTGTACAAGGAATCCAAGTGCAGTCTGTAAAAAATAAAAAAATAAATAACTAAAAAAAAAAAAAGAAAAGAAACTTTGAGGTATGTTGTTCTTCAGTATAACCAGAACAACGAGGGTTTTTTGCATCCTGCATAAAAAAATTATTTTTATAAACTTAAGTGAAACACCTTTTACTTACCAATGCTCCTTGACATTTGATATAGTCTCACCTAACTTGAAAATATGATAAACCAAGCTATAGGTGTGGTGGCACATACCTGTAATCCCAGCAACCTGGGAGGCTGAGGCAGGAGGATGCAAGTTCCAGACCATCCTTGGCAATTTAGGAAGATCCTGTCTCAAAATAAAAATGAAAAGGACCAAGAATGTAGCTCAGTGAGAGAGTGCCCCCTGGATTCAATCCCCAAATGAAAGAAAGAAAGAAAGAAAGAAAGAAAGGATAAATCAAGATGCTTTGAGCATATTTCCCCAACCCTCATCGCAGCTTAGCAACACAGTGCCCTAGAGTGTGGTTGTTTCTATACTGACAGGGAGCTGCAGCTCCTGCCACTGCCCAGCACCACACAGGAGAGGATCTAACTGCATATTGCTAGCTCACTAGCCCAGGAAAAGATCACTATTCACAATTCAAAGTGTGGCTGCTACTGAATGTGTAGCATTCACACCACCCTAATGCTGAAATTTTGTAAGTTAAATCATCATAAGCTGGGACCATCTATATTTCTGTTAATGCTCATCCTAGCAGTTTCCAGATGAAGCAGTTAAGACTTAGGGGAATCTTCTGTTCAGTCACATATCTTCTCTTAGTTTGTATTTCCTGTAGATGTTACATGTTAAAAAATTCTGTTAGGCACTCATACTATATTGGCAGAAGTATAAATCGGGGCCTTCTCTGGGAATATGGTTCAAACTGCATTAAAATGTGAATTATGTCCAAGAAATCCCATTTTTGGAATTTACCTTGAGTAAATAATAGATATGTACAAAGAATAAATATAAGGATGTTTGTATTGTTTATATTTTTTAAATATTAGAAATGATTTAAATATCAAGAAAACAGAATTGGACAATAAATTATGGAATATTACTTAACCATAAAAGTTGTAGAAGATGAAAATTTCATGACTTAGAAACAGGTTGAAAATATATAATTAAGTGAAGAATTAAAGCTGTATTCAAGTATAAATTATAATTCCCTTTTCATGATATTAAATACACACAGAAATATATTAATCTATACAAAGATCGAGATGAATATACACCAATTTTCATAGAGGGGATAACTAACATTGGTAGGATTATGGATTTTATTATTTTCTGCCTTTCTTTGGTTTCCTCCCTCTCATTATTCCTTCCTTCCTCCCTTATTCCCTCCCTTCCTTTCTTTTTTGCTACTTTCCACTTATTTTCAATAAAGTTACATTGCTTTTATAATAAAAAAAATCATAATAACTTTAATTAAAAGTTCTTTTTAACAACAGTATATTATTCAAGGTTTACCATATTTTGAGAGTGTGAAAGAGATTATAAGGAACTGACTCATGATGAGTCCCAAGATCTGTAACAGTGGAGCACCCTGGAGACGCAGGAGAGTCGACAGTGTTGTTCCAGAGGTCACAGGCTCGTGATATAGGAACAGTTGATGTTCCAGTTTGAAGGCATTCTCCTTTATTTGGGAGAGGTTCAGTATTTTGGGTCTCTTCAGACCTTCAACTCATTGGATACCACCCACATTAGGGAGTATAATCAGACTACAGATTTGAATATTAATCTCATTCAACAACCACCATGCAGAAATACGCAGAATACTGTTTGACCAAATATCTGGGCACCTATTCCTCAGTAGTTGTCAGGTAAAACTAACCATCATGAACAGGGAAAAAAATAATTATCAAATGTGATTGAAAAAAATGGAGAAATCAAGAAATAAAAAGGGATTCTTTTTAGAGTAAATCTTTCCTGAGCCTCCTGTTACTTGTCAAGTCAAACAATGTGTCAAGTCAAACAATTGCCATTTGTTTTCTCGCTGGGCACTGTGGTTTATGTGCTGGGGCTGAGCAAAAGCATGTGGAGGCTGGTTTTCTCCCCATTTTGACTGTATAATTCATAATTGGGAGCATGGCCCTCAAAGTTTCCAAGACAGACTGGTCTGCACTGCCAAGAGTGCACCCCTTCCAGGGCACTCCTGTTGTTGGGTATTGGCTACCATTACCTTTAATCTCATCAAACTAATTGACATGTTTGGGCTTATCTGATGTGAGCAACCCCAGGGTTTTAGTCAGCTCTTTCACTTCTGTGACTAAAATATCTGACCAGAACAATCATAGAGGAGGAAAAGTTTATTGAGGGCTCACAGTTTCAGAGGTCTTAGTTCATAAAAGGCTGGCTCCCTTCCTCAGGGCTTGAGGTGAGGCAGAACAGCATGGTGGAAGAGTGTGGCAGAGGGAAGCAGCTCACATGATGGTCTGGAAGCAGAGAGAGAGACTCCATTCGCCAGATTCAAATACAAACCCCATACCCACATCCCCAGTGAACCACTTCCTCCAGTCACACCCCACCTGCCTCCAGTTACCACTCACTTAATCCCATCAGGGGTGAATTCACTGACTAGGTTAAGGTTGTGACCCAATCATTTCTCCTCCAAAGCCTCCTTGCATTGTCTCACACATGAGCTTTTGTAGGACACCTCACATTCAAACCAAAACACCCAGCCAGAGAACAACACTCAGTATAAAACTTGTGCTCAATCAATGTATTGAATGGGAATAAAATGTGTTCATCCACTCACTGACAAAAATGTTCAACCAGGCAGAGATGAGTATGGAGCCTGTGTTACCTCACAAAACACTTCCCTCCTGTTTTATAACTATTCTTTTAATCAACTGCTTTTGAGTAAGATTGCTAAGTTAGATAATGAACTGTATTTCAAAGTTTTAAAATATAAAATTGCAGACTATTATCATCAAGCTATTGACTTGTACCACCATTGAGCCCAGCATTTTCCAAACTGCAGGTCTCAAATGATTAACAGGTTGTGAAATCAATTGAGTGGGTTGTTAACAACCTTAGAAAAAAAAATTGACAGAAAATACTAGAAGGGCATTCATGTATTAATTATAAGTAGTGTTTCAGGAAGCTTGTTTCAGACATATATAGGTGTATGTGTATTCTGAGTCACAATGTACAATGTTATGCACTTTTCACTATGGTTCTGATTTTTTAAAATGTTTCAATGACACCAATCCAGACTCTATTTTTCACAGTAGACATTTGTCTTTCTAAAATTAAGACAAAATTTGGGCCAGTTTTCTGCATTGGAGGCTGGTTCAGTCCATCAGTACCATTATACAGGCTCTGCACTTGGAAGGGCTACTCTGGTTTAGTGGTCTGCTGCCACCATTGTAGAATTCTTAACAATTCCTTCTTTGAGTAATCACGTGAACAAAGAAGACCCACTGAAGTTGCAGGGAGCACACACAATCATGATCCAGCAACAGCAGCAGTGCTGGACATAGCAAGTTGCTGGCCCTTGTAGCTGGCTTGGGTGCCCCACACACATGAGTAACCTTCAGGTATCTAGGGTACCACAAATTGAGGGGTTGGCAGAGGCATGACCTAGGCCCTGATTCATGTCAATAATAGCAGCAGCAAAAGTAACTATGTGTGGTCACAGTCCCAGAAAAACATGGTGCTCTACCTGGGTATATGGCCAAGACCCACAGTGCGTGGCCAGCTTGCAAGTGTCTCCCCAGAGCCTGATGCTGCAGCACCTGCACAAATTCTTGAATGCTAAAATGGGAACTGCTGGGGCCTGGGCAGTATGTTAGTCAGCTTTGCATCACTGTCAAATCCTGCCAAACTTTGCTCCTTTGAAATATCAGAAAAAAGACTCTATAACCCCCTAACTATAGCAACCTGTATTCCTGCAGAACTAGCACCACATGGATGATGCTAAGATCTGCCACCAGATTGAGCAATAGCAAGGCTTCCTTGGACCTTGGTCATAGTGACCTCTGAGTGCCTGTGTGACTGAACACAGTGAAACAAATTCTGGGGAAACAATTTTCTAGCTGCCTTCCAGGCAAGGTGCCCAAGATCTCTTAAGTGATTTTTCACTTCTACAAATTTCTGAGGTGAACCTGCAAATTTCTGAGGCACCCGCAAGCCATCTTTTTTATTATCTTTGTGCAGAGTACTGAACTTCTCTTTAGTGGTGGTAATGTTTTCAACAACCATGCTTTCCTTACCCCACTTTGACAAACCCTTTTCTGGTTCAACTGCAATTGTTCAAAATCCTTGCACTCTGCTATTTACTCCTGATTGTCACAGAAAACATGGCTAAGAGCTGTCAGCAAAATCCATGCCAATGCCTGAGTGCTTTGTTGCCTTGAAATTTCCTATGCCAGATAAAATTGTCCATCATCCTAGTCTCAGGACATGGGCAAAATGTAGACAACTTCTTTGCCACAATCTAACATGAATGGCCTCTAGTCCTAATAGAATCCTTGTTCCCCTCTGAAACCTCATGGGCACAGTCTTTACTGTATGCATTGCTATCTGCATTCTGGTCTTCTGAGCTACCTCCAGAATCACCCATTAAGGCTACAACAATCTAAGCCTTCTCTAGCCTATATCTCCAAACTTTTCCAAACACCTCTTGTAAACCAGTTCCAAGGTTCCTCCTCAACCACATAGTCAGGTTAGTCATAGCCACAATCTCACATTTTGGTACCATTTCTCTGTTAGTCAACTTTACATCACTGTGACCAAAATACCTGACAAGAAAAAACTTAGAAGATAAAAAGTTTATTTGGGTTCATGGTTTCAAAGGTTTAGTTTGTGGTTGGCCAAGCCCATTGCTCTAGGCCCAAGGTGAGGCAGAACATCAAGGCAGAAAGTCATGGTGGAAGAGCACTGCTCACCTTGTGGTGACTGAGAAGCAGAGAAAGAAAGGGGAAGAACCTGTAGGGAAGATTAACTCTTCCAGAGTGACCCACCTCCACTAGCCATTCTCCCACCTGCCCATAACTGAACTATAGTCCATTCAAATTAGTGCTTTGGGGGAGACCTCAGATCTAATCATAATGTGCAGCAAACAAAGTAAACACAGGAACATCAACATAAAGTATATTAGGGAGTTATAAGAATTTTTTAAACTGTTTAGAAACTCTAGTTTTGAAAATTGCTGCAACAGTGCAAAGTAAATATCCACAGGCTTAGAAATAGGAATAGAAATACTGTAGTGCTCAGTGGGGACAAACTACTATTTCCATAGGAAGTTTGAAATGAACCAATTACTAAAGAGGAAAACAATTTCATTTTCCTTGTAATTGATGCCATGGCAAGAGAATGCATAAATACTTGGGGTTTTTAAATTTTTTTAATATTTTTTTATTTGTTCTAATTAGTTATACATGACAGTGGAATGCATCTATACATTTTAATAAATCATACATAAATGAAGTATAATTTCTCATTTTTCTGATTGTACATGTTGTAAGATCTTTGGTTTATATATAAATTATGAAGTCACTGTTTCTTCTTGTACAACCTGCAGAACTTTAAATTCCAGGAAACATTAAAAAGCCATTTTGTAAATTTACATATATAATTAAGTTCAGATACACCACAAAACAAAACTTGTAGGAAGAGTTAAATCTTTTTAGAAAGAAATTATTCCAAAAATCATCAGTCCTAGAATGTGCTAAAAATTTATATTTTGAAATTATCAGAAATTTACCAGAATGTAATCCATCAATAAAATACTCATTAATTTCAGTTAACAGTTGTATCAGCAAATTCTTCTCAAAACTGAAGTCTATCAAAATTAATCTTAAATTTACCAAGGTAACTGACATAATTTTCAATATGTTTAAAATGATGTTGCTAGAAGTATAAATTTGATGACTCAATAGATGAATTTGCAGGAAGATGAGGCAAAAAAATTTTTGTGAGCAACCAAGATTTTATATCAATTGGCTGTATTTATTCATTATCTAAAATTATGGCACCATTAATACTTTTTAAAATGTTTTATTTGTTCTAATTAGTTATAATGACAGTAGAATGCACTTATGTATTTTGATAAATCATACATAAACGGAGTATAATTTCTTATTTTTCTGATTATACATATTTATGGTCTATTTGTGTTGTTACTGGTGTATCACTTTATTACGATTTTTCCTATTGAGTTTTAGAAACACTAAAAATTTTTAAGGAATGAAATTTATAGATTAGTACCTTTAATTGCACTCTTTTCCTTTTCATCTTATACATTTATTTATTTGGTACCAGGGTTTGAACTAGGTTGCTTAACCACTGAGCCACATCCCCAGCCCTTTTTATTTTTTGTTTTTTTAATCTTGAGACAGGTCTTGCTAAGTTGATCAAAGCCTCACTAAAATGTTAAGACTGGTTTTGAACTTGGAATCCTCCTGTCCCAGCCTCCTGAGTCACCGGGATTACAAGCATGTGCTACCTCACCCAGCTTCTTTTCCTATGTCTTAACATGGGTTCCACATTTTCCCTTTGCACAGAGCTCCATAACTCATGAATCTGGCTTTGGATACAAAATTGCATTCAAGTTGTAAATGTATTTTGTATATCGAGTTGTTCATTTTACCAAGCAATATGCATATTGATCAAAATGAAAAAGATCGGAAATCCACATTCAAGGGGCTTTGATTCTAGGACTTTATGTTACACATTTTTAATAAGTGGTAGACTCTAAATATCACATAAGGAATCATAAACATATTGTGAGAGTATATAGGGAGGTTGAATTAACATTTTACTTACAACATCCTGAGATTGTCAAGAAGCTTTAGGGGATAACTCACATGTCAACAACCTAAATTCTGCCTTCATCAAGAGGCTTAGACCTGTGTCTTAAGTTTTAGTTACCAATATTCCCAGTTGATTTGCAATTGTATGGTTGGTTGTGACAGGAAGGATAAGGCCCTCATTGAACCTTTCTTTATTACCAACAGAATTAAATGACTTTTAGAATAAGTCAAGATCTCCCTATTCTCTGGAGCTATATTTGAATATAGGCTTACTTTTTGGTACCCTAGTGTCATCCTCCATCTAGTTCAGCATCACCCGGATCCATCCACTTGTCTTGATTTGGGCCTTAAGAGGAGAAACAACTTGTTCTCATGGAACCAGACTACTTTGGAGACTGCTGGACTGAGACCCTCAAATGGCTTATGGGTACACCCCATCAGCCCCTCAACATGGTCCACACTCCAGCTCTCTTAACTTTTGTCCCAGGACTTTTCTGTTGCTTCTGAGACATGAATTCTGTCAGTAGAGACCTTGAGGGAAGGCCCTAGTCCCAGAGGTCCCAATAGACCAAGCTTGTACACCTGTCCCAATATGCAATCTTAAAGTTAAGTGGTGGTGAAGGGCAGGAAAGGAACTTTAATCCCAGCCATGCCACCAAAAAAAAAAAAAAAAAAAAGATATAGAGGTGCAATGACCAAAGATTTTTCTTTGAGGGACTGACAGAAACTTTGAGGTTTTATAGAAAAGGGGAGGAAAGTCAAGGGCTGGGGACTTGCATGGCTGGGGGATTTACATGGGTGGCAGAGTCATTTTGGTTAGACCATGGTCTGACTAAGCATTATTTCAGGACTGGTTCTGTGAAACTCTGGAAAGTCACCATTGACTTGAGGGGGTGATTTGGTTCCCATGGTGAGTTGATTGCTCTTGCTTAGAAGGTCAATGTCATCATGGGGTGATCTGTTGTGCAAGTCTTGCCATTGCTTGCGGGTAGTTTTGGTTCCTTGTCATAAAGATGTTTATCAACCAGGCCTGATCCTGGAATCCAAAGTATCTGCAGAAGAAAGTGGCTCAAAAAAAAAAAAAAAAAGTTAAAAGGCAAATGGAGCCAAAGAACAACAGAATTGTCAGGTCGGTGACTGGGTCCTCCTTCAATGCCTTGGGCCCCGTGTGGCCCTCGTGTATGCACAACCTAAAAAGTGAACACGAATTAGCTTCCTTTAGGACAAGTCTTGACTAAAAGGGTCAGGAAGTGGAAGATAAAATTTTCCTTCCTTTGAAAGGAATAATTCAGATACAGGAGCTTTATATGGTTTCTCTGCTATCCTCCAAGACTAAGCAGTAGCTTACAGAAAAGGAAGTGCTGAATCCTAAGAGACAGCGTGGGCTCACTAAAAAGTGCATTATTCATTATCTCATTTCAATCACCCCACGTACCTACATTATAATTTTTTTACTTATACCACAAGCTTTTCTAAGTATTCTTAAGAATGTGAGTATGTGTATATCTATCTATATAATACACACATATGTTTTATCTTCTTACTGATATTTGAGAATTAAGTGTATAATTCTGAGGAATCTGAAGGAGAGAGACAATGAAGACATAATTAAAATTAAACAGTGAAACGGTTGTATTGATCTACGTTATTGTTATAACAAAATACCTGATACTAGGTAATGTACAAAGAAAAGAGATTTATTAGCTCACAGTTTCAGAGGCTCAAATTCCAAGATTGAAGACTGGGTGACCCATCTGTTTTGCCTCTGGTGAGGGCCTCATGGCAGATGGCATCATGGTGCAGCACTTGACAAGACAGGAAACCATAGAGCAATTCACTGTTCGGGATCCTCTATTGTAATGACTCATTCTTAGGGAAGGTACATGCTTCAGGAGACCAAGCACTAAACTCTACTGAAAGCAGCACCCCCAGGGGTCTAATTACCTTGCTCTAAGGCCGGTCTCTGAAATGTTCCCACCTCTTAATATTGCCCCACTGGGGATCAAGTTTCCAACACGTGAACCCTTGGAAGACACACTCAAGTCATAGCAAACCATAGCAGATATTGAATTCCAAAGTGGTTGAAAATTCCAGCACTATGTCATCAGTATTTAGTCAACTTCCTGCCAAACTGAACTGCATTCAGTTTCTTGCTTTCTGTCCAAATTCCTACCCCCATTACCAACTTTGTCCATGTCTCTGTCTCTTCTCCCTTGGGTACTCTCTCCTCCAATGCACTTGCTTCCCTGTTCCCTAGCCAAATACATTGTCAAACTCCTTTTCATCTCACAGGGCTCTCTGTTCATATGTCACTTGAAAACTTTCTCCTAATTTCCAGAATCAGGAGGCAATGTCCATCTACATATTCTCATTGTAACCTTTACTTACTTCATCACCTTTATTTCTCTTTTTCAAAAGCCAGCTCACTTTTGGGTCTCCTTTACTAGACTATACATTTCTTCCAAGTTATTTTTGAATCCCAACATTAATGAAGCTCTAGGCCCATAGTAGGTGCTCATCAAAACTGAAAATTACTTTACAGATTTCATTTTTAAGGTAAACTATTTTTAGAGTGGTTTTGTTTCACAGAAAAATGGTATAGAAAGTACAAAAGTTTTCTACATACCCTCTGCTCCCATATGCCCATAGCTTTCCCTGCAATCAAATCCTAAACTGGGGGAGGGGGTGGGAGTATGAAAGATGGTGGTGGAATGAGACAGACATCATTACCCTATGTACATGTATGATTACCCGAATGGTATGAATCTACATCATGCACAACCACAGAAGTGAAAATTTGTACACTGTGTACAACGAATCAAAACACAGTCTGTAAACATAAAAAAAAATTTTTTAATTCTATACCCAGAGTGGCACATTTTTACAATCAATGAATTTACATTGACGCATTATTATCACCCAAATCCCTTATTTGCACTATGATTCATCTTTGGGTGTAGATAAGTGATATGTATCCTCCATCCTCATATTATACAGAGTAGTTTAACTGTCTTTTAAGTCTTCATATTCCCCTATTCTCCCTCATTCCCCCAGCCTCTGACAACCACTGATTCTTTTACTTTCTCCATAGTTTTACATTTTCCAGAATGTCACAGAGATGGAATCATACAGTATGTGAACATTTTGGATCAGCTTCTTTCACTTAATAATATTCAGTTAAGATTCCTTTATGTTTTTCTCATGGTTTGATAGAACATTTATTTTTAGTCCTGAAAAATATTCCATTGTTTGGACATGCCATGTATCATGTATTCATTTACCTGTTGAAGGACATCTTGGTTTCTTCTACATCTTGTCAATTATGAATCAAGTTGCTATGAACATTCTTGTGCAGGTTTTTGTGTGGACATAAGCTACCAAGGAGCAAAACTGTTTATTTATTTATTTTTTAATCTCACACTGTCTTCCAAAGTGGCTGTACCATGCTGCATTCCTATTGGCAATGAATAAAAGTTCCTGTTGTCCCCCATCCTTGAGAGCCTTTAGTGTTAGTGTTTTGGATTTGGGCCATTCAAATGAGGGATGTGGCAGCTAAAGCTTCCATTTTGCTTCCCCTATAACTCCTAATGGATATTTATTTTTTCATAGAAGATCCATTTCACTACAGATTGGCTTACTAGTGTGAGTATAAACTTTGTAATTGTCTCATGAATAGATCAGATATCTATAAACCAGTGTTTAACAAATGACAAAGACAAATGCATACACAAAGATATGTGCATCACCAACATAAAGCACTCACTCAGGACTCTTAAACCAAAAAGTCTCCATTTCTTTTTTTTTTTTTAATTTCTGTTTTAAATTTATTTATTTTTTTATTCATCTTTTAATTTTTTACAGACTGCATTTTGATTCATTGTACACAAATGGGGTACATCATTTCATTTCTATGGTTGTACACGATGTAGATTCATATCATTCATGTAATCATGCATGTTAATGGAATGGAGAGCAGGTTAAAGGCAAAGGGACCATTTCTGAAGCCTTGTACTTGATCCCATACAAGCACAGATAGCTCCTCAGATATCACCACAATGCTGGATTCATTCTATGGCAGAGTGGCCACTAATATCACATAGGCACTGTGGTCTTCTGTTCCAGTATATTTCAAGGAGTATTTCATTTAAAATGTTTCTACCATATAGGAGCTGTGTATATTGGAAATTTAATTCAAATAGGCAAAACTTTCATGTATTCTGGGTCTTTGAAACAAGGAATCAGTTACCAATAGAAGCAAAATTCAAAAAGCTATCTTCAAATCTAAAGATTTGAAACTCAGAGCAAAATACATACATTTGCACTAAATTTTCTCTTCCTCACTGGGCTTTTATCTCTGGGTTTTCTGAATAACTTCTCGCTTATCTCAAAATAACCTCCCTCCAAATCATCACTTTGTGCCCTTGGAATCTTGTCATCACATTTTTGGCTGGAATTGGGATGTGTTGGTCTCCATTATCCCTTTTCTTTTCTTTTTTCACATAGTTCCCTCAAAAAAGTAAAAGATCATTAAATCTGGTCTAAGAAAGTGCCTTTTACAAAATTGTGTTTGCCAGTGTAAATCAGATTATTTAAGTCCTCCAATTGCAAAAAACATTTGCCAAAACCCCCCACAGATTCTTACTAAGTCTCTCACGGCCTATGTGGAACCACAGCAGGCTCCTGTCTCTCTGGCTTGTTCCTTCCTTTCATTCTTTCCCTCAGTCACATTATCTGTGCAGTTTCTTAAAACTCATTATGTCCTGGGTTCCCTATACAGGACACCTATAAAATCATAAACAGATGTACCACTTACAGTAAGCATGTTACTCAATTTAAGTTTCTATAGGTGTCCTATACATGGGACGCAGGGACAAAATGGGTTAATTAATTTTAAACACACCATGTTTGTCCTTGCTTCAGGTCTTTGCACTTGTTCTCCCTCTACCTAGAAAAAATTACCAGGTTGGATCCTTCTGTTTGCTTAGATTTCAGTTCAAATGAGTCTTTTTGCCAGTGAGGTCTTCCATGCACCCACTGAAATAGAGTCCACTGAAATAGCACCAGTTACTCTCTGTCACAACACCCTTCTGTTTAAAAATACCATTCATCATTATCTGAATGTATCTTGTGCATTTACTTAATTGTTTATTATTTTCTCCTTAGTTTCCATAGATGGAAACTATAATCCATAAGTTGGAAACTATAGATGGTTTCTATAATAGCATAATAGTCTCTCTTGTTCACATTTCTAGACCCTAGAACACACATAGTGGGTAAAGAAGAAAAGCAAATGAATAACTCGATTGAGGCACTGAGTTCCTTCTAGCCACATGGTCCCCTATATTTTCACAGAGACAAGTGCAAATGTAGCTTCATCAGGCCACAGATTGGTTTTAGAAAGGAACAGACACACCCATATACTTCCAAGGGAACTACTGTGTTCCTAAATGCTCCCTGCACCCCAGGAGACCTGAGAAAATAAAAGGTTCAAAGGAACAGTAAACTTCCCTCCAGGTACTGGGCAGCACCATTGCTTTGGGTTTGGAAACTACTCTTGGAAATTTTATATGGGGTCAAGATTCAAAATGTTCACCAATTCCATTCCATTTCATTGAATATACTGTGCTTTGGTTGTAGCTGTGGATGAGACCAAAAAGTATATTTGAGAAGCAATTCCTCTCTAAAAGGATGTTATTCACATTTCTTGGGACTTAAGACCAATTAAATAAACAGAAGGAAAAGATGACATTATCAACATGAAAAACACTTTTTCACATGATTTACATTTTGTCTAATAAGCGTAATTAGCCCCACTTTGAGAAGTTGAGAAGAAAGGCCACAGAACTAGGTTCAAATCTCAGACCTTCAACAGGGATCATCTTCAAAGGCTCCAGAACTCTGCAACAGATGCCTTGAGTGAATAGCAACAATAAAGACTCAGAAGAGGGACCCAGACACTTTCACCACTGATCCTTAGTTCTTGACCTTCTCCTAGTATTTGCTATGCAGGTAATGTTTTGAGAGCCTCATGGCTGTTGCTTGACATCACCATTTTATTTAATGAGCCTAAGCCTGGCACCTCAAAATTTTGAAAGAAGTCTATGAAGACTGTTTCACTGTTCATAGTAGCACATTTTTTATCATAAGAATCTTGGTTTGGGCCTTCTGCTCTAATTTATGTTACTCCTAGTTAAAATTTTTATGTATATATATTCTCATATCACTGTATTTGTGCTTGTTAAAATTCCCCTATGCTATTGTGAAATAAAGTATAAAGAAATAAATAACACAACTAATATACACTTACTGTAGTAAATTATAAAAACAGGCTCAACTTCTTATGTATCCTTATATTCATGGTCTCTACCATGTGACTTCTGAACTCATCCTAGAAAGAGGTGGAGTCTATTTCTCACCTTTATAAGTCAGGGCTGGCTTTGACTTACTTTTGGCCAATAGAACAGAGCAGAAATGTTATGGAGTGTCTATATCATCCCAAGGCCTCAATGCCTTGCATAATTTCTTCCTTTTGGATCTTTGAAAGCACCATTTGATTAAGCCCAGATGAGAAGGATGAGACCTAGTGGTCTTTGGTTCCATCATCCCAGGCAACAGTCAGGCACTCTCCCTGAAAGCAGAAACACCTAGATGATCTGTTACTGACCAGTGTTTATGAGGGAGCCCAGCTAAATCCAGAATCATTCAGCTTAACTCAGCCTAAATAAAAGTCTGCTTTCTTAAATAGCTAAGTAAGCAATCAACCTAATACACCTATATTCATAACACCTCTGTATGTGCTCATGTTGCAATAAGTGATTTATTTACATAATCTCAGTCTTTTTGAGTTTAACATGTCTTCATTTTACAGCTGACCCTTATAGAGGTTTAGCGACTTGCCTTTCCCCTTATAGCAAGGACCAATATATTGAGTTGTCACCACAGGAAATGTTAAAGTTCCTTAGCTGGGAGCTTTATATTTTATTGTTACATAAACCCCTTTCCATTTAGTTTCTAATGAAGCAGACTAAAAAAAGATGTGAAGCTTGAGAAGTCTTTTATAAATTATTCTTCATATTTTTGCTTAAAAGGTAACCTGAGAAGGTTAAAAAGAAGAAAAAAGCCGGGTAACATAAGAAGAAACAGCTCATGGGGCAGTTTTTGCCCATGTCCTGAGCACTGAGGAAGCCATGTGCCCTCTGAAGAATCCAGCCTGTCCTTGGTTGCCTTAACATCTCTGAAGGTCACTCCATAGATCACTACTTAGATGGGCTTTGGGATTGCAAATTGTTCCCTTGCAGATTTATGAGATGATATGTCTTGAGAATGTCTTCAAAGATACACAAATGAACATTCTGTTTTCCTCACTATAAAACTCAGGTAGTACTAAGACATGGTCCAAATTCTACTTGCCTCTGTCAAAAAGCCTTCCTTTCCCAGTAGACTGACATAAATTAGCTTTCCCAGTGTTAGAATGTAACAAGTTCCTGAGAGGCTGGGAAAAAAACACCAGTGTCTTTTACTTTGGCTCTGCAATCCATAACCTGCAGGAAAGGTCTCAAGTATAACAGCTTGGGCATCCAGTGGCCAACTGAGGTCACATTATCTAAGGATATAAAGAAGGTAAGAGAGAGAGAGAATAAAAAGTTGCTCAACAATTGTATCTGTGTTCACAAGGAGAAACAGATTCATAAACTAAAATCAGGGTAAGTTTAAAAACATTTCTATTTCAATCCCACAGAAAATGAGAGGCATTTGATTTTTCTCTTATCTTGCCTCTTGTTTTGTTTTGCTTCTTCTCATCACTAAATATCTTATATATTTTATAAATGCCTTCCTTCCTGAAAAACTGTGATTGTGTGTGGGTACACATGGGGCAAGGAGCTTTGAGACAGCAGGGGCAGGAAGGGATGTAGCCAAATAGTGAGAGAAATTAACCCATAAAAGTCAAGGAAAATAAAAAGCTGTTTGATTCTCTGTGTGTGTACACACATACACACACAGATGGGAAATAAACGATTTATGAGTCTTAGGATAGATGCAAAGTTACACTGGGCCATATTAAATTTGATTGTCACAAACTTCCCAAAGAATCCTTATACCTTAATTCCTACAATGACAGTTTAAATTTAATTTTTTTATTAATAGGACTACAGAATTGGCTCCTAGTCAACTGAAACCCCCACCATTTTGGCTTTCTTATGTTTGATAAGAATTGATATTCTTCATTTATTAAGCCTTATTAGGCTAACTTGATATTTCACTAGTTTTACTTACTAGGGTAAATGTCTGTCTCCTTGGCCGGGTGCCATGGCATACATCTGTAGTCCAGTTTCTTAGGAGGCTGAGGCAGGAGGATCTCTACTGCCATTTGCTTTGGTATGCAATTTTTCTACTTCTTTTCCCCATTTAAATTGTGAATTTTTCTACTACTTTTCCCCATTTAAATTGTGAATGCTTCTTCTACTCAGCACATTATGAATTTTGACTTTCCATGGTGCTAATGGGATGAAAAGACAAATGCAAAATTAGAAAAGGAAATTGACTAGTAGAATCCAATTACAAAGTAATTATTTAATGTTCAGAATTGCTTACAGTCACATATGAAAACAAAACTAAAACTATTACAGAAATCCTGCACTTTGGAGAACACACCTATGTTTGTCCCAGTTCATTTTTTCCTGGAAATATCTATCCTTGCTAATGTGGTACCTATCTGAGCATTGTTAATAAAATAACTTTGGGGATTTCAAATTTCAGTGTAGAAAATCTCCTCATAATGAGACTGGTGAGGGATGAGACTACTAAAGGCCTCTGATCATCTTTATCACTGAAAATAAAAAGATTTTGTTATTTTTGTTAAGGAGTGCTCCTAATTGATATTTGGTTTCCTGCCTTCCATAACAAACTAAAAAAAATTAATGTAATGACTATTAAAAGTAATTTTAGCCTAACATAGCTACAAACTAATATTCATGGACACCTTTCAAGTTTACATGTATCTGATCAAACCAGAAGCTGCTTCTGTTGATATTTTGGTTCCTCTGGGGGGAAAAGAATCTTATTTTATATAGAAAATAGGAATAAAATTATGTAAAAATATTTTATGTCCCTTTTAAAAAGTTATCCTACAAACCCAAAGAATGATTTTGATTTCTGTTAGATGAAGATCATTATTCAAGGGATATATTTGTCTTTAAAGGCACTCCAAATTCTTTGTCAAGCATCTTATTTTAGATGATGCTTTATTTGATTTCTGCAGACAGATTTCCAGTCTGTACCTGCACCCCCCACACACATACGCACCTTCCCCACAGCTTGCTGTAACTTGAGTGTCAGAGTTTATAAAGCCTACATCTTTGTAAAATGATATGTAGACTTGGTCACCCGTAGGGCATTGTTTCCTAGCACTAGGCTGAAATAATTCTGGCAACTGGGACCCCAGAGATTTCAGAGATTTCACCATCTGAGTTTCTGGCTGCTCTGCTCAAGGTCACTGGCAAACTTAATGGCTCAGAGGCTTACTGCAATCTTGAGGGAAACATTCCAGAACAAATCATTACTATTTACAGAAATAGTTTAAAAATGTTCCCAATACATTCCTTATTCTGTCTACTTGACTTAAAACATAATTATATTACATACATACTAACAAATAAATTTGTTCATATATATATATATATATATACATACACATATATATGTAGATACACACACATCTGGATATACAGTGATTTACACTTTGGAGCAAACTTTTGGTTTGCATTTTTGGAAGGTACACTCATCATTCTACCAGAAGCTCTCCAACATCTATTTCTGGAGTAGATTTTTGTGGAAGAGGCTCCTGGTTATCCTCTACTGTCTTATCTTTCCCTTCTTTTCTAGCAATACAACTTTTAGCAGGCTCCTAGCAGCCTACAATAAAGGTCATATTACTTTTATCCAGCATCCCTTGCAGCTCAGTATGATCATATGCCTACAGTCTGGTCAATAAGAAGCAAGAAAGATGTTAAAGCAGCTTCTCAGAACCCTTCATAAGGGGTGACCACCATGCGCTCTTTGACTTTTCTTTTCATCGCTGCTTCCCTTCTGCTGTGTGGAAGCAGATGCCACTTTAGACCATGGAGATGAAGTATTACCACATAGGTAGCAGCACGACAAACTGTTTCCTAAAGATTTCCTGGCGGCACATTACCTTAATCACCTCTGCTCTGCTTTCTTCCATTGGTGTACAAGACAGAAATCCACCCTTCTTCAAAGCTATTTTATTTAGGTTCCTTGAATTTTATATTTTTCTATTCCTTGCATTAAAAACTAAAATGCAATTTGGTGTGGAGTAAATTGCTAAATTCCTATCTTACTGCACTGATAGAGATGATTACACAAAGATACATAAATATATGAAAATGGCACTACATCTACAGACAAACAAAAAAGATTTTAAGGCAAACACATATGAAGGTTAAATCCATCATTTAGAGAGAGAACAGGGAATGAAAATATCTACATAAGACAGGGCGAGAGAGGACATTAGATTAAATACATCCTTGAAGGCCAAATATCTCCAGAGGTGTTCAAACAGCTTGGTGGTTGAGAATGAGGTAATCTGGACCCATGACTCTTGGGAATCAGCTCAGAAGGAAGAATAGATGGAAAAGATTTTGAGAAAGTATATGGGCCGGCCTCACAGCAACCCAGCTCACTTTCCATGAAGCTGGCTCAGCCTGCTTGCTCCACCCTAACCTTTGACCTCCAGCACAGTCCCAAATGGAGGAAAGCCCTGGGCAACTGCACTCATTGCTCCTTTAATGCCCATACTTCAAAAATAACCCCCAGCTGCTTCAGTAGTGCTAGAGGCCTCAGGGGCAAGCCTGACCCCACACTCAGAGTTCCCAGAAGGAACTGCAACCCACTCAAGCAAGCATCTGATGCCTGAAGATTCCTCTTCCTTCTCTGAGTGTGGCAGCTGCAGTGAGAAAGAAGGGGACCAAGATAATACTTGATAAGCGCTTAGGAATTGCCGCAGAGGAGGTAGCCATTCCTGGGCATTCGGGCTCCATGAAGGAGGGTGTGAGAAAGGGTCACTGAGCTAAAAATGTCATGGAAAGCCCCCACCTAGGGAGATGTTGGGGTGCAGCTGCAGCAGGTTCCTGTCTCTCCCAGCATCAATACCAATAAGAGACAGCTGGTGTGACTTGGGCTTGATAACAAGAAACAAAGCTGCAAAGAATAAAAGGAACTAGAGTCCAGAAATGCCCAATAAATGTAGAAAAGCAACATGGTTCCAATGAGACCAGAGTGGGCTTCAGAAGGGACTAAGTCTGGTCCAGGTAAACCAGGTGAAATACAGGTGCTTAAAGTTCCAAGCTTTTCAAGCGAAAGTGGGTTTATTTGTGGCAGCAGATTCAAGTCTCTGCTCCATCATCATCTTGAAGGGGCCCAGACATACTTCTTTCTGGAGGGGTGACATGTGCAACTTCTTTTTAATATGGGAACTCCCCCTATTTCACTTCTGTAGATCCTTGTACCCTCAAGATAGATACTTCCAAATCAGACAACTCTTTACACTTACACCTAATGGGACCTGCTCACTAATGTGTGCACTGCTGCTACGGAAGTGATAGAGCTTCTTGGCCTAGCAGGCAGAGAATGTATCAAAATGAGCAGAGAGAGATGCAAGGCCATCCAGCAAGGTACTGGCAGGGTGCTATCCAGGGTGCCTGCGGCAGCTTGATAAAACCCTTGAAGCACCACAATATCACGAAGGAATAGGGCCGTGGTATAGAGGTTGGGGTAATGCTGATGGTGCAAGTTGCCATTAGCCTTGACTTTGTGTTTAGATTAATTAGTTTGGTTATCTAGACACTTGCTTCTCTTTCTTCTCTCTTCATTTGCTCTTTGGTCAGCTCATGACCTTTAAGCAGCAAGTCACCTGAAAGCATTCTTAAGCAGCAAGTCACCTGAAAGCATTCTCTTTGAGTCTCTCCAACAAAGGTATTGAAGAAATTCTTTCAATGCTATATAGTATATCAGGTCATTTCCTATAATTAGAGTAATTTCTGTCCACTCCCTACCCAAATTAAACTCAAATTTTCTAAAATTAAATCAACAAATATTTACTGAACACAAATATCATAAATATCATGAGAACAATAAGACACAGTTGCTATCTTCAAGGCCCAGATTCTACTAGGGAGAGGGGGATGCACATCTGTGCTTGAATCCATAAGAGCACACACACACACCACACACACATCCACAAAGTAATTGTTAAAAGACAATGACTGCGATCAAGTTTTAGTTTATTATTATTTTCCCAAACAAGTGAACAAGGATGGCTGCATTGTTTAGATGTGGGATAGACTCTCTGCCTAGGGTACAGAGGACACTAGAGACTACAGGGACCAAACAGAACTGTGACAGGCTAGTATCATAAGTTGATTTATCCCTCCCAATTCTATATGCCAGGGTCTCCTTTAATCATCAGTACCTCCAAATGTCACCTTACTTGGAGATAGGGTCTTTGCAGAGGTGATCAAGTAAAAGTGAGGTCATGAGGATGGCCCCAAATGATGGTATAAAGAGATAAAGGGAACAGACGCCCATCCACAAGCCAAGGAGGGAGGCCTTAGATTCTTCCCTCACAGTTCTCACAAGAAACCAATCCTTGTTGACATCTTAATTTCAGACCTCCAGCCTCCAGAAATGTGAGGCAATTTCTGTTAAGTCATCCCATCTGTGACACTGTGTTACAGCAGCCTGAGGAGAGGGATCCAGTTTGGAACAAGGGTGAGGTCTGAGCAGGCACTAGAGGATGAGGAAAGCCTCACTTGTTCGTGAAGCAGGGCCAACACCATATGCCAATCAGAACACTTGGCACGTTCCCAGAAACATCCATGAACCCGAGGCAAAGTGCACATGCAGGACGATGTACCTTGTCAGGTCAGGGTCCTCATATCTGTGGGAATGGGCTTCTTCTACCCTAAGGAGTTTGAAATGTGCTCTAAAGGGAGAAGGAAACTTTGGTGGCATTTCATCTGGGACCTGCCATGATAGAGATGGTGTATTAGGAAAATGCTGAGAACAATGCACTAGGAAAAAGAGGTGAGGAGGTGGTTCAGCTATGAGAAAGGGTTTGCAGTTTGGCCACAAATTACAGTGACCTGGAGTGATAGGTAGACAATGGCCCAAAAGTGCCATAGAGGAGAGAGGTAGAGGAGATTTGACTTAGAGAAGAGGAAGAAGGAACTGTGACTAGAGAAGGAGGGAGAGATAAGGCATTGTGATGTGGCCATGAACCAAGAGGGAATGGAACAGCTTCAAGAATATGGAGAAGGTAAGGAGATGGATTTTCTACTGGAACCACTAGAAGGAGCCACTCCTTAATTTCAGTCAGCTTGAGGGCCTTTTGGGCAGTAAGTGGCCTCAGTCCAAGTGTGAGGCAAGAGGGGCCTGGCCAGCAGGAGCAACACAACAGAAAGGATGCAATAGATCATGAAGAACGGAGCATCGGGAACAGGTGACTTCGTGTCAGGAAGAAAGAGAGAGTTAAAAATGTGTCAGACTCAGATCCTGTAGAGCAACCATCCCCTTCAGACAGCAGGGAGGGCTGGGACCTGGAACATTCCTCACTGCAGGAGTCTGCCTGGGTGGTCCAGCAGGCACTTGGAGAACGTTCGAGAGAGCTGTGGACAGAGAATCAGGGCTGAGGATAATATCCAGGAATCCTCAGCAAGACTAAGTGGAAGCTGTGACCGTGAGGGAGTTTTGGAATGAAGAAATGAGAGCATGAACAGAACCAGGTTGTCCCTGCAGTTGTAAAGAGTGAGACGTGTAGGAGATGAAGAAATGATCAGATGAAGGAGGGTCGTCAGGATCACAACACAAATGCCCAGTGTGTGGTGGTGGCAGGGTGGGGGGACAATCATGTCTCCGCATGCTGCAGAGAAGGTCAGGAGAAGGATGACTAAGACGTGATGATAGAGCCGAGGCTCTCACTGACCTTTGAGAGAGAAGTTTCAGTGGTATCAAAGAGGTGGGAGTCACACATCAGATTAACTCGTCTGCAGGAGAGAGTGGGTGGAGAGGATGTAGGGTAGTGGTAAAGGCTACCCTTTGGGGCTCAGCGATAAAAGCAAGCTGAGGAAGGAAGAGGCAGCCTAGCAAACTAGACTGAGATAACTTAGCAGATTGGGCTCTGGAGTCAGACAGACATGACCCACCCACGGCCTTTCCCTCCCTGTTGGTCCTTGAACAAACTGCTTCAACTTGCATAGGTCCAGTAAACTCACTCATAAAAAATAGGCATGATAATGTTTACACCAAAGAGCTGTGAGGATTCAGTGGAAGAGAAGATCTAAATTATCTTTTTTAGTGCCTGGCACGTGTAAGTTCCCAAAATCACAGAGATAGCTGGATGCAATGATGTAGAAGAGATCTGGAAACTTCTCTATTAAATGGGTTACCAGGTAAAATACAAGACTCAGTTAAATTTCAGCTTCAAAACAGAATTTTTGGCATCTGTATATTTCAAACATTTCATGGGCCAAACTCATACTAAAAATTATCTGTTGTTTGTATGAGTTATCTATTGCTTCTGTAGCAAGTTATCACAAACTTAGCGGCTTAAAACTATCTTAACTTGGGCTGGGGTTGTAGCTCAGTGGTAGAGCACTTGCCTAGCACATGTGAGGCACCTGGTTGGATCCTCAGCACCACATAAAAATAAATAAAATAAAAAGTTATTGTATCCATAAAAAAGTTTTAACTTTTTTTTAACCTTTTATTACTAATAAATCTACCTTTTATTTAGTTTCTGGCTCTGTGCTTGTACCTTCAACACTTTCACAATGATTTTATGTTCCTCAATAAGCAAAACACACTTGATCCTGTCAGTGACACATTTAACACACGTGGAACCACCATCGGCCCTGCGGACATGTTTTTTTCATTTTAGACAATCTCATATGAACTTCAAATCTCACAGCACAAACCCCTTGAGGTCTGCTTGGGCACATACCATGTGCCAACTTTGGTGCTTTCCCAACATGCCTTGTATAAAAGGTAAACTATTCTATTACCAGGGGTTTGGTACAGCCTAGATTTTTAAATTAATTTTTGATTTGCTCTAATTAGTTGTACATGACAATAGAATGCTTTTATACATTTTGATAAATCATACATAAGTGGAATGTAATTTCTCATTTTTCTGATTGTACATATTGTAGGATCATGTCAGTCATGCAGTCATATACACACATGAGGTAATAATGTCTGACTCTACTGTTCTTCCTATCCCCATGCCCCTTCTCCTCCCTTCACTCCCTTCTACCTAATCTAAAGTAACTCTATTTTTCCCTAGTGCCCTCCACCTTATTGTGAATTAACATCCACATATCAGAGAAAACATTCGGCCTTTGGTTTTTTGGGTTTGGCTTATTTCGCTTAGCATGATATTCTCCAACTCCATCTGTTTACTGGCAAATGCCTAGTTTTGTTAGAAGTTGCATTATAGAAAGCATATGACCATATGTTAAATGCTGGACCATCCTGAGTGCCTCTAGATACTGTCCCCTGAAGAGCTGTTTCAGTTTTTTTTTTTTTTTAAAGTAAAAGTGTTTACTTGAAGTACATGTGAATTCACTATTCTGCAGTTCAGAAATCTGACATGGATCTCATAGGGCTAAAATCAAAGTGTGTGCTAGGCTGCTTTTCTTTCCAGAGACAGGGTGAGAATTCATTATCTTGCCTTTCCCAGCTTCTGATGTCACACACCTTTCTTGGTTCATGATTTCCCTTCATCTTCAAAGCTGGCAATGCTATATCTCTCCACCCCTTCTTCCCTAGCTACATCTCCCTCCAATTACAATTGGAAAAAGATCTCCTCTTTTAAGGTCTCATTTGATTAGATTGAGTTTACCTGTATAACCCAGGCAACTCCCCCTGTTCCAAGATTCATATCTTTATCACATCTGAAAGTCCCATTTACCAAGTAGCTCAAGATATGCACAGATTCCAGTAGGATATTATTCTGCCCACAATATTATTTATCTGAAATTTATATATAAATAGGTACCCTCTTATTGTTTGTTTGCTAAATCTAATGACACTACCTACAAAACTTTCTTTGATTAATTGGAAGAAATAAATGCTAATTTCCCCTGCCCCTAGAAATTCAATTGAAACTTTTATTACGTCTTTCCATTCTGTGTTTCTTCCATATGATTATCCTCCATGCTGTGACATATGTGATTGTGATCCAAATTTGGTGAAAGAGGTTCATAGCTTTTTGTAGGAAAAAAATTATATACACGCATATGCATAGAAAGAGAAATAATACACACACTCTAGATGCCTGCATATACATGAAGAGAAATTCTACTTTATCTTGACTTTCATTGTTTGTCTAAATCTCATTTAGACTTAATAAACATTAACAGAAAAAAACAAAAATCACATTACATGTTTTAAGCAGGAAAAGAATTTAGTACAAGAAATTGAGTGCACACAAAGCTCCTAGACAGGCTGTGAGAAGTCAGAGGAAGTCACATCTTTCAAGTTTGCTACTCAAGTTCAGAGACAGGAAAATTCAGAGACTACAGAGAAATGCTGGTGATGATCACATCTGTTTCTTGTACTGATGTGGATGATTCACAGGGAAATGTCTGGGAATCAGTACAAAATCTGAGATCTACACATGTACCGTCTGTTGCAGAAGAGCAATGATATGGCTTCTGATTCTCTGCTCCCTTCTAAATATCATGCTATTGTGTCTGTCTGTCAGTCTATGCCTGGGAATTCTGCAGGCAAGGATGCTGGGTAATGTAGTTTCCAGGCTCCCAGCCCCCAACAATAAGGACAAGCTGGCATATATGTAAGAAACAAACCCAAAGACTTGAAGGGTAAAATTTTTTGCCAAAGGAAGTGCCAAAATAAGAACCAGTACTTAGATTTCTGTTTGTTTATTATAACATC
This sequence comes from Sciurus carolinensis, assembly GCF_902686445.1. Lineage (NCBI taxonomy): Eukaryota > Metazoa > Chordata > Mammalia > Rodentia > Sciuridae > Sciurus > Sciurus carolinensis. The sequence continues at coordinate 56,470,492 of NC_062218.1, forward strand.
CCAAAATCCCTAAGTGTTTTTGTACCCATCTGTGATTTTTCTTTAAAATTAAGATTTTGTTATTTTACTTAGCTATTCCCACGTCTTCTGGGCTTAGTCTACCCTAGGATTTCACTGACTATATATTCTTGGCTCTCAGAATTTTATTTTTCCATCTAAGGTGGCAATGTATAAAAAGAGGAATCTTGATATATGTATGTTTGTCTCTAGGGCCAGTTCCTGAACTGTAAGATGTGACTGTTTTATTATTTATTTCTGTGATACAACCTATACTCTAAAACTCAATGGCTTAAAATAATAATTCACTGTGTCTCATGATCTGTGGGTTAGGAAATCCGCAGATCATGAGACACAGTGAATTATCATGAGTGCAGCCTGCTTCATTGCTTCCCATGGTATTGGCAGGGTCTCTTGCTCAGCTATGTTCAGTTGGTGGTTGGCTGGGTGAGAAGATCTAAGGAGGCTTCCGGTACATGTGTGGGGCCTTGGTCCCCAGCCTTGTGGTCCCTCTCCATCCATGTGGCTGACTTACCCTTTACTCCAGCACACTCTCAGGAAGTTAGGCTCCTCATACTGTATTTTATATATAAAGTATATATGTATATGCACAATATATATTATATTAATGTACTACTCTCAATCTGTTAAATATTAGTAAAGTTTAATGTGTTTATTTTCTGTGAACATGTTTTTTATTTGTTCTTTTTAGATATATATGACAGTAGAATGTATTTTGATATATTATACATACATGGAATATAACTTATTCTACTTAGGATTCCATTCTTGTAGTTAAACATGATGTGGGATTACACTGGTCATTTTTTCATATATAAACATAGAAAGTTAAGTCTGATTTAATGTCTTCATTTTTAATAATTATAAATATGAATAGCATATCTTATTCCTGTTTTACACTCCACCATGACAATAACAAATCTGCTTTTTCATATCAGTCTCATCATTGCCTTCTTGGGTTTTTAACACTGACTACCCAGGTCCCTTATGTCTCCCTACAAGTTGACAGCAAGATCTTGTTCCCCTTTTTATCCTCTTCCTGCTTCCTAGATATATAAACCATCTAATAAAGTTTGATTTTTTTCCCCCATAATTCTCAGTAGGTATCTAGAAAAGATATATTAACTTATACACTCAAGTTTGGGCATTGTAAGATTAAGCCTCATAGCTGGGTAAAGCAAATTTGTTCTACACATTCACATCCCTGTACTTGTATAGAGGTGTATAGACACTTAGGTACCTTCACTACTTTAAAAATATTATTTGAGAATTAAACATTGATTAGAATTATTTGTATTCTCCCATAAAGTGGAAGTTTGGGAATAAAGTCCAAGGAGGAAGGTGCATGCCTTATTATCTTCGTGTCCCTAGAGTTCAACCACAGGGGCTGGCAAATAGTAAGTACTTTTACTAAAGTCTGGCTCTTCACATTTAATTGCCTAAGTTCATTCTGCCTATTTTAGTTTTTGATCTGACATGTACAATTTACTTTGCAAGTACTTACTAAGAAATTCTGAGACATGCAATAGGTGTTTTTTTAATAATACAAAAATAAAACTCAAATTATCACAGAACATAGTGGCTAGCTGGTAAAACAGAAAAAGTAGATTGAACACTGCACTTATAAGTGTCCTATCCTTTTCATTATGAGGACTGATTAGTTTCCTTCTAGTCTTTAGAAATACGTGTGCACGGGAGTGTGGAAAATGGAAGGGGATGTTTGAGGTAGTCGGCAAGGGTGGAAGGAGGATGTTAAGGGATCTCTTGTGATCTGCCACATCAGCACCAGTAGAGAAGAAGGTGGAGGAGGAGCCCAGCAGCCTTTTTAATCACACCCGTAGTGCTGGTGCACAGCTCTGCTGTCCAGGCTGCCTGCAGGCTCTGATAGCTTAGGAAGAGGCCAGGGAAATGTTGATAATGGGGCAGCAGCCTGGGCTTCCCTCCAGGCCATTCTGTTCCAGATGTGGTGCCATCCCTCAAGGGCCCGAGCAGAGGACTAGGACCTCTCCCTTTCTCCATCCTGCCAAATGTGGCACAGTGTATGTCTGGGTCCCCTCAGCTTCAGGAAGGAGACTGAACTGCTTGCCTGCATGACAGAGCCCTGTGGAACTCCCTTAGCCAGAGTTTTGAAGTAAGCACTAGAGGCAGCACGTCAGGCCAGAGCTGAGGCGTGAGGACTGCAGAGCTGTATGTGGGTGGGTGCTGAAGGGGAACCTGGCTCTGACTGGATGCCATTTTTAACTTTACCTCAGACAGTTTCCTTCCACAAAGCCCAAAGCTAGAGCTTCATGGGCCAGCAACTTCGATTCCCTCCTATAAACAAATCCTGGCTGTACCATGGCTAGGCCTGTCCTCCCATTGGGACACCCCCACTCACCTCACAGGCGCCCCTCAGCCCTCAGGCAGTGGAAGGGTACCTTCTGGGAGACCACAACTTCGAGAACAAGGCACTCTGCCGTAAGGCACTGGCTATTTACCCCTATTGAGACTCCAAGGGGAAAATCAGGACACTGCTAAGCAATTTCAAGCCTATCAGCTATTTGCAGAGGTCACATTTCCCTTAGATTCTCTGAAGTTCATGAAACAAAGGCTCTCCTTCCAATGCACTGCATCTTAATTCCTCCTGCGTGAGGGAAAAGGCTGGGCTACAGGGTCTCTCGTGGCCTTTATGGCCCCCTACACCCCATGATCCCATGACCCCCTAAGGGGTGGTGGAGGCCGGCAGAGTCCCAGAAAATCCAACAGAATGAAAAACCCTAGATTATTTGTTTTCACCTTGGAAGATCTTTCCTTGAATGCAATGGCATGTGCAAAATAATTAGTCCCCACAATGAAGTGACTCGAGATTCCTCATTGTCCCCATCCTGCCCCTAGACATCCAGGAAATGTCTCTGCTCATCTTTGCAAAGCAATACAATGCCAGCTTCTGCATTGGTGGCACTCCTACCTCACCTGCAGCATGTCTCTCTCTCATTTATCTACTAGTGAGCACTTCTCTCTCTGAAACAGTGAGACTTGGTTTGAAAGGCCTCTCTCTGTGCAGGAAAGGTCAGCAGTTCATCTCAGCAAGAAAGCTCGAGTAAACAGAATGATAGCATCAACCAGGCTTCAGAATAACCAAGGGGTACACAGAAATCACCGAGCCTTCCCTCATTTTGTGTCTCTTTCAGCCCTGTACAGGTAAGCTAGATATTATTATCCCCATTTTACAGATGTAAACACTGACTCAGGGAGATAATTAAGATGCCCATACTTTCGACGCTGCTTAAAGGTAGAATGGGATGTGGAAACCAATTCTTCTGGTTTTTAGTGCCCCATTCACAGAGCTGTTTAAAATGAGGATCATCTTTCCAGAAGACATTGGCTGTACCTTCTCTGCTTACCAGTTTGTGGATAAGGAGGCTAGAAGGGTGCAAGCAGGGGGAGAAGTCACGTCCAAGTTAAATCACTCTTTAAAACAATTCAACTCTTGCTCTGCTCTGTGCAAAAGTGGCTCCTGCTTACAATACTTGCCCAGAAACCCAAAAACCAGTCACTCCCTTTGTCACATGTAACTACTCACAAGGGTACAGCAAAGGTGGTCATCCAATCTAAGTCATCTGTCCACAAAGTGGCAGCATTCCAGGGTCATCCTGTCAGGTGTCAGGTGGGATCCCTCCACAGAGGAGTGTCATCTTACGGGCCACCTCCCTGCAGGCCCGTCAGTTGCCAATATTTTGAAGTGCTTGATACCAACGAAGGATACTATTCGTGTTTAATGTGAAACAGAGAATTAAAGAAACTTGAATTAATTGGAATATGAGTTTGGAAAAGATTTAGATATTCTCACTTATTCAGATTCCATACCTAGAGAGTAGGCATAGGTCCCATTCTTATTCCGCACCATTTACTGGTGGTTTTATGGGAGACACCCATTTCCATTTGTTTTGAAATTCAATTAAAATATTATAATCAGTTTTATTTGGAGTTCACGTCAAGGTTTTTCTTCACAGTTTTGTTTTATTGAGGCCTTAGGAAAATCCATGAATATTCAGAGTATGAAGTAGATCAGTAAAGCAAAGCAAAACAAAAGCAAACCTCAGGAATGCTACAATTTTCTGACAAATACTACACAATAGGCTTCTGATGGTCATTAGTTACAACAAGATGAACAGAAAGCATGTTTGTCAGTACATGCTGAGTTGAAAATTTCCAGATCCTTCTTTTTTTTAAGCTTTCTGAATCATCTCCTTTACAATGGTTTTTCATAGCCAAAGCATACCATTTCACACTCTAAAAACTTCTGAACTGATGTGAACTTTGAACTAACGTGGAAGCAGCAGCAGGCTCTGATTCTGGATTTTGGAGGGATCAGTGGCAGACATTTTCAGAGAAGACATGTTAAAAAGTCTGAAACAGCCAAAAGTAGGTGAGCAAAGTTGGGCTTGTAACTTAGAGATTCAGAAAGCCAAAGAGTAGAACACAAAGGAGATATGCAAATGGGAAACTGTTTTAGGGGTGTCCCCACCCTTCACCAAGTGGCTTCTTTAGCACAGTTATCAGGTTATATTACTTTGCCAAAAGCAGAGTGGTGGCTTTGAGTAGTTTTTGTATTAGTAGCATTTTCAAGTGTCTTTTCCCCGCTCGATTGAATAGTTCTAACCCAATGTTTAAAACCACAAGAATTCAACCAAATACCTCGGAAAATGAACACTTCATTGGTTTTCATCTTTTGTCATCACACACACACACACACACACACACACACAGGCACGCACACTCCTATAATGAAAATCTCCCCATTCCTTTTAGTCTTCGCCCCCAATTATAATAGCTTGAGCATTATAATTAACAGAATTGCTTCATTTTTGTAAAAATATTTAATGTAACCATTGAAGAAGCTTATTTAGCAGAGGTCCATTAAAGCAGCAGTTTTGAGTCAGATGGATTTCAAAAGCTTTTCTACCTATGCTTCAGTTTCCTCATCTAAAAAAGATGGGCACAGTAACAGGACCTCCCTCAAAGGAGACTGAGGGAATTACAAGTGGAAGACACCAGGAAAGCCCTTAGTAAGCACTCACCATGCACCTGAGTGAATATCCTAAATGCAACCACCCTTCATTCTTTGGGTCAGGCCTTGCTGAGATGGAATAAGCAGGAGATCCTGAAATGTGCACCCTCAGAAAACTCTGAGAGGAGGTGGGGAGGAGCCTGCTGTACAGTCACTAAGGCTCTAGCTAAGTCTTCTTACCTTCTGCTCTGCCCATCTCCCTGTTCCACAGCGCCCCAATCTTTGAGGGGAAAACTTCAGTTCCCTCCTTCGTGTCAGTTCAATAGATGCATTCAAATAGTTGACAAAAAGCAGATTCTCCTCTTCACTTTTTAAATGATTTCTTTTCAAATTTTGTGATAAAATACACCTGACACAAAACTTACACTTTAGCCATTCTTTTTGTTGTTGTTGATCTTTGTTTTTTTTTTACTTCCTCGTAAAGCATAGCTTATTTTTTATTTATTTTTCAATTTTATTTGTTCTAATTAGTTCTACTTGACAGTAGAATGCATTTACACATTTTGATAGACCATACATAAATAGAATGTACTCTCATTTTTTTGATTATACATATTGCAGGATCACATGAGTCATGCAGTCATACATGTATATGAGGTAATAATGTCTGTTTCATGCTATAATGGTTTTAAATTCATTAATGTTAAGTATATTCTCATTATTGTGCAATCAAACTCATCTTTCAAAACTGAAACTGTATTCATTAAAAAAGAACTGCACATCCATGCTCCCTCTGGACTCTAGCAACCACCAATCTACTTTCTATCTCTATGAATTTGACTATTCTTGATATCTTATATAAGTAGTGTCATACAGTATTTATCTTTTTGTGACTGGCTTATTTCACTTAGCATAATATTCTCAAGTTTCATCCATATTGTTGCATATATCAGAACTCCTTCCTTTTAAAGGTTGGATAATATTCCCTTGGATGTATATGGTACATTTTGTTCATCTACTCATTTGTCAATTGTTGTTTCCTCTTCAGGCTACTGTGTATAATGTTGCTGTGAACCTGGGTGTACAAATATCCTCTCAAGTTCCTACTTTCAATTCTTTTGAACACACACACACACACACACACACACACACACTCAGAGGAGAGAGGAATTGCTAGATCATACAGTAATTGCCTTAATTTTTTAAGGAGCCATCCAAATTTTATTTCCCATAGTGCACCCTTTTCCATTCCCATTAGTGATGGCCACCCTTTGGGAAAGTGGGAGGGTTGGATTTACATCTAGGCATAGAAGATCAATCAGCCTTGATTTATGGAAGTACCTGTACCAGCATCACTTTGTCAGGTGACATGAGTTCCAGGTTCCTTCCCTTTCCAATGTCATTGGGCAAAAGAAGTGACAGAGGTGGCTCCCAGGTGTCCCAGGATGCTTATATGCACTTGCAAGTTGAGAGATTTCTCCCCTCTCCCTGGTTCCCTTTCCACATGCCTGATGCTGACACGGGCTACCAGTAATCTCCTCCAGGAACTACCTCCCTGTGTCCCTAGAACTACCTTTCCCCTTTTGGTTTCTTTTCTTAGGATCTGAAGTGGTCTAGCTAAAGGTTTTCTTTTTCTTATGCTTATGTTCTCGGGGTTCTGTGAATAGGGGAAATAAGGAAATACTGTCTTGCTCAAGAACTCAAGACTGTGCCAGTCCAACATGGAGTAGGGATTCCTGAATTTAGAGCCTATGCATTGGCTAGAGGATTATCCAACCTACAACAAGGACCAGAACTTTCCTGAGATCCAAGCCAGCTGGGCATAAACCAAGATCTAGTGCACATCAGGATTTCACAGAAGAGGGACCAATAAGTGAAATTTACTGCTAATCCTTCAACCTGAGGGGGAAAAAATTCTCCTACCCTAGACCACAAAGCTAGATGCTCAAGAGGCAGACTGCTTGGGGGCATATTTCACCATCCACTGGCTGCAACTGTGAGCCCACAACCTTACCACCCTGACCTCAGTTTCCTCATCTAGGAAAGGGAGAGAGGAATTGTACCACATTGCAGGGTTCCTGGCAGGTTTACCACCTGGCAACAGTAAACATTCCAACAAAGACTTAATCATCCTAGCACAGAGAAGGGTCTTTAAAATTCAAATGTAGCTAATATTTAGGTTTGTGAAAACAAATCCCACTCATTATCTCCTCTACATCTTTGCCAGGCTGTTGGCCTCTGCTAGATCTCTCCCATGGTTATTCTTCCAATATTCTGCTTCTTTCACCCTTTTTCTTCCCAGGCTGCACTCCCCAGCGTATCTGCCCCTGGAGATCTCTCCTGCCACATCTCTGTTTGCAGAACTCATTTTGCTTATCATTTTACCACACCCTCCTGTAAAGTCAATCCAGAACGCCTTTTTTTGGGCCACCCATGAAGGCAGGCACACTACTAGGTACATGCTCAGGTCACAGGGTCAATGCTAATGGAAGGGTTCAAAATGCCTGGTCTATACAAACCTGCCTTCTTGGAAGCAGTCCCCCTTCTGAGCAAACCACGTCGTGATCACCAGCGTGGTATCTGAGCAGTGAGGTTTACAGATCCCTGAGCACAGGCCTGGGACATCCAGGAAGCATGCGTGCGCTTGGTGCTGAGGCATTCCGGTAATAGTTTCAGAGGGAGACAACTGGCGAGTGCTGTGACTCACGTCCCCAGAGCTAGCCTGTCCGACTGGAGGCCGAGGGGCGTGGGCGGGACGCTCGCCCTCTGCCGAGGGGAATTACCTGGGAAAGCCAGGAAACAGAGCCTGGAGCACGGCCTGCTCCCAGGCAGCCGCGCTGACTCACACAGGAAGGAGAGAGGGCCATGACCAAATTTGAAAGCGGCACGTTCGCCTGTCAGGGAAGCCCTTAGAGAGACAAGGGAGCATGAGCTGGTACCAAGCTCAGAAAAGGAAAATTCAACGTGTCTTCATGACTTGGTTCTCGCTAAAGTTTATCAAGATGAGCGGCTGCTGTGGTTCTGAGTCAGTCACCCCTCCTCAGCCCGGCGCCCCACAGTCTGAGGGAACCGGAGACTCCTGGTGCCCGCCAACCTCCTTCCCCTCCTCACGCTAACTTTAATGGCTGAGCCTCCACCTAGGTTTGGTGGGTTGTGTCCAGTCAAAGAGCTACCAGCTACTGGGGATGGTGGTGGTGGAGTACTCTGCTCCTCAAGATAGGAGTCCCGGCACTAGCCTGAGTCAGCCCAGAAGAAGGGGGATCTTTTTCTGATGTATCTACCCAAAGGAGGACACCTTTTTCTGACTAACACAAAGACATCCTGCGTACTAGCTATTACCCTGTTTACTGAGCACTTACTGTATGCCATACTCAGTGTTAAGAATTTGGTACACATTGTCTATCATTCGATTCTTACAACAATCCTAAAAGACAGATTCTTTTATTATCTGTGTCTTACAGATGAGGAAATTGAAGCGTAGGGGACATTCTGCTAACACTACAGCTATGTATATCCACTTTGGAACTAGTACATGGATGGTGCTGCCTCCCAGTATGATTTTGTTTAGAGCTAATTGTTGATGATAAAGATTTAAATCTTGTAGCTGAGGATATCCTGTGTTCTCAGAGGTGTCCGGATAGCCTAATGTGCCTCTAGGGTGAAGCGGAGTGTTGGAGAATTCTTGGAGAGGTTGACTCCACCCCTCCAGGGCCAGTCTATCCCAGGGCCTAACTACAACCAAATGAGGTGTACTGTTCCCTGGCTGAGTAACAGGCCTCTGTAGGAGGTCTCCAGGCAACACAGGGCAAGGAGTCCTCTTGCTGAACATGTACTTGCTGCTACAACTGTTCTCTTGATTTCCTGAGTATGACGAGCCTTGCTTCTATGCATGGACTCAGCAGAAAATAAAAGTCAAGATCACCTGCTGCTCAAATGAGTCTACTGTCAAGACAGCAGCAGACTCTAGTCCAGAAACTCAGATACCAGGGCCCTTAAAAATCATATTCCCAGCCCAGAAACTGGCATGCTAACAAGTTCCCAGGGGATTCTGATAGTAAGGGTTCTTAGGACTGTTCTTCATGAAATATCACTTTTGGGCTTTTCATGCCATGAGATGTTGGGCATCATTCCAGCTGTATAAAAGAAGGGAAGCTGACACTGAAACTCTCCTTGTCAAATGAAAGTCAGCAACCCTGGGGTCTTGACCGACTACCATGTTTGTTCTGCACTACTGGGGATTGAACCCACAGGTTCTCTACCACTGTACTACATTCCTAGTCCTTATTTTATTTTGAGACAGGGTCTTGCCAAATTGCCCAGACTGGCCTTGAACTTGAAGTTCCTCCTGCCTTGGCCTCCCAAGTTCTGGGATTACAGGCATGCACCAGTGCACCACCATACCTGGCTTGACCACATGGTTTTTCAAAAATAGTTTTCTTTTTGAAAAGGAACTGGAAACAGTTTTTTTGCAACAGCTCCAGGTGGAGGTTCTGGGGAGGTAGGAAGAAACGGCATGAGGAAAAACATGGAAAGAGAATATTGAAGTTTGAGCATCCTGGGCTTTATTTTTGGACCCAATGGTTCTGCAAAACTAAAGATTTTCACATAAAAAAGCAAAAATTTTAAAAGTGAAAGTAGATTTGGGTTTGTGTTTCATAAGGGCAGATTACATGTTCAAGTTCAACCATGGAATATTCTTGGCAGATGGTAAAGCACTTAGTCCAATTTCCCACTCAGTTTCCCTCTTCCTTACAGGAGTAGCAGATGTGGATTATGATTTTGAAAAGCATTGCAAAGGTGTATGGACCAGACTTCATCCTTCCTTTGGCTTTCCTTTGGCTCTAGGAACATAAGATCAGTGAGAATGCCTACCTGAAGTGCTAAGCTCCCCAGAGAGGGAACACTTCAACCCCCCTGTTGTCTACCATCATGGTAGGAATTGCTTACAAACCCTAGCAGTTAGCTGGGAGAGTCGAGGCAGGTGAGGAGGTGATCTATGGATAATGGGATGCGAAATCAGATGGGATACCTAAGGGTGGGTATGGTTTCAGATGCCTAGAGCCAGTTCCCTTCACCCTTGTGATTACAGCTGGAACGGGCCCTTCCCTGTCCTTCCCACCAAAAACTATAAGCACACTCCCCTCAACTTGTCCTGTTACTTAGATTCAGTCCTCTCTGATTAGGAGTCCAAATAGCTGACCACATCTCATGTTCTGGTTTCTCCCCTTTCCAAAGGAATGGAGGTCTGTGCGTGTACAAGTATGTTGTGCTCCCTGTCTACAGATTCCCTTTCTTTTATTGTTCCACTTGGGCCCCTTCCCAGATTCCACCATTTTGAACAATCCCTGGAACTGCACAGAGAAGAGACAGTTGGCTAGGAATCTTCCTTCTGGGGAGACAAATCCAAGGTGAAGCTGAAGTTGCAGCCAATTGCCCCCCAAAAGAGATGCCTCCCCACAAGGTATAAGGACAGATTTTCACCTTCTGAAGCTCCCACTTACATTACATTTAAGGGGTCAGCAGGGTCACAGTGGGCAAAAAGTAAGGATGGTTGAGTTCCCTCATGTCCTTTCTTGCCATAAGCAGACACCTAGACTTACAGAACATGTTTGAAAGAATGTAGACAGTAAAGTTGGGAAAGGGGCAGCCTGTTTGGGACTTAGTTCCCTCAAATGTAATACAAATCATTTGATCACAAAAGTTCCTCTTGGCTCCAAAATTGTGTGATTCTATCAGCTGTTCCCACTGTTAATCTGGCACATATTTAAGTGTGTATATATGTAGAGAGACCTCCTATAGTTGTTTAACTTACATGAATTCAACTATACAAGTTTTGTCTCTTTTACATACTTAAAAATAAAAATGGTGTAAAGTTCTATTTTATATGCACATACACATTACATATTTATACAAACATAATACCAGGGAGGGTTATATGCCCAAGACTTTTTATAGCTGCACTTTATGGGTGATTTAAGGTTTTTTTCTACCTTACTTTGATTACACCTGACCTTAGAACCTAACCCCACATAAGGTAAGTTTCCACCATCATTATTACTGTGTTGCTAGGGAGACAGTGAAGTTTAAGGAAAAGGATATGGGTTTTAAAGAGAAATTGTCCTGGGTTTGAATCTTGCATTTGGGTCTCAGCTTTGTCAAGCATTAATTGTGTGATCTTAGAAAAGTTATTTAAATTCTTTCAGTTCCTTTATCATCAAATTGGAAGAATCATGCCCCCCTCAGAGGGTTATTTTAAGAATTAAATAAGATAATATATATCACACTTAGCATAGCACCCTGGATGGTGTATCACTCAGTGTGTGGTCTTTATTTGATTGACATATACATGATCCAGCCCACATACATTTGCATATATAGCAATATTTCATACAGTGAAATCAAGCATTTTAGTAGCCATTTATGTAAAGTAGAAAAATTCTCTGATGCATCTCTGAAGCCTCACAGTTCACAATTTCCCAAGATGTATTCCAAAGTTTTGGACTATGGCCATATAGATTTGGAACATTCTGTTACATATTGAGTATCAAAATATATTAACATGTTAAAGATCAGAGAATCCCCATAAAAACACTTGCTAAACATGGTTTAACTCAGCTTTCTGACATGTTCTATCCTCTAACACTTGTTGATGTCCTTGGGACCAGATCTTAATATCCCAAAGTATACTTGGGAAATATTTCTGAGGTGTACAAGTCTAGGTTGCCATGGGGACAAGTTACTCATCCTTCTAAGAGCCCCTGGCTGAGTAGATGGAATCATGTTGGGTATCAGCCCAAGGAAAATTGGTCATTCTGGGTACACTGGCATTAAAATTACCTGGGTTCTTTTATAAATATAGATTCCTTGGCACTACCACAAAACTCCTGAATTACAGAAGGGCATCAGAATTATGCACTTTAAATAGGCAATGGCATCCATCGAACTAAAGTTTGAAGTACACTGGGTAGGCACTGGGAGTTAAATTCCAGCAAGTTTTAGGAGGGAGGTCTCACATACTTCTCCCTCTCAATCTCCAGGACTATGCAATTGAGTTAAGATGTGATTCAGGGACCAAAAGGAGCCTTCTGCCACCGCTTCTCCTTGGAAGCTCTGGTGGGCAGGGTGAAGAGCTGCCGTCAGGCATAGCCAAGTGTGGGTTCCTGTGTCAGCTTGCTTTCTCCTTCCCAACTTGCTGAGAACCAGGCCCGCGTGGAATGAGCATCTCAATTTCTAAAGGAGCTGCCAACAGTGTCACTTGGGAAAACCATTCTGTGGCCTGACTCTGAGCCACTGACACTTCTACCCAGAAACATTCAACGATAGGTAGCATTGAAGGAAAAAGCCAGGCAGCTTCAGGGTTGGAAGTATGAAAGGAACAGAATGTTCCTTAATTATGAGAAGTGGATATGGATTCTATGCTTAGGAGCCTTTCTGGTATTATAGTTATCAGTAGTAAGAGTCTCCTTGAAAACATAATACTCTAACCTTTTGGAATGTAAATGGTCTCTCCAGGGGCTAGATAAACCCAGTCTCCAGTTTTATATTTCAGAGAAGTCTTCGAGGTCACAGAGCTTATAACCCCCCAAAACGCTAAGTCGTCTTTCTGGAGGTACCCTGGAAACCCATCTCAAGATGCAACTGATGTAACTGTTTGTCTCTGGAGGAAAATGGAGATGTTTTATTGTTATTTATAATGCATTACTATATAAACTGTGCGAAATTTCATCCTGACTTTGTAACCTCTTGCCATCTCCTTATGTGCGTGTGCTTTCTGTGTGTGCTGAATATTAAATCAGTTGCCTTCTGCATGGATGTGGAGAGGTCTCTGTTGGCTAGACTTTAATTCCCAAGCAGTCAGAATGGCAGGTTGAACTTCAACCGTCCCATTCCAAGCAGTAATACGTTGGTGGGGGGGATCCTTTAGTTATGAAGATAGGGTAAATTCTACCAATTTATTACACCAATGGGAGCTCTCTGGGGGGAAATAGGGGGGAAGGAAGGAGGAACCTTTGAACCTGGAGCACACTGACCAAGAACACTGAGAGCCATGTTGAAGAGATATATAGACCCTCCCCCAATGTTGACCCTACCCCTGTCCTTTTGTGAGGTGCTTTTCTATTAAGTCTCCTTACTATTAGGGCCCACTTCTGCCTCTTCTCCAATCCCTATCTCCTTTTTCTTCTTCTTGAGGGTAGAATGAAGCCCCTCAAGAAGTCCATATAGTGAAGATTATGAGGGCACCAATGGCACCCAGAGATAGATTCACTGAGCAGACAGTGTGCAGAGCCTGTCTTGTTCCTGTATCATCTAATTCAGTGGCTTCTCTACCTAAGGCTCCACATTCCCCCGCTCTTTCCTAATGCTGCCCATTGTGGGCCAGTAATAGAAAAAAAAAAAACAAAAAAACCTTTTACAAATTCAGTAATTTATAAGAAATTATTGGTAATTCACAGGAGTTCGGTTCCACCTCCAGGAATCATCTACTTCGTAAAATGCAGAGGGAAAGGGACAGTGGTGGAGGCTGGAACCCTCAAACCACTCCCCTGCCACTTACTTTCAGTCTCTTCACATGCTTGTCTAGTAGACAGACTGGTTGGATTATATGGTTTTGGTTGAAAAAGAGGTTGATAAGTGGGAGAAAGGGCAAAGTGGTTTTAAGTCAGCATTTTTACAATCTTGATCAAGTATACCAAGTAACCTTCCCTTCCAGGAGTAATTGTCTGATCAACTCCTCTCAACTCCACCACCACTTCACTTCTACTCCACACATGCTCACTATTTTTCTTTTCCAATTGGCAAGGCAACTGAACAGCTTTCCATATACAGGAAGTTCATTTTCTTCCTTTAAGCTAACATTTCCATTTAGGGAGCAGGAAGAACCATGATTATCCTATGTTCCCATGACTCCTACCTATTTTCCACTGGGTACCCTGTGCATGTGCTGAGCAGAGGTCAAACAACACTTTCTGACCACCATGGAATTCCACTGCCCCTGCCCCTGCCCCTCTATCTGGATAGTTCTATCCAGATGTTCCCTCTGTTCCTAGACTCTCTTTGACATAGTGACCCATTTTACTTCTTTCTGTCCAGAAGTGGCTGTTCCTCCGGGAGTGTGTGTGGGTTGGGTGTGAATCACTTTGTATTCATAACAATGCAGGCAATCCCCAAACATCAGACACTTTCTACTTGCTCAAAGTCCTTGAACTGGCTTTGGAAAAAAACTCAACAAAGCAGTTACCCCTGGGTTAACACCTGTAGTGAGGCTGCTTAGCCTGAAATATAACTTTTACAAACCACTTCAAAGTCACTGCAGATAACAGGTTTGAAACAGAAAGACCAGATCCCCCTAACTGCTTCCAGCCCAGCAATGAGCAACCCCTGCCTGTCTTCCTCAGCACAATGCTGATGTTTTGTCATGACTAAATTTGATCCTTCTCATTAGTCAGCCAAATATCACCATATCTAATAAATCAGGTATAGGCGGGTTGCCTCCTAAGAGAAGGAATTTGCCTCTATTTTCTGTAGTACACTCAAGCAAGCAGTAATTCATACACTTCAAACAAGTAGTACAAACAATGATAAGTAAATGTTCAGTTGAAGCCAAACTCCCCCTACTATTCATGAAAGGAACTTGGAAACCCACTCCCAAGTGTCAATCATCTGGAATCATGCCGCTGTCAAATTTAGCTAATGTTTTTTCTGAGTAGCCTCTCCCATTAAGCTAAATGATGCCTTTGGGCACATTATTCCTTTAAAATGTTGTACTGTATTTGAAGAGGAAATTACTTAAATGTGAAAAAAAGTAAGTCTATTTCGATGGTTATATAGACAGGGTTAAGTGTTTGTATTTCAATTTACTATTTTTAATCAAAAGTTATTCAATAATTACAGCCTAAAGGGAACCACACTAAAAATTTTAGCCAGAAATTTACTCAGTTATGGATAATTTTCAAAATATAAATAAGCAATGTTTAGGAATAGGAAAGAAAGAAGAGTGATATTGTTAAAAGTCGTCAACTCTGCAGAGCAGAACGTCTCCCCAGGGCTCTCCTCCTCCGCCCCTGTCCCTGTGTCTCCTTCCCACCTTCGCCAGGAGCTCAGTGGGCTTCGGTGCTTCCTCCAGTTCTCGTTACTGAAACAAAACTGTCCACTGGAAAATATCTGAAGTGCTTCTCCATTGCAGTGTAAATGATTCATGTTATACCTTTTCAGATTATTCATTTATTTTACAAGACTGGATAATGCTTTCATCTAAAGAAGGTCTAATGGGAATCTCAGCTGCCAGGCCACCAGAGGATGGTGACTTTTGTCAGTGAGTGTGTTGGCACTGCGGGACCATTTTACCAGCACAAGTGAGATCATAACACCATAGAAGTTTTGAAGCTATTACTAAAAATACATAAATGAACAAGAGATAAAACTAAATATTTGCCAAATATCTTATATTTTAAAAAAAGTATTGTGTTCTATCAGTTTGATGGCTTCAATGCAGGATATAAGATTTGGGCATTTGGGAAAATGAACAAGAATGAACTTTCAGAAGACACACACACACACACACACACACACACACACACACACACACTTTTAAAGTGATTACTATAGTTTTACCTGAGGTAAACAGGAATGGGTCAAGGAAGGATGCTGAGGTTCTTGAAGAACTTGGAGGTTCTGGGAACTGCGGACCCTAGGACTCAAAGCCTTTGCTCTCAGGTGCTCCAGACATTTGAGAAGGAAGGGAACTGGGGAAAGGCTAGATGACTAGAAGGTCACTGGTGACCTTTTGTGAAGACGATTCCCAGAAGCTGTTGTTCTTATAATAAAGAATGAAGGTCTCAAGATTCTGGATACTGGACCCTGCTACCTCTCCTCTATTGCCACTACCTTCTACTTTTACCCCAGCTCTTTGTGCTCCAGTCCCTGATCTTCATCCTTGAACCTCACAATTTGAAACTCTTATGCTCACTACACCTGCTCTAGTTAATACCTGCTGATCCTGCAGGACTCAGCTCAGTGGTTACGTCTTCTGAGATGCCACCCTGACACCACAGATTAGAAAAGGTTCCCTGCTCTCACAGACCCTCTACTTTGCCTCAAAACCCTCTGATCCTAGATTGCAATTATGTGTTCATATGATACTTGGCAGACACCTGTCTCCCCCACTGTTCTGCACACACCACAAAGGTAGACCTATATCTATTCATATCTATTCACTTACCTTTGTGTCCCCTGGCGCCAAGCACAATGTTCAAACATAATATGCACTCAATAAACATTAACCGATTACATGAAAGAGTGAATCAATATCCTCATCAAGACAGTTCAGGAGAATCAAGAAGGTGTTCAACCTTGAGGAAGTGAACTAATCTCTCTCAACTTCAGTTTCCTTATCTCTAATATGGCATTAATAGGAGCACCTGTTTCTGAGTTTATTTTAACAATTAAATGAAACAATGTATGCAAATTGCTGAACACATATTTAGCACATAGTACAGTCAATGGTTATATTATTATTATTATTATTATTATTATTATTATTAAACCCAGGTGCACTCAGCCACTGAGCCACATCCCCAGCCCTTTTTTATTTTATTTTTTATTATGAAACAGGGTCTTGCTAAGTTGCTTCGGGCCTCACAAAGTTGCTGAGGCTGTCTTGGAACCTGCAATCCTTTGGCCTCGATGGTTATTATTATTATTAATGTTTTTACTTATATTTTTGCACCAGTTTTCTCATCTAAAAATTGATGTCTTTGAAGATTCCTTTTGGCTCTTAAACATGCCATGACGCCTACCTAATCCTGGAAGAAAAGTTCTTTGTTCTCAGGATTTGTCAACCTGGCAACTTTAACAATCAATACATTAACCTTTTTTCCAGTTAAAATAGTTCTACAGGAACCAGCCATGATTCATGTAATATGCATGAATTTAAGGCATGACCATAATTATTTTATAAACTTTCATTTACTGTACCAAAATCTTCATTTTTCAGAAGTTTTGGGGACGTGGGAAGAAAAGGTAATTTGGAATGATAAAGTTCCTTTCCATATGCAGTCCTAAAGAGGGGTGTGTTTTTTCCTTTTGTTGATCTAACGACAGAATAAATATATTATGCAAGCCAAAATACTAAGCAAGAGACTTATTTTTCTGCAATTTGCTCACTCCATTATGTATCTTTTTGGATTTCAATGCATGTGAAGGAAGTAATATTCATAACCTGGTAATTGAGTAAACTATGTGGAACCCTTTACCTGGAATGAAAACTGTTATCTTTGGTGATCTTATAACATGTAATGGAGAGTTTTAAGTCCATTTTATGCATGATAAAGTTGAGGCATAATAAAGGAAGATAATTACTTTAAAATCACCAGTTACTAACCAGGTCTCAAACCAATGCCAAGGAGACCCAAAGGTTTAGACCTCGGATCACTTTGCTTTGCTTCCCTGTCAAATCCTGTAAGTGTGAGCTATACTTTGTGTTTGTTTCCCATAAATACATCCGTATTGATAATGTCAATAAAGTAAATTTCATCACCCACTTGGAATGGCTCTGTCTTTGTCCCGGCAATGTTGTGCCTTCCAAAAGAACAGAACAATGCACCATAGTTTCCAAGTGCCTTTCATTTGTCACTGGGACCTTTGCTATTTGGATCATACTTCCTCCTTCCCAGACCTTAGCAAATAAAACATCTTGGTTCAAGTAATTGTCTCTGTAATGCAAGCAATTATAATGTAAGCACCTCCTACCCAAATATTATTTTTTCAGAATTTAATTTTAGATTTATCCCAACTATCTAAAAATGTTTAAATGACATCTGAAGCTAAAGGGGGACAAGATGTCAAGAAAAAAATCATATTAAAACCAACAACAAATGTTTGTATAAAACTTTATAATTTGCCAACTTTCAGTACTAGAAAGTTATTGGACTTAAAGCAATTTGGTGAGACAGCTATGAGGGCAGGCCTCATTATTTCCATTTTATAGTTGAGAGAAATGAGTCCTACCAAGATTTTTCACTTAAAATTCTGTGCTATAGTTAATACTGTAATGCTCCTGAATACTTCTATTATTGCTCTTACCATCTGAAACCAGATGGGCATTTGCCTGAACTCCCATTCATGTGACAAATCAGAGAAATCAGAATTGGAATGACCTACCAAAATTTGCTTACAATAGATTTAATTATTATTTTCCAGGCATGATTTAGACAAGTTATTTTAAACACAATTGTACAACAGTGAAACTCCATAGGGACCTTGAATACTCCATAGGCTTCTAACTGAGAAAGTGAATTCAGAGTAGACCTTGTTATGGTGTCAACATGAAACAATGCCTGGGCAAGTTCCATTACTGTTCCACAAACAAAACTGAGGAAATGGGAGAAGAAAGAAGAAAGGTAAAGCATAATTATGTACTGCAGAGCTAGAGCTCTCACAGGAAATTCCAAGTGAGAGCTCCCACCAGTGCTCTAGCACCCCAGTGCCCTGAGGTCATGGAGCCTTTGCATGACCATCTCCAAACAGGCATATGGCTGCCATGTTTATAGACCGCAGAACCTGAAAGAGCATGGGCCTCACTCAGCTTTGCCACATTCTTCCCGCCCCCAAACCTGGCCTTTCCATCAGCAGGGCAGCCTCCCTTCTCCTTCTACAGCCTTGTGGACTGCCAGTTTAAAGTAGGAAGGACTGTCTTTTTGCCTTCACAATTTTGTGGCCCTTATACAAGCCATTTGCTGATCCCTGCCTTAAAGGGGTTCAAGTAAGTGTTTGTGCCTATTGACTAGGATAGACACCTTGAAGAGACATGCTGTGTGCCTAACATACAGCGAATGATCCCAAACTTGACTATATAAGAATCACCTGGGATGCTTGTTTATAGCACAGGTTTCTAGATCCTACCTCTGGAGATTCTGATGTACTAGGTTTGTGATAGAGCTCAAGATCCAGAATTTAATCAAACACCCTAGGGGCTCTTGATATGGAGGGTGCAGGCTCATTTCCCCCCCAGTATTGGAGAGTGAATTCAGGGTTTTGTGTATGCTAGGCAAGTGCTCTACAACTAAGCCACATTCCCATCATATTTTGAAAAACACTATGGTGTTTTTCACCATAGTGAAATTTTAAATAATTAAAAGAATTAATGAACCATAGTATCATGAATGACTATCAATTGTCTTATACTAAGAATCACGGGACCTTTGTTAAAAATACTAATTCCTCCGTCTACCCCAGATATCAAAAACGATCTTCAGAGAAGGCATCGGGGATTTAAATTATTAAACAAATGTCCCAAAGGAAGCTTCTGATGTAGTCTTTTGGGAACTTCTACCCTAAACTATCTTTCCTGTTCTTGAAGCAGTAACTTCAGGTGGCCACATCTAAGTAGGTATCAAAGATCTTATTGTCTCCATAAAACTGCTCTACTTCTGTAATACTATTTTAGAGAAAATTGGATCTCTCAGCCACATGTCAAAAGATACTTCTGGAAAACAACCTATAACTGTGGATGTGGATGGCTTTTAATATAATCAGGAAGATTTTCAAAATATGTAATAATTGATACTGCTTGAGCATCAACATTTCAAAGTGAATAAACAGTATGGTATGAAGAAAACCAGTATTTATTGTCTAAAACTCAGTCCCTACAATACTTTAAATGATGACTTTTCCATTATCTAAGCTTAATGGAACTTGGGAGTTTCATGTATTTCTAAGATTTCCTTCTACTTTATCTCTCTCACCCTCATTATAAGTCTTGAGATTGGTAAATATCTTCAAGATAATGCTCGATAATTTTGCTGGAGTTTGGTTAATACATCTTTCTCTGTTTAATTTGTAGTATACTCCATGCCCTGACATCTTATTTCTTACCAGACCAGAAGTTTTCGTATGTGCAAGCCTATTGTGCCTGGGGAAAAATGTTGAACTTTTGCCTTTGTAATAAGATATGCTTCAATTACCAACTTTAGCAATTTAATATAGTTGAATAATAACTGAATGGGACACTTTGTCACTCAGTCATTATTCAAGCTCTTACTGGGGGTGAAATAAGGAGTTGCTGGAGGTCAGCCTATTCCTGGGGGAGCTCAGCCTCACAAATCAACACAGAATTTTTTAAAAAACAGTATTATAATTTTTTAAATCCAGGAAATACAGGTCAAGTTATAGATTTATAAAATTCTATAAGAACCAAAGTTCAATTTTTTAAAATGATACGGTGTCCAGTGTAATTTTTGTATTTGGAAAGGATGGTGGAGGGATAAAGCAATCATCTGAATAATTTGATCTAAGAAGTGCTTTGTGGGTGGAGAAAATCCAGATAGATGAGCTCATTTTCACATGGACCAGAGGTATTTGAAAATTTCCTCTTACCCTACAAGGCACATAAAACTTCACATTCAGAAGATATCCTGTTGTGCCTTACAAGGTTTAAGCACCTGAATCTTGCTTTGATATGTGCAACACATTTTTGCTAAAAATCGCCAAGTGTCCTGTTTATATGTGAAGTTTAAAGAAGTCAAGAGTTTTTTTTTATTTGTTTTATTCTAGTCTCAGGTTTTGTGGGTTTTTTTTTCCTTCTTTTTTTTTTTTTTTTTTCAGATGTACTATAGGCCAATTTTTTTTCTATTTCTGTGACCAAGGCTCATTTGCCACTTAAGAAACTATCACATGCAGACTTTATTTATATATTTAGTATACACCTCTAAGGTGTCCTGGAATTTCATGAAAGTTAGTCAAGGAAAAATTCAAGCGGCCTTGTAGCTTTAGGAAACTAGCATGTCTAGCATGTGGTCATTCAGGAAGTTGCCTCCCGCCCTGGAATAAAACTTTGTTGGGATGAGGCTGAACCACAGTTTCAGGCCAGGAACAGTCACCTCAGTGTCAGAACAGAAGACATCTCTCAGGAAAGACATGGTGCACTTCCAGAATACTCAAGCCCTGATTCCTGTGATCCCACATCCTCATTTTAGTCTCTGTGTGAACGTTACTACCCAAGGAGTTGTAGAAACTTTCTCACTTCATATCTCTGCAGCCAGAGAAGGACCACAACTTGCTGCTTGCACCAAAGGGTCCTTTCCAGGGATGTTTAGAGGATTCAGGAGAGTGGAACGAAAAGTTCTGGAACAGTTCTAAAAGGCACAGAAGGCTCTGAGAGGCATGTACCTATCAAGAGAGGGCCACAGATCTCACAAAAACCCATAGATATCAAGTATATATATATATTTCACATGTAATATAACAATATTGCTTACCTTAAAAATATCCATTGATAAAAGTACACACACATATATAAATTTTTATAGATATTACCTCTATATTCATATTTTATTATTCATTTATATTGATATATATGTTCCAAAGGTAACCATCCCCTAAACCAAAGCCATAACTCAGAACTAAACCTAACCCTACCCATAATCATGAGCCTATTAAACAAAAATTATAAATATTACTGAATGTCCTTATATATTTTCATTTATATATTCTGTATATGTTTATATACATTCATATATATATATATATATATGTATATGTATGTATGTACCCTAATGGCAACCCAAATCCTACCCATAAATTTTCATGTATATTCAGTTACATAACCATATCCTATATCTTACCTATATTTTACCAAATCTCATGGGAGTGCCTCCTTGTCACTCACCTCCTCTCCTTCCCCACCACACTTTAGACCGATTCCCAGGGTTCTGCTATAAGCCACAAATCAGGATAAGAGACCAGCCCAAGACCTGCTCCTTGTTGATAGAGTTGTTTTCCTCGCTTTTAGGGTATTGTGAATACAAGTGCTGCAAACAGGGTAAGTATTCTGTATGGTAGATGTATGTCTTAGATAGCCGTGCCCATTCAGTGACATACTCCTAAAAGTCACCTTAGATATATCTGGTGACTTTTTGGTATATGTGGATACAAATGTAAATTGGAGAAAACTCCCTAAAGTATAATTTTTCTCACATGAAGACTCTGCTTAGAGCCCAGCGGCAGGCTTCTTTCTCCACGTCTTTGTCAGAGGTCCAGATTTCCCTCAGATTTCATTCAGCTCAGGAGACAGCGCTGCTTACCCAGACTCAGCAGTCATGACCCAAAGAATATTCAGCCTTTGTTTCAATGGAACACATATCCCCCTTTAATTGCCTTAGCCCACTATGAACTGGATGTTAGAAAAAGCAGATAGGTGCTCCACAGTGGAGCTGCCAGGAGAAACTTGAAGTCATACTTTGGCAAATGGAAGCCTCTATCAGCAACTATGCTCCTTGGAAAACTTCTGGAATTAACTTAATATTATCATCCACTGTGTCCCGTCTGTAACCTTACCTGCTTCCTCAACCTCCCTCATTTTGAGCCCAGTCTGATGGCCTCTTTTTACCTCAATAAGCAACAGCAACCCAGGTTCCCCATTCTGACCCACCCCATCTTGCCATTCCTGGGGCCATCCTTAGTCTTTGTTCTTGATTTTATATACCCTGATTTGTATGGTCCAGTGCACCATAGCTGATTATTTTGGCTTAACACAGGTCCACTAGCCCAACTCAAGCCCATGCCCATCAAGAAGGCCTATCCCTATCTTAGGTCTTTGTTCTGGCTCAGGGCCTCCAGCATCTGTTGCACAATTGGGCACCATGGGGAACACATGACTGCCATCCACAAAGACAAAGATGGAAAATATGAGCCATCCATTTGGCAACAATGTTGGCAACTTCCTCCATTCCTGCTGCCAAGCCCTGACCAGAAAGATCTTGGCCTGTTTACTGCCCAGTGTGGTCAGTCCAGACAGGGTGGCTCAGGTCATGGTGGGTAGAGCCAGCTATAATGATATTTATGCATGCAAGTAAAGACAGAGAAGGGGATCCAGACTCCTTATCAGCTTGTGCCCATGAGACCCAAGCTGGAGGGAAATCTAGAAAACTTGCATGAAATTAGATAGGAAGGCTTTTTTTTTTTTTTTTTGCCAATTTAGAAATTGACCAAAAATAAACATTATGTTTCGCTTTTCTTTTCAGTTTGGTTTTCATGGGAAAAACTAAGTGTGTTTTCTGTCCATATTAAAGCATGTACCATCTTTTTCCAGGAATAAGGGAGGCAGGAAAATAAGTGAAGACTATTAAGTAAATGGAGAAGGATATATGTTATTACAGTGGGAAAAGCTGTGTCATTACTGCCTACAGAGTATTACTTTTGTGGCCCAGGTGATTTCAAAAACACTTAAAAGAAGCCAGGAAGAAAATTAAGCATTTGCATATAGATTTATCTCTTTTTATTCCCCCTTTAATTCTTTCAGGTTAAGTGTTATTTCCCCCACCTTGTAAATGAGGACACTGAGGCAGCCTTAAAAATGCTGAGGATTGTTAAGGTCACAAAACTAACAAGAGATTGAGTTAGAAGTTGATCATAGTCCACCAGACATCAAAGCTCACAACTGCTCACGATTGTCATTAATTTAGACAACTGTCTTCTCCCTGAAGTGTACACCCAGAGAAATTTAACAACATTCCAAGACGATGTCATCAGGGAGAAGCTGGTCAGATTACCATTGAAGGAGCCCTTCCAGTTGTTTCCCAAAACTAAGAGTTGAAAGGTGAGTTTTGTAATTGGTTCACTTTTAATAGATGATTTATTTTAAGCTGCCTAGCCTGATGATGCAATGAGCAGGGGAATGAACTTGATTTGAAGATAGATTTCTGATCTTCTGGGAAGTGTTTCAACTTTAATAAGCTTTGATTCTCCAAGGAAATTCCTAAAGGTGGTCAGTCATGACCCACTGAGCTGCCAGGTATCTGTAAATACACACATGGGTGTGTGCACACATATACAGGAGTAGGTAATTTTGTAGTCAGTGAATGCTTTGACAGCAGGGAGGGGACTGCAGGGAGAAAAACTTCGAATATGGTGCCAGTGGTTGGGAGATCCACAAATTAACTGACAATAGGCAGAGGAAGAGGAAAAAGACAAGGTTTATTAATGCACACAGGTAGATTGCTCAGTAATGCATAACTCACTCACTGGCCAGAGATTGTATACCAGACTTAATAGGGAGACAGAGGCATAGGGAGGTAAGGAAGGTTCCTTTGGACTTTTTTTTTTTTTTTTTTTTAACTCAGAAACACTTAACCACTGAGCCAATTTCCAGCCCATTTTTGTATTTTATTTAGAGACTGAGTTGCTTAGGGCCTCACTAAGTTGCTGAAGCTGGCTTTGAACTCAAGATCCTCCTGCCTCAGCCTCCTGAGTTGCTGGAATTATAGACATGCGCAACCACACCCAGCTCCTTTGGGCTACTTGATGCTAACACAAATGGGGAGTCTTTTTCCACGGTAGCTGAATTTGCAGAATTTTCTTGGAGAAAGGTTAATGACACCTGCATTTTCTGGGGGCTCTAGTCAGATAAAATATTTCACATGAGGTTTCTTTGTGAATCT
Source organism: Sciurus carolinensis (assembly GCF_902686445.1). Classification (NCBI taxonomy): domain Eukaryota; kingdom Metazoa; phylum Chordata; class Mammalia; order Rodentia; family Sciuridae; genus Sciurus; species Sciurus carolinensis. Next base: position 56,494,933 of record NC_062218.1, read on the forward strand.
TCCTTAGTTCAAAAAAAATTTTTTTTTATTTCAAGATTTTCCTTTTATCACCAAGTTGGTCCCTACATTTTGCCCATTTGAAATGATTCTAAAAGTTTCACCAAAAACAAAAATAAACAAAACACTAGGTTTATCACCGTGGAAAGAGATTCAAGTTAGAAGTTGTGAGAAGACGCTCGCAAAGGGAGAGAAAAACAAAAAATACAAAAAAAAAAAAAAAAAAAAGACTGGACCCAGCTTATGAATCCAGAGGGCAGTCAGTTAAGAAGGCTCCTAATGATGTGGAGTTTGACGCTTCTGTTATGAGAACGGCAATGTAAATGTTGCAGTCACAGTTATTTGCAGAAGCAGACATGGAAGATATAGGTGTTCCATGAATTTTTTTAGTATCCCACATTATTATGATAATAAACTCTTTAAAGTTATATCATGTGATTCAGCTTTAGCTCGCAAGGCTTCAGGAACAGGGCAGTTTTAGTTCTCAGTGATGCCAAGTCTGCAGAGTAGGAGAAAATCTTAAAATATTAATTATTGACAAAATGTGCAAGATGATAAGATCCAGTTTACAGCTAAGTAAAAGAAATATATATGTATATATAGTTCCAATATATATATGTGTGTGTGTGTATATATATATATATACATATATATATATATATATATATATATATATATATATATATATATATAGTTCCAAGACAATAAATGGGACTAGAATCTGGTAACTACAGTTTTCCACTGAAAGATAAATTTCTTTCTACAGTCAGCACCATTTCAATCAAAAATAATCGAATTAAGATTTTTTTTTTAACAAAATAAGTCTGGTCTTGTTGAATTTGGCCTGACCATTGACATAAGTGCAGCAAGAAAAGTGATTGACTCCAAAGGCCTTTTAAAGTTTGCTTTGCTGAAACTTTCATGACAAATCTCAGATTGGACTTTTTAAAGACTTTTATAACTAGGAAACCAAGTCAAGAATCTGCCATCAGACTTCATCTGCAGTATGTATAGATTAGGGTGAATTCCCTCCTCTTGAAGACCTCAAAATTTTCTGTTTCCTGGGCCTGCCATAAAGTGATATTCATCTTTAAGTTTAGGAACCCTGTAAGCCAGTTACCAAACCAGTTTTTCCAAGATAGCTTTGTTAAGTGTTGACTCTATAAAGTCAACCCTAGTTCCTGTGTGTCTGGTCATATCTGTTTCTCTGCACATCATTCTCAAATAAGACATTCCAATCCAAACCTTGTTAGTGTAACTAATTTTCCTAATTATGTCCTGTTACAAGGAGAAAACATTTGTATTGATCTTATGTCAAAAACTTTGTTGGCAAATTAGCATTTGCCATGAAAATAAGAATATTTAATATGGGTTTATGAATTCTAGAGGTATCAGGTAGGGAAAAAAGACAAGTGTTTCATTTTGGTTTACAAGGTATAATATGCTAAGCTGCTGTGAATTATAGATATCTTTAAAAAGAAATGGGTTCTTTATATCCATAAAATGGATTATTAACATAAAAATATGATCATTCTTCATCAGTTCATTCAGATACATGCAATTAATTCTTATTCTACTTAACCTCAGGTTATCAGTTCTACAAACCCATTAGCTTGTCTATTAGAAATTTAGAAATCTTGATTCAGTACAGTAGTGTGAACTCAAAGTTATGTATGCCATCAGAAACCCTAACCCAGAGTACACACTGGAGACCTTTCTGGGGCTTCCTGGGATATTCCTTCTGTTGACAATGGTGTTCTGACTCCCAGATGCTTGTAACAGCTTTCTGCAAAGCATAAGGTTAAAAAAAGTAGCCATCTATGAGTGACAAAAGACTTAAAATGACTGTAAAGACTTTATGAGAATTTGCTATAAAATAATGCAATTGACAAGGAACTTTGTTTCCATGACACATATTTTAAGATGATAACCAGAATTATGACTGATATCATTTTATCAGGACTTAGGGACAGTGAGAATACTGACAAATTCCGGGGAACTTTATATTCTCTTGAAGTACTTCTAATAGCATTTACTCCAAGCAAATGTAACAGGGAAGGTTAACTCTCTTTTCTTATTTGATAATGTTCAGTGTTCTGACTTTTTAATAATGTACTTACAATCATCTGGAGATGAACAGGGGAGGTTTTGAGATCAGGAAGAAACATAGGCAGGCTTTTTACTTTTAGAACCATATTTCTTTTGTGCATGGTTGATTGTTAAGCAAGGACAATTATTTTTAGTTTTTCAAAGAATTGAGAAGAATTGAGTGGCAGTCCCAGTAATAACATTAAGGACCCTGCCCATTCAACTACATGATTTGGAATTTGTTTTATTTTTATTAGAGAGATTTTCAACTAAAATGGAAACCAAAATATGTCTATGTTCTGGGGCCTCTGGAATTATGGTTTGGTGCATTTGGAATATTTTTATAAATTATTTGACAGAAGCTTTAGGATGTATTCCTTTCCTCTGAGTACACATTGTTCCACCTTGGCCCAATTAACCTTCAAAGAGAAGACTTCTATAATAGCTCTTATCAGGCCCTGAACATTAACCTACCACTGGGCTCTTTGCAGGAAAAAGGTTGTAGAAGTGAGCTTAAGGTGAGTGTAGATTTTAATTTTTGTTCTAAATCTGATTTTTGTTCTTTAATTTAGTGAAGGGAGTCTTTTAGGCTAGCATGACACATTTTTTTTTTGTCCTTTCAATTTGATTCTCCCATATTGGTAACGAGTCATTTGTTTAGGGTGAGAGCTCTCCCAAAACCCTCTCAAATATAAAAGCTTTTCTAAATCAAATGATCTGTTATCAGACCATTGACAATTTAGGTTCTCTAAAAGCATCCCTGTTCCAAAATGTTACTCAAAATGAATTACAAGTTTTTATGGCTCATGGACATAGAGGCATCCCCTAAAAGGGTGCAGAAGATGCAAAGCCCCATAATCAAAGGTCATTCCCAAGGATAGCAAGGAGAAAGAAAGCAAAGGCTGTCATTGCCACAGGGAGTAAGAGGGATGTTTGTGAAAACTCTCATCCTCAGACTCCCACAGAAGTGATGTGCTCCTGACACCTGACAGACGACACTGAGATGGGACTTCCCATTCCTAGAAAGGCAACAGGAAAGAAACCATAAGAGCTAAAACTGGCTGAGGCCCTTTATTTTAGACTTAGATGAATCCCCCAAGAGCTGGCAATAGTTGGCATGATGCCAGCTGCAAATAAGATGCCCAAGATACTTGCATTTCTATCCAGTTGACTGCAAATTCTTGAGCCCCCAACCTGACAGTTGGCTGCTTCTGAGCACAGACTTGACAATCTGTCCTCCTTCCCACCCCCCGCATGTAGAAAGCCAGAGAGTGAACACTCTCACTGGATTCAAGCCAAGCTCTCGGGGCACAAAATGAGACAGACAGGACACCATGGCTGTCCTTGGGAGAGAAGGAATCTGTAACAAGAACACTCGATCCAAGTCACAATCTATACCAAGGACTAGTTTCTACACTAATGTTTGCTCCTGCTAATCTCAATCTTGGAAGGAAAAGATAAGGAGAATCTTCTCCCACCTTCGCTTGATTGGACTCCAGACAGAGATCTGGGATTCTGGTAAGAAATTTGTCAGCTTGGTCAGAAATCTCAGGGGAAGTTTCTGGAAGAGCTGAGTCCCAAACAGCCCATTCATTTCACCAAAACTGGGAGAGAAAAATATTTCCTCTTCTAACTTGAGCCAAGTTGGGGTTGGTTGGGGTCCTAAGAATTAATTGACAATAGAGAGATGAATAGGAGAAAAGACAGGTTTGTCTTACACATATATGCAGAAGTACCCTGAAATAAAAAGGTTTATATTCTAAACTTAACAAAGGGGATGGGAGGGCAGTAGCAGATGGTTAGGACATCAGTGGAAAGGTACGGAAGGTTCTAATTTGTTTTTTTTTCATGCTAATGGCAACGGGGCATTCTGTCTCCCTGGCAGCTGAATTCCAGGAAACTCCCAGCGTGGTGGGTAATGGCAGCTGTATTTTCTGGGTCTTTGGAAGGTAAGTGGAATTCAGATAAGATTTCTTTCTGTATCTTCTTTAGCTGACAAGTTTTTACTTATAATAATCTTTATATCTATTCCAGGGGTCTGAATAGATCCCCACAAGACTCAAGACATATATCATCACAAGAACTTTTATAAAGGAAAACCTCCTGAGTCCTTCCTGTGGCAAGTTTTAAGATACACAGCATTACTATGACATGCTTGAGAGCTTCAGGAAGGTTCAGTGAGGTTCCTGGTGACAGAGACATCGCTGCCTAATACAAAGGCACTGCGGGGTTATCAATAAGGTCTCTGCCCAGGCTGACATCATCCTGGGCTTCATTCCAACAGTGTGAGCTGTGGCTTCTGTGCCCACAGTGAAGGCTGGTGCTTAGCTTTATTAAATGCCTCAGATTCAAAGCCTGTTACTTGTCTTTAGAAAATCATTGTGCAATAATCTCCAGAGTTAAGTAATATCAGGTTTCATCCTTTCTTCCTTTTCTTCTTTTTTTTTTCTTTTTCTTTTTGCCTGTTACAAACAGGAAAAATGGTTGTTTATATATTTTCAAGTCACAACTTGTTCTTATAACCCCAAAGACTGACTGACAAGGAAATTTTATTAGTGGAAATATTTAAAATATTAGCAATGGAAATTCAAAGCACTAATTTCAAGGGACTATATTCCATGGTTTCTATTTCTTTATAGATAATATGACCTAGTGCTATCTGTCAACAAGGAAAACATCCATTCTGTCCATTAAGGTCTTCCTCACAACTTGAGAAACTCCAGCATTATCAAGAGAGTCAAGAACATCTGGAAAAATCTATGGTCTAAAGTCCATACTTCTAATAGTTCATTCACAATGCAAAGTGTAGAAAATACAGAACAATTAGCCAACAGGGGATTTTTTTTTTTTCTTAGAACATGGAAAAATCATATAAAAAGGCAGGATGAAATTTCTTAAAAAGGGACCCCATGGATCTGGGACTCGCTAGCCCTTGAAGATCAAGGGGACAGAGAATAAGAGCATAGCCAGAGTGCTTCAGAGGTGGGGAAACTTCTTCACTGTTCACTGCACTAATTGAGACATTTCTAACCAGTGATTCAAATCCTGGCTCCCCTCGATATTGTAAGAATAACCTGTTGATACTGGGTGTGCATTATAAATGTTCAGCAGCATTCCTGACTCTACCCTCCAGGTGCCAGCAACACCTCCAGTCATGACAATCAGAAATGTCTCCAGACCTCACCAAATGTCCCCCATGAAGCAAAACTGCTCCAGGTGAGAACCAGTTCCTTACAGGTGATGGAGAATAGTGCTCTAACAGAGTCTTGGTAGGGCCTCTGTGGGGGAAGGGCAAAATTGGAAATATTTTCAAGAGTTGGAAGGCTGGATATTTCAAAGTGTATCTTCTCCATGCCCCCTGGAAACCTTATGGAGGGAGAGGTGGCTCACCATACTTTCCCTCCATTCATGTCCATAACTGAGCATGCTCTTGGATTACCACTCACATGTGCAGGGTGACCCGGGCTGGAGTTTAGAAATGCTGCTGCTTGTAAGAGTAGAGGAACCAGAAGAGCACCATAGCACTAGCTTGAAGAAGGCCAAAAACTTCTTTTCTGAAGCTAATCCTCTAGAATGTTCATCCAATCTATTTTCCTTGGGATGTTTCATAGATGATACCTTGTTTTCATAGCTGTGCCTTGAATCCATTACACTGTGGGGTTTTGCTTCCTTTTCCTAATTCTGAAAACAAGCCATATTCTTCAAGTGGGAGATTCACTCATACCTTGCCAGGTGCTAATCTAGGCACTTCATGTGAATTTCCTCATGCCTCACTTGGTAAGACAAATTCTATGATGGGAAATCTGATACCCAGAGAGGCAGGATTTAAAATTTAAACCTACGTCTGTGGGGTCTCCAAAGTTGGTGATGCCTCTACTACAGCATATTGTCACCTACTTGTCAATTTCTCAAAACAACAACAAACAGAAAATATCCCAAAAAGAACACCCAAAACATATCTAGTTGTGGTTGTACAGAGCCTGGGTTCATATGCAGTATTTGAACAGATGAACTGGCATTTTGTTTTGTTTTGTTTTCTGGCAAGCAATAGACAACTGGAAAGGGATATATCTAATCTGACCATGAGACAACCGAAATACTCATACAACCTCAAAGTACCACATTGCCTATCAAGTTGTTTTTGCCTAACCCTAAAAATAAGCGGAGTAGACCCAAATCCATTGACGACTCAACTGATATTGATGAAATTAGGAGGAAAAAAGCAAAAACAAAAACAACCCCAACACACACCATCCTGTTTCCCAATGCAATCTGAGGGCTGCAATACTTTGGTAATGAAGTGTTTAGACAGTGAGGTTTGTCAACAAAATGGTGGTGGGTCAGCCAATTTTTACTGGATAACACTGTAGATGAGAGTAACACTGGAATTACAGGCCTTCTGAAAACGTGTCTGAAGAGTGCCTTTTCTGGTATGGTCTCCTTTTTATGAAGATTGTGGGATGTATTATGTTCAGGAGAGCAGATTCATAAATGGACAGCTAAACACGATTTAATTTGCAGAACTTTCTAAGTTTGTTTTCATCACGAATCAGAATGATTTACTGTTTCAGCTTTGTCCAGTGATAGCTGTGTGTTGCTGAGCAAGTCATCTGGGCTCTCTGGGACTCAATTTTCCTCCTCTATAAGAAAGAGGGTTTGGATTTTACAATCCTTAAGGTCCCTTTCTGCTCTTGAGTCAAAATGACTCCAAGATATGTTGTTAACTGACTAGCGCCCTCTATGGGCAACTTCCACTGCAATGTGAAAATCCAAGAAAGGGATGTTAGCAAGATTCTATTGTTGTATTTAATGTTGTGGCTTCGTGTCCAACATAATATTTTGTTAATTTAATGAGCTATGCTTGTGAATCAATTAAAATTTTAGATTTTACCTAGACCTCATTTTACAGATAAAGAAGATGAGGACCACTTTGGCCATGAACATTTCTAATTCCTTTGGGGTAAAGCCAGGCCTTGAATACAAATCTCTTGATATTTAGGTCAGTAGTGCCAATAGTGACCTTTCCAATATTTCAAGATTATCAGCAAAATATCCTTCCCTCCCCTTCTCAGATAGCACTGCAACTCAGCTTTTTCTAGAATTTCTATATACTTCTTATTCTTAACAGTTGATGAACTGTGGATTTTTCCATTACAGTGGAAAATGGTTGCTTCTGAATTGCCTAATAATTATGTGAGCATTTGACTGTAAGGGTTGCTTTCTTGCACCCTTTACTGTTACTCATGTGGAGGTCCTTTACTGACATTGCAGGTAGAAAATGTATGCATGCTCAATATCTGATTGATTCACTTTCAGTTCAAGAACTGTAAATATTTTTAATCCTTCATGCTGAGATCTACTCAGAAGTTTGGACACACTATTCATTTCCAAGGTGGAGGACATAGAAAAAAATGTCATGGATGGCCTTCAGTATAAATCTGGGTCTGTTGAAACTTCCTTTAAATAAGAAAATTAATTCAAATATTAATTTTTATTAATACCAAAGTAGCATGTGTGCTTTATAGAAAGTTATGAATTCAAATAAGGAAAAAATTAAAACATGATAGCACCATACTCTTACCACCCATAGATTACCACTGTTAACACCTGTGTCTATATCCTTAAAATTTTTTCTATGCATATATAAATATACATATACATATTTTTACCAAAATGAGATCATGTTGTACATGCTGTTTGTAACCTGCTTTTTTTAGTTAATGATCTCTATCTTTTCTTGCCAATAACTTTTCATCTTATCTAAAACCCAGTCTAGATTCAAATTTCCCCTGCTTGTCCCTGAAATGTCCTTTACAGCTGGCTTATCCAAACCAACTCAAATGTAGGGCCCTGGGTTGTACCTAGTTATGATATTCTTAAGGCTCTTTAATCTAGCATGGTCTCCTCCTTCCCTTTATTATTTTTTTCACAAAACTTTTTGTTAGAAAGAAAAACAGAGAAGGTTGAGGTTCACTGCGTATTTTTTTGTTTTCTTTCAGATTTTATTCTTCACATAAACCAGATTTTTAAAACATTGCCCAGTTTTCTGCTTTATCTTCATCTACAGGAGATACTGCCTTAATGGTATGACAGATGGTCAGCTGCTCAAATGTGAAGCTTTTAGTCTAAAATGAAATCTGTAAACCTGTTCAGAAGCCTGGAAAACATCTCTGTTTCTCTTTAAGTTTCCCTTCCCACTGTGCCTCCATCGCAGAACAAAGGAAAATCCGTTGGAACTGACATCAGGCCCTGTGAAAAGCTGTGCTACTCCCTGTCCTCATGGAGCATGTAGTCTAGTGGGGCGTTGAACCTGAAGTTAATCACTAACAGGAAATGCCTGAGTAAATAATGACAAAGGTAAGTTCTGAGAAAGGTAAGTATAGAGTCCAAGCTTGACCAGGCATGCAGAGTGGCTCAAGGGAAGAAAGGACCAGGTCTGGGAAATGAGGGACTCCTTCTCCAGAGGAATGATATCTAAATTAGTTATGGAGAAAGGAGGGGAAGACTGTCTTACACAGTAGGATTAGCATTTGCAAAGGGGTCTGAGGTTGAGGTCTGATTTTTAGTATGGATGGGATAAAATGAATAAAGGGGAAGGGGTAGTGAAATGACCTGGGATGAAGCAGGGCTGGAGGCACAGGCCAGCTCACAACTCAGGCTGTGTGAACAATTTTGGACTTGATCATATGGAAGGGTGAGCAATGAAAAGCTTTAAGTCGAAGACAAACATGATGAGATTTATGCTTCACTAAGATCCCGTTGACTAGTGGGTGAAAAGTGTGTTGAAGGGCTAGGCATGGAGACAAGGAACAATTTAGAATGCCATTGTGATTGTCCAGTTGAGATTTGGTAGCTTGGCCTTGATGGGTGATTGGAATGAATTGAAGAGGAGTGATTTTAGAGATGTTTAGCTAATTAGGGATTAGCACCTAAAAGATCAGGGGACTGACTAAACAGGGAGGGGTAAGGGAGAGGTGAAAGAAGAGGTGCTAAAGATGACAGATGTTAAGACTGTTTCCGTACAAGCGACTGCAGCCCAATTTAAACTGACTTGTGCCTCAATAAATTTTATAAATAAGTAATGGAAAAGTCCTGGAGATAGAACAGATGCTTCAGATATTGCTGAACCCAGGAGTTCAGATGATGTCTTTAGAAGTAGCTCTCTCCTATTTTTTATCTGAAGTGTTGACTTCACCCTTCTGAGAAAGCTATTTTTATGGTGATGGGATTGTTGCCGACAACTCCAGGTTTGCATCCTCATAGGGTAGCAACTGTAGAAGAAGGGAACTTTTCAATATTTTCAGCAAATGTTCTAGAATAGAGCATTGTTGACTAGACTTGGGTAATATGTTTACCCCTGGAGCTCAAGGATAGAATCAGTTCCACCTAGAGCAAATACACATAGAGTGGAAAAGGGGATTTGAAGAATTATTGCCAGTACCATGGTGAATGGATGATAGGCAGGCAGGAATGACAGTATTTATTACAGGTAACTCCTACAATTTTTATGGCTTCAACTGTGTGGATAAGGAGATCGTACCCTTGAGGAAGAGTATATATAAAGAGTATATATAGTATTGAGGGGAAATATCATAAGTTCAGGTTTGCATATCCTTCTTGTGAAGCCTATTAGACTTTTTCATTGGGATGCTGAACAAGCAGACAGATACATAGGTCTCATCCTCAGTAGAAAGTTCTTGGCAGTGGTTCAAGTTTTGGAAGTTAACCGTGTACAGGGAACTGATAAGATCATCTGAGGGGTGTGTTGAATGTGAAGAGGATATTGAATAGCTCGGTAAAGGAAAAGAGAAAGCTGCAGAGCAGAGTGTAAAAGAAGGTCTAGTTAGCTAGTTACAAGGAAACCTAGTGGGAAGGGTACCATAAAAGTCCAGATTCTTTCCTGAAATTAAGTATGGAATGGCTAACTCTGTGCCATGCCTCTGAGAGATAAAATCAGGTGAGGAGTGTCCACTGAACATGGCAACACGGTGATTATTGGTCACTTTAGTCAGTGGGACAGGTTTAGGTAGAGCAAAGGGGAAGAAGGCAAGGTTAGTATGGAGTTAAAGAATGAAATTATGGCATTTTCAGGTAAATGGATGGAGTTAGAGAAAATCATGCTAATTAACAAAATAAGCCAAACCCAAAAAACTAAAGACTGAGTGTTTTCTCAGATATGTGGATGCTAATTCACAATAAGGGAGCAGCACTAGGGAAGAATAGAGTTACTTTATGTTAGATAGAGGGGAGTAAATGGAGGGAGGGGTATGGGATTAGGAAGGATTGTAGAGTGAAACAGACATTATTACCTCACATACATGTATGACTGTATGACTGATGTGATCCTACAGTTTGTATAATCAGAAAAATCAGAGAATACACTCCATTTATGTATGATCTGTCAAAATGTACAAATGCATTATACTGTCATATATAACAAATTAGAGAAATTTTTTAAAATCAAAAAACCAGAATTGTAAAAGATGGCAATGATTAGAAATTTGCCATAAAGGAGTCGAAACTGACAAAACAATGACTAGAACAGGAAATGGTTCAAGGAAAATTTTTCTTGTAATTCATTTAATTTTTTTGGTAAGGAAATTTGAGTATATTGAAAAGAAAGTTGGAAATGCCCAAGATCAAAGACTGAAGAAGATGGAATTCAAGGCACAGGTGAATGGAGAGAACTTGTAATAGAGAAGGACCAACTGCTTCATTCTAATTGAAAGGGGAAGGATGAGTACTGCTGCAGGAAAGTGTGTAGATCTCATGATCAAAAGTTGCAGTCATTCCCTTATAATGGTGTCTATTATTTCTGTTAGGAAGTTGCATTATCTCCTTAAAGTGACAAAGGAATCAGAGGAGAGTACAGAGGCTTGAAACAAGGTGCAGAAAAACAATCTAAAGTTAAAACAGGATCTCTAAGCAATGCCTGTGGCCAGGAGGCCAAGTTGGCCTGATCTAACCAGTTAGCTATTTCCTCCAGCAGAGCTCAACAGCCTCTGTGTAGAATCTGAGAAGATGAATGGCTAGTCCTCCAGATGTGATGGAAGAGCACAATTTGAAAAAGGAGTAAAACCATACCATAACATTACACATGACAGTGGGGTAAAAATTCAGTTGCATAAAATGGAGAATGTTGTTATGGCTAGCTTGGTAGAATGAGAATGGGCACTAGTGGAGGATAGGAGCCAACCACCAAATACTGTCTGCTAAAGTTACATTACCACAGGAAGTTTACATGGGCTCTTACTGAGTTTCCAAGAGAATGGTTGAAAAGATGAACATTGGAATTTTTGTTGAGTAGGGAAGGAGTGTGGAGAGGTGACTGCTGGAAGCATGGAGAACGAAGTAGACAACAGAGGTCCCAAAGAAGTGAAAGAACAATAGAGGGTTGCCCGTAAGTGGCACAGTCAGGTTTGGGAGGAAGAAGGGGCCATGGGCCATGGAATAACACTAACTGAGGCATTGGAAGGCCCAGATTCTAGTACAAGCTTACTAACCATGTGGTCTGGCTGCTGTTTCATATTCCTCATTTAAAATTGAGAAAATTGTATCTTTCCCACTCGTCTTACAGACCTAGAGGTCTCTTTTTTCCACTGTGGCAGAGGTTGGGAGTGTGTTTGTAAAGGGAGGTGTTGACCAATGATTTACCATGGCACAGTGCTGGCCTCACATGTGCACCATGCTTAAGTTAGGAAACTAAAAGTAGACTCTAAGGGTGCAAGGATTTACATGACCTGGAGTACACACCCCAAACAAAGGTCCAAAGTTTTGTTTAGAACTCATCCCCAACAACTGGAACGTCCCAAATATATTTCTGCACCACTTCCACCCAGGAAGAGCATCCATCTAAGAGCTCTGGACAGAATTCCAAGGCATACTCTGCCTTTCACTGTTGCTAGTTAAAAACAAGCTATTCCTCAGTGGTACTGTAGTTCTATTTTATTGTTTTTAAAATTTTTTATTTGTTCTAATTAGTTGTACATGACAGAATATATTTATACATTTTGATAAATCATACATAAATGGAGTATGATCTCTCATTTTTCTGATTGAACATGTTGTAGGCCCACATGAGGTAATAGTGTTTGTTTCACTCTACTATCCTTCCTACTCCCATACCCCTTCCCCTCCCTTCACTCCCCTCTACCTAATAAAAGATAACTCTATTCTTCCCTACTCCCACCCCTTTATTGTGAATTAGCATCCACATAGCAGAGAAAATATTCAATCTTTAGTGTTTTGGGTTTGGCTTATTTTACTTAGCATGATATTCTCCAACTCCATCCATTTACCAGAATCATGTACAACTAAGTAAAACAAATTTTAAAAAATTAAAAAACAAACAAACCAAAAACTACAAAAGAGATAATTCATTGCATCCTATGAGATCATAATGGGATGAAATTAGAAATTAATAACAAAATAAAAACAGAAATCATTTTAACACCTGGAAATTAAATATGGAGTTAGAGAATATCATGCTATGTGAAATAAGTCAAAGCCAAAAACAAAAGGCTGAATGTTTTCTCTGATATGTGAAAGCTAATTTTAAAAAAGGGGGGATTGGGGATAGGGAAGAATAAATAATATACTTTTGAAAGACAAATAAGTCATAGAAGAAATCAGAAAAAATTCTTAGAAATACAACTAAACAAAATCTCTGGGAGAGTATGAAGGTGGTTCTAAAAGAAAAGATTTTAGCATTGAGTGACTATGTTCAAAGATAGAAAAATATCAAATAAATAATCTAATGTTGCAGTTCAAGCTTCTAGAAAAGGAGGAACAACCTAATTCCCAGATCAGTAAAACAGGCTATAATTAAGATTAGTGCTAAAATTAATAAAATTGAGAACAGCAACAACAACAAAACCTACAAAAAACCAATGCAACAAATTTTTTTCCTTGAAAATATAAATAAGATTAATAAAACCTTAGCCAAAATAACCGAAAGAAAAGAAGCCCTAAATCAGCAAAAATGGTGATGAAAAAGTAGATATCACCACAGACACTGCAGAAATCCAGAGGTTCATTAGACACTATTTTGAAAATTTATACTTCAATAAACAGGAAAACCAGAAGATACTGACAAATTTCTAGACATGTGGGACCTACCCAAATTGAACCTTGAGAATATGGAAAACCTAAACAGACCAATATCAAGCAATAACATTGAAACTTCAATTAAAAGTCTTTCAATAGCCAGGCACAGTGGCGCACACCTGTAGGCCCAGCAACTCAGGAGGTTGAGGCAGGAGGATCATGAGTTCAAATCCAACCTCAGCTACTTAGCATGGCTTTAAGCAACTCAGCGAGACCCTGACTCTAATAAAATATAAAAAAGAGCTGGGGATGTGGCTTGATGGTTAAGCACCCCTAGATTGTTCAATTCCTGGTACCAAAAAAAAAAAAAAACCTTTCAACGAAGAAAAGTCCAAGATCAGATGGATTCTCAGCCAACATCTACCAAATTTTTAAAGAATAAAAAATGCCAATCTTCCTCAAATTATTCCATGAAATAGAAAATTAAGGAGCACACCTGAATTCATTCTATGATGCCAGTATCACTCCAATACCAAAACCAAACAAAAACACATCAAGAAAATAAACATACAGGTAAATATCCCTGATGAATGTAGACCAAAATTCCTTAATAAAATATTAGTAAACCACATGTAAAAACACATTAAGGAGATAATACACCATGATCAAGTGGGTTTTAATCCAGACATGCAAGGTTGGTCTAGCATATGGAAATAAATAAATGTAACTCACAATATAAACAGAATTAAGGACAGTAAGCACAAGATTATCTCAAAAGATGCAGAGAAAAACCTTTAACAAAATTCATCACTCATTCATGTTAAAATTGCTAGAGAACCAAGTGATAGAAGGAACTTAACTTGACATTTTAAAGGCTATATGTGACAAACCTAATGCCAATATACCAAATGGAGAAAAACTAAAAACATTTCCTCTAAAATCAGAGACAAGGAAAGAATGTTCACTCTCACTACTCTTATTCAATATAGTTTTTGAAACTCTAGTCAGAGCAATCAGACAAGAGAAGAAAATTAAAGGAATACAAATAGGAAAAGAAGTCAAATTATCTCTGTTTGATGATGACATGATCCTACATTTAAAATGTCCAAAAAACTCCACCAGAAGACTCCCAGAGCTGACAAACAAGTTCAGTAAAGTAGCAAGATATAAAATCAGTAGTTTTTCCTATAGTGACTGTTGAAAAAAAAAAAAAAACACAGGAAAACTATCTCATTTACAATAGCCTCAAAATAAGATAAAATACTTGGTAAATAAATCTAACCAAATAGGTGAAAGACCTCTACAATGTGAACTATAGAACACATATGAGAGAAATTGAAGAAGACCTTAGAAGATGAAAGGATCTCCCGTGTTTTTGGATAGGAAGAATGAATATTGTCAAAATGGTCATACTACCCAAAGCAATATACAGATTCAATGCAATCTCCATCAAAAACCAGTGACAATCCTAAAATTCTTTTGGAATAATAAAGGACTCAGAATAGCCAAAGCAATCCTGAGCAAGAAGAATGATACTGGAGGCATCATAATACAAGATCTCAAATTATTCTACAGAGCTATAGTACCCAAACAGCATGGTACTAGCATCGAAATGGACATGAAAACCAGTGGAGCAGAATAGAAGATACTGAGACAAACCTACCTTCTTACAGGCATCTGATACTTGACAGAGATGCCAGAAATATATGTTGGAGAAAAGACAGTCTTTTAAACAAATGATACAGGGAAAATTGGATATCTATATGTAGAAGAATGAAACTAGATCCTTAGCTTTCAACCTGCACAAAAGTCAAATCGAAATGAATCGAAGACTTAGAAATTAGACCAGAAACTTTGCAACTACTAGAATAAAACATGGGGTCAATACTCCAACATGTTGGTGAAGGTACCACCTTCCTCAATAAGACCCCTAATGCTAAAACTCAAGAAATAAAACCCAAGAATCAATAAGTGTGACAGCATCAAATTAAAAAGCTTCTGCACAGCAAAGGAAACAATTAAGAGCACAAGAAGACAACCTACAGAATAGGAGATCTTTACCACCTACTCCTCAGACAAGAATGTATAAAGAACTACAAAAATTTAATGCCAAAAATATAAATAAATAAATAAACCAATCAATAAATGAGCAATAGCTGGGCATGGTGGCACACTCCTATAATCCCAGCATCTCAGGCAGCTGAGGCAGGAGAATCTTCAATTCAAAGCTAGCCTCAGCAACTTAGCGAGGCACTAAGCAACTCATTGAGACCCTGTCTTTAAATAAAGTTTGAAAAAAAGGGGATTGGGGATGTGGTTTAGTGGTTGAGTGCCCCTGAGTTCAATCCCCAATACCAAAAATTAAATAAATTAAATAAATAAATAAATAAGTAATAGAACTAAATAGATTTTTATTAAAAGAAGACATGCAAATGACCAAGGAATATATGAAAAATATCTCAACATCCCTAGCCATCAGGTAATTGCAAATCAAAGCTATAATGAGATTTTACCATATTCCAGTTAGAATGGCAATCATCAAGACTATAAATAATAAATGCTGTCAGGATCTGAGGGAAAAGTTACACTTATACATTGTTGATGGGACTGTAAATCAGTATAACCACTTTGGAAAGCAGCATGGAGATTCCTCAAAAGATTAGAAAAGGAACTACCATAAGATCCAGCTATCTCTCTTCTCTGTATAAATCCCAAAGATCTAAAATCAGCATATTGTAAGGATGTAGTCACAACAATATTTATAGTACCACAATTCACAGTAGCCAAGCTATCAAACCAATATAGGTATCCATTAACAAATGAATAAGGAAAATGTGGTATATATGCACAATGGAGTATTATTCAGCTATAAAAAAAAATGAAATGGCATTTTCCTATAAATGGATGGAACTAGAGAACATCATGTTAAGTGAAATAAGCCAGGTTCAGAATGTTTTCTATCATATGCAGAAGCTAGAGAAAAAGAAGGGGGGAAAAAGGTGGGGGACACCTCAAAAGCATCATCTTACTCCAGCTAGAATGGCAATCATTAAGAATACAAAGAAGAATTAATGCTGGTGAGGATGTGGGGGAGGGGGAACATACTCATACATAGTTAATGGGACTGCAAATGCAGATCAGTGGAGTGAAGGAGGGAGTTTGAATCGGGAGCGAGAAGAATGGGAAAGGAGAGGAGTAGTGGAATGAGATTGATCAAATTATGCTGTGTGAAGGTTTGAATGTACCATGGTGAATTTCACCTTTATGTATAACTATAAGTACAAATTTATAAAATCAATAAATAGATGAGGAGAAGGCCAGTGGAGCAGAGGAGGGGGAACAGAGGGGAAGAAAAAGGAGGGAGGGAGGAGGTATTGGGTACTGAAATTAAGCAAATTATATTCCATGCACGTGTGATTGTGTTAAAATGAACCCCAACTTCTAGGTATAGCTATGATGCACTATTAAAAAACATTTTTTTTTTTAAGTATCTTAGAATAAAATCTCCTCCTTTGCCACCAATCCACCTCAGGTCCTGGAATTTGGCACTTTGCTTTCTTTCACCTTAGGCCCTTTGCATCAATTGTCCTCTTGCCTTGGAATGCTATTCTCCCTGAGCTGGTTCTTTTTTGTTACTCAAATCTCATATTCAATGCTACCTTCCCAGAGAGTCTTTCCTTGACCACTTCCACTCCCAGTCAAAAATAGGTTGGATGATTCCATCTGTCTCACAGAAACATGCACATCCCTTACCCTGTTCTTTATTGTCTACATCTCTTTTCCTTTTCTACCCTTAAAAAAGTTCTCTTTAACCCATTTCTTAAGTTAGTCTACGGTGTATATATAGACATCACTTAGAATTTCCTAGGCACTACTTGTGGGGCTAAACTCATGGAGCAAACACTGGCTTTAGATTCAAACACATTCCTCCCTTCCTCTCTCCCTCTCTTTCTCTTACTCTTCCTCCCCTCTTTCTCTTCCTCCCACCTTTCACATAATTAACTCATAGTCTCCCATGTTATACCAGACTCACATTTCTAAACATAAAGACAGCTACAGCCTAAAAAAGGGAGTACTCAGTTTGAAGTCCAAAGACTTGGGAAAATTAAGTAAAATTATGTTTTCTTCCTATTTATTTGGTTCCACACCTGAGTTTTCTTATATTTGAGGTGTCATTAAAAATCATTTCACAGGTTATCATTGAGTGAGGCAGTGGGTATTATCAGCTATCTATGGCTACAATAATACTGTGCATCAAACCTCTCCAAAATTTAATGGTTTAAAGCAGTCGCTGAATATTTCTCATTCCTCTTTGGGTCAGTTGAGACATTTTGCTGATCCGGACTGGGCCCACTCTTGTATCCACAATCAGCTAACCACTCAACTGGGGCTAGCTGATCCTGTCTCATATGGTCTCCTGATTCCCAGCAGGCTAGTCTGAACTTGTGTTTCTGGTGACCACAGAGTTCTAAGAGAGTAACCCAAAACCCATAGGCACATTTTGAGTCTCTACTTGCATCAAGTTTACCACTCTCCCATGATCCAAACATGGCCAAGCTCACTACCAAAGGGCATGCATATAGGGAACTATGCAAAATCCATGGCTAGCAACACATTCAATCTAACAAGTGGGATTAAATAATGATGTGGGCTTTTCCTCCCTGGGAAGGCTTCCCTGGTCTTCCTTGGCAGCCGTGAGCTCTCTTTGTGATATACTGCCATCAGAGAAGTTATTCATAAGCATTTATTGAATTATTAACATTCCCTCAACTCTGGGTATTGGGGTGCTGCAGATACAGCCACAAATGTTAAAAAAAAAAAAGGCCCTCATATTTTAGTGGTGGAGACAGTGAGCAAATACATGGACACGTGACAATATACCCAGCTCCACATACTGATATGGACTCCAGAAATATTGCTTTAAAGCTCTTTGTGAGCATGTCAAGTCTCCTGCATTATACCAGGACCTCCTGGAGGGCAGAGACCAAGACTTTTCATCTTTGCATCTCTGGTTCTCAGAAGAATATTGGCTCTGTAAGTAAAGAATCTGCAAGTGGGCAGAGAGGTCTGCAGAAGACATGGCAATGAGAGGGGCAGAGCTAAGAACTTGGCCATGGCAGGAGCTGTTCATTAGGTACTTTTTTTTGTCAACTCCTACATCTTTCCAAGGGAAAACACAGGGACTGCCCTTCCTTGCTGACACTCTTCTTCCTAGATAAGCCTCTGCAGGGACCCCTTCTGACTCAATATCTATCATTTATCGGTGATTCTGACCAATGGCACTAGTGGCACTTGCCTAGCATGGCTTCTTTCCTGACCCAAAGAATTTTTTCTCCCCCTTCCGGGTACTTCTATGTCTTATCATAGCTGACTGTGTTGGTAAAGTCAGAGAGGACAAAGGACATGTGGACCTGGATGTTTGCCTCACTTCCATCTGGGATTACAGAGGTGGATATTAATCATTTTGAATAGAAAGGATCAACAGTATCCACACTTTCTCAGTGTGAATGAAAGGTAACTTGGACCACGATAAATGAATTTTACTATTAGAGTTTATCCAAAACTTGACTTGGTTTTAGAGCCCCTATAAAATGTCACCCAAGACCTCTTTCTATAAACTAGTATGCCCACTTGAGGATATTGGTTGGTTTAAAAGTACTAATGTGTCTTTATCCATTGTATGTATGTATCTAATTATCCCACCACATCTCACAAATATGTACAATTAAAATTTTTTTAATTAAAAAAAAATCAAGGATGTTACTCTTTGCCAGAGTTTTAGCTGCTCAGCCACTACACCTCCTTCCCTTTCTGTGGAGTATCCATTTTCATAGCATCAGTCTGGGTAGAAGGCAAAACCTGCCTCCCACTCTAGAAATGAATCAAACCAGATTCCAGTTTCATTTGTCCTCATTGACAACGTGGTGGATGCCTAAGACCAAGACCAGCCAATCAGTTCCTCCCATCTGGGACAAGGATGCATTTTTTTCTCTAGGTGCCCAAGATAGCAAGAGTAACATCACCAACAAGAAATAGCGTCCTGAAACTAGTATCCAATAGGGTTAGAGGCTGAATCTTGTCACCTTCTACGTAAATTGATATACTGAATACCCAACTCCAAGTAATTCAGAATGTGACCATGATTGGAGATAGGGTCTTCACAGAGGTGATCAAGTTAAAGTGAGATCACTAGGGTGAGTCCTAGTCCAGTGTGCCTGATGTCCTTATTTTAAAAAAGGAAAATTGAGACATAGACATATGAATAGAGGGAAGACTATGTGAAAAGACATAGAACGCCAAGTGAACATGAAGATAATCACCCAAAGCCAAGGAGAGAGGTCTGAAACAGATTCTCCCTCACAGCCCTCAGAAGGAACCAACTCTCTGACACCTTCATCTGACTTCTAGCTTCTAGAACTTTAAGGCAATAAATCTCTGTTTTTTAAACCACCCAGTCTGTGGCACTTTGTTACAGTAGCTCAAACAAGTTAATACAGCATCTTCATCAGAAAACTTCCATGATATAGTTTTGGCTCTGACCCTTGCCTTCTGGTTTCTGCTCTACATCTTCCAGGCTTTTATGAAACTGTTAACTATCTCTTTAAGAAATATTTTTCAAGTAAAATTCAGCTAAGATTTATTGTTTCCAGCTAAGAAATCAACTAATGTGAATACCATATACTGAGGAATTTTTCCTCCATAGGGAAGTTGGATTTTTTTCTTCTTCTTTCATTGAAACAGCTCATGTATCTGAGCTCTCTGGTCAAGTCAGATTTCTGTAGGGTTGAAGCATCTACACTTCCTCTGTGGTTAGTGGACTTTTAACTAATCTGTCCCTGCTTCTCTTTTCTATCTCATAATAATAATGCAGTTTTCTTATATGACCCTCAGAGTTAGTTGGTTTTTCTATTTGATTCATTTAAAACATCCAAGATCAGATATTGTTCAAGCCATACAGAGGGCCAGATGTGCCTCCTGCAATATGGTATACTCTGCAAATATTCACAGTCTGTCCCTGATCCCAGCACCTCAGAGGTGGGGACACTGATGGTGACTCCATTTTTTTTTCCTGCTCTAGAGTGGGTTTTCTGAGTAAGCCTCTCTTCTGTCTTTACGTTGTGCTTAGTCACATTAACACCAACTCTTGGTTTGCTAATGCCCTTTTATACAATGTCTGGATTTCATCTACAGTGATAGTGTTTCATTTCTCCTCAGGCTATGACACTGGGTTTATATAACCACTAGTTAGGTGAAATTGTCTTATCTGATCCTAGGGTTGCACAGACTCAAAAGGCTGGTGAATTGAAATTTATTTTGTTGGTTGCTGTGATAACTCACAATTCAAGAGATGAAAAGAAAAGAATTTTTAAAAACTACAACCAGGGGTAGAAATTATTAAGCCCAGTCTTATTATTTTAATTTCAAAGCAGAAAAGAAAGAAGAAAAGGCAATCAGAAAATACAAAACTAGTTTTGACCCCTATTTGTATTCCCCCCAAAAAAGTACAGAATTAACCTTTGTTAGGGAAGAACTATGTGCTAAGCATGATGCTACTGCTTTACAAATATATCAATGTAATTCTAGCAAAAGTCTTCCAACAGAGCTGCTGGGATGATCGTTCCATTCTATATATGTGCAAGCATGCTTCACACCCATAATTGGCCAAGTCAGTATCCTGTATTATGCCAAAGAATGCTCTTTCTGCTACACAGGGAAATGGGGAACATGTTCTCTGCATCACCCAAGAGACCCCAGAAGTAATGGCATTCCCTTTGCTGAGAGGATCTGGAGCTTAAACAGGACAGGAAAGTCAAGTTGCTCCTCAGAGAAGTCAATGGTGCGGGGATTCCACCATCACCTCTCAGGTCCCTCCTTCTGCTTTCAGTTCGTCCCTGACAACACAAGTAGGACAGCCATCTTCTGGGGTTCTGCCTGTTTCACCTCTAGGCTTTGATTTATTTTTCCCATTTTGAGTGTCTTGGCATTTTGCTTCTTTTCTGTTTACTCGTTTTACAGATTATGGTGGAAGGGGTATTGGGTGTATGTATTCTACAGCCATTGATGGCTATGGCCCTTGCTCTTTCTGGGGAAAAAGTGAGGGCACAGGTGAGTGATCTTGGACAAGTCACTTAACCTCTTGCACCCTCGTCAACTTTATCTCTGTGTCGAGATGATGGTACTGTGTGTAGCCTACAGCAGACCCTTTCTTGATCGCAACTCTTACCACAGCAAGAGCTGTGAGTCAAAACAAAAACTCTGTCTCTCT
Source organism: Sciurus carolinensis (assembly GCF_902686445.1). Taxonomy (NCBI): domain Eukaryota; kingdom Metazoa; phylum Chordata; class Mammalia; order Rodentia; family Sciuridae; genus Sciurus; species Sciurus carolinensis. Next base: position 56,516,330 of record NC_062218.1, read on the forward strand.
TATGATGTGAGTAATTAATTACAGTCCTAAACATCTGCCTTAAAGAGAGCCTTCTTATCTTGGGAATTCTTCCAAATGGCATTTACAATTGGCTAACAGCATTGGTTTGGGGAGGGGAGGAAAGATCAGACGTCATGTCTGCAAGCTCACTCTGTACCCAGCTCTGACCACACTTTCTTGAATCTTTTTATTTCCAATTTATAGGAAGAAAGTTTTGCTTATAGCAACTGTGATACCAGGGCATGAAGTACATGTTGAATTGGAAGGGTAGGGCAGAGTACTTTGGTAAGTGAAATTTGACTCACTGTCATTCAATTTTTAATCAAATCACTCCATTTTGGAGGTTCCTAAAACATCATGGACAATTCTCTAGGAAATATTCACAATTGACATATTTGAACTTACTGTTAAATAAGTGAGCAAGGAGTTATATTTGACCCCTCTTCTACCAGAGCACACTAACCACCTTTGTAATCGTAAACCTGAGAGGGGTCTGTGTTTGGTGTGAGAGGGAGGTGCATCTGCAGGAATACTGTAAGTTACCACCAGAATGTGAGTTCTCTTTTATATCCCCTCTTTCCATGTAAAAGAGAAGATGGGTCCAAATGCCCAATAAATACTTCTCTAAGTATCAAGAGGAACAACCTACTACTATAGTTGAAACCATTTTTTGTTTTTTTATACCTTCTTTCCCATGGAACTGGGTTAAGCTCTTGGACTTACATGGAGCTGCTAACTAGAATGTAAAAACCTCCAATGATACCATTTCTCCTAGAGAGAAACATTTATTTTCTTTTTAATAAAGATATTGGTAGTGGTATTAATACTAATGCCAGCAAAAAGAATACTATTTAACATTAATAAGACATTCACTGTGTTTCAGGAACATTTGAATGCCTTATGTATATTAACATTAAATTCTCACAATAATCATATACGAGTTACATGAGATTTTTATTCACATTTGCAAATGAGAAAACTGTGACTGAGAGATAAAATGTCTTTTCCAAGGTCACACAATTGGTGGAGTCAAAATTTTAATACAGAAAGTCTGATCCTGATGCCACACGTCTTAACCACTACTCAAAAGGCCATTGGTCCCCACCTCCTCTGGAGTCTCCCCAGATCCATATCTGATCTATAACTCTCTGTTCTGAGAGGAGGTTTCTCAGGATGATTCTTGTTAGGCTCAATGAAGTCACTCCTAGTAGTCATTCTTGGACAGTCCCATTCTGGGGACCATTCTCAGCAGGAGTTTTATTGGGAAAGTTTCTGTCATTGGAAATGGCTTCCATCACCACCTCTTGTCTTGGCTGCTGCCAGTGAGTATTGTTATCAAGTATCCTCCTTTGCCAACATAATTTTAGAGTATTCTTAGTTTCAGCAACTGCAGTTCCTCCCAGTGCAACCTCCAGTGTAACTTCATGATGCTACAATGCCTTAGAGATCTCTTATGGATGATATCAAGGAAGCAAGTCTATATACCCCCTTATCTCCCTCTGTTCTTTGAGGCATAGCACAGGTCCATATGGCTTATAACACCTAATAATTATGCATATACATACCTATATCCATATATTACCATCAAATTTACAAAATCGATTAAAATTAATCAGCTCACCTAATTCTCAAACTGACCCTACAAGTGAGAGTATTATGATCCTCAGTTTAGAGATAAGAAAATTGAGGCTCATGGAACTTATATGGCTTTCCCAAGATTTTATACTAATGTCAGAATCAGAAAAAACTAATTTTAGTTACTGATTCTATCATACCAAGGTTATTCTCTATCTTGTAACTTTCTGATTTTATGGGCAAAACTAGATTTTCTTGTTTTAATTTTTACTTTGATTATCTATGAGACTTTCTTGTAGTTCTTTCTTTCCTGTTGTCTACACCTTTCGTTTTGGTGGTGGGAGAGAAATAGTTACCTTTTATGAGTTGACTAATAAGAACTCTTGCTATCATGGGAAAATTGATTCTTTATCAAATATTTTGCAAATGTTTTCCTAGCTAGTCTTGTGCATTTAACATTGTTTATAGTTTTAAGCAGTACAGAAATATAAAAATTTCATGTTGTCAAATTTATCAATATTTTTCTTCTTAGTTTTCTATGAAGTTTCTCTCTTGCCAAAGCCTTCTCAATACAAAATCATAAGTATATTTTAACCTAGTTTACAGTTTCACATTTATATTTGATTCTTTAGTCTAACTGGAATGCATTAAGTGTATGATGTGAGCTAAGGTTTCAATTTTGAAGATTTTCAAACGTGTAGCACTATTTGTGAAGTAATCCATTTCCCCTACACTGATTTGATATTCCTCATATTTAAGAACTACAGATATTTGTGGGGGACTCCATGCTTTCCATTCACCTCCCTTGATATGTTAACACTGGTTCCTTACAGGTGCTTTCTGTCTCGACCACAGGACTTCTTCAGGTGCTAAAAGGTAGAACCCACACACATCTTAGCCTCATCTCCTGTGGGCACCAAAGGACTTGGCAACAGCATCTAATTAATGCCTCAGCACTTGGGACCTTTAGTAGAAGACCCCTGGGCTCCGGGTCTCTAGTCAAATGAACCAATTGAAAAGAAATGCTTCCTTCAGTTGTGTGTGTGTGTGTGTGCGTGTCTGTATTTCTGTGTGTGTATCTCCAGTTCTACAGTTCTCCAACCACAGAGCCATTATCTGCCTGTGGTTTATATTCCTGAAGAAGGAACATATTTAGAACCTGAGGCTGTCCTTCCAAGAATTTCTTATTCAAGGAAAGTTTTGCTCCATTTCACATGGGGTCCTTTGAAACCTTCATTTTTTTAAAGATGTGCAGGTCATAAGGGAAATGTGGAAATACATGAGAGTTCAAGACCTAAGTTACTGCAATTTCTTAAGCAAATTGAATGTTGACCTGGGGAGTAAGAGACCAGAATTTTTTTTTAATCTCTGTGAAATGTTTATTTTATTCCTATTTATGGTATGTCTAAATCACTTAAAATCATAGTGTTACTTCAGAAATGAACCCTTGAGACCTTTTTTCTTTTATGTTTTTAATTTGTTCTAATTAGTTGTACATGACAGTAAAATGCATTTATATGTTTTGATAGATCATACATAGAGTGTAATTTCTCATTTTTCTGATTATACATATTGCAGGATCACATGGATCATCCAGTCATATATGTACATGAGGTAATAATGTCTATTACACTCTACTATCCTTCCTTTAGTCCAATCTTTTTGTTTTTACAGATGTGGAAACTGAGACCTAGGGATGAAACAAGATCTGCTCCCTAGGTCAGAGCAGTTTGATAGGGCATGTCTCAAGGCACTACATTGCTTACCATAGGAAAGGTAACAAAAAGTTCAACCTATAGTAATTGTATTAATATCCAAACCTCAAGTCAGGACACATGCTCAAAGTGGAACAGTCTTTCTAATGGATCCATTTAAATACATCTTAGACTGAGAAGAAATTTGACTCTAAACACTCTTCCCACTCATTCTTTTTCTGCCTTCTTGTTATACCTTTCTCCACTCTCTGACTCCTTTCCTCCAGTCTGTCTGCCCCATTGCTCTGCCACCTCTCCTGCCAGAGATTATGCTTGCTGCACAGACACCTCATCAGAACCTCTGAAGGACACTGACTGGAATGAGCGCCTCTCCCATGTGGGAGCAATTGTTCTGCAGCCTCTCCTACCAAGTGTGTCTCTGGGTCCCAGAATTCTAGCAGGAAAAGGCAAAGTAAGCGAGTTAGAGCAGCAAGGATGTGCTCACTGATGTAGGAAGGCCAACCCTGCAATCCATCTATCCAGGACTTCACATGAGCTGGATTTACAATCTCCTTCCTGATCTCCACTGCTCTCCCACACATTCTTGTTACCTTTGAAAAGAAAGACAAGGCTGACTGCAATTACTCAGGCAGAAAAGAGAACCATTAGGGCTACAAAATTGTAGAAATTATAATCCCTGGTTCATGCGCCCTCTCATATTGGTCCTTGCAGAGTCTCCTTTTATTTAGTTAGTTCTTTGATCAAATATTTTAAGCAAAATAAGAGGTTTCCAGAACTGTCCACTGAAAATAAACCTCAGAATTTGATGCCAACCTACACATAGCCCTCTTCCCACCTGCATGACCTTTTGTTCTTTTAAACACCTTTTCATATGACTTTATTGTATCTATCTAGTCATAAGAAATAAAGCCAGCTCTCCATATCTGCAGATTCTGCTTTTGCAGATTCAACAAACTTTAGTTTGAAAATATTTTTAAAACTTCCATCTGTATTGAGCATACACAGACTTGTTTCTGTCATTGTTCCCTAAACAATACAGTATTAATTATTTACATAGCATTTACATTTTATTAGGTATTATAAATAATCCAAAGATTACTTAAAGTATATAGGAGGATATGTTAAGTTGTATGCAAATACTACTCCATTTCATATAAGGAATTTTGGTGTCTTCATGGGGGGAGTCCTGAAGCCACTCACCTTCAGATACTGAAGAAAGACTATTTTAGGCATTTTTAACATTATAAAAATTGTATCATATGATGTTGAAATTTTTCTTTAAAATAATTCAGGAGGGGAGAAGTAGCAAGAGATGTAGAGGACACAAGATGTGCCATACAGATAGAAGCTGGGTGAAGGATGCATGGAGGAAATCACAGTATCTTATTTTGAGTATGTTAATATTTTCCATATTAAAAATTGTTAAGCCGGGTATGGTGGTGCACACCTGTAATCCCAGCAGCTCAGGAGGCTGAGGTAGGAGGATCAAGAGTTCAGAGCCAGCCTCAGCAACTTAGATAGGCCCTAAGCAACTCAATTAGGCCCTGTCTTAAAATGAAAAATAAAGAGGACTGGAGGACCCAGGAAATGGCTCAGTGGTTAAGCACCCCTGGGTTCAATCCCCAGTACCACCCCCCCAAAAAAAAAGTTAAAACATATCATGCTATATGGAATATTTGATGCCTTTTTTTAAAAATTTTAGTTGTAGATGGACATAATACCTTTATTTTAGTTATTTATTTTTTACGTGGTGCTGAGAATCTAAACCAGTGCCTTACACGTGCTAGAGAAGCACTCGACCCAACCCCAGTCCAATATTTGATGACATTTTAATTAAATATTTTATTCATTCATGTCATTGTATGTTTTGATTTCTGAATAATATTCCATATTGAAAATCACCATTTATTTGAAATGATTATTAATATAAGAATCAAAACAAAAGAATTTTTAAATTTTTGTACTTCTTATTTTTTCTAATTAGTTGTTTGTGACAGTAGAATGCATTTATGCATTTTGATAAATCATACATAAATAACTTGGAATGGAACCCCCATTTGACCCAGTTATCCCACTCCTTGGTTCATACCCAAAGGACTTAATATCAATATATTATAGCAATGCAGCCATATCAATGTTTATAGCAGCTCAACTCACAATAACTGAACTATGAACCCAAACTACATGTCCTTCAACAGATGAATGGATAAAGAAAATGTGGTGTGCATGTGTGTATATATATATATATATATATATATATATATATATATACATGCACAAGGAAATATTACTCAGTTTTAAAACAAAAGATTTTTGATTAGCCTAAAAAGTCAACGTAGCAATATTAGATTTTTCCCATTGATTATGGTCACCAACTATGCTTACCTCAATTCTTTTATTCTTCCCTCCAACTCTGCCCTCTTATGAATAGATCCATCCTCCCCCTTCTCCCAGGATTCTACGAAGCAGATTCAGCCCTAGGTGGGCTCTGGGCGCAAGAACCTTGGTGTTTAAATTTTTCTCCAGTTGGATCTGGTTCTTAGCCATTGTATCAACCTTGGCTCCCTGAGGTGTTGCTTCCCCACTGGGGTACCTTCTTCCTTTTCTCCCCATTGTACCCTGAGGCCTTGGCAGTACAGGACCCTGAAGAAAAACTGCAAAGGGAGAACTTGCTTATGTTTTTTATTCTCTTCAGTTGCATTTTCCCTGTCTGACCTTTCTGCTGGCAAGGGAGCCCTCAGAGATGGGCTCTTGCTAAGTGAGGCTCCCTTGCCAATTCCTAGGCCCTAGCTAGAGATGAGTTTTCTGTCACTGATGCAAAGTCTATTTTAGAATCAAATCCAGAGAAAATGAAGTGTGGCTCTCTCTTTTGTCCTGATCAATGACTTTTGTAAGTAACATAGAATCCACTCTCAAATGCACTTCTAAACAGCACAGAGTTTGATTTTCTTGGAGACTTTGCAGTAACCTTCTTTCCCAAAATGCTAATCCTTTCCTTAATTTGTCAAATATTTATTTGGTACCTATGTTATGCTAGGTATCTTGTGAGTCTCTGTGCATATAGTGGCAAATAGGATGCAATCTCTGCTCTCAAGGAGCTCCCCATTTTCTTGGGAACACAGAAAAGAACATAAACAAATACAATAGAGGCTCTCACAGACTGGGTTGGCCTCATTATAACTTCCATGGCCCCTATTAGTTTTGCCTTCCTTGACCCTTTCCTCCATAAAAACATTAAAAATTATATTTCATATTTATGCACATTGCCTAAAGACACATGTATTAATGTTATATATTAAAACACTTTCTTCAACCTAAAAGTTAACTTTTCTTCTAATTTGAAAGGAAATGAAAACATTTTCACGGGTTTCTAAAAGTATGATAAGCCCTAGGCTCTGCTTCCTGAGTCCACTGGAGAAGCTAGCCTTGCTTACCATATATACTGTCCTCTCTGTTTTAGGATAACTTTGCCCCACCTCTTCATTCCTTTCATTTCTGAGAATAAGGACTGCCCCCTCTAAATGATGATAATTCTGTGTTTGGTTTTCATCAATTGAAACTGCATACACTGACAAAGAATAGCAATGAAATTACACTTAAATGAAGGCATTTCAATCTATCATAATTGCAGTTACACATATGTCAAACAATAATAATAGCTAAATGTATTGCATCCTAACTGTGAACAACACTGTTCCCCATGTATTAACTCACTAAAGACAACGACTCTATGAGGTGCTTTTAGTATCATCATGGCATTTTACAGATGATGAAACTAAACATTCAGAAGTTAAATAATTTGTTTATGGCTATACAACTAGTAAGCATCATAGTCAGGATCCTAATCTAAATTATCAGGTTCTAGAGCATTAGTCAATATATGAGATCACCTAGGACAAAATTATATGAGACTTATTATTCAGAATGTTTTCAACTGAGTTGTGTATTTTCTACCCTTTACAAAAACCTACCAGAAGCACACAGTCCATAGGTTGGGAACCTGTACTTAGAGTAAAGATTCTAACTCATCTTTTCAGCATGAAGCTCATTAGTAGGGGGTCTCATTAGTATCTGAAGTGTTCCTAGTTCAGGGAACCTATTATGGTAATGCCAGAATGAGGCTTCCCTGAGTAATCTAAAGCTCCCTCTGGTACCTGTCCCTGGGCCAGCTGGATAATAAGAAGTCCTTTCTACCCCACAACATGATTTAAGAAATTTGGGATTCCCAATTCTCTTGCATTGTCCATAGACGTGAGGATTAGAGTAATAGCCACTGTTTCTCCAGGCTGTGTCCTCACCAACAGTGTAGACTCACAGGAAAGGAATTCAGGTAAAAAAGATGATGTCTTAAATTCTGGGTCCATAATGCCAAAACAATTCTCACTTGCCAAGTAGAAATTTATGTAATCACAAGATTAAAGAGTTTTTATTTCCAAAATGTTATCGCAGGCAGCATAATAATCCACCTTAAGTAATTGCCAAAATACTTTCCCCTCAGTCTTAAGTGTTCTGAGTTGATAGAAAAATATCCTCCTGGAACTAAACCATTAACTCCAGAACTGTACTGTGCAACATGAGCTAGGAAGACAGAAAAAGGAAACATTTGAACTGACAGGTACATTATGAAGGAAGGGGGATAATACCCTGATCCATTATTTTAATTTTCTTGTCCAAAAATATCATTTGATCAACTTCAGAACCTAAGCACAGAATTGAAAGTCAGGACAGAAAACCATGGTGTTTTTCCATATCTGGGGGACAATGAGAACCAGTCATTTCTTTCATTCACACAGCTTAGAGCCAAAAAACATGCTCTGACTGAATTGTATTGCATATAATTAATGAATGATAATATATGCAAGTTAACTTAATCCCTAATAGTCCCATATACTGTGACATTTGGGTAATCAGTAATGAGCTGACAGATAAAAGACCATGTGACCATCTAATAAAACATTGGCTCCTTTCTTAAAAGGAAACAAAAACATTATGTGTTTTTAAAAATAAGTTAAAGACCATGGGGATCTTTTCTTCTATAAAGAAGTCTCTGATCACTTAGCAGGAGTTTCTGTAGTGGGATTCCAGGCAGAGGCAAATGCTTCTGTCAGGCATGTGGATAGGTGACAGATGGTAGATTTTCGCCTTTCAACACATAACCGTAACCTTATGCACTGTCTGAGTTTATTTTCAATCCCATGCACAAGGGCGTATTGTTTATAATAAGCTGTTCTTCAAACCCATTTCCAGGAAAGATTCTCCATGTGTCACCCTGCATCACTTCTCAGGCTGCACAGTGACCATGAGGACTCCAGGACCTGGGGCCAGATGTCAAGAGCCAGTAATGGGAAGGGCTGTGTGAAATTTTCCAGTCCTTGTTACTATTTATATTAGTACCTAGCCTCGTTTCAAATGCACCTCAGATACATGACTCAGGATTTGCAGCCATACTTCTACTTTCTCACCTGGAATTAAAACCAACATGCTTTTCACCAAACCATCCCTACTTGTTATAAAAGGAGAGAAGAAAAGAAAATTTTGTTTCACAGGTCAGGTTTCTATCTCAAGGTGAAAAAACTCTGTACTTTATACTCAAAAAGTAAACAAGCTACACCCACCCCCAGCCTCTTGGGTGTGTGAACATTCAATGAGCAATTCTAATTTTATTCTTGGTTCTGTGTTCATGCTCTAAGTCAACTCTTGCCTGCTCTTTATTTTGAAAGTAGAGAATTCAGTACCCTGATCCCATCTGACCCTGAAATTTCACTCGGCTTTTTTAGAGAAGTACAGAGCTAACACAGGGATATGAATTTGAGCACAAATTCTAGCTCTATGGCTCCACCTGAAATGTGAGGCAAAGAACAACTCTTGGATTTATGAACTCCAATTTACTTGGGGGAGAAACTGGATAAAACTTGGAGCTCAGTCTCAAAATAGCCTGAACAATTTTAGTTTCCTGACAGCATTTGGTGGCAAGCCTGTTAGAGAACACCATCTTGAAATTTCCCATTTGTGTGTTGCAGATAGCTCATCCTACGGATGCACCCAGAGCTTCCGAAGTATCAGTGGCTAAGGTACACCTGGTATGGAACACAGGTGTCGAGGGAGAGAGAGGGCTTTAGATGGACTCCATACCTTTTGTGGTCTACATTTCTGCTATTAATTAGCTAATGATGCACCTCATCACAACCCAGAGAGATGCCAGAGTGCACTGATTAAAAGTATGGATTCTGGAGTTAGAGGACTTAAAATCTCAGCTCTGCAATTACAAATTTCTTAACTTTCCTGAGCTTTCTAAGGAGACAAAGTAAAGCAGGACCCAGCACAGTGCTTGTATATCTGGGGGTTCACCCTTTCCTTTTTACTAAGTATTAACAGAGATGATACATATGAGACTGTATGTAGATGAGTCTCGTGAATTATTAGTTTGTCTTTATCACCAGAGGCCCAACAATGCAGAATTTAAAATAAAAAAAAATTCCCACTGTCTTTCCTATTCCTGTTGCCTCTCCCTTCTCTTCATTTCCCTTTGTCGAATCTACTGAACTTCTATTCTCTACACCAACCCCTTGTTGTGTGTTAGCATCTGCATATTAGAGAGAACATTTGACCTCTGGTTTTTGGGGGATTGACTTATTTCACTTAGTATAATATTCTCCAGATCCTTCCATTTACCAGCAAAAGTCATAAAGTCTTAAAATATTACTTGAATTATTACTATTTGTAAAAGGACATTTAAATGTGCTGTTTCTGAGTCTATATATCAAGTCATTTGATAGAGACAATCTTATTCTTGGGGACCTTTCTGAGGGGCTGAGGAGTCATGACTGGTGCCCACCTACTGTTTCTGTGGAAGGGTTTTAACAGCGATTCCCTAACAGTCTTGGTGCTTAAGTGCCTTGGGTAATGACATTAGACAGTGCCATTCCCACATGGATATAATTATAATGTGATTTAGGGGATTCTATGGGGGTCAAAAAGAAATGGGACATACACTTCTTACTTTAGATATCAACCTATTAGAATATCTCTGAATTATTGAAGTTCTTCCTACTGAACGAATCTAGCAGGAATAGTCACACTAGAGTGGGAACCAAGGGGAAGTTCACTGTTAGGTTTATTTTGAGTGCTTTAGGTTCAACAACAGGGTCAAGGTTGTCCCAGGGGAGCTGGTCTGGCACTGATATATCATCATCCTTTCCTGATTCAGTTATCCTCATATCATAGCCCAGCCCAGTAGAAAGTATTTGAGAAAGAAAACTTATCTTTTGGGAGCCATACAGCCCCAAGACTGAGTGGAACTTGCCACTCTAAGGAGAAGCATCTGGCCTTCCAACTTCCCCTGGCCCCCAGAACCCTGGTGGTAAACAGCATTTCTGCTTGCCCTAGATTGACAGACTTTTTGTTTGCAATAGAGACACAGCAAGAGCAGTTATCGTCCATGAGTAATTGTGTTGGCCAGTCTGGAAGGAAGATCTGAGACTTGTCATGGTCAATAGTCTGGGGAGGAAAGTACCAACTTTGCTTCTCAGTGAGAATGGATGACTGGAGTTATTATAAATCAAACATTCAAAAACATGTGAGGCTATTTCATATTCCAGCTATGCCTACGTGCATTTGAGTTGGCAGTCCTTATCACATCTGTTTCTGAGTCCTCTGGTCCTCTGCAGCTTCTTAAACTAAAGAACTCACGAAAACTAAAAGTAGCCAGGAACTCACATCTTATAGAGTAGGACTGTATCTCATTACCTGACTGCTTTGTGGTCAGATTTCCAAAGCAAAGAAGGTGTACTACAATGGAAGTTAGAACAATGGACTGGTTAGCTTATCTTTCAAGTTAATTGTTCTTTCTTTCTTTTTTTTTTTAATTTAATCTCCTTACCAAAACCCTCCTCCCACCAATTTGATGTTTGGCCAATTTCAATTAGCTATAAAAGCCTGTATTCCATTTGAAGTTCCTGTTTTTAGGAGGCAGAAATAATGTGGCATTGGAATGATCCTGCATCTTAGCATTCTTAAAAAAGGATTCATGTTTTTAAATGTGGTAGAAATTCTTGTAATGGTATCAGGAATGAGCCAAGAACAGAAACTTTCATCTAAGCTTTGCTTAATACAGGCTCAAAGGTACCATCTAAATTGATTGGTTATTCTGCATATTTGTAAAATTTTAAATGAAAGGCTCAAGGTAGGGGAAATCCTTTCTCCTTGTGTAGAGATGTTGGTGGGAATAGAATTGGCCATTTTATTATCTGCTTCACATAGCATTTTTTTGACCTGATAATCTCAAAGCAACTCTCGGCATCGACACTGACTTGACTACATTGAAGAAGGTGGGGAGATTTGCTAACCAGTTGTGCACCTTAGGGTGAGCATCAGCTGTGCAAGTGAAACAAAATGGAAGTACTGAGCCTAAATATAGATTCCTATCCCTCAGTCTATAATTGCCACCAGCCAGGCCTCACACCATCCCTACTGGGCAATTGGATAGATGGAATTTAGGGGAGTGTGAGAATTCATGGGAATTGTACAACTGGTTCATAGAATTTGGCTTTGATTCTCAGGAATACCTTCTCTCTGAGGTCTGAGAAGCTCCACATGATTAAGATCAGAGTCTTGTAATGGCCATTGAAAAGGAATATCCAGTGTGACCACAGTGCCATTAAGATATCAGACACTCATTTGTCAACTAAACAAAGAACAAGTCTTGGGCATGATGTTTACTGGGTGCCCATTCAATCACTATGAACTTTAGGAGATTTAGATGAGAACATCAATCTTCGCAATCCTCCAAGACCAAACCCTTTGCCTTACTGATGAAAGAACCCACCCAAAGTTGCACAGATGAGTGGCAGAGCTGTGCCCAGGATCACGGTTTCATTATTCTTAAAGCTGTTGTACCCCATACTTCCTTATGTAAAGACCATAAGATGTGAGGTTGTCCTGGAGGAGTTTCCAATAATGAAGGAAAAAGAGACTGTGCAAGTGAATAACAATAATCCCAGAGTGACAAGGCGACAAGGAAAGGGAAGAGAATTAATACATGCTGAGCCCCTGCTATGGCAAAGTGTTTTGTATACATTTTCTCATTTCATTCTCACTTCAAATTTATGAGAAATAGATAATCATTTGATTTTATTGATGAGGATACTGAGTCTTGAGTTTCTGCAATTCTTTGTGAGCACTGCAATGGGGTGATAACCCATCTGCACATCCTGGAGACCCAGAATCAGTGAATTCCTAGCAGGATGATTCGGTTGGAGAAAGTGAGGATTGAGTTGATGCACTGCTCTTGATTAGGTGCAGAGCAGCCTTGACAGATGGAGGAAACACAGATGGCCACCCTATGATTGCATCACCACTCAGAAAAGGTTGGAAGCAGTTACACACCCACTGCTTTGCAGTCTCAAATGTAAATTGCCTAGAAAACTGAGCACACCGAAGAAAAATCTCTTAAACCTGCAGCAGCTCCATTTAAAGATGGTTTCTTCTGGGCTAGGGGTAATGCAATGTATAGTGAGGAAATCCTGAGGGTATGGAACTCTGATGCTCTTTCTGTGAAGGTATCATTTCATCAAGAACCAGAACAGGCATCAGGAAGGGACAGAGGAACAGGCATGGGACATGACTTTCACTAGTGCTGAGGGGAGACAGAGTATAGTGAGGACAGTGTTTCGGTGCTTGGGGAATTTGAGGAAGACATGTCTTGAGCAATGGTTTAAAGAACCTGACTCTGCAGAGAGTAGGGAGACACACCTGAGGAAAGGTTTCCAGGCGAGGGAAGGAAAATCCATGGTAAATTGTTTAGTTGGAACAGAGAACTCCACACAGAGTATGGTAGCTAAAGATGCAGTTAGGGAAGGAATATCTATTGGGAAGTTCAGAAACTCACAAATTCAACCACATAGCCCTTGTCATCTGGTCACAGAATCTCCAAACTGCCTCAGAGACCTCCATTCACTTTGAATACACTTAGATGTGACCCTGGCATTGCCATATTTTCTTTATAAATAGGGATCCTGAGTCAGAAAGGGAAAGAGGAAGAACTTGACAGAAGCAAGATTTTTATCACCCACTTTTTCTAATCAAAGTAGAGGTTTCAAGCAATAGATACTCTACATTCAAGTTAACTCAGAATTTGCATTTTATAAAGGAGCAGCAGAATGCACACAAACTGGCAACTGAATTGTACAGGGAAGTTAGGTCACTGACTGTCAATGAGCATGAATTGCTCCTTGAGGAATCTCCATTACCTAAGATTGATGGGTGCTCCAACACTGAATCCTAAATTGTCTGATTTCAGGGTGAAAACTGGAATTTGTTTTTAGCTAAGTCTCCCATGCAAAAAAAAAAAAAAAAAAAAAAAAGGCAAACAATGTTCCCCTTGAGGAATCTCTGAACAAATTAAGTCACCTCCAGGCAGGAGCTTCAAATATCCTGTTTTACAACCGAAGAGACTTGAAATAGATTGGTGGTTTATTTCCATAAAAATAATGTTTATAGCCTCATTGTTTTTCTTACTTCTGGTGGAAAGACAGAAGACTAGAGCCTTGGTCTCTGGGAGTCATCAGTACCATCATAAATAGAAATACAGATAGGGCCTTGCACAAAGGTGCTCAGCTAAGTCATAATTGGGGATCAGAATCCTGTGTTCCCTGTTTAATGTAAATTCCTTGTAATGTAAGGACATAAAGACCTGAGTTCTTTCCCTGTCTCTAATGTTTAAAGCATTCCTTCCCACAGAAGTTGCTCAAAAGTATTTGTGAACTGAGTAAGGAAAACAAAGTTGTCTAAGCAATATGGTGTCAGGATGTAGGATGAGGAAGATGATCCCATGTGACCACTTCCCCTGTGAAGAGGCACTGGGCTCTGGGGTGTCAGACACTGACGGGTAGGTGCTTATCATCTAGGCTCCCCTTTTCCCTCTCCAACCATGTTTGTATCTTGATTCAGATGGAAATTCACCTTGCTACAACCCTTGTGTTCCCAGGTTTCAGGAAAGGCACTGATGCTCATTTCACAACATGAAGTTGCAATCAAAATTCTGCTAGGCTTAGTTAGCATGGGGCCCTGGGTTCCGTTCCCAGCACTGGCAAAAAAAAAAAAAAAAAAATGCTGCTGGGAATTTCTAGGACATTTTTGCTTTCCTGCTTCAGGAATTGTCCTTTAGTCCTTTGTCCCTTCTTCTTCCTACTGAGAACAAGAATGTGAGCTTGGAAAGTAGCAGCCATGTTGTGATGTGTAAGCCATGTTGTGATGGTAAAGACAGAGGAAAGAAATACGGAGAGTGCCTGGAACACTGAAGACTACAGAAAACTTACTCTGCTCACCTCTAGACTGAATGTGTGAGAAAAACACCTCTATTCTTGTCTAGTTGGACCACAGCACTTGGGTTTCTGTTGTGTGTGGCTGGGCCCAATTTGTGACTGATACAATCAGCAACTTCCAGGAGCGAAAGTCATCCAAGGATGTTCAGGAATATTTGAGTAGGAGACACTACCTCTTACGTCCAAGATGGAAACTTGGGCTAAGCTTGATGGATATAGTCAAAGACACACTCCTTATGAGGTCAGAGAACTTGCATTACAGACTAATTTTCCATAAGTGAAATGTTCAAAATCACTGGGGATGTACTATAAGGCAGCCTACAGATTGTATAGTACATGTTTTGGAGATTTCCATTCTGACAATAACAGAAATGACCCCTCAATTGGGCAATGTCTGAGAGAACCATCTGTCCAGAACTGCTTTAAGCTTGAGCTGCAAAGATGTGCTAGAAACCAGTTTGAGAATTTTGCATTCCTTTTATTGCCTAATGCCACTGAGTTAAAATGAACCAATTTATTTTGAAGAGTTGCTGTAAATTTGATCTCCAAATTACTGGTTAGTAATTTTAGTGTCCATGATCTAAAAGTACCCAGTGATTGTAAGGAAGAACAGTTGATATAATCACTGTCATCAAAATAACCACCTCATTTCACACACTCACACCTTGAGCTTGTTGACATTATTGGGACCTGTGCTACACATCTATTCTGCTTTACACAACACTGGTGTGAATTAGTGTCCCCAAGAACTGCAGGCTCTTCGAAGTATATTTGGAGATGTTTCTCTGCTCTTAGCATCCATGCAGCTAGAACAACAGGGAGGTGTTGATTGGTAGGTATATTTTTAGTCCTATTACTTCAACCACAAACAGGGTGTGCTTCAGGCAGTAAGCAGTGAAGTACATCTGATTAGGGCTCATAAACTTTATTTAGGACAACTCCTGGAGATAAGTGACTGGCCTGGCTTGATGTGTCTACAGGTGTGTGTACCTTGGTGAATGCCCTTAGGTGACCCACTCTTAATGGAAAAATGATGTTATTGTGGGAGATCACCATCTTTATCCTGTGAAGCTTCAAGTTTTAGTTTTTAAAAAGTGGCTTTCTCTGTTTACTAAAGTTCTTTGAGGTAGTTTAACATCCTATTCAAATTACCCTTTTTCCCAACCTCTAACAAGTGAATAAATTGAATGCAAGCTTTGATATGAGGCCACTTCTCATTTACATCTGTTAAATGGTCAAAAGTTTAAATTTCACAGTCAGATGCACAAAAGTCAATGTAGGTTCTTTATTCTCTCTCTTAGGTCTTATCTTGTTTTGGAGTCATTCATTTCCAAAGGTAGCAAAGAGAAGTTACTCTTTCTATTTCAGAGTGACTCTGTTTTTGCTCTTTCTTGAACTCTTCTAGGCCTCTTTGGACCTGTGTCTGTTGCCTTCACTTGTCTCCAGTGTGATGCAGCTCATCTCATTTGCATCTGACACTTGGGGTAGAAATTTATGGTTTATGCCACATTGGAGGATTTGGCATTATAAAATGACCTCCTTATCTCACCTTTCAGACTTTTCTCTGTCCCTCTCTGGCCCAATGATCTACAGTACTTCTTGATTCTTTTATTGAGGCACCTGTGGATTTGGGGGCCTCCATCCAGGCCCTGAAGGCCACCTACATCTTCCTAAACTCCCAGTTGGATAGAGATATATTGCTCCAGGTCAAAATCAGGAAAGAAGAAGACCAATATTTATTTAATATTTATCTAGTGATGTTTAGAATATGTCAACCTGATCTTAGAGTTTCTCAATACCTTCTCCACCCAAAGTTTTGATCCAGATGATGAATTCCTTTCCTCAACTCTGACATCTTGCCTCTCTTGCTCTTCCTTTCTGGGCTCCTCACTCTGAACCCTAAAGGATTTTATTACTTTCCCATTCAATCAGGCAATTTTTTTTCTTATATCATGTCTTCCCTCCTCTTTTTACTAAGGGTTATAAGTAAAGCTCTGGAGTGCACATTTACCAGGTTTGAGTCTTTCTATCCAACTCCCCTTTCCTATTTTATTAAGGTATGAATACATATAAAATGCTATCTACAGTTTAAACATGGTATTTTGATATATGGATACATCGTGTGAAGACTAAATCAAGACAATTAACATATCCATCACCTCATACATTTAACATTTTTGCATGTGTGATGAGAACATTGAAGATCTACTCTCTTGGCAATTTTTAAGTATACATTATTATTAAATTTAGTCATCATGCTACACGACTTTATTCTAACTGAAACTTTGCTCCCTTTGACCAAAATCTCATTTCCTCCTTCTCCTATTCCCAGGCCCTGATAACCACTATTGTACTCTCTGCTTCCATGAGTTTGATTCTTTTAGATTCCATATATAAGTGAGAGCATTCAGTATTTGTCTATGTCTGGCTTATTTCACTTAGCCCGATGTCTTCCAGATTCATCCATGATATCACTAATGGCAGGATTTCCTTTTATTAAAGAATGAATAATACTTCCCTATGTTTTCTTTATCCATTCATTTCTCTTTTTTTATTTTTTTATTCATTATACACAAATGGGGTACAACTTCTCATTTCTCTGGTTGTACACAATGTAGAGTCACACTGTCTGTGTAACCATACATGTACGTAGGCTAATGATGTTTGTCTCATTCCATTATCTTTCCTTCCCCCTGCCTCCTCCCCTCCCCTCATTTCCCTCTAAAAAATCCAACATTGCTCCATTTCTCAATGGCTTCCTTAGTTTGATTCCATAAATCAAACTATCATGAATAGTGCAGCAATAAATATATCAGTGCAGGTATCTCTTCAACATCCTGAATTCATTTCCTTGTATATATACTCAGAAGCAGGATTGCTGGATTGTATGATAGTTTTATTTTTCATTTTTTGAGGAACCTCCATACTCCACATCATTTCCATGATGGCTGTATTAATTTACATTTCCATCAGTACTGTATAAGTGTTCCCTTTTCTCCACATCCTCACCAACACTTGTCATCATTTGAATTTGATAATAGCCATCCTAGCAGGTGTGAGATGATATCAATTTGTGGCTTTGATTTGCATTTCCCTGATGCTTATTGATGTTGATCACATTTCCATATACTTTTTGACCATTTTTATGTATTTTTTTGAGAAAAGTATATCACGGTCTTTTGCTATTTTTAATAGGTAATTTTTTTGCTATTGAGTTACAAGAGTCTCTTCTATATTTTGAATATTAACCATTTATTATATGGTTTTCAAACATTGTCTCCCATTCCATAGATCACCTTTTCATTTTATTGATTATTTCCTTTGCTGTGCAGAAATTATTGCCAAGGCCAATGTCAAAAAAATTTCCTTAATGTTTCCTATGTGGTTTTACAATTTCATCTTTTTACATGTAAGTCTCTAATTTAAGTCCATTTGGAGTTGATCTTTGTGTATGCTGTGAGAGATGGGTTCTGTTTCATTCTTTGATATGTGGATATCCAATCTTCCTAGCACCATTTGTTGAAAGAACTGTCTTTCTCTCATGGTATAGTCTTAGCACCATTGTCAAAGATTAGGAGATGGTACATATGTGTTTTTATTTCTGAGCTCTTTATTTTGTTCCACTGTTTAATATGTTGGCCTTTATAACAGTACTACAATGTTTATAATACTATAGTTTTGTAATGTATTTTGAAATCTGGAAATACAATGCCTTCAGCTTTGTTATTCTTTCTCGAAATCACACTGGCCATTATGGCATTGTGGATTTTTTGTGTTTCAAAATGAATTTTAAGATATTTTTTCTATTTCTGTAAAAATGCCATAGGACTTTGATTTTACTGTATTGTTTACATACACGATTTGTTTGAAACAAACAAATCGTGTATGTAAACAATACTGTGTATTATGGACATTTTAACAATATTGGCTCATCCAATCCATGAACATAGGATGTCTTTCCATTTATTTTGTCTTTTCTAAATTTTTTCATCAACATTTTGTAGTTTTCACATATAAGTCTTTATCCTCTTTGGTTAAATTTAGTCCTAAGTATTTTATGTTTTCTGATGCTATTGCAAATGGAATGATTGTCCTAATTTGTGTGTGTGTGTAATCTTTAGCATTTTCTTTTTAAAACTTCTTTATTTTTTCCAATTTGTTGTACATGATAGTAGAATACATTTAGACAATTTGATCATACATAAATGGAGTGATTTTCTATAGTAAAGATCATGTCATCTTCAAATAAAGGTGATTTTACTTATTTCTTGTCAATTTTGATGTTATTTATTTATTAACTTATTTTACCTAATTTGTCTGACTAGCACTTTCAGGTCTGTGCAGGATATATGTGGTGTGAGTGGGTATTTTTGCCTTGTTCCTGATCTTAGAGGAAAAGCTTTCAGTTTTTCACAATTTAATATAATATTAGTTGTGGCCGTATGATATATGGTTTTGTTATATTGCGGTATATCCCTTCTATAAGGAGTTAATTGAGCATTTTAAAAAGGGATTGAAATTTGTCAAATGTTCTTTTTTCCACATCTATTAAGACGATCACATGGTTTTTATCTTTCATTCTAGGTAGTGTACTAGCTTTGACTCTTGATATGTAAAATGAAGCTTTACAATATATAAGGTTCTTGTCTTCTTCAAATACTTGACTCACAAAGTTACTGTCATACTGTAAAATCAGCTTTGTAACTCAAAGATAAATAATAACCACCGAGTTTTAGTGTATGTCCACCCTCCCTTTCACTGTTAAGGTCAAAGAAATTTACGAAAACAGAACTTGCCAGGGAACACTATCTGAAGGGAAGAAAATGAATAAATAATATTTTTAAAATATCCTCCATTGAACTTATGGGAGAGCAAATTGTGTGTAAACTGAATGCCAGGCACTTTGTTAAGTGCCTCTTTTGGTTTTCCTCCTTTAGTCTTCATAGTCCCCAAAGATGTCTTCACTTATGAAGACACTAAGGCTTAGGGAGGTTATAGATCTTGCTGAAAATGTCACAGCAAAGATGTCAGGATGGGGCCAGGATTTGAGCTCACGGATTTGGTCCTGACAACTTGCAAGAATACAATACTGAATTGTGACAGGTGTCTTACAGAGGACACAGGGGTGTGGACAAGGAAATCCATATTATGTCCGATAGTGCACATCATAAATCTCATTATAACCAGCTGCCTTTCAACATTTTTCTCTAAAATTTTTATATACCTTGAAACATATCAGGCAAATCCATGTATTGCTCCTGAACGACTGCTTCACAAAGAAGAACTGGCTGAAAGTTTGGCAGAAGGTGACAGAAGGAGGAAGAAGGCATGGAATATTCCTGAAATACTAATTCCTAGGAAACAAACCTGCACAAGTTCATTTATTTTTCACCTGTACTACCTTGAAGATACTTTTGATGGGTCATGTAGTGGAAGTTTCTTAGGAGCCTTTATTTTGGTTGTTATATTTTTGTTGGTTTCCTTTTTATAAAAAGGCAAAGCCAGAGTACACCATGTTCAGATGACTTGCTTAAAATGGGAGGCATCTGAGTCACGGAAGTAACTTCCGGTCCCATAATAACTTTCTTTAAATACACTTTGTCCTGCAGCTTTACTTTTTCAAGATCACAGGATGATTCTGTGGGAAGAAGAAAACCCATCTGACCTGCCTACTCTCTAGTGAGGCAACCTCCTTGGAACCTGCTTCTTTTCATACCTCAAAGAAATCGTGTTTGAAACAGCAGAGGTGGCATGATTTGGGAGAAAAAAAAAGTGAAAGTCCTATGTTCTTTTAAAAATTCATAATACAGTGTTTCTTAAAGCACAGCTCAGTAGTGTAAGGCCATATTTCAGCATCGAATGTTTTCCTACTTGTGCTCTCCTTACCTTAGCATGTGTATTAGAAGGGAAATAGGTGGAAGGTAAATGGCAAAAGATTCCAGAATAGCAATGGAAACAGAAAAGTTTGGTAGCCAATGCAAATGAAAGTATCTTGGATCACTGAAGAAGGGTTCTGTCATAGAATCAAAGGAGTAAGAAGAGATGGAATTAAGACTCAAAATAGAATCAGATAAGGCATAGAAAATATGGATCAAGAATATTATGCAAGCAAACAAGAATAGTTTTAAATACACAAAAAGGGGAAAGACAAAGGAATCAATATCCCTGTTGAGAGAAAACTCAAGCAATTTTCCAAAAAAGTGGGAGAGATTTTTTTTTAAAGAAATGAAATGATTCTCTGTCTTAGTGTGTGAAGCAGGAATAGTGAGGACAGATGCCAGAAACAGGCATATTTCCCAAGGAAAAAGAAAAGAGAGAAGAAAATTGGTTTTCTGCCAGAATAGGTGGTGTGTTGACATGTGCACATATAATAGGATTCGGGAGATTTCCAGGGGTCTAACCAAGCCAGGTTGAGGTGGTGAGTGAAATATTAGGAAAGGCAGCACTGGGGAGTGTCAGCAATATGGTCCCTGAACAGGTGAGACACAGCAATGATTGGTAAGGAAAGCAATGTAGCATCCTGCTACTGAGCACAGAGTAGAAGTTTAGCTAACCTCATTCATAGCTCACGGTTTGCTTTTTTTTTTTTGAGTCCTGGGGATTGCACTCAGGTTTCTTAACCACTGAACCACATCCCCAGCCCTTTTTATGTTTTATTTTGAGACAGGGTCTTGCTAAGTTGCTTAGGACCTTGCTAAGTTGCTGAGGCTGGCTTTGAACTCCTGATCCTCCTGCCTCAGCCTCCTGAGCCGCTGGGATTACAGGTGTGTGCCACGCACCCAGCTATGGCTTGATATTCTTAAACATCAATTAGGAAAAGAGTCAAGCATCTGACTTGTTCCAGGTGCAGGCAGATATTAATTCACCAAACTCCATGTGACTTTCTAAAGTACTGTCAAAGTTTTATTGTGATTTTTGTTCTTTTTTCTTCTTTTGTGTGTGCGTGCGGGGGTGTTACTGGTGGTGGTAGTGGTTGGTGAGAGAGTGGGTGTGAGATTGGGAAAGAATACGAGAGGTGGGGCCTGAAAAGTAAAACTACAATGTTCTCACAGGGTTGAGAGTCTTGTTGCATTTGAATAACTGACTTCATGTGTTTTGTCTTTGAGACTCTGTAAATGGCATGCTTACCCAATAGAAAATATAAAATAGTAGTCTGGGGCTAGATCTGGAGTCAAACTATCAAACCGGTGACGTCTTGGGAATAACGTTTCTGGCCCTAAGCTGTCAGTGAGGTGCAGTCGAGAGTGCTGATTACAAACGTGGGCTTAGGGGTAAGACTGCTTGAACTCCCATCCCACTTATTGGTTTCATGGTACTTGAGCATCAAATTATGTAATCTGTGGTATCGAATGCCCTGATGTTTTCACTTCCTCAGCTATAAAGCAGGGGTAATAATAGTAGCTATCTGTGGCAGGAACACTGTTACATGCCTACCAGCCTTTTCCTTTTCCCTCCTGGGAACTGAGGAAAGTCACATTTCCCATTCTCTCTTTGAATCTATGTGGGGCCATGTGAGCAGTTCTGCCCACTGGAATCATTCCCGGGTTGACCTCTAAAACCTCCCACAAGATCTTCCATCCTCTCTCTCTTTCCTCTCATTGTCTGCCAATCATCAAAATGACTACAATGCAAATAAGAAATAAATTGCTTCTTGTGTGGAGGCACTAAGATTTGGGAGACATTTGTTACAGAAGTTAGCCAACTTAATACTATTTCAAAGTACTGGTCACCAGACAAAAACCTATATTTTAGGATTAACATAAAGATTAAATGGTTTATAGAACATATTAGAACACTTTTGATGTATAATAAGCATTTCTTACATAAGTGCAGAACTGGCCAATTGGGTAGATTCATGAACCCCACTTAGTCTGTCCATTTGAAAAAACACTATTTGTATCTTTCAGCAAATTTGAGCATAGGCTGACCAGCCATCCCTTATAGCTACTACACACTTCTATGATACGTATCCAATAATACTTTTGATCAGAATGGGCAAGATGCTATGTTTGAATTATTAGAAACCTGCAAGGACCTCTAAGTACTAGACATTCCAACTGTTCATATACACCTTCCCCTAGGGGCCTAAGTTGACAGGTTGTGGGGTTTATAAACAGTGTAGGGCTGAGCATAAAACCTAGCCCTGCCTTAAGCATATCCTAGGTAGCTAAAAAGGGGCAGCTATAATAACAGTAGTCATGATAAACAAATACAAGGTCATCATAATCATCATTATTTGAATACCTCTCTTCTGAGAACTTGAAGAGTATGTCTTTTTCATACTTTCTACCTTCGAAGCTTTAGAATAGCAATTTTGCACGCTGATGCAGCCTGTTAGATACTGCCATCTTCTTTAACAATCCACCTACCTTTGTCTACTGCAGTCAAAGGCCATTACTTGTTCTAACATTTGTTTGATCTAATTAGTCCCTGTCCTCTTTATAATCTCCTTTCCTTATTTACATACTTCACACTCATGCATTACTGGATATCATATATTAGACATGCAATATCAGACACCGAAATTCTAGCAATAATTAGGAAGTAAGAGTTCTTTTTTTTTTTTTTTTAAGAAACATTAGTCTCAGTTCTGAAATTCCCTTTCCTTTATAAGGTTCAGTTTCATAAAGACCTTAATGTTTCTTTAATGTGGAGATGAGCAAACCTGGCCACTTTCAGATCTGGCAAACTATATCTGATTATTCTTCAAGCATTATACAGCTGGCAACTGCTCCTCAAGTGTGTTCTGCCAAATGCTTTCTGCCCTTCTCCTTTTAGTGTGTGTGTATTTCAAAGGGAAGTTGTGAATTTCTAATTTATTTTTACTTATCTGATCAAAGTTGTGGCATTTGTCTTGGTCAACACCTACGTTTCTAAATTTCATTTCTTTGACCCAGGAAACCTGGAAATGTTGGCAGCAGCCACCTCCCAAAGAAGAAACCAAGCAGGTTATTTGAACTAGGGAAGAAGTTAGTTCACGGCTTTCCTTTAAATAGTATTTAAAATGAGTTTTTCCCATTTGAAGTCTCAGAGGTGAAGAAAAGGATGTATTTCCAAAGGGCTAGGGATGTAGCTCAGTGGTAAAGTGCTCACCTGGCATGCATGAGGCCCCCCCCCATTCAATCACCAGCACTGCAAAAAATAAATAAATAAGGATATATTTCCAAATCTCACTGAGTTCATATCAACCTAAAATAAAAGCAGTCCTAGATATTCTAAATATAAGAGGTTTGGGGGAAGCAACCATTACATTTTTATTACATTAGTCTGCTGTATTTTCCCAAAGACAGTTTTTTTTAAAGAAAAGATATGTGGACAGACTCTAGGATGGGCCCTTGATTCCCATCTACTGTCCATATCTGGTGTAAACCTCTCCCCTTGAGCATGGTGGGGTTTATGACTTGCTCCTAACCCAAAGGCAAAGGTGGTGGGCTATCACTTCCATGATTACCTTGATCGCAGTCCTACAGATGCAAGGAAATGTGTTTTGCCAACCACTTGAGCGATCCTGGAAGCAGATTCCTCCTAGTTAAGCCTCCAGATGACAATACAGCCCAGCAGATACTCTGGTTGTGATCTTGTGAGAACAGAGAACCCAGCTAAGTTGTGCTGGACTCCTGAATCACAGAATCTGCTAGGTAATAAATGTGTGTTGTTTTAAGCTTTTACATTTGAGGCAATTTGTTATGCAGCAATAAATAAGTAATACACAAAGTATCTATTGGCTGAAAAAATTGTTCTTGCTAATTCATAGGTTTCATACTGACATAGTGAAAAAGAAAGTTGAGTTCTATAGTCAACAGATGTTACTATGAAATGGTACAATGAGCCATAACTTTACTAAGGCCCAGCTATCACCAGAGTAAAATGAGAAGCATTTAATCAGGGGGTATGTCTTTATACCTCTTCAGTATAAAGGGGGAAAAACTGTAGCAAATGATCATCTGTCCCTTAGGCATTTGGACACTGCATCTAGGGACATGTTTTGTTACAACAAATAAAACCCAATGAAGTCTTTCCTACCCTAGAAGTCACTGTTAGAATTTTCTCAAGGCTTCCATCTAAATATATGAAATAAATAGGGCAGCCCACATATATTTGCATTATCAACTAACTGAGATTTGCAATTAAGTTGCATGCAGTTTTCAAAATCTCATACACTGACAGTGAAGTTCATACATCTTGTGACTTTTGAGGCCTCCAGAATCTGGCACAGTCTTTGTCTCCAGCCTCCTTACTCAGTGTGTTTGCCCCTCACTGACCTTCTGTGTGTTCCTGGAGTATACAAACCAATCTTATACTAACTTCCAGGGCTTTGGTCTGGAGCATTCACCAGAATTTCCACGACTGAGTCATTTGCTTCTAGTCTCAAAAGTTCCTTCCTTCGGCAAATCCTTCCCAGGCTTCCTTGAAGGCCCTTCCTCACTCTCCCTCTCTTCAATGTGAACTTTTTTCTTTTACACAGGACCCTTGACTGAAATGACTTGCTTGTACATTTATGTACATGATGGTTCTCTGTGTCTCTCACTAGACTATCAGCAACATGTAGTCACTAGTTATGGTCTGTCTCAGATCTGCAGCAAACTGAACAAGATTGCCACATGCAATATGCTTATAAATGCTTATTTAATATTTAAATGAATAACCTGTGTTTATTATGATGACGGGATTGCCATTATGTATTTTTTTCTCCATGTACACCCTCCTCACACAGGTTCAAAATCCCAGAGCGGTTGTGCCACTAACTGAGCCAGCATTTTCCCTACATCTGCACCTGCAGCACTTTGCAGGGTATTTTAAGGAAGACAGAAGTTATAGAAAACAGAGTTGTGCCCTTAAGGACTATACAAATTAGCTGGGTGGGAAGACATGACTGCATAAATTGATCAAAATCTAACTACTAGACATTTGCTATGCTGATATTTGGGCCAAACTAAATATGAAATTGCTTAGGTGGTGCAAGGGAAAATGGTGGTTAGAAAACTTCTTAGAGGAGCTGATTCTTGAAACAGATGTGTCAATAGGAAATGTCACACAGGTATTCAAAGCAAGGCAAAAGAATGACGGGAAGCCATTAAGTTGCCAGTTTGTATATTCCTTTCCCAGAGCAATGTAACTCTTGCCTGTGCTTTGTAATCACTTATTTAAAAGACCAACACTGGCCTCTACCAAACTGAACACAGGTGTTGCCCTAAACACCAATTAAAACAGAATCTCTGGGAGTTTATATTTATCAGAGAAAGATTGTGCCCCTTTTGGAGTACAGAGAATTCACCACATAATGCTGGTTTAACATTTCTCGATTATTATGTTTAAGATGTTCAATTTGTAGATCAATAAATGCATGAAAAATAAAGTCTAGGAAGATATCCTCCCATCTTTAATAGAGATCAATTCTGGAGTAAAATTAAGTATGAATTTAGATTTCTATATTATTCTCTTTAGTGCCATTTGAAATTTATGTAATGATTATTTATTTTTGTACTATGAAAAATAAAACTTTAGACGAAAGAAAATTCATATTTTGCAAATGATTCTTTCGAAATAAAGGGGTTTAGAAAATTCCAAAAATCTTCAACCTTAAAGAAAAAGCTGCCAGTGAATATGAATTTTAAATATTTAGTGGGTTGGAAAAACTTCTGCACTGAAAAGAAATATGAGAAAGACTCTTGGTTGGAAAAGGATAGCCTTTCTGGTTCCCAGCGGGTGGCTCTGGGTGGCTCAGGTCACCTTTCCAAGGCTAACCCAGGAGGCCAGGTGTATTCTCTGTTGCATCTGTTTATGGAGAATGGAGTCCAGACCTCCAAAGCCAGTCTACTAGTGTCCTCTTCAGTGAGGACTTACGCCTCCACCTTTGAATCAATGTTTTTCATGATGCCAAAGGACTACCTTTCAACATTTTTTCCTTCCATCGTTCAACTCGGAAACATTCCTTTCTGTGGATTTTCATGAATTCCAGCCCAAGACCAGGTGCAAATTGAAAAAATCCTACTGGCTGATTTCAGCATAGGGAGGCCTACTGTTCTTTCAACAGAGCCCCTCTTTCATGCCAGGGTTCAGATTGTAGCCCCTGGGCACACAAGTCAGGGGTTTTACTTTCATCCACAAGCATTGCTCATGAAAAACTCCTTCTCTGTGGTGACTGCCTCTCCAGGCCCCCAGCCCAGGGGTTTAGACACATCAGCCTGTGCAAACTTGGGCATCTGTCAGAAAGGAAAGCCAGAGGGATTCCTTGCAAGGCTTAACCTTTAAATACACAACAGTCTCCAACTCAGACATATAATTTTCCACCCAACCAAAATTTATGTGTGGTCACCATTATCATTTGGTAAATGCCTTAGAAAGAGTTATGCTCCTTGAATTGCAATAGAGAGTCTTTGGGGTGACCTTTCCCACTTAAGGCACTACACAGGTGAATCTCAATGTCAGTTCTGCCACCAATATCCAAGGAAGGACATGGGTGCCTTAGAAGCTATGACTAATTCAAACAGGAATTCAATTCTGGTTTCAAGTCATGTTCCATAGTCCTTGTGGCTTTAGCAATCATCCAATTAAATTCCACTTTACCAGAATTTATTGAGCATCTGCTTTGTAATCTGGTTTGCCAGATAATCCAAACATCTGTTTGTTTATTTGATTGTTTGCTGCCTTCTTACTGCATGGTGGTACTGGACAATCAGGATTTGTTCTCTACATTTGTCTCCAACCTCTGTTAATGAGGATGGAGTATACCCAGCTATTAAAGTGCTAATGTTAGAGTTTCTTTATCCAAATTGATTAGTTTTGTCACTTGGTGAATTATCCTGGCATGCATACTCCACATCTGGACAGCAGGGGAACTTTGGAAAAATGTTTTCTGGTGTTGTTATCAGTCTTGGTCTACCTAACTCACAGCTCCAAGAGTAGATCAGATGGTATCTCGGAAAAACACCAAATCATCAGATTATAAATATTACATAAAGTTCTTGATCTACTCCACAAATTAGTATATCAGTCAGGGTCTTATAGGATATAAATGGTTCACCCATAGCCTGTAATCTGTGAAACAAATTAGGAACTATTCACAAGGGTGTGGCCAGAGTTCATGAAACAAACAAGATGGTGTAGTACTCCGTGGCTAGTTGCAATTGAGAATTACCACTACTATCAGAGTAGTGGGTACAGAGCGGGAGAATGTAGCTAGAAGGACAGGGTTATAGAGTAGAGGATACAGAACAGGAGAATGTAGCTAGAGGGACAGGGTTACAGAGTAGAGGGTACAGAACAGGAGAATGTAGCTAGAGGGACAGGGTTACCTGAAAGTTATTATAGTTTTGAGTAGAAAGACCCCAACAAACCAAAGCAAGTAAGCAGGGAGGGGGCCAGAAGTAAACCTCAAGTGCCCTCCTGCTTTCTGATCTCCTACTGGTGTCTCCAGTCAATTGATCCCACGGCAAGCTGGGAGTCAAAAGAGCTGGGGCACAGAGGAGAACACAGGCGAGTCTTCCTCTCCGTTCTGTGTGTTCTGTCACAGAATCCATGATGCTCTGACTGCACCTGGAGCATGTGGTGCATGTTGCAGAGACAGCCTGGGGGCCAAACATGGGCATCTAGAATCCTAAGGTGTGTAATCATGGGGAGGACCTGAAGAGAGTGATAAACACATTCTTTCTTGGGAGTGAAATGCAAGCACATAATTAAAGAGTTGATACTTGAGCTGAACCTAGTACAGGTAGAAGCCTGATTTAGATGGAAAGAGAAGACATTGTGGGTCAAGATGTTTCCTGGAAAAGGAACTTCAGAAAACTGCTGTGGACAGAGCCTGGGTATAAAAAGCTGTAGCAAGATGGGACGCAGAAAGGCAGGTAGGACTAGGCTCTGGAATCCTTGCATGGCAGGATAAGGCATTGCTTTTTTTTGGCAGAGCTGGGGATCAGTTCCAGGGCTTCACACATGCGAAGTAAGCACTTTACCACTGAGTTACATCCCCAGTCCAAGGCGTTGGAATATTTGGTGAATTTTAAGTGGGGAACTGTTATCACCAGACCAACTGTTGAAAAGTCTTCCAGCAGTATATAAATGGGATAGATGGTAGTATGAGTTTCAATCCTTTCTGGGAAACAGTAGGACAAAGAGACAAGGTCATCAAAATAAATAGCAGAATTCCTTCTGATCAAGATGGTTTTGATAACAGCTGAGAAGGAGTCACTATAATCATCTTTGTAACACAAACAATGATTATGCATAATTATCTTCTCCATAACATAATTATCTTAGTCCATTTTCTGTTGCTATAACAGAATATGTGGGGTTGGGTAATTTATAAAGAAAAGAAGGTTTACTTAGCCCATCCTACTGGAGACAGTGAAGTGCGAGACCAGGTGGCAGCCTCTGGCAGGGACCTCTTGCTGTATGGTGGGTAGCATCATGTGGCAGGAGCAAGAGTGATAAGCTGGCATGCATAGGAGGTGGGAACTCTTGTGGGAACTAATATATCTGCATGAGGACTGATCCAGTGTCCCAAGAAAGATATTAATCCCCCTCCCCAAAAGCCACAGCTGCCAGTGCTGAAGAATGAAGCCTCGACATGATAACCACGTCCAAACCATAGCTACACTCTTCCTCTAGCTTCTGCACATTCTGTCACAGAATCCATGACACTCTGACTGCACCTGCAGCCCGTGGAACATATTGCAGGGAGAGTCCAGGTCCTTCTACTGTTTAAAGGAGCCTTCCTCAGGGACTGATGCTCTTGCCACACCGCTCTCCATAGCCGCCATGTGACTTCACATTCGATTCCATTTTAATGTTTCCAGAGTTTATTAAAGTTGATCAATTAGGTTGCAGCTCCTTGAAAGTCAGGCCTAGCCAGCTGCGTGTACCTCACCACCCTGTGAGGTGCCAGGGTGCTCTCTCAACACACACAGGTATTTGTTCTCTCAGAGGCATGTGGTCATTCTCCACCCAGGAAGCAATTTGGAGAAGGCTTTCTTTACAACTCACTGAAGTGTCTCTTTCCAAAATAACTGATACCGTAGAGCACCCAGGGTTCACACATTCTGTGTCCAGTGATTTGAGATCTTGAAAAACTGGACTCAAAAAGAATGTGTGTATGCCAGATTCAATTTTCCAAAGATGGCCACGATTACAAGACATGCATGAAGAGGTTGGGTCTATGCCAGGACTACCTCAGAGAATCAAAGAAATCTATTAATTTGGGACATACAAATTAGACAACCTGGTCTAATGCATTCATGATGGTGTTACCCTAAATCATATTTACGATTTTGCATAGAGCTTCAAAGCCTATTCAAAGAGCATTGTAGGAGTTTGAACACTATAGCAGGACTCACGAGGGAGGTATTTTTGGTTAGGGAAGTCCTTTAGCATCCAGCACATTATACTAATTACAACATGCATGGCTGCCAGAAGCCTGGGTTTGGGAGCATAAACTCCCACTCTTCTTTAAAAACCTTGAAAAAAAGTGGAGACTTTCTGGATGACTCCTCAAACAGTCCCAGGGAGCCACTGCAGACTCCGTCCCCACAGTTAGTGCTTCTTACAATGATGTTCTCAATCCTGCTCTTCAAACAACCCAGGGATCCTGTTAAGCCTGCACCCTGCCACAAATCCATTAAGCAGGATATGGGTACCAATGGGCCTGGAGTAGCCCATTTTTAGTCCACTTCTTAGGTGATCCTCGCATACCTGATGTTTGAGAATGACTACTACCACAGCCTGTTGCACCATGGTTGATGTTGCACGTACACATCTGTCATTTTCATTAGACTATGAACTTCTTGAAAACTGGAGCAGTGTGTGAATATCCGCATCCTCCAAATTTGGTTCAATTCCTGGAACACAGTGGAGTCCTGTTAACTCTGTAATCTATTTCTTAACACTTCCAAGAGGTCCCTATGTTCAGCATTTCCAGATGTGCATATCCTGAATCTAATCAACATTCTAGTTAGCTACTGTGCATAAATTGGCATAGTGTTACTTCCACTGTATTCTATTGGTTAAGCAGTCACAGAGGACATCCAAATTCGAGCTGAAGGGATTGTCAAACAATCTGTAGCCTTCTTTAATCTACCACACAGCACCTGCCAAAGCCTATTAAAAGCAGATTGGGTATAATTCTTTAATCTGGCTTTATGGGCCTTTCAAAGAGCCAAATAAACCAATCATGTTTTGTGGTCCACGAAATAAAGAGGTCAGAAGATACGGAAAAAGGCATAAAATAGGAAAGGGAAAAATCTAAAAGTTTTTCCAGTGCTTACAGTTCTGTATAACTTACTACACAAGCAACTTAGTCAGAGGACTTTTGAATTTCATTTGAATTCCATTGTGTCTTTCCCCAGAAGGTAACTGGTCATTTCGATAGTGGTGAATGAAAAGAGTGAAACTCTTTATCAATCTTAGACAAATCAGAGATTAGAACTGCAAAAGGGTTAGAAAGTCCTGGGAACAGGTTCAGAGAATTTGACCCCAAATCTTTCACCGTAAGATTTCCCTTGGTTTGCAACTCTGGATGTCTCTCTCCCCCTCACTTTCTATTATTGTTATTATTGTTATCATCATCATTATTTGCTACTGGGGATTGGACCCAGGTGTGCTTTACCACTGAACTACAATATCCCTGGTCCTTTTCATTTTTTTATGTTGAGACAGGAGTCTCGCTAAGTTACTGAGGGACTTGGTAATTTGCTGAGGTTGACCTCAAACTTATGATCCTCCTGCCTCATCCTCCAAATCACTGGGATTATAGGCATGCACCACTGCACCCATCTTTGGATGTCTCCTGAAACTCAATTTCTCTCTCTCTCTCTCTCTCTCTCTCTCTCTCTATATATATATATATATATATATATATATATATATATATATATACTCATGTGCTTAAATAAGACATCTGATCTTTCTTTTCCTCACCCACTTGAATCTATGTCTGGCCAGGCAACAGTGCATGGCCTAGCAAATAGACATGAAATCAACCAAGCTGGTCAACTATTAGGTAGTGAAAAGTGAAGAATTTGCTTGGTCAAGACAGAAACTGAAATAAGTAGTCCTTATGAAGCTAGGTTAAAATGGTATTTCGGCTAAAAGCCCTTTTGTTGAGCTTGAAAATTCTTGGCTCAGGGGTGGGAGTCATAAAGTGCTTTATGAGTCATGAGAAGATCAAAGATCACCTTTCAACTTTTCAGACTAGCCCTGACGACTTTTGGTAGCTTTCCTTTCTTCCCCTCTCTCCCCAACCCCCAGCTTCCTTGTTCGTGTCCACTTAGCGTATATCTGTAATGAATTTGGAGTCAGTTCAAGGAATACACAGGAGGACTTCAGCTCCTAAAGCAGGCTCTCTGTAGGAGGGAGAGAGAAAAGAAAACACCCTGGGGTGGTTCTGGGTTTCCAGAAGATTAAAAATAATTAAACAATAAGATATTCAACTTGGATTATTGCAGACAGTGATTAATGGCTCTTTTTCCTCTGATGATGCCCTTCCCCTTGACTAATCCATCCAACCTCATTTCAAAGAGAATGTTGGTTAACACTTTGTTCCATTCCACGTACTCAAGTTAAGTCAGGGTAGTTATCGCCCTGAAACCCACGCCAGCCCACTGCCTCCTCGTCTTCCCTCTCAGAATAATTGAGGGTGAAAGGAGACAGTTTCAGAGCCATCAATGCTTAACTGAGTGATCATCTATCTATCTAAGTTTTTTAAAAAAAACAATAATTGCCCTATACTGCTATTGGTAGCTGGAGGTGAATTTTTCTCTGCCAGGGTACATCACACTGTCCACGAAATAGGTACTTGATAAATGTTGGTTGAATGAATAAATTATACAAATAATTTCTTTCCTTTTTTTGAAGTAAAAAAGTGACTTCTTTTCATGGGAACACAGACTGAGGTAAAACAGAAACAATGTTGATGCTTCCATTTCCATAGGATTTCTCAGATTTCAAAATGGGCTCATATATTCATTCAACAAGCATTTATTGAGTGCCTAATATATGCCAGACTCTCAATTCCACCTTGCAGTATAGTAAAACTAGGTTTGTTCTAGCAGCAGTGGTAGAAAATTATAAATAAATTATTTCAATAGACAGTACACAGTTTGTCCCACTTAATGCTTAGAATATCAAGGTACTTAGGAAATACTAGTTGAATGAATAATAATATGTAAAAACAATAGCCACAGATTATTTTGAGCATGACATCTCTAGAGCTCATGTCCTTGAATTTTAATGTTAGCACTGTCTTGGCAGCTTAGTGCATTTTGAAGGAATGGTAGGTATCCATGGTTTATTTAATTTAAACTGTAGAAATAGAACTAAAGCATAGATTTTAGCCTCGTGTCTCCCTTATCCTCAGGTGGTCAGAAAGAGGCTTCTGTACTGGGAAAGACAGCAGGCACATTTGTAAAGTGACAATTGACCAAAATTATATGGTGATTACTAAAATCATCGGTAAGTATGACAAATCCATTTTCCTAAGTTTATAAATTTGATTTGAAATAAACCTCAAACTTTGAGTTGATTATGAAATTAACATTAAATTTAGCAAATTTCACTGCATATTTTTGACTATTTCCCCAAAGAAACTCATCAACTTCCAATTTGTATTTTCTAGCATAAAGAAACTTAGGTTTTAGTCAATTATTCCCTCAGTGGACCTGCAAAAATTAAGGATTCATCCTCAAACAGATCTACTTGGTTACATCTTTCTCTTCCCAAGCTAGAAATTTTCCATTTGAGTAATTAGCAATTCCCCTTTGTAAATCGTAGGGATGGGGAAAGTCCCTACAATAATGGATTCAAAAAGACTGAATGGCAGCCAGGTGTGGTGGTGCATGACTATAATCCCAGCAACTAGGGAGGCTAAGGCAGGAGGATTTCAAATAGGAGGCCACGTGGGCAATTTAGTGAGACCCTGTCTCAAAATAAAAGGTGAAAAAGAACTGGGTATGTAGCTAAGTGGTAGAGAACTCTTGGCTGGTTTCAATCCCCAGACAGCAGAGAGAGAGAAAGAGGAAGGGGGAAAAACAGAGAAAAACTGAATAGCCAGAGTGTGTATGAGTTAAAGGCAAATAAACAAACTTTTATCCCTTTTAGTTGCTATCAAAAGCAACTAAATACAACCTCTTTGTAAGTTGGAGCCAAGCCTGAAGCATCCTTTCCTGAAATGTAACTCCTGACTCTAATTGGGCCCTACTCTATATAAAGAGGAAGAAGCTGACCCTACAATCTAGGGAATGTTCCATGGGACCATGGAAAGATGTACTCCATTGATTGGAAAAGACCCTCTTGAGACTATGTTCTTAATAACCACAGAAGCACTGGACTAAGTATCTTTTGAAAGTATTATCAGTACTTTCATTAATAGCACAAACCAGATTTCTATTTTTAAAAAAGGGACCGAACTTCTGGAAAAGTAATCTTCGCATGTATCCCAAGTGCCTAATGTTTTGGTGGTCACTGCTGCTCATCCAACTTTTGGAGCTCAGTAAGTGGATCAATAAGGAAAAGCTGACATCTTCTCTAACAAACAACCTCAAATTCTTTGACAAGATTAATGTCTATTTTACAGGTTGGATGACTATCAGGGGTAGTACTCCGTGTGATGAATCAGGAATTCAGGTTCCTTATAACCTCTGTCAAGATCATCCATAGCATATATCTACTGGAAGGAGAGGAGCAAAGAAATTGCCTAGGCGAGTTTGTGTCGGGCCTAGAAATAGCATATTTCACTTCTTTGCCCTCATTACTTTGGCCAGTACCCAACATATGTCTCCAATTGGACTGCAAGGAAAAGTAAGAAAGATAGATTTCCAGTGTGCCCAACAAGAGGAACAGGATTGGTGAGCATCTCTCTTATCTCCATCAGGAAGTTTATGCCTTGTGAAATAGCACAACAGAAAGAACAGAAACAGCCTAACATAAAACTTTGAGGAAAAGATCATCCTATGTAATGTTCCCTGCGCTGTACCAGCAAAAACGAGAGTCTAATGTTTTGGCGTGTACTCTGGAGTCACCTTGCTTCAGTTCATGTCATGACTGTACCACTTATTAGATAAGTGATGTTGGGTAAATTACTCAATGGTTTTGTGTGTTAAATTTATCTATGAAATAGAGTAATACTGTCTACTTCATAGGAGGGTTATTGTAAGGATTACATAAAACAGTTGAAATACCTGTGTCCTTTGGAGGCTGAGAGGGAAATTGGAAGGATGCAGGTATAAGATGGTATGAGATGGGAGATACTAGTAAGCACAGGAGACAGGAGGAAAGGGATTAGGAAAGCATCCCAAAGTTGGTCCAACAGTTCCCTGGATTTCCAACGATACAGGCCTGTCCAACGTCAAATGAACTTGTTAAAGTTGGAGTTTTTCCTCATAGAAACAAATAGAAATGCACCCTTATGGATACAGAAATGGCTCATAGGCTTCAAGGACAGGGAGAAAACTGAATCTCAGAACTGCTAAAACAAGAAACTGGGGCCATCAGAAGCCAGAGAGCCCTTCTTTCCTCTTATCTTTATATCTGTAGTCACATTAGTATCATTCTTTTTCCCCACCTCAACTGATTTTCTTTGCTTCGTCCTGGTAGAAAATGACCACTACCAATGTTCACATCACTTTTATAAAAGACGTCAACCAAACTAGACTGGAATGTTATACCTGATTCCAAATTCCCAGAAGAGGATCTATTTTGGTCAGGTGTCACAGTCTGATGGGTCAAATTTGGTTAGGCTCCACTCTTGGTCCATTAAACCTCGACCAGGTGCATAAGTTGATATTATAGAACATGACTTCTACAGTTATCTTGCATACGTGAGGGGGCTGCATACAGCCCTTCTTCAGGTTTGTGCCGACATATCATCTTCCGATGTCTTTTTTGTGTTGTTATTTCCATTATTGTTTACCTCAGTTTTTCATATGCTTATATATTTTCTCCCTGATGAAGTTATAGCAAGTTAAGCATCAGGACCACGCGCTACAATTGTTTTCTGTCCCACAAGGCTAGCATAGTGACCTACAAGAAGTGGCAAAATATCTATTAAATGGATGAATGTGTGATTAACCCCAGGGGAGTGACTCTTGATAACTCAGTGACGTCAGAGTGCTAGTATAGTAACTATGAATGTCTAACTTTCATGAAGAAAGTAGTTGAGTGAAAAAGAGATGATGCAGAAGAGAATCTGATGCTTTCCAGCTCATTTATTTCTAATCCCTCCTTGCCAATGACTGACTTGAGCCTCCAAAAATTAACCTGCCATTGACAATCACCGCTGCTCATCAGTCCTTGATGCTGCAGCTTCACTGAATTCTTTGCCCCTCACTCTTTCTGTCATCACTTATTTCTAAAACTGAACCTCAGCATAAATAGCAAAAGAGTATCATTTACTTGAATGTCACCATTGTGGATGCACATAATAATAACTGCATGCATTTGTTACTACTATTCTTAATTCCTGACTCTTCAGTCCTCATTGTTGCTAATCCATTCATCTCTTCATTTATTGAAGAGTTATTCATTGTGTCTTCCCTGCACAAACCACTGAATATACAACAGAGGTTGAGACCCACTGTCCCTTCCAGTTGTTTATGGCCTGCAGGTGAGGCAGACACATCAGGCAGTCACTGAGGAAACCAATAAATACTTTTCCATATTTGTGGTTCTGCAGATAACACTTGGCAAATGAAGAAACTTATAAAAAAAAATCTTCCCTTCCTTAGCATCTAAGTAAAGAGAATCATTTGGAAGGCTACAAGTATGTCACGGTAAAAATGTGTACCTAATTTAACGAATTCAATTTTATGCATTCTCTATTCTTGGTAACCAGTCTATATTTCTTTCCATCTGTTTTCAAGTCAAAGTCTGACCATTGTTAAAGTGAAGACCCACTTCTTTTTTTCTTTCTTTCCAGTCTTTCTCCTCATCTGATTTGTTCTTATTGATGCGGAGCTCAATTCCCAAGGGGTGTAGTAATAAGCAAGGAAAAGAGAGAGCTCATGTGGGCCCAGGGAGGGGTGAAAACAGCCAAGAGAGGCAACAGGTCTGGAAAGATCAGCAAAGGAGAGATATGCATTTAATTCCCTTCCTCTCTCATCTCAGTGAGAACACCTGTAGTGGCTACAAGGTGTGAAATTTGAGAACCCCATCTGTGGAAGGAGAAGCTGACCCTTTTCACTGGCTATTTCACAGTTGTTCCTGTTGCATCATCTAGTGAGAAAGACTTGTCCATTGCTAATCCCATCTGCCCCCAAATAACTGACAGTAGGTATCTCTGGAAACTCAACATGGTACAGCTAGATTCAGGAGAAAGACAGGCAGAGGTAGGTGTCAATCTTTTCCCTACCAATCTTTGCAAATATTTTATTCCCCCAACCCTTCTTCTTCTAAATGCAACAGGGAAAAATACAATCAAGCAACCAAAAAATAAAAATCAAAAATGGAAATGGAAATGGAACAAAGACTAGCTAAGTGAAGGATTGTGACATGGGAAGTACACAGCTCCTTGCTGGTGTTCTAGATCTCCACGTACATATAAGTACAAGGTTTGGATTTGTGGTAACGTGTGGCTTTCAGAACACTGCAGAATTAGCAAACCTTGTGTGAGAATGTTGTTCCATTATTTATTCAGAGTAAATAGTCACATACAAGCCCACAGGAGCTGTCAAAGCTAGCATTAGCCTGGGCCTGCGGGCAGAACTGTTCTTTCTTGTGTCCTCTTCAGGGACCCTTTCTAAAGAAAGCATCACCACATATTTAAAACATGATGGGCTTCGTCTGACTTCATTCTGGGTGGTGCAAAACTTTGTCCATTTTTTCCAACTTGGGAAAATTTAAGCACTGGCATTGCGGTTAACCCTGGGACACTCACTACCTACTCCCCTCCCACAGTCAGATCGCTTCATTCTTACTTAGTTTCCTCTTCTAGAGAAATGTGGATTCATTGTTCTACCATTGCACAATTTCAGCTTCTGCCAGTTAAGCGGTAGCAAACTTCAACTGGCTCAGAGATGGCATCTTTCTTTTTAATTTCTAGGGACATATGTTACAACTCTGAGGTTGGTCTCACTGGATTGTAACTGGGATTTGTCTGATCTAAACTCAGACTCCAGATATATGAAGAATAGAGCTTGACAGTAACCAAAAGACTCCAAACGAATTTTATGCACTTTCAAACCTTAGTAATTTAGGTCATAGCACTATGAGGGATTATCTTCAAGTGGCTCTCTGAAGGACATGTTTTATGTTTAAAACAACTACATTCATCAAGTTTGAGACAAACATGCCTCATGTATTTTTCCCCAGTATTTAGCATAAGTAAAGGCTGCCATAGGTGACAAGACAAACTTGTACCCTGTAGGTGGCAAGACTGAAGTCCATATCGTTTGGGAGAAAAGAAATTGTTGTGATTAAATATCATTTATAATTCATTACTTTCATACTTTTACAGCCCAAGTTATTAAATTTTGAAAATTGTATGTTTAAAGGATGTTTACAGATTTCATATTTGAATCCTAAAAGCAAAAGAGCACGCACTCTTTTCCAAAGTCATGCTTCAATAAGCATCTTTTTAAAAAAGCAAGCTTTAAGGACTAGGGTTGTAGCTCAGTGGTAGAACACTTGCCCAGCATGTGTGAGGCACTGAGTTTGATTCTCAGCACTGCATATAAATAAATTAATTAATTAATTAAAGGTCCATTAACAACTAAAACATATTTTTTAAAAGCAAGCATGACATCACGTACAACTGGAAGAATGAGAAATTATACTCCATTATATATGATGTATCAAAGTGCATTCTACTGTTATGTATAACTGATTAAAATATTTTTTAAAAGGAAGCACTAAGTGTACTTAACACAACATAGGTAAGGCAGAGTTCTTTCGATGGCTGGAATACTGAGTCAAAGTTGTTGGAGAGTCCTCTGCCTTTTAAAGTAGAGACTTTTTCTACTACTGTCCTGGCCATTCCCCATGACCCCATTTCTACAGTCAAGGTTTGGAGATGGTCAGCCAATCAGGAATCAGTTTTGCAGTTAGATAGCACCTAGACCTATTTCCTATACCATCTGGACCTCAGTTGGACAAATTAGGAGGAAACTTTTGAAAATGGGGCTAAGTGTGGCCTTCTCCAACCAAGTCAAAAGACTGCAGGGCACCTTAAGCAGAAGCAAGCGTCTTCCTGCAGGAGTGCCTCACCTTGACCTCAGGGGGCACTTGCTCTTTGATACTACCTATATCCCCTGCCTTGGTCATAAATGGGGATTTTATCACAACCCAGGCCATTCTGCAAGTCCCTGAGCTCTTCTTTGAGTAGTTTCTACCATATTTGGAGTGACTGACACTAGACAGATCTGAGTTCTAATTGCAACTCTACTACTTACCAGCTGTGTGACCTTGGTAGATTGCTTCCTTCTGAGCCTCTATTCCCTGAGATGGAAATGGCATCTAACACATAGAATTATAAGGATTGATGAGATGATACATGCAAAGTACAGTGCCTGGCAACAGTAAGAGCCCAGCAAACATTAGCAGATAGCATCGTAGTCAAAATGCACTTGGAAAAGGAGTTGAGTTGCTTTGAGAGAGAAATGATTACAGTTATGGATTCCCTCATTTTGATACAAAACACCCATTGATGTGAATAGCAGAGTATCTGTCAGGACTAAAATTTTCTGCCTTTGGCTATTCCTAAACTAAGAATCAAACTCCATGACTAGGTTTAGAATGTTGCAGCTTTCTGATTTAAAGCAAAGGTCCTCAGTCGTCAAGGTGACTCACAAACCGATAGGTCTTGCCAGTTATCTCTTCTTCCTTCCTCTGAAGTAGCTTTCGAATCTATTCCTTCTCCCTTCTCACTTCTTATGCAGAGATGTCATGGCCTCCTCCTGACCATCCTGCCTCCACAGGTCAACCTCTAGGAAGTTGAGAGAGAAAAAACTAGATGGGAGCCTGGGGTTGTGGCTCAGTGGCAGAGCACTTGCCTAGCACGTGCGAGACACTTGTTTTGATTCCCAGCACTGCATATAATTAAATAAAGGTCACTGCCAACTAAAAAATTATATATTTTAAAAAGAGAAGATCCTAGGTGGACTCAGTCATTGCAAATCTCACATTTTAAAATTTTTCATTGCTGTAAATTTTTTTTATGAAAATATTTACTGTATTTTTTATTTCAAATAATTGTAAATGAGGAAATTAGATGTTTGTGTTTATCCAAAGGCAGGAGGGTAAGTAGAGAAAGGTTGAGAATCTCTGCCTTCACAAGGCGGAGCGGTGCTCCTAAACTGCCGTGCCAGGTTCACCTGTTGTAACTTTCTCGGTGCAGTCTACCATCTCACTGAATTACAAACTGTGTGGCCTATTCTCCTGAACACTGTCATTTTTCCTGCCTGTGCAAGCTTAGTCACACCTGTTTCTGGAATGGCCTGCCTTTAGACTTCTTTCCCCGTATAAAACCCCTAATCAAACATCACCTCACAAGAGGAATAGATTTGTAGTCAAAAGAATCTGGGCTTGAATCCTGGCTCTGCTATTTCCTGGTTCTGTGACATTGAGCAATAACTTAGAGTTGTTCTATCTGTGTGTTGCCCAAAGAGCTCAAGTTTCCACAAGGTTGGAAATAAAACTGCAGGCATTTAACACATAATCCCCGATTCACACTAACTTGACTACTTTATCCTCCACCAATCAGTTTAGAAGCAATTTGGTTAAAAAAAAAATTCCCCCTCCCCAAGTACTTTTGGGACTTCTAAGAAAGATTGTTGAACACTAATTGTAAGTCCAGACCCAGCTCATCCAAGTTTACTTGGAGACTGGAATTTTGCCTTTATCTTTATTGCCATTGTTATTTCAGTCACCTGCAAGTGACTGACTTTCATCTGACTTTCAGTGTCAGTTGAAGCAGTCTGACTGCCAGGCAGGACAAAAGCCCACCACCATCTCTGCTTCTGTCTTGATTATCCTTGCTCAGGCTAGTGGGTACCATTGTTTTAACAGTGCTTCTTACAGAAAGTACTCGTGTTTTGGCCAATCGAGGATCTCCTCAGTCGATGCTAATTAAAGCCCAGAGTTTTCTCTTCAGATTGTGGTGGATTCTTTTTTTTTTAAGACAGGGTGGGAAAAGGGTTCTACCTATGTTGTCCAGACTGTCCTTAAAATCACCATCCTCTTGCTTCCACCTCTTTTTTTTTTTAGGCCCGGGGGTGAACTCAGGAACTGAACTCAGGGGCACCAGAGCCCTGAGTCACACATCCAGTCTATTTTGTATTTTATTTAGAAACAGGGTCTCACTGAGTTGCTTAGCACCTCGCTTTTGCTGAGGCTGGCTTTGAACTCAGGATTCTCCTGCCTTAGCCTCCTGAGCTGCTGGGATTACAGGAGTGCGGCACTGCACCCTAGCCTCTGCCTCTTGAGTAGCTGTGATTAAACGTGTGTGCCACCACACCAGACTTAGTGGAGAAACTTTGTGTTCTCCAAACCCAGAACCTTGGCCAAGACTTTAACTGGGCTAACCTAGTGGGCCAGACACGCGAGTGTTTTCTCCTGAGGGTTTTCTTTGTTCCCACCTGGGTTGGAGTCCTTTGCATACCTGATCACTCCAGGCCACCTCTGCAAATTCATGTATGCTTGGGATCTGCAGGAAAGTTCTTTCTCTCCTTTTCAAGAAGCATCATTTACCAGAAAGTGGACTCTATGCAACAAGTAAAACAAAGATAAAAACATACTAATGATGAGTCTAAGGAATAATAAATTAAACTAAATAACATATTGGAAGTGACTGGTATGTCCCTGGTACATAGTTCATTTTTAGATGATGAAAACAACTAGTTTCCTGAACTTCATAGACAAAGACCTCCCTTCTCCGTGACCTGCATGGAGTAGTTTCTCTATTTAGCCTGATCCTCTTCTTTGATAGTTATACTATTTCCCCTACAATGAGACCATCGCTTCTAAATCCCTGTATCATTTCCACTCTCCCCACTACTGACTCAGCACAGATACATCATAGCCCCTTAGTAATTCCGTAGTGAATGCGTTCAGAGGAAAATAAGCTCGAAACTAGGAAATTCTTTCTTTGGAAAATGACTCTGTCAGCACATCTTTTGCAGTTCGTGTGCTCTTCCCCGGCTGCCTTGTAAGTGGCTCCAGGTGAAGGTGTTTATTTTTTGAGTCTCTATTACCAAGCCCCAGTGTCCTATACAGGGGAGACAGTCAATGGGTGTTTGTTGATGGTGATGATAATTGAGTTTAATGCTTCCTTAATTGTTCAACTTATGACACAATTCTCAGTGCTATTATTAACCCAAATCCCTAAACACCTTCCTCTCAAATAAACAAACAAAAATGTCTACAGTTTCTCATTGCTAACTCTATCAGATGTCAGAGTGCCTGAACCTGTGGACTGGCTTGCAGGGAATCTGTCCCCCATCCCCACCCTAGGGCCCTGGGCTGGCTTCAGTTCCTAACTGCACCACCATTACAAGGGTGATTCCAACATGAGACTCCCGACAGCCATACAGAATCAGATGAATGAGGGAGAACTTAAGAGGCGTGAAACCACTGCTTCCTATATCTAGATCAGCAGGATACCTGGGAGCTGTATTAAAACTTTGTAGACTTCTTTAATTCAGGAGTTAGGACATGAATTTAGGAATCTCCATTTTTCAAAAACTCCCCAGGTAGTTGTGACACAGCATCAGACTCCCGAGAATGGACTGGTCTTGGGAATATTGACCTAGGTCATCGTCAGGGATCAGTGAAGACAGTTCCAAACTGATTGGTTCATTTTTTTTTTTTTTTATAAGGGATGTGTAACCAAGGAAAATAGGACACGTAAAGGGTTGGCATGACAGCATTTTTAGCCAACAGGACCTGCCAGGTAGAGGAATAGGACAGGCAGAGACAAGTGTGTTGAGTGACACAGGAGGTGAATGTGAGAGCAGACACCTTACCTGTAGAACTCACGAAACCCAGGAGGAATGTGGGATGAGACAGGAATAATAAAGAAACAGGTGACTCCAGAAAAGGGACTTTGGAGGAGTAAGTACAAGGAGGCAGGCAGGAAAGTCTGAGGAAGCCACACAGCAGTTTAGTAAAGGTCACCCCAGCGGCCCAGGCCTGGGGATTTCCAAAGCTCTAGGCAGGGGACCTTTCAGAGCCACAGTAATAAGTGGCGCCACCCTGAGAACAGAGAGGGATCATGGCTGTCCCGTTTTCATGTTTCAATAGGAAAAACTGTGGACTGTCACCGTGAGAAAGGGAAATATTGGTGTAGTGTAGTGCAGGGCTAGTATCAGCCACATTGGATATCTCAGAGCTTGGAAACTGTCCATGTGAAGTTGAAGAAAAGCAAACTCAAAATGTAATCCAGGGAAATGATCTGTTTAAGAGGAAAAATATTTGATACTGATGAATGTTTGCTACAGTTTCACTGTATGCTTTATAGAAGTGGAAGAAAAGCTACCAAGTTCCATTTTTTCCTAGCCTTTGATTCTGCACAGAGGGCTGGGTGTAAATCCCTGAAGGCACAGGCCAAGCCAGATGAAAGAAGCAGGACTCAGGTGTGGGTGAAAGTAGTCCCTTGACACTAGAATGATCATGGGGATAAGCAAAGGTCAGCCCCAGGAAAGTAGCACAAGTCCCAACCCAGAGGAGCTGGGACTATTCCTAGAAGAAGAAGATTCTTAACATGAAAACAAGACTCTACTTTGAACTCTGTGCTGGTCCACTTGGCCTCTCAGTATCTCTTTGGCCTCTTGCAGAGAATGTGGGACCTCTGTGGACCTAGGCTATGGTATCTGGGAGCACCATGACCCGCAGCATGACCACACCACTGTTCTCAGATCTAGGACGCACTGGCTGAAGCATGGACTGACTGTGGGGCTTTGCTCGGTCAGGCTCAGATCGGTCACTAAGCCCAACATTCTCTGCTTTGCTTTTACCTAACTGGATGCTTCAACAGCAGCCCAGTCCTAACCTTTCCACAAGGTTGGGTTCCATTGTAGACACTGGTGTTGCCTCCTCCTCCTTTCCTTCTAACAGAACCTCAATTCTATTTAGGTCCCTGTCGCTTAACAAAGCTCATTCCTAGCCCCAGGAGCTGGCCTGGTGAATGTGAGGAAAAATCTCATTTTCCTGTCTTATTAGTTAAGTGATCATATGGCCCAGTTTCAGCCAAAAACACATGAGGGGGAAACTTGTGAGCAGTCCTGGAGAAACTTCTGATTTTAAGAGAGAGCTGCAGAAAGAGAGTTTCCTTCATTCCTCTGCAGATTTCCATGTCAGAATATGTTGTCCAGAACCACCATGGCCATCTTGCTACCGGCATTAAATGGACATTAAAGTGGGAGACATGAAAGAAAGTAAGAATATGGGTCTTTAAAACACCGTTGAGCAGTCAGATCAACCTATTCTGTGGTCCACTCCACTTTTGGATTTCTAATTACATAATACACTTCTTTACTATTTAAATCTGAGTCAGGGTTCTTTTTACTTGTGACTGAAAGCATGCTAATTGTTAAAGGTCCCAAGAAGAAGGGGAAGCCTCTGAACACATCCTTTTCACTCTTTTCCCCAAGCCTTGAAAAAATGGCAGGTTGGTTTCCATTTGCTGTTCTAGTATCTTAGAATCTTCTCCTCCCTGAATTGTTGTTGATTCCTCTTTATAGTCTTCAACATTTTGCTTCATGGTTAGGACTTCTGTTTATTGGATGTGAAGCCAAAAGAAAAATGTTTTGTTTGATGCAGTGTAATATAGGAAAAGGGAAAAAGGGTCAGTGAAGGTGATGGATGAAAACTATCAACTTTGTATAAAGGACTTAAATTGTTTCACGTTTAGGAGTGGTCATATCACACATACCCACAGGGCACACCTACATCACCCAGGTCATCTTAGGATCCTTCCTATAGGGCCATGTTGTCTTATTTGGCAGATACCAGCAATTAACCATTTGTCCTTCTCATTAGTCAAACATGGCTATTTACATTTTCAATTAAAATTAAATAAAAAATTAAAATTCATCTCTTACTTAACACTAGCTGCATTTTAATGTTTGTAGCCATGTGCAGTTACTGTATGGACAGGACAGATGTAAAGCATTTCTGTTATGGTTTAGATATGAGATGTCCCCCAAAAGTGCTTCTGTAAAGCAGGAGTGTTCAGAAGTGAAGTGATTGGATTGTAAGAGCTGTGACCATACTAGTTTGAACTGACTGAGTGGTAACTGTAGGCAGGAGGGTCATGGCTGGAGAAGGGAGGTCATTGGGGGTGTGCCAAGGAAGGGTTCATCTTCTTTGCAGTTCCATCCTTCTCT
Source organism: Sciurus carolinensis (assembly GCF_902686445.1). Lineage (NCBI taxonomy): Eukaryota > Metazoa > Chordata > Mammalia > Rodentia > Sciuridae > Sciurus > Sciurus carolinensis. The sequence goes on from NC_062218.1 coordinate 56,561,246, forward strand.
CCCTCTGCTTCCCAGCTGCCATATCCTGAGCACCTGCCCTCTGCCTGGCCCTTCACCATGATTAGCTGCCTCATCTTGGACACAGAGCAATGGAATTGGCCCACCACGGACTAAATCTCTGAAATCATGAGCAAAAGTAAACTTTAACCCCTCTACGTCATTCTTATCAGGTATTTTGGCTACAGTGATGAAAAGCTGACTAACAATTTCTATTGTTGTGCAAACTTGAGCTGGACCAGTGCATCTCTTTATTCAAAGTGAAGGAAAACCAGAACCAAACATAGGCTCAGGAAACTTAAAGGATGCATGGCAAGGTGGCAAGGAACAATTTTGTAGTGAGTCCTGGGTTTGAGTTCTGGCTCTGCCACTCACCTCGAGGAACCTTGCTTCAGTTAAAGTTGGGATAACAATAGTTCTCTTTAAGGAATGTTCTGAGGACTAGGGTTGATGTATATGAAGCACTTAGGAAGGTTCTTATCACATTGCGACTGCTCAGTAAAGAGTCATTCCTGGTTTCCTTTCTGGGGAATGAGTTAAACAAAATGTTGCTTTGTCCAGATAGTACTCTGTCAATCAAAGTGTGACTCACAGACCAGCAGCCTCCAAATCACCTGAGAGCTAGTTAGAAAAGGAGGAACGCAGGCCACAGTCCCAGAACAATTACATCAGAACTTACATTTTAAAAGAATGCTCAGGTAATTCATATGTGTATTAAAGTTTGAGTAGTACTGTTATATTCATGGCTGGCAGAAATTAAAGATAAGTAAGTTATGTAACCCCTGAAAAGTGTTTAGATAGTAGACTGTGGAATGCTAATCGTAACTGAGATGCCTCCTTTCGAAGAGCCCACAAGAGTCTAGTGGCTGAACCAAGTAATGATGGGACCTAGGGTCCAGAAGCAGAATCAGGATCAAGATTTCTTGCACCATCCTAGCAAGATAATTTTACAAGAAGTAGAATCTCCCACCTTCCTTAATAGGTCATATGAGAGCATCCTAATATCCTCCCAAGAAGTAAACTTTTGTTGTGTAACAAATTACCTCCAAAAATTAATGACTTGAAGCAATAATAAGTTTCTATGGATAAGAAATTTACACAGGACACTGGATCTTGGGCCCCATTTGGAGAACTTGCAGGCTGGGGACTGGAATCACCTGAAGGCTCATCAAATCAGGGTTCAGCCATTATTGCTGGCTGTCCCACAGGCAGACCTAGTTAGTATGGTAAGCTGGAACACCTACATGGACCCTCTGCATGACCTGGTCTTCCTCAGAAGATAGTGACTAGGTTCCAAGGACATGCACAATGACAAAGCAAGAAAGAGAGAAGGGAGAGGGAGAGAAGAGGAATGAGGTGAGAGAAAAGGGAAGAGGAAGAAAGACAAGGAAGGAGAAAGAGAGAGGGATATACATACAGAAAGAGAAAAAGAAGAAAACTAAGTGGCAGATATCATGCTCTATGACCTAGCTTTGGAAGTAGTGCAGCATCACTTCTACCACATTCTATGGTCAAGGAAGTGACAACATTCTGCTCAAGTTGAGAAGGAGGACACATAGACCCAGCCTCTTAATAGAGGTCATACAATTGTGACCATTCTTGAAAAATCAAGTCTGGCATACAAATATTCTTTTTGGTTCAAGTTATTGTCAATTTCAAATGACTACTTACTATTAACAAATTTTTATTTGGTGTCTTCCATAAGCATGCACCATATTCTGATTCCTATTCATTTGACAAAAAAAAAAACTGAAGGGTATTCATCTTCCTTTTGGGTCCATGTTTTTGGAATCCTTACATTAATTTTTTCTGGGAAAAATAGCTTCAAAGTGAGTTTTGCTTTCCATTCTATCTTGTTTTTTCACATTATTCCACTAGAGTTAAAATTTTGTGACAATAAAGGACTTTGACAATAAAATGAGAATAAGTTGAATAGGTAAAGAATGGCTCACTCTCTGGTACTAAGTCCCCAAACAAGTTCTTGGTTTCTCTACAACTTGACATTCATTGCTAATGGCAAATAAAATAATTACCACAACATGTATCCATGCATTAAAATTTTGATTTCTACTTCTGATAGCTGTATAAACTACCTTACATTTTCAGACTAAAACTTCCCTCTGTACATTTTCATCTTCATAGTAAAAACTTTGTTGGCAAGATTGATCTCAATCTGTTTGGTGGTTCTTATATTAGAGCATGAACCAAGGGGGAGGAGGGGACCTAGTCTTCTACATATGACAAAACGAAAAATACTAGTGTTTGTTTCTCATTAAAAAAAAAAAAAGTCAGAGACAAAAACTACAATTGGATCTGGCCTATAGCCATTCATCCTAAATAATGGAGGAAGAGAAGCATAAGGCAACCCGATATAGACTTGGCATAGGCTTTTACATTTCTAATTTTGTACAATCTTCTGTGTTCCCTTTCACCAGAAAGTCACATTCTAGCTTTATAGTTAGATGGTCTGTTCCTGCGACAGTCCTTTCTTCCCACCCACCTCCTAACTGCTGTTAGCATCTTAATGTTCCCATTATTTCCTTCTCCCAGAATCACACACACATAATCATTCACATGTGTGCACATTCACTCTCACATATACATAAACCAACAGTTACACACAGGCACTCCTAAGCACACACATACTTTCCCACCAGCCTACACAATCCATGTCCTGATTTCCGTCACCTATGCAACTACCTGACTGTCACTTTAACACCTCAGCTTCACCTCTAAGCAGAAGAAAAAATCTCTCACCTGGGAGGAAATACCGACAATTGTGAAATTCATATTCAAGACACTCCCCCAAATCTCACCCAGGATCCTGAGCTTCTCTAGGATAGCAGTACCCACCCTCTTCTGCTAATCAAGGTTATTGGAAAGTAATTACAAGTAGTGAAATTTGCATATGGTCAACTTTGAATCTCTTCTAATTTATTTTTTAATTAATTTTTTAATTTGTTCTAATTAGTTATACATGACAGTAGAATTTTACATTTATACATTTTGATAAATCATACATAAATGAAGTATAATTTATTTTTAATTTAACAAAATTCTACAATGCAAATATTAAGGATTATATTGAGTCCCCTCATAAAGGGTTGAAATCCTAACTGCCAGTACTTGTAAATGCATACTTACTTGTAAATAGGGTCTTTCTTGATGTAATCAACTTAAGACAAGATCACTAGGGTAAGACCTAATCCAGTATAACTAATGTCATTGCAGAAGAGGCACAGAGACACAAAGGGAGAATGACATGTGACAACAGAGGCAGAGACTAAAGAGATGTAACCACAAGCAAAGGTACACCAAGGATTTCCAGCCTCTACAGAAGTGGGCAGCATCAAGGAAGAACTCTACTTAGTCTTTTTTTTTTTTATCTATTTTTTAAATTGTAAACAAATGGGATACATGTTGTTTCTCTGTTTGTACATAGAGTAAAGGCATACCATTTGTGTAATCATAAATTTACATAGGGTGATGTTGGTTGATTCATTCTGTTATTTTCTCCTTCCCCCCACCCCTCCCATCCCTCTTTTCCCTCTATACAGTCCTTCCTTCCCCCATTCTTGCCCCACTCCCTAATCCTAACTCTAACCCTAACACTAACCCCGCCCACGCCCCATTATGTATCATCATCCACTTATCAGCAAGATCATTCTTCCTTTTCTACTTAGTCTTATAAGGAGCATGGTCATTTCTGATACCTTAATCTCAGAGTTCTGGACTCCAAAACTGAGAATCAACTCCTATTGTTTTATGCCACTCCATCTATGGCACTTTGTTATGGCAGCCCTAAGAAATGACTGTGCTGAGTACTAAAAGCAATCACTGCTAGGGAACCTCATGACCAATGAGACAATATGAATGTTGCTAGCAAGGACAAGCCTGGGAAAAGAACGTGGGGGCCAGCTGAGGGGGAGCGTGACACCTGAAGGCAGATGCTCTGTCAGTCTGTATTGTTCAACTACTTAAGAGAGATCATATTTACTCCAGCTCTTCCAGGAACTAAAAGGGTCATGATGGTCATAAAAATACAAATGCTATCCCTGTGCTCATTTGCATTTATATTCATTGGAGTCTGAGGTACGGCTATGCATGCTCTGCATGTTTCTCCATATGGTAGTCTTCAGGATGTTCTCCTGTTTGTAGTGGATTTCCTGCTTTGCACATCAGTGTGGGAGCTGTTGGTATGCTGGGTCTACTCCTTCTTATGAATGCGCTGGAAGAGATCCAAATCAGTGAGAGAAAAAAAAAAAGACCTTGGTAGAAGCTGGGGATGTAGACATAGAGAATAAGAGAGTAGCTTCCAGTTAAGAAAGGATAATGTATATTAAAAGAAGAGGGAACAGAAGAAAATTCTTATTCATCGTATTAACAGCACCTGCATTTCAGGTATTTCACATAAATATAGATATCTAATTTTAATATCCTTAGGTGTCGATGTCACACCCATTACAAGGATAAAATTGGAGCTCAGACAGCTTAACTGATGTGCTCAAAGTTATACAGCTAGTAAGCAGAAGAGCTGAGATTCCAATTCATTTATGTCTGATTCCTATCTTGACAAGTAGTGAGAACTCAATAAATATTAGGTTTCCTTTGAGAAGAGTTGATCAGAATCAAGAAAGGAAACTGGATTTTATTACCAACCTAAAATTTTAAATAGCCACATTTTTTTACATTGCATATAACAGCAGTCTTTGATACTCAAGAAGGCTAGACCAGCATGCATTATCTACATGAGGACCCACAAGCAGCTGGCATTTAAGGGGCTGGGGAGATAGCTCAGTCGGTAGAGTGCTTGCCTTGTAAGCACAAGGCCCTGGGTTCAATCCCCAGCACCCCCCCCAAAAAAAAAAGAGATAGTCAACCAAGAGCTGGCATTTAGGAAATTACCAAGACAATTTTCTCTCCTCAATCTATAGTAATAGAGCTTTGATTTTTCACTGAGCTCATGACCATGTTCCTTAGTTTCATTTGCAACTAAATGTGGTCATGTCACTAATATCTGACCAACAGCAAAAAGATGGAAGTATCATGCAATTTCAGTAAACTACCTTAAAGAAAGCTGAAACATACCCCTTGCCCCATTTTTCTTTAACCCTTCTTCCATTATGTTTCTGGGAACTTGGAATCAATGGCTTGAGCTCTAACCACCACCTTGTCCTATACGGACAAAAAAAAAAAAAAATCACACTAAAGGTAGCATAGCAGCAAGTTGAAGAGCTTGTTTCTGAGGACTTTGTGAAACAAAGTTGCTATTCAGATGTGGACTGCCCAGATTCTACTGGTACACAAGAAATATATGTCCTTCTTATTTAAGCTACTATAATTGAGGTCTTCTTTACTTCTCTCTGTGTTCCATGTTTTATCTTCACAGACTTCCCTCTCCCTCTCAACAACAACAACTAAGGCCCTTAAATCAAGTATAGAGACTTAATTCCCATCCATCATCAAAAATTTCATCAAGACTTGTTTAAGTTTTATATCTTTCTTCATTAATTTATTTTTCTCATTCACTGTTATTTTTACTTATGCATGCTCTATAATTCAGTTTGTCAGTCTGCTCTCACTACACTTTCAAAACTCTCATTATGGTTCATATTATATATACCTTGCTACTTACTATTAGCTGTTCTTGGATTTTGGGGGGTGAATTTCTTATGTCAACAATCAAGTCATCTGTAAACAAAGATGGTTTATATATTCTGTCTCAATCTATATACCTTTTATTTACTTTTCTTGTCTTATTGCATTAGCTAAGACTTCCAATATGATGTTGAAAGAGAGTGATAAGAAGCAACAACCGATCTTACCCTTAGTGGAAGACTGTGTGCTATCTGCTTTTCATGATAACTTAGATCATCCTTACATAGATTCTGTGAGATAAGAGCTATTATAATTCTTATTTTTCATATGTATATATTGAAATTCAGAGACAATATGCTCAAGATTATATTCATAGGTAGTAGAGATGAGACTTGAACTCATATCTTTTTGCCTCCAGAGTCTGACTTCTCAATCACTCTTCTAGCCATTAAGATACTCATTAAAAACTGTCAAGACCTGTAGCACTGATGTTCAAAATTTTCAGCAAGCACCAAGATCCATGGAGATATGAAGATGAGCACATATTGTAAAAGATAATTGACTGATTTTAGCATTTAGAATCTACCTGAATGATACCCTAGTGGATAAAGTTCAGTAGAATCAGTTTGGTGAACTAAACATTCTCCTTTGTTATAATTCATATAATTTAATCATATACACACTTCAAGACTTGATTTTAACCATTATACAAATTAATATGATATCACCCTTGATCTCTGAGAATTCTATTCTAAAGTGCAGTAGGCATTTTGGAAGTACAAATACAGATAGTGGCATCATCTGAAATCATTTAAAAGTAGCAAACTTGTTGAGGTTCAGTATATTTCATCACATGCAACATACTAGTCTTCTGAGTCCAGAAATGGTTTAGCTATTGTAGAGGGGGAAAGAAACAAATTGTCTCATCCATTATGTCCAGAAACAATTTATAAATGAGATTAGATTTTAGACAGGGCCTGTAAGCAAGAAAAGTAGCACTTCTTTCTGGGGAACTTTCCACTAGATGATATTTAACTGAATTTTGATGTAGAGGTGAGGAACTGGGAGACTGAATCTTTTGGGTTTCCAAAAGTACACAGTCCGTGGCACAGAGTAAACTAAATTACTAGATGACCAAATGAATAGCTACATGGAGGAATCACAGACTGAATTTTTTAAATGGCTTACATTTTCTTGTACTTGCATTTGTGTACTGAATGTAGTGATTTGTGTGTATAAGAGGATCCTGGATGACAGCCTGAGATGTGTACTTCCTACATGCTCAGCCACTCCTCTGGGCATGAGTAGAGAGCTGGCAAAGGGTTGTCTGTCTCCATGAGCATCCCAGGTGTCTCATGGGAGAATCAGTGATGAACACAATGATACTCAGAGATACTCAGAGATACCTTGACTGTTGGAATTAAGTTGACCCTACGCCTCAGTTCTCTAATCTCTTAGGGAAGGAATATGGCACTGTATTAGTTTCCTATGGCTGCTATAACAACTTACCACAAATCTGGTGAATTAAAACAATATCTTTCATTCCCTTACAGCTCCAGAGACCAAGAGTCCACAATCATTATCTCAGCAACAGGTTGTAAACCAGGGCCACACATCTTCCAGGAGAAAATCTCTTCCTTGTCTCTTTGGCCCTAATGGGGGCTATAGCATTTCTTGGCCTGTGATGGCATCACTCCAATTTTCAAGGCCAGCATCTTCAAATCTCTTCCTGTTCTGGCTTCACATGACCCTCTGTGTCTGGCAACTCTCCATTTGCCTCCCTTTTATAAGGATATATGTTATTACATTTAGGGCCCACCCTTATAATCCAGGAGGATCTCCCCATCTCAGCATCCCTATTATTCATTCCATATTCATACTTCCTCACATCTGCAAAAATTCTGCCATTCACAGTTTCTAAGGATTAGGGCCTAATGTCTTTGGCGGGGACTATTATTCAGTCTACTATAGGGACATAATACTGATCAAGGAAACTGCTGGGGAATAGCCTCCTGGGCAAAGGCCCCAAAACTTGTGTCACCATTCTCAAGAAGGATCACTGTTAATAAATGATTCAACTTGGAGTGTAATATGCCAAATTACTAATTAAGTGCAATTTATTAAGTTTGTTGTTCGTGCATCTAAGGAAATACTGATTTGTTCAATATTCAGCAACTTTGCCTCATATAGTCAACCTGAAATGACTTCTTTGTTTAGTTTTTTTTCAGCCCAGAACATAATTTCAACTTAATTAATTCTGTAAAGATGAATGTGAGCATGTTTATGAAGAATTAAGTTACAAAGAGTTAAGTTTAGTATACATTTTCTCAGGCAAGGTTCATTCATGCCTTCCATTCCTCTCATCTTGTGTTTGTACAGCTGGCAACTGTAAATCCAACATGAAAATAGTATTTGCAAATCAGCAGATATTTCACTGTGCTCAGGGGTGAATTTGTCACTGCTGAATTCTGCAATATTCTGTATTCATAGTCTGTTGATTTGGGGTGACAGATAATAGCTATGGCATCAATCCCAAGGGGTGCAGTATTGGCCTAGCTTGTCACAACACAAGATACTAGAATCATGCCCAGAAAATTTTGTCTGGTCTAACTATCAAGAGCAGTATATCCTTATGGGTATAATCCTGGCACTGGGGCGGGTTCTGATTTGTTCCTTGAGAGGGTTCTCTGAGTTTTCAGTTTAGCTAGAGTCTGTTCAACCTCAAGCTCAGAAGTCTGCAGGACAGGCAGGTAAAGACATTAGAGAAAGCACCAGACCAAACCCTCTTTCTAATAGCTATCCTAGTGTCGAGAGAGACTCCAGTCCCCTTCACTCTTGCCACAGATCAGCAGTTGATGCCTGGCACATTCTTTTCTGAGGGCCTATACCAGGGATTGTAGCTGTGTATCCAGCTGGAAAAAATTTTGATGGAACAAAACCAGACTGAGCCCCAACTTCAGTTTCTGAAAGGCTGAGAATGGTCTTCAGTAGAAAATGGATCTTCTGCAGCTACCCACAAGGTCACCAACAATAGCAGCTTCCTCTCTCTGTCAGTTCCTACTATCCTTACAAAAAGTACACCTTCTCCTTCACAAGGAGGCTGCCATTCAATGGCCGTCAGAAATGGAAAATCGATGCTAGATTCATCTCCTCCAGGAATTAAGTATATTCCTTAGAAATAATGAGTTATGAGGTCATCAAGGGCTTGTTCCTTTCCTGCTTGCAGAGACATTTTAATTTGAGAAGAAAAAGTGACTAATGAACTGGCCATTCTAATTCTAGTGATGTGCTTTTTCCCATTTTAATGTCAACTGAACCACAAAAATGTTAATTTTTGTCTCTATTCCTCTTCAAGGTTTAGGCAGAACATTGTCACCAAAAGAGGGAAAAACTGGATAACTCCTGCTCCCTCCACTCACCTTCCAAAAAAAACAAAATAAGATGCAACTCTGGTCTCAGGGAACCTGTTTTCACAGGTAGAGTTGTTCTACTCACCAGCAGGGTCCCCACAAAGGAACAGATACAAAGAAGATAATGTTGTTCAGAACCCAGGACATTCAACAAGGTGGAGAGAGGCTTTTTGGGAAAATTTAAAAATTGCCTTAGCAGGCTCCCCAACAAGCAGACTCACAACTCACTCTTGGGGATTTGTCAAAACAGGTTGCTGAACCCCACCCCAGAAATTGTGATTCAATTGGTCAAGGGTTCATACTTTGAGAACCACTGCCCTAAGGCCTCACTATGATCATTCACAATCATGTTCTATAAAAGCTATTCAGGGAAGGCAGACCTTTTAAAACAGAATGCCACATAGTGGCTTCTGCTCCCTACTCTGCTTCTTAAGATATTAGAGGATAATCTGAACCATTGCTGTCTGCTCTGGTAACGACATGGGAGAAAGGGAGTCAGAGAGACAGTTTCTCTGTTCAAATAAAATTCTCCGTAGTGACCCAGGATGTCTATGACACACTCCCTTAAGATTTTGGCCATCCCCTTGGAAGTGAAGGCCTCTTTCATGTGGGCAGGAATTGGTTCTATCACGATGACTCTCTTCCCTTCACCATGTCAGTTGCCACGATTTAGAATACTTTGTGTTTCTTTGTTGAACAGCCTTGACCCCCCACCTCTATAACCTTATTATCACTTTCTCCAAGAATCTGAGTTTTTTCTTTCACTCTGAGGATGTGTCTATCTGTGTCAAGATCATGTTCTCTCTCTCTACCTCTCCCTCCAACCCTTTCTTGAATCATGGTGCAAAATTTTCCCATGGATTAGTTAACCACGGATTGATTCATTGACTTCTGTGCAGCACAGTAAAGTGAGATAGAGCCAGCTGAGCATTTCGATCACACTGGGCAATGATCTAACATGACTTCTCTTCCCCATTTTTCTTCTCCCAGCAACATCCGTGTCTTAGACCTGAGACCTTCACTCCTCTCCTCTCTCTCTCTCCCAATCACTTAGGACAGTGAAGACTTTCAGAATGGTGTACAATTCCCAGTTCCACCCAATGATGGAACAAAGTTCTATAATTTGCCGAGTGTCTATAAAACAGGGACTCACACATCCATAAGTCTCAAGGAGCTATTACAAGGAACTTAGCTCCTCGAAAAGGAAGCTCAGCATGGTCAAAGACTACTTTACTTACATATCAAGGGTTATTTAAAAAAATTTTGACATTAAAAAAACCAAAACAAGATAATAATGGAAGCCTTCAGTGTCTCCCTGTCTATATTCAAAGCTTTATTTCCTTATGAAGAATTTATCAAATGGACAGTAGATAAAGAATTTATCTACTTTAGGGTTTATCTAAAGTAGAGAAGGGAATCTGACACTTGTGGATATCTACAATGTGCCAGGAATTGAGTTAGGGGTACTGGCTATGCTATGAAAATTAATCATCATAATAGCTCTCAGAGTTTGGCTTCATTATTTCCACTTCATAGTCAAAGGGACGAGGCTAAGAGGTTATATAATTTTCCAAAGATGAAGTCAAGTCATGGCTGAAACCTAGACTTATTTTTCTTTTCTATTATATGCCCACTTGGAAAGTGATTTGGTAAAAGAAGATGAAGGAAGATAAGGAACCTAGAAAGAAAAACCAAGAAATGGTGTACAATGAAAAAATATCAGAGTCATTAACATGTATTATAAAACCAGCACATTTAAAAACCATTAACAACATGGAAAAATTTCAGTGAAGATAGATTTGAGAAGAAATGACACTAGTAGAAAATTTCAGGGTAGATTTGAGTACAACCTCAGAGAAGGTTAGGAAAGGAAGTTAGGAAATGCTTGTCCTTGAACACACCATGACAAAGATGCCAAAGAGGCATGGCCAAGATTATGGAGTCCAGCAAAATGGACAAACACATTTTGTTTGGGAAGTATTTCTTTAGTGTTGTGAAAAAAGAACCAGAAAAGGAAGTACAAATATATGTGAGATCATATAAATGCTAAAAATATTTTAAAGAAATTTTTTAAAGCTGCCAAAAGCAGCGGGAGAGAGAGAGAGAAAAAAAGAAAGAATAGAAAGAGTAGGAGAAAAAAATGAGAGGAGGGGAAAGTAGCAAGACACAGGAGAAAGGACAAGAATTATTTTAAGGTTTCCACAGAATAGGCAAGCAATTACTCTGATGTCTGAGGAACATTGATTTTATGCTAATAAGGGAAGATCCAAATACAAAATACCTTTTAAAATTTCAAAGTAAACTACAGAGATGGGTTAAAATGATAATATCAGCAAGGAGTTCTTACGAGAATGTGCTGTATGAATTAAAACACTGGGCTTGACTTTTTTCTTCAAGGTTCCTGCAAGAACCTGGTGACTTCACTATCTTCTCTGCCTTGCTTTTTCCTGGCTCTTTACTGAGATGCTAACCAGCAAGAGCCTGTGCCAATGCCCAGGCAACAAAGGACTGGTCGAGAGGGCACACCTGCTACTCTATCATTTATAGTGGGTGGCAAACAATGCCAGATAGGATTTGTACTACGTCTGAAAATGCCAGACTCAGTCCCTGCTATTGGGTAATTGGTATAGGGAGCCCAGACCCAGCATCCTGTCCCTCATGGACCCTATCCCATGCAGCTATTTGGTGGATTTTAGGATAGTAATTGAGGTTAATTGTCACTGAAAGACACATGCCATATGATCTTTTTATATCTGCTTAGTGAGATGGTTCCAGCCTAGAGAGATGTTCCCAGGGGCACCATAGCAACTTGCTCTCACCATTTATGTGCTCCTTACATTTATGGGTTATACACGAACTAATGGGGCTAATTGTTATTGCTCCAGTGGAAGCCCCTTGAACATCCCCCCATGTCCTGCCTAAATGTCAAATCCGTTGTCGTCTTGTGCGTTGGTTTGTCCACATTTTGTGGTTCGCATTAAAAAAAAAAGAAAAAACTATTAAAAAAAAAGGATTGCCATAAGTGGAGGTTGGCAGCTCTGACTATTGCTCTCTACTCAAAAGGGATTTTGTTTTTCAAGTCATAGAATAAAATGATTTAAGAAAAAGAATCCTTCGCGTTCAGGCTTTGCCTTCCAACTTCAAAGCCTTTTACAAGCTGCAATTCATTAAATGCAATAATCATTTGAGGCCAGTGGACCGACCTCTGCAGGGAGAGGGGCCAAGCCCTCCCACCCCACCCTCTTTCTCTTTGTGTTCCCAACCACAGAAAGCTGGAGAGGGGGCGGGATAATGGTGCTCCCACCAGGCGGCTGCCCGTGGCCCTCAGCCCAAGCCTGCTTTTCTGTCTCCTCTTTGCCAGGGCTCCACGCTCCACTTAGCCATTGGGAACAGGCTCTTCTCTCCTCGGGGCTGCAATTGTCTGCCTCTCACAAATAGACAGACTGCCCACATTTTTTATTTCCTTTAGATAAATGAAGAATTTCCTAGCCACAGGGCCCAGCCATGCCTGACATATGCCCCATGGGACAGATTCCTCCCTTCTTGACCACTCACTCCAAGGCAGAGAGCCAAGAGAACCTCTACTATTTTGTCACAAAGAACCAGAGCCCGTTCCAGGGAGCCCCCACAGCATGCAGAGCCACTGGCCAGCCCAGCCAGGCCAGTTACCCCTCTGGCAACTCCCATCCACCACTGCCATATAGGGTCTCCTCTCCAAAGTGGGCATGGGTGTGGCTGACTGTGGTCCTGGGGTCACTAAGTGAGAGGTAGTTGGTATACTGAGCTCCTGTGGGTCGTTCCAGTTCGGAGGCCCTATTTATTTTGCCTCCTGTTATCCCACATGGACCCTACCCAGACCTTTTCTTAGAAAGAAGGGGGGAAAAAATTTAAAAAGCACCCACAAGGCCCAGCCATGGCATATTAAATTTCACAAGGCGATGCTGAATTAACTTTTATAGTTCTTCTTTCCAGTTGCCTTTGCTCTCCTAAGTCTGCCCAATGTTGAAGGAAAAACAAGCACAGTATCCCTTTAAAACAGTAATTAATAATTCTACACTAAAAGGCAAATTTGTTTTACCTTTAATAACACATCATTTCCTAAAGTACCAAGAACATTTGGGAGTTTTATCAGCCGAACAACTTTAAAAGCAAAACCCTAGGTCAGTATCCTCCGGGGCCAGAGTTCTTGTGGGTGAAAGACATGTACTAGCCAGGCCTGCCTCCCTTTCTCTTCACAATCTCTGCCTCCTGCCCCACCTCTCTGCCCCTCCTCCAACTCTGCCCCTAAGACACCTGCTTCCTCCAGTGCTCTCTCCTCTTCTAGGAAGACTTACATCCTGACCTCCATTCAAGGCCCAACCCAACTCCTAGCAACTCCTTGAAGGCTGTCTGTGGGCTCAGTCTAAGTGTATCCCTCTTTTCTTTGGAGTCTTAAAATGTTTATACTTGGTGATGTTCAAAAGTATTATGTCAGACTTGGAAGGAACTGGATGCCCCAACCTCTTCATTTACAGAGTAATAAAAAGCCATTGTGAGCTTCCATGATTTTCTGTGTCATAAGACAGTTTGTAGAAGGGACAAGAATCCAAGTCTCCTGGCAATGACTTGACTAGTTACCTCCCTCCCCGCTTAATGATAGCCAGAGACAGGCTTGTAGATCACCAAAGAACATCATTCTCCCACCTTAAACTTAAAATCAATAGAGGCAAGTGGTCATGGCTCTTAACAGAGTTTATTTTATTCCACTGTGGATGCTTCCAACTATAGTCTTATGACATTCAATACTTCCTTGCTCTGAAAGTCTCCAGAGAGTTTCATCACAAGCTCTTACTGTCCCGTAGTTATGGTATGAACCTGGAATATCCCCCAAAGGCATATGTGTTGAAGTCTGGTCCCCAAAGTAGCAATGTTCAGAGGTAGGGCTTTGGGAAGTGTTTGGATCACAGGGGCACTAATCAGTGGATTAATCTATAGATGGATTCATAGCTGATTGGACTAATTGGAAGTGGTGGAAACTAGAGGAGATGGGACTAATTTGAAAGTAGTGTGTCCTTTGGGGCATAGCTTTGGAGACCATGTCCTGTTCCTGGTCCCTTTCTCTCTCTCTGTTTCCTGGATGACATGAGTTAGGCAGCTTTCCTACAAAATCCTTCCACCATGATATTCTCAGGAAAGATATGGGGACAGCCAACCATGAACTGCAACCATGAGACTAAATAAGTTTTCCTCCTTTTAGTCATTTTTCTCAGGTATTTTGTCACAGTAACAAAAAGCTGACCACATGTCTTCTCTCCACTTCTTCCCAATTTTTTACTTTGCTGCTCAGATTGCTCACTGGGCCCCTCAGGACGCAGAGCACTCAGACATGTTTAACACATCACTTTACAGTGATCCTAAATGGCATCAACTTGATTCATACCATAAAGACAAACTATATGGAAAAAACTGGTTATAAAAGGAGATCAAGATGCCTTCTAATACATTTCTGTTAAATTAATGTGTTTTTAAATAATTTAAAATTTGTAGAAAATCTTCAAGAGCACAAAAACCTCTTTAATGAATTTTTTTGAGAATAAATTGACCATGTGTTGTGTCATAACCCCTAAATATTTTGAAATTCCTACAAAAAGATATTTCTCTACATAACCACAATATGAACACTGAAATTTAGACATTGATATTAATAGATTGCTTCCATCTAATCCATAGACTCAAGTTTTGCCAATTGTCTTAATAGTGTTCTTCATGGCAAAAGGATTCAATTCAGGATTGCACGTTAGATTCAGTTGTTATGTCTTTTAATCTAAATCAATCTAGTACAATTCAGTCCTAACCTTTATGAATTTAAGACTGTTAGTCTTAAGATCCCAGGCCAATTTTTGTAGAACATTCCTCAATTTTGGGGTCACTTGGTATTTCTTCATGATTAAATCAGATTATGTATTTTTCATAGAAGTGACGTAGAATCAATGCTCTTTATTGCATCCTATCATTCATGTATAAGAATTTCCCATATCATGTGGGACATATTAGTCCTATAATGATATTTTTCTTAGATACAGAAACATCTCATTAACAGAATAATATAGCATCAAAATACATAAAACGGGGCTGGGGCTTGACAGTGGCAGTGCACTTGTCTAGCATGTGTGAGGCACTGGGTTTGATCCTTAGCACCACATAAAATTAAACAAATAAAGGCACACTGTCCATCCAAAACTACAAACAAATTAAAATACATAAAACAGACACCTATAACATATGAAAGAATTTACCAAAGAACTATACTAGGGAAAATAATAAATATCTTTGACAGGTCATGTAGTAAAAAAGCAAATGAGAAAGAGACTTTAACCAATATTATTGATATGACTTATTTTATATATATATATGTTTATATGTATGAAACATACTCATGTATATATAATGCATATTATATATTATAAAATATACATTTTTTCCATAAAAACACCATTATGTATACATACATACATATATATGCATATGTGTACATATATACATACATATATATGTATATATATATATTTATATATGTAAAATATTTGGTTTTAGCCATAAAAACATTAATACACACACACACACACACACACACAAACATATATACTTCTGGAAGCCATTAATAAATAATTGAGAAGCTTTAGGTAATAGAGAAAACCACAAGTACCCAAAACAAGATATTTAATTTCATATTAATAATAAAAGTGTAAATAATTTAAATCACTCTTGACTATTCAAAGATGCTTTTAAAAATAACTTTTGGGACAAAGAAAAAGTCAAAGCTATAACTAAGAATACTTAAGAAATAATAATAATGAGAACATATTTTAAATCTTTAATATGAAAGTAATGTTATAATCAGAAACATATTTATAATGTTAACTGCATTTTTACATGGAGGGAAATACTAAGAATTCACTGAAGACATTGTAAAGAAAACCAACATATCAAAATGAAGAGGAAAGGATTCATTAGAGAGGAGCAAAAACAAATAAACTGAAATCAGAAGAAAAGAGAAAAAAATCACAAAAGTAGTATGGTATTGCTTCAGAAATGTACAAATAGATTAATGAATTATATGTAAAGCATCCAGAAATAGTATTCATGTATAAGAATTTCCCACATCAACAAGGTAGAATTTATATAAATGAAGGATGGCTTTATCATTCAATAAATGGTACTGAGAAAATAGGTTTACTTCTGAGACATAGGAAAAGTCAGATTTCACACTTTATCTCATGTACCCCCAAAGTACAAATGGATTAAAGAGTTACTTATATAATTAAAATATTACTTCTAAATATAAATAAGATGAGTAATACATCCTCTCATGGAAAATATCTTAACAGCATCAAGTATAGACACTCTAAAATAAAAAGACTAATATACTTGATGATATGACATGTAAAAAAATTATAAACCAAAATTAAAAGAAAATGAAAAATTGGAAAGATATATGTATTATATAAAACAGAGAGATCACAATATGTAACTAGTACTTAGGGAGCAATTAAAAATAGGAAAACCCTGTTAATTGGTGATATTTGTGTATATAGTTAATCAATCAATAAGTGGAAAAATACCAAATCACACAAATAAGCAAAACCATTGAAATTAAAATAACGAGACCAAACTTTTGAGTTTCTGTCTCAAAAATTAACAAAGATACAGTCTACTAGTGTTACATTGCAAGGAAAAAGATGTATTTCACATACTGCTATTAAAAATATAAATCAGCACATTTTAGAGGGAAATATGAAAATATCTATATAAATGCAATGTGTCTACTCTACTCTAACAATGTGCTCTAAGGATAAAATTATGAAGGTGAGCAAAGACTAATGTGCAAAATGTATAATTAAGAAAAATTAGAGACAACCTAAATGTCCAACAATAGGGGTTTGATTGAGTAAATTATGCAACATGAAAAAGATGAAATAATACTCAGCTATTAAAATCATTTTGCAAAAAAGATATGTAAGGCTAAGTGGAAAGGCAGGATATAATACAATTCCTCTTTTTAGGCAAAAATACATATACATACACACATAACATAAATGACACATACACACACACATAACATACATATATGTACATATTTTAAAAAGAGCAGAAGTTTGAAACCAAAATGTTAACACAATAACAACAGTTATACCTATTTGGATAATATTTAGTTTTCCATTAAAGATTTTTTTCTCATATTTTCTATAGTGAGCATGAATGCTTTTACAATGGGGAGGGGTGGGAATCCACTACTTAACAACATGATTCGAATCCTTTAATGACAGTTACTAAATGTTTTCTTCCAAAAATTTCTGGTAATGAGCTTGACTCACAGGCCGAAGCCACGTCTGCTATGCTTCCTTCTCCCTACCCCATCCCCCTATCAGGCCCAGCCTCCCCAGAGTGCTCCTCTGCACACTTTGTACACAAACAGCTCTTCCTTTGAGCCTTTTCCTGGAACGAGGGTTCCTGGAATCAGCAAAGGCCTGGGAAACCCCATCAGGCCTTGTGGTTCAACAGCAGCCGTGTTCTGGAGGGTCTTCTAGGAGTAAAGAAGATGGAGTTACAGAGCTCTGGGAGTAGCCAGTGGGATGGAAATACAACAAAAAAGGAGAGTCAGCAGGTAAACAGATTCAGAGACAGTTTCCCCTACTGTTTGTACCATGCTAACCCTTGGGGTTCGAAAGTACTTGCCTTGCTGGCATGGCATTAGGGCTAGGAGGGTAGCTTCTAACTTGATTACCATGTGAGCCAGGCTCAGGACTGTGGTCATCAGCTGAGATCCACCGAATTCCTGTTCTGTCCTCAGAGTGACAGTTTGTATGAGCTTGGTTGTCGGGAAGGGCATTTAATATAAAATCCATATGGGTTTACCATTCCGAAGGGTTGATTCATTCCCACATGTTTGGATCTGAAGCTTCTGCTTGAGTGGCATGCACTCAACTGAGTCCTGTGTCTTCTTTACCATTCCTGCAAACTTAGCAGTTCAAAGTCCTAGCTCCACTGAGAGCTTCCTCTTCAGGAAGTGGAGGATGGAGAATACTTGGCATGACAGAGAAGCCAAAATTATTGAACATTACCGAGTGAGAGTATGTTGGCACGAACTCATCATAATATGCTTCTGATTCTAGAGGTCATATTATTTTGAAGAAGGGAATTAGACCATAGTATAAGGAAGTTTCCCAAAATAATTATAGCTCCTCTTTATTCTCTAAGAAGTCTCAGGGATCCTAGGTAACTCCAGGAAAAGTACATGAGAGGTTGTGGTCACATCTCAACAGAACTCTAGGAAAGACCCCTTCACTCTGTGCATTTGGTTTCCATCGCTTCTGTGAGCTTCTCATCTTGCAGGCTGATGAGATGCTTTGGATATAGTGTTCTTTTCAAGGGAGTCATTTCAATACTCATGATTTGCATATCACATAATTTAGCAAAGGGAACTTCTCAGGAAGTATCTCATATCAACAGATCTCAGTAATGTACAAATGCCTTCCTTGTCCCTTGCATGTTGCTCTAAACTATAATTCCTAAAACTAGACTTGTCATATTATTGTAACTTCAAGCAGTAATTATTTTTTAAATATATATATGTATATCCATTTTAAAAGCAGCATACAGTAACTCTATTCTTCCATAGTTCCTTCCCCACTTATTGTGAATTAGCAGCCATATATCAGAGAAAACATTCAGCCTCTGGTTTTTTGGGATTATCTTATTTCATTTAGCATGACATTCTCCAACTCCATCCATTTACCAGCAAATGCCATAATTTCGTTCTTCTTTAAAACTGAATAATATTCCATCATAGATATATACCACATTTTCTTGATCCGTTCATCTGTTGAAGGGCACCTAGGTTGGTTCCATAGCTTAGCTATCATGAATTGAGTGGCTATAAACATTGATGTGACTGTGTCACTGTAGTATGCTGATTTTAAGTCCTCTGGGCATAAACCGAGAAGTGGGTTTGATTGTGGTGTTGATTCTGTGTGAGTCTTCTTTTCATCCTCTTTCTCTCTCTCTCTCCTTCCTGACTGCCATTAGGTGAGGGGCTTTCCTCTACCATGACCTTCTACTACAATGTTCTTCCTCACCTCAGGCCCAAAGTAAGAACTGAAACTTTTGAAACCATTAGCCAAAATCAATCTTTTCTTCCTGTGAGTTGTTTTTGTCAGGTATTTTTGGTCACAGCAACAGGTATTTTGGTCAACAATGAGGTGTTTACTAATACACCTCATTTTTGTTTGTGGGGAAGAGTTTTTTAAACATCAGTCAATGTCCTGTGCACTGATTCTTTCTGAATAATCAGAATCTCAGAATAATCAAAACCATTAGTAATCAAAAGCATAAATATAGATATAAAGGTGGAACCTGACTGAGAGAAATAAGCCCTTATATTATGGTCAACTGATTTTTGACAATTGTTTCAAAGAAAACTTACTGGGGCAAAGAATAATATTTTTAATAAATAATGTCAATCATATATTCAAATTCAAAAAGGTGAATTCAGACCCCACAGCATACACACAACAATTACTTTAGATGAATGAGAGATTTAAATGTAAAAGCTAAACCATAAAACTTTTAGATAAAAATGGGGGGAAATTTTCATGAAATTAGGTTAGGCAAAGTTCTCCTAGCTATAACAAGAAAAGCAAGATCCATAAAAAAATAAATTGGACTTCATCAAAATGTAAAATTTTTGTACATTAAAAGTCATCATTAATAAAATGAAAAGACAAGTCACATATTGCAATAAATATTTACAAATTACATCTGATAAAGACCTGTGTCCTGAATATTCTAAAAGCTCTCAACACTTCACTAATCAGACAAACAACTCAATTTAAAAAGGTACCAACGCTACAAAGAAACAATTTGCCAAAGATGAGTGGCAAATCAACACAAAGAAGACAGGTCACATGGTTGGTTATTAGAGAAATGCAAATTGAAACCATCAGGAGATATTATATCATACCCACCATAATGGTTATCCTCCAAAAGACAGGTGATAGCAAATGCTGTTAAGTATATGGAGAATTAGGAACTTTCACATATTGCTGATGAGAATATAAAATGATGTAGTTTTGAGGGAAAAGTTTGACAGTTTCTTAATCATTAAATATAAATTGGCCATATGCAATTTCAGTCCTCCATATCCAAGCAAGAGTAGTAACAAAAGATTTGCACATAAATGTGCATAGTAGCACTGTGCATATTAGCCTAAAAGTGAACATAATTCATGTGTTCATAAACAGGTGACTAGATAAACAAAATGTGGTATGTACATACACTGGAATGTTCTCAGCAATGAAAAGGAATGAATTATTATCACATACTACTTTAACTTTAAAAACATTATTTTAAGTGAAAGAAACAGATACAAAGAGATTACATATTGAATGATTCCACTTGTATGAAATATCAAGAGAAGGCAAATCTACTGGAACAGAAAGTGAGTTAGTGGTTGCCTGGGGCTGGAGGTAGGAACAAAGATTAACTATAAATGGATATGAGGGATCTTATTGGAATGATGAAATGTTTCAAAACTGGATTATTATTGTTATGTTGCACAACTCAGTAAATCTACAAAAAATGATTAAATAGTTTAAATGGATGAATTTCATTATATGTACATTATACCTCATTAAATTTGTTAAAAGTTACCAAAGGAAATACAATGATAGTTACCAAAGGAAATACAATGATAGAAGATTAAAGTTAAATTCTCAGTCTCAGCTTCAAAGTGTTTTTTCTATTCTTCATTAACCCTATAAGAAAAAGTGAACAGTTGTCGAGCTAAAGAAAATAATAGAGAATCTTTTCTGAAAATATCAGGTGGTCTATTAATTGAAAACAAGTTCAGAATAACCTATCTATACCCAAAGGGAAAGCTGGATTTCTTTCACATATTTTCTTTGTAGAAAGTATCCCATCTGGACAAAGAAGTATCCCATCTCAAAAAGAATTAGTCCTGAAGCAGATATTTTGAAGTCAGGTGTTGGGCCAGTCATCCATGATTTTTCCCAAAAGATGTTCTCCAAACAAAAGAGAAGAAAGGAATGAAAGAGAGGAAGGAAGGAAAGAAGGAAGGAAAGAAGGAAGGAAGGAAGGAAGGAAGGAAGGAAGGAAGGAAGGAAGGAAGGAAGGAAGGAAAAGGTCTGAAGTGGAGGATAAAATCCAAAGATTTAGAAGAGACAACCCATTTAAGATTTGAAGATGCTAAGCGAAATAAGCCAAAACCCCCCAAAAACAAAGGCCGAATGTTTTCTCTGATATGCAGATGCTAATTTACAATGGGGGAGAGTGGTGATAGGGAAGAACTGAGTTACTTTAGGTAGAAGGGAGTGAAGAGAGGGGAAGAGGTATGGGGGTAGGAAGGATAGTAGAGTGAAATAGTCATTATCACCTCATGTACATATATGACTGCAGGACCGATGTGATCCCACATGTACAATCAGAAAAGTGAGAAATTGTACTCCATTTATGTATGCTTTATCAAAATGCATAAATGCATTCTACTGTCATGTATATAACTAACTAGAACAAATTAAAAATTAAAAAAAAAAGATTTGAAGACCCTCAAGCCAATTTCTAATATTGAAAAAAATTCCACAAAGTTGGTGTGCCCAATTCATAGTCCCCAACTCTGAGGGTCACTTTTCAGGGAGAATAGCCCACTGCTACTCCTCTCTATTAGCATCCCATTCCATCACACTGGAATCCTGAATAAATGCAAAATGCCCAAGTTGCATTGCAGGACTCCAAGCCAGAGCCTAGCTGTCCCTGAGGTTGATTAACTATAGAACCACCAAGTGCCTGACCCCTGATAGCCAGGGGAAATATGCAAACCGCTACCTACTTGTGGAACTCCCCACGCCTCAATAGAATGTAGTTGTCTGTCTTCACTGCCTGAACCTCCCCGGCACATTATTCTGTGAAGGGTGGTGTGATCTCTTTAACACTGCTTGGGGTTTTTTGTTTGTTTGTTTGTTTTTTTCCTTTCACCTAAGAGATTTCTGATCACCAGAGAGTCAAGGTTCATTGTAAAGAATAAAAGTGAATTGTGAGGTTTCAGAACATATATCTGAAAACCCAAAACCTGTGGCTGCTTCTGCCCAGGATTAGCCCCCAAATGATAAATAAGGTAAGTCTGAGTTTAAATTATTGTCAGTTTCTGGAACCCAATGCTAATTAATGCTACTTTCTATTGCACTGAATTAGAGAAAGAATTCAAATCAGGTAGGTCTTGCAGAAGAATGATAATGAGGTGATGACATGGGTCTAGTACTCTTTTAAGCACTGGGATCTTTTCTTTCATAGGCAGGAAAAAGGGTGTGTGAAATGGACCTCCTGCTGACACAAGAAGTAGGTTCTGGTAACTGTTCATTTTACCCACAAGAGCTCTGAATATCTATCAGACAAAAGGTGGCTTGTTCCTTAGCAGGTTCAATGATACCAGGAATTGGCTAAGGTGGTTCCAAAGGTGTTTGAGCTGGGAGAAGGGCTTGCCAAATCCTGTTAAGGTTTATAGAAGTCAAGAAGCCATGGAATTCCAGCTCTGGTCATATTTCTCAAGTTCGGCTTAAGTTTTTGTGCTTACAGTTGACTGGCTTTTTGTATTTTGATTTTCATTAACACAGAAGGCTTGCTGTTGGCAATAAGGCCTTGGAACGTCCTTGCTGGGGCTTAACATTTCAGCACATTTTGCATTGCCTAATGATGGAGTTGTGGTTTGCCAGGAAGGGACTTTTTAACGCTTTCTTCCTAGAACTGGGTAGAACTATACCCATGCAAACCTCAGCTAGTTCAAACAAAGCTTCTGTAATGGCAAAGGGAGAGAAAAGCTGCTATAAATACCTTTATAGGCTGCAGAGGTGATTTACAACCCACTTTATTAATCCTATAAAAAGGCACAGCTGAACGCCTTTAAGTTACATGCATACAGATGACTAATTAAATACACAGTTAAAAGTCTTGACCCAGCACAATTTTGACCATTAAAGAAATAAGTCTTGAATTCCCCTCTAGGCAAAAGTTTTTGGATGAATTCGTGGGTAGAAGCTGGTGGCAGCCAGGTAGAGGAGGGAGGTTGACATCGTTGACCATGGAAGGTACAGAACAGAGGGGGAATTTTGTTTCTGATGGCTCATGTTTACCCATTCCTCACTACACATACTAATGACAACACGGCAACCATGTGACTGCCCCAGACTGCCAAAGGCCATTCCTCTGACCTCTGACAATGACAAAGCCATGGTTAGGTTGAGTAGGATGAATGGGATATACAAAGAAAACTGAATCCTAAAATTGAGTTGGAGGGAGGTTAGCTATCTTGCTCACCAGCCCACCCCATCCCACCCTGACCCCTACCCTTGCTTTGACTCTTAGAAACCAACACTCGGGAATGAAAACTGATTTCTTTCTTTTTTTTTTTTTTTAGTTACAATACTAGTTAAGGGCAAAACCAGGACAAGAACCCCCAAATGACCTCTAGAACATTAACCTTTCAGAGACACCGTTCATTCCTCAGACGGTGTTGCCAGGAGACACAACATGTTTCAATGAGGGGAGAAGGGATTAGTGGAAGGCGAGTCAGGTAGGATATGATTCCAAAACTCGAAATGTTTGCCAAACCATTTATCAGAAACATAAAAGGCCCTTTCATTTTTCAGGTTCTTGGAAGGGAATGGAAGAAGAGGGAGTGGCCTTTCCCATCAGAGGACAAGCCCCAACAATTCTTCCATCAGCTCAGTGGGGTTGTCTTTGTTATTTGGCCCCCTCACAAAGTCTGGCTCTGTGAAAAGCATTTTTAGAAGCTCCCAGGTCAGACTGGGAAAGTGTGGTATGAGAAAACTGGGCAGGTGGGACCAGAGGATCAGGTAGCAGGCCTAAGAAGTCACTTAAGACAGCATTTAGGTCCTGAGGTGATCTATTCTGTCAAGGTCACCTGCACACTTCCCAAATAGGAACTGGAGCTGAGATTCTTCCCCTGCCCACCAAAACAGTTCCACCTGCTTTGCTTGGTTCCCTCACGACCATGGACTATTTTCTCACCTCCAAAATGAAGGACAAGTTTTTTTTTCCCTCTTGGCACGTGAAGTGCACAACCTGGACACTGTCTCTGCTTAGAAACATCACCTTCACTGTTCCCACTGATCTTGCACCTCTTTCACCAGCTAATTCTGATTCGTTATTCAAGTTTCAGTTCAGATGTCACTTCCAAAAAAGAAATATTTGTGGATCCCAAGAATGTGGCCAGGGATCCCTCGTCTGCTCCCAAAGGAGGGTATGCACACAACGGTCACTGGATGCACTCATTGCACTTTTTAATAATTATGTGTTTTGGTTTTTCTGGCAGTTGTGGGCCCTATGCAGGCGGGAACCATGGTGTCCCATTCACCATTGCATCATTGCATCTTTGGCTCACATGAGGGGCCTGAAGTAGAGGAGATTGCTTATAAAACACATGTTCCTCTTCCTTCCTTACCATCTTTTCATCGCTTTCCATTGATGAAAAGTTTTATAGGATATACTTCTTTTCATCTAGGATAAAATAATTATTGCACTCTATACACAGGAGTGTAGAAGAAAATGACTAAATAGATGAGAATTGGATGAGTTTGCCAGAGCTGCCACAAACTAGGTAACTTTAAATAACCAGGATTGGGTGGTATGAACCAAAAGGAAATTGATGGTCTCAGTTCTGGAAGGCAAAAGTCAAATCAGTGTGACAGTAGGGTTCCCTCTGAGGGCGGTGGGAGAAGGACCTGCTCTAGGCCTTTCTCCTTGGCTTGTCAGTGGTCATCTCCATGCTCATATGGCATTCTCCCTACAGGCCTGTTTGTCCCCAAATTTCCCTCTTTTTATAAGGATACCAGTCGTCTTAGATTGGGGCCCATCCCGATTACCTCATTTTAACTTCAAGAGCTCTGCAACAACCCTATCTCCAAGTAAGGTCACATTTTGAGGTGCTGTGAGTTAGGACTTAGCATGTGAACTTGGGGGACAAAATCAACCCATAGAAGGATAAAGAAGTCACTGCAACTATAACTGACCACAACTACCATCACCAAAAAAAAAAAAAAAAAAAAAAAAGAATTCTGGATATCTGGATGTTATCCCTTTTCATAGAACTTGGAAATCTAGACTGGGTAGCATATTCTAGGGACGATCTTCTCCAAATTAAGAGGCTTAGGATTTTCAAGACCTTCCACTGGAGCATTCTATCAGGGCAAAAAGTGTTCTAGAAAATACATTATTTACAGAAACCCTAAGCATCTGTTACAATGAAAGGATTGTACTCTTCCCATCAATTGTTGCTATAACCCTGGCAAGAAGCAAAGGGAAACAGCTTTCCAAGGAAGTTATGTTTCCATTCCTTGCTTGAGACATATTATTATTCCCAGAATAACTGTGAAATTGGAATTTGAGCCACAAACCTGGTTGAGTAATCAGGTAAGGTCACTTAGAGCTGAACTATGCCTCTGCTTGCTGACTCAGTATTTCTTCCCTAAGTCCCTTTCCCTTCCAGAAAGGCTACAACATGGAAAATCTCTAAAGTAGCCTCTTTCCTGCTTCCTTCAGTTTTGATTTCATTTAATTATAAGTGATACTGAGCATCTTTCTATTCAATTACAAGGCAGTTGTATTTTCTCTTTCGTAAGTGCTCTTTATATATGAAGGAATATGAAGGGCAGTAGCTCTTATTGTGGCCACTTCTTTTCTCCAAATTTTCAAGCTTCAGTTTTGCTTATGAATTTTCCCCTTCACGTTTTTATGTAGTCAAGTAATAAGCCTTTTGTTTTTTATTTTTTACTTTTCTTACATATTTTCTCTCTGAAGCCTTACTGATTCCCTTATAGCACCGTCTATCCCTACCCTCCTCTACCAGGAGTTGTTCATTTCTGATTTATTTGAGAAATTACCCAGGCTCCTTGAGTGACAAGGTTTTTTTGTTTGTTTGTTTGTTTGCTTGGTTGGTTGTGGTTTTTTTTTTTTTTTTTTATTTTGTTTTTTGTTTTTTTTGTGGAGTTTTTTGTTTTAATTTTGCATTTTTTAAATTATTTTTAAAATTTGTTCTAATTAGTTGTACATGACAGTAGATTGAACCCAGGAGCACTTAACCATTAAACCACACCTCTGACCCTTTTTTTGTATTTTATTTAGAGACAGAGTTTCACTAAGTTTCTCAGAGCCTCACTAAGTTGCCAAGGCTGGCTTTAAATTCATGATCTTTCTTCCTCAGCCTCCAGAGCTGCTGGGATTGCAGGTGTGCACCATCACATCCAGCTAAGTGATAAGTTTTATTTCTCAGGACTAGCTTGGTAAGACATATTTAATGACATCATTTATATACCTGTGTCACACATTCAACTGGCAAAGATTGTGACTCATTCACTGTTGTAGCCCTGGAGCTTAGCACAGTGGCTGGCAAAAAATGGGTGTTCAATAAATGTTTTCTTGAATGGCATTCCTGAGGACTCTCTTCTCCCTTGGATGCCCCTCATCCTATCCATGTCCTGCATGCTGTTCTCTCAGGTAATTCAGAATTCAGCATCTGATAATATTATCAGCCCATTGGTCCCTTGGCATTAAGATAGTTCAGTGTGACTTCACTCCATAACATTTTATCATCAAAAAAAAAAATGGTGGAATCCTTAGTGATCTCAAATTCTCTCTCTTTCTAGATCTATTCTACTTATGAGACTGAACCAGACTGAGTAACTTTCTCACCCAAAACCCAATTTCCTAAGTCATTCTTTTTTATTCCTCCTTGGAATCATACAACCAGCAAAGCCTCATCTTCGGTGATTTTAATTTTGCTGTAATTGTTCATAAAGGGGCTAAGCTTGGCCTGATACGAATATAATGCTGTTAAAAATTTTTAGACACCGTTTCATGTGGCCATTAAATGGAAGAACAGAATAATGGAAGCTTTTTCTCAGGGTATGCGTGTGGCTGTCACTACTCCTACCCACTCATTTTTCCTTCTTTGCTTTCCTCTGCTGACAAGTGAGAAAAATACATGTTTGTTGAATCACCCTAAATCTAGAAAACCAGATGCAATGATTTCAAGGAAAAGAACCCCACTTTGTGTTTCTCGTCCACCTTAGCAAAATTAGAGTCTTAGGAGCTGGGCAAACATGTGAAGGGAGAAAATGAGAAGAATGAAGTGGGATGCATCTGTCAAATCCCGCACAAGTTTGCCTTTGGATTTTCTATGAGAGTGACTCATTTCATAAACAATACAGCTGCTGTAGGAGGCAGCTCTGTCAGATTTGATGGATGGCTGGCTGTGTATCTCTGGATCTTCTACAGTTGGGCAGACAGGCTTTGGGGCCAAGCATCCATATCAAATCCATCTTTAGTCAGTAAGAAACATGAGAACTCTTTCTGCCAATGGTGAAAAAAAAAACAAGCAAAGTTCTCTAAATTCTGAGTCTCTGGACCCACTCCCCACACTGACCGCAGCCTGCCTTTCAACCACAGCTTCACATCTGACCTATCTGAGTGTTCCTGCATTATAAGAAGAATTATGGGGAGTCACCCTCCCTTTCAAAGAACCAAGTCAATCTCAGATGGTCCCCAAATGGGAGAGGCTTGATGGGAGTTATTATGAGGAAAGAGTTGACTTCTGGCAGATGTGCGATTGAGAGAAAAAAATCAGAGGTTGGATAATGACTCTTCCCCCTACTTAGCGTAGTCTCATCCTCCCTTTGTAGCAGAAAGAAGGCAAATAGACAGCTCTTGCAGGTCCCAAGCTGTTATAATTTGGGTCTAGAACATTCGTCAAAGGCTCATGTGTTGAAGGCTTGATCCCCAGCTGGTGGTGCTATTGGGAGGTTAAGTGGTAGGGCCTGGTTGGAAGAGGTGGGTCACTGGAGACGAGACTTTGAAGGGTATATTTGAACCCTTAACCCTTCCACTCTCCTCTCTACTTCTCAGCTGCCACAAGGTGAGCAACTTTGCTCCACCACACTTTTCTGTCATGACGTACTGCCTACTCAGGAACAATGGAGCCAGCTAAAAACAGTCTGAAATCTCTGACACTGTGAGCCAAAATAAATCTTTCTTCATTTTTCCTTGTTTTTCTCAGGTATTTTGTTATGGCAATGAAAACCTGACTGACTTAGTAAGTTTTTTTTTCTTTTTTTTTTTTGCTACTGTGACCAAAAGACCTGAAAAGACAATTTTAAGGAGAAAAAGGTTATTTTGCTCATGGTTTCAGAGATCTTAGATGGCAGGCTCCATTGCTGTGAGTTCCAGGAGAGGCAGAACCTCATGGCAGGAGAGTGTGTTAGAGGAAAGCAGGTCAGGGCATGGCCTCTAGGAAGCAGAGAGCTCCGTTCAACCAGGACAAAATATGCATCCCAAAGGCATGTCCCCAGGACCCACTTCCTCCAGTCACACCCTACCTGCCTGCAGTTACCTCTCAGTTAATCCATATCAAGGGATTAACACAGCAATTAGATTAAACCTCTTATAACCCTCTCATTTCATCTTTGAACTTTATTGCTTTGTCTCACACATGAGCTTTTGGGGGACACCTTACACCTCAACCATAACACTGGCATACAAGCAAAGAGAATCAAGAATAATCCCCAATGGGCTATTGGCAGATAAGGGGCAAGGTCAGTGATGAACTTATCTCTATCCCCCTCCTCTGCTCAAGTGGACACTGGGTTTTGTTCCTCTGTAACCTTCCATCTCCTAGAAACCCTGCATCCTAGCCAGGAGAAGTACTGATTTTAACAGAGAGAATGTGATAAACACTCTAGAAAAAAATCTTCTTGGCTAAATACATTTATACATCCCCCTCATCACTCACGGCCTCCACCATAAAACATCTCTCTTTTTAAGACTTTGAAGTCATCTGTGGATATGCTATCATAAATGGGGGAACATTAAGCCAGTATCAGCATGCATGCCTTAGTTTTAAACAGATGTCACATAGATCAAGTATTTTTAATTATGTGGATGCTAGGGAAACAGGAGAGATAAGGGTTGACACAGGGTTGACTAGAAATCTGGGAGAATGGTATTCAGTGCAATAGGGTTCTCAGCCTTGAAGGAGTGGTGAGGCAGAGCATGGGGTGGTTCTTCCCTCTGCAGAGGCCTCTTCACTCTCTGGCCTTTCCCTCAGACCCACCCCGCTCCTGGCCTGGTCCTGCTTCTGTCTAGCACGCATGGCCTGTCTGACTGCACCTCTCTCTACCACAGTATGAGGAAATTTCCTGGGTGATAAGCTCTTTGCTGTTGAGGAAATCTACAAGTGCTGCCTCACATGGCTCCTGAATTAGTGTAGGGTTGAAGCATTGCACATTTCTTCTGAGGGCCCCCACCTTTTGTTTGTCCAACCCTAGGCCCCTCCTTCTTGCTTTAGCTCTCAGATGCACACACTTGTCCTCCTCCTTTTCCCTTGCAGCCTTACCTCCCTAGAGGACTGGAAATCTTTCATTCCTGTCTGGCTTCCAGGTCTGGCTCTCTCCTGGCCTCCTGTCAACACTCCACACCTGCTTCATGGATTTGGATCTGGATCTGGAACTGGATCTGATCACAGGACATTTCCAAAGGAGCTACTCCCTGCAGAACTTCCCTGAGGAGAAGCCCACCCCAACAGTTCACAGAGCTCTCTACTTTTCCCTCCCTATCTTCTCCCCCTCCTTTCTCCCCTCATATCTCCTTCTTCAAAGATCTGAAGAGTGTGGCCTGTTTAGGCCCAGGAGATGCAATGTTTGGTCCAGCAATTCTGGCCTCACTCAAGATCTCATAGAAATATAGAAACCTGGGACCGCTGGGACCTGTTGAATCAGAATGTGCCATTTCTCAGGTGACTTACATGCAAAGGTTTTAGAAGTCCTGCTTTCAACCTCTCTTTCCAGACAACCCACTTGAGAATGTTTGCCCTCTATTCCCTTGGGTGCACACCACCAGCCCTGGCAGTTGGGGGCTACGTGAACGATCTGGGATGCCACTGGCCTCCAGGCTCCAGCTGGTGTCTTCCTGCCACTCCTGCAGTCACTCATCCTCTGCATGTGAGAGGCGACCTTTATCTTGCCCTTGGAGGTATTTTTACAAAGATGTTTCAAGGTACCATTGAGACCTCACATGTGTCTTGTCTCATGGGCCTCGACTCCAGCCACAGTTAGGGAAGGAGGAGTTATTTATGTCCCTGGGCACTGGCAGGGAGGCAGACTAACATATTCCTGCCTAACCAGCTGAGGGGCTGGTAATTTTCCACAGCTCAGCTCCCCAGAGCAAGGATAGTTATCCACTGTTCTCACAAGGAGCCTTCACTGCTCAAAGCCCAGTATGGAATACTCTTCATAGAACCTCGTTAAAATGTCACTATGCCAAGGGGAATGGCACACTACAAATTTTTTAAAAATATTTTATTTTAAGAAAATTATTATTCATTTGCAGTTGTAAGAAACAACGGAGTTCCTCTCTACCCTTGCCCAATTTCCCCTGATGGTAACCTCTTACATAACTATCTTTGGATCTCACAGCCAGGTTATTGATGCTGATACATCAACCTTATTTGCATTTCCCCTATTTCACTCACATTCTTTTATGTGCATGTATTTAGTTCAATGCAGTTTTATAACAAGTAGGCCTTATAACCACCACCGCTATCACAATACAGAACAGCTATACCACAAGGGTCCTTCATGCCACCCTTTGAGAGTCACAGTCAATCCCTTCTCTACCCTCTATGCTCACCCCAGGCAACCATTAATCTGTTCTCCATCTTAGTCATCTGTTATTTCAGAAATTATATTGTGTGTGTGTGTGTATGTGTGACTATAGAGTATGCAACCTTTTGACAATGACTTTTTTCACTCAGCATAATTCTCTAATATCAGTTGTGTGCTGTTAGTTCACTCCTTTATCTTGCTAAGTAGTATTCTAGAGTGTAGCTAGGCCATGGTTTGTTAAATGTTCACCTGTTGAAGGATTTTTGGGTTGTCTTTCGTTTTTGGTTATTGCAAATTTAAACTGCTGGGAATATTCCAGTACAGGTTTTGTATGAACATACATTTTCATTTCTCCGGGATAAATGCCCAAGAGTGCAACTTGCCAGGTCACATGGCAGTTATGTTTAGTTTTATGAGAAACTGCCATACTCTTTTCCAGAGTGACTGCACCATTTTATATTCCCACCAACAATGGATGAGTTGATCCCTTGCTCTATATTTTATTTTTTTATCCAACTAAATGTTAAGTCTGATTCTTTTCAGTAGTTTCCTTAAGCACCCAAAGCAATAATAGCAGAAGAGGAAACCCTTGCCTTCCTTAAGTTGCACGATCTATGTCCTTGCCTCCTCTATGGCTCTGTCTGCCCACGCTCACTTTGATTCCAGTCTGCTTTCATGTTTTCCCTCCTCTGGGTACCTTCCAAGTCACTTATCAACATCAGCTGCAATTCCTTTGTGTCTTGTTCTGATCATAATCTGTTAATCTTCCCCAGATGCCATGCCAAGTCCCAGCTGTGTAGTGGGGCCTGCAACTACCACTCATGACTCAGCACCTTGGACAGAGGAGCTGGGCCAGTGTCCCTAGGCCAGTGCTAGCCACTCACTCTTTCCAGGACCAAGGTCCACCTCAGTTTCCATTCCTATTTTGCCAGGAGTAAAACAGAACTGTGGGCAAGGCAGAGAATGTAGGTCCAAATTGGACAAGATTGGGATGACACCTTGCTAACAAGGCTGTTCGTGCAGAGGTGGACATAGCCTTAGCCCTGGGAGTCAACCAGTTGGGTCAGGCCTTGCCTCCATTTTGAGAATATCATGATCATAAGTATACTATTGCATTTATTATTTGTTGAGTATTTGATTTGGGCCAGGGACTTTTTAAAAACAGACTTCCATGTATACAGTTCACAAAAATTTCATAGCCACTCTACAAGGGCAGTTCTACTCTTCTCCATTTTACAAGTAATAATCTAAATCCAGGCAGCCAACTTGAGAACCTGCACATTCAACCTCGTTCCTCTGGTTCTTCCAAATGGTAGGACTTTGCAGCCCAAGGTTCTACAAACCATAAAAAAAAAAATAAAAAAAAAAGTGTCTACAAATCTTGAATTCTCGCCTACTAATTCATACCCAAACTATTTTCGGGCTGGGATGTAGCTCAGTGGCAAAGCGTCTGCCTTGCATTCACAAAGCCCTGGGTTCGACCCCCAGTTCCAAAAAAAAAAAAAAAAAGACAAACTATTTTCATGTCAGTAAGGAAGGAACATGTAAGGTTGGGGGGATTATGTCACAGGCAACAGCTTGTATAGTTTCTGATGACCTTTGGTTCTTGAGTTGAGTCAGAGTGCCCAGTACATATAAACCAACATTATCGGCAATTTATAAATTCTATGATAAAGGAAGACAACCAAAAAGTTGCTGTACATCCAAAAATGCTCAAAGGGATATGGGATGCAGCAAGGCTCCAGCAAGGGACACAGGCAAGTGCATCTCTTGTCCACCTGCTCATGACCGAGCGGCATGCCACAAACTAGCAAGGACACAGTGCAGCTTCGTGGCATACCAACTGCCTGTTGGTCACATACCATCCACTCTGGCAGTGCACATTCCACATGTCCCAGAAGGCTGCCACTTGTGCTCTTCTGCCTTCAGGGGAGAGACCTTCTGACAGGCAACACTTCTCCGTGAGAGCCTCCCCTCGAGATGAACGATATCTGACCTATGTGTTAAATTCCTTTCCCCCTCACTCCTCTGCACTCTTCACACACCCCAGCTGGCAAAGCCTGCTAACTATTCTGTCTTGTCCCAAAGAAGACTGCCTTCTAGCTGATTCCTTGTCTCCTTAAGCCAGGCTTGTCACGGGACCTTCTGACGCTAGGGCTGCCAAGAACAACTTGTGATCGACACTCGGTGTCCCTCCCAGCCTTCTCTGACTCTCAGGGAGCCCCACCTCTCCTGGGCACATTCCTACTCATCCCACCTGCCCTGGCACCCGTTGGTCCTTCACTGGGTGGTGCCACCCCAGCTTGCAGGCTGCTCTTTTTCCTGAGGTCAGGGATTTGGGTTTGACAGGGTTGTCTGCTCTAGGTTGTCTGGGGCAGGAGGTTAGGATTTTAGAAACAGGTTGTCTCCAGTCTTGATTCTGGAGACAAGAGCATTCCTATGTACCAGTGGTATTCAAAATCGCCAGATGATGACAATCCATGCAGACCATAAAAATCACTGGCCCCAACCTTCACTGCCAGGATCACCCCTTAATACCGACTTTGCTCTTGATGCTTTGTTTCGCAGACCCAAAGCGACAGATGTCTCCAACTACATGTTTTCAGTTGGATGGTGCAAGAAAACTTGAACTTCTGCCTGCAACAGAACCCCTCCCTTTCTCCACATCTTTTTAATTCTCTCTCTTGAATAATTTCATCTCCATCTTTCCGCTTTTATTGCCATATAAAATATCTTTTCCCAACCAAGTGATTCTCAATATAGGATCTTCAACCTATATTGAGAATGGTCATGAAAGACCTCCTGAAAAACTGCAAAATGATCAAATAAGTTTAGAAGGAATTGTTGAATCATAAATATCACGTGTATACCTAAACATCTCTTATGGAATAAAAATATGGTTCTATCAGAGTCTATTTCTCTGCTTTCCTTCACTACCACAGAGGACAATTCCTGAAGAAGGTGTATTGAACAGAAGAGAGCCAGGGTCAAAGACTGTATGCACCACAGACAATAAGCTCCTCAAGGTGCTGGTTCTAATCTCATGCCCACTCCTCCTCATCAAGTCCATTTTCCTTTTTCTTTTTAGAATCATGTTTATAAAATATTTGCTGACATAATCATTCCTCTAATTAAATTTTGTTCAATGACATTTTATCACCTAAAATGTACGTCTCCATTGCCTGTATGTGAAATTTCAGGATATAATCCCTCGCTACCTCTCCAGCTTCTCCCTCTGAGTCTCCAAACTTCACACAAAGCTCCAACACTGCCAAATCCTGTAGTTTCCCAATCCTGGCTCATAGCTCTGTGTTCCCCTTTTCTGGCACACATGACTCTCTTAGCCTGGAGTGATCCCCCCACTCATTTACCTTAATTGTGCTTTAAAAGTATCAATCCTGGTATTGTGAAGAAAATAACTGACTTTAGGAAAAGAGAGTAGAATCAGAGAGACCAAAACTGATGGTGACTTGACCGGCCCATGGAAATCACAGAGAAGGTGAGAATAATGCTCAGATTTCTATATGTGATTTTTTCAGTATATGTATATGTTTCTATTTTATATATTTCACTTAAAAACCTACCAAAACTTTTGACTAGTCGATAGGTAGAAAAATAGCTATGAGGTCATTGTCTTAGTTCATTCAGGCTGCTATAAGAAAGTACCATAAGCTGAGGGGCTTATAAGCAACAGAAATGTGTGTCTCACCACCAAATGCAGTAGTAAATGCCTGTAATCCCAGCAGTTTGGGAGCCTGAGGCAGGAGGATCATGAGTTCAAAACCAGCCTCAGGGGCTGGGGAGATAGCTCAGTCAGTAGAGTGCTTGCCTTGTAAGCACAAGGCCCTGGGTTTGATCCCCAGCACTCAAAAAAAAAAAAAAAAAAAAAACCAGCCTCAGCAACTTATTGAGGTCCTAAGGAACTCAGTGAGACCCTGTCTCTAAATAAAATACAAAAAATGGCTGGGGATGTGTCTCTGTGGTTAAGTGCCCCTGGGTTCCATCCCCGGTTCCCTACCCCCAAAATAAAGAAAGAAAGAAAAGAAAGAAATGTATGTCTCAAGTTCTGGAGGCTTGGAAGTCCAAGGTCAAGATGCTGGCAGTTAACGTCCATTGAGGGCCTGTATCCTAAACAGACATATTTTTTTGATATAACCTCAAGTGACAGAATGGATGAAGGATCTCTTAGGGTGTCTTTTATATAGACACTGATCTCATATATGAAGATTCCACCTCCTGAAGGCTCCACCAACTAGCGCCATCACTCCCTAACAATAATTATAAGTGAATAATTGGAATAGAATTTCAACGTTTGAATTTGGAAGGAACACAAATATTCAGTCCATAGCAGTCTTCTAGCATCTTGTCAATATAATACCGGAAGGTCCCAGTCCATTTTCTCATGCAAAACCTGGTAAAATGGAGAGAATTGTAAGAACTAATAAGTACATATTTTAATTACCTTGAAAACAATTTTCCATTTCCCACCTTAAGTTATTTTGTTGTTGTTATGTCATTTTGTTTTGTTTATAGAAATGCTAGTAATATGAAAAGCAATAATATTATCTAAGTTTCACTCTGGTTCTTTCCCCCCATTTAGCCCCTTTAATCTTACCACATCCCTATACTTTATAAAGTCTCTTATCCTAATAATTGTATTGGTAATAGTAGTAGTAATGGTGCTGATAATATTATAGATTATGTTAACTCACCTTCATAGAATCTTACCAAGGGGTTTATGTAAATTTTATTCTTATCAGAATCACATGGGGAAGGAGTTTGGGGGTAGGAAGGATAGGGGAGTGAAACAGACATTATTACCTCATGTACATATTTGACTGCATGACTGATGTGATCCTACAATATGTATAATCAGAAAAATGAGAGATTACACTCCATTTATGTATAATCCATCAAAATGTATATCCTACGTATTTATATTTATATTTATCTATTTATGTATGATCTATCAAAATGTGTGTAAATGCATTCTACTGTCATGTACAACAAATTAGAATAAATTTAAAAAATTTTTAAAAGAATCAGGAGATATATAACATCCTTATACCCATATTGTAGGTAAGGTAATTGAGGCCCTAGGAAGTAAAAAAAAGTATTAAAAATAATTCATCTAGAAAATGGGATAATGAAATTTAAATCCAAATTCCATGGCCTGCACTACACTGTATTGGTTCTCCTATCATCATTTCCTCTGATTCCAAATATCATGTAATTGTGAATTAATCTAATGAGTCTTTTTAAAATAACATTTTAAAATTTTAAAGGTAACTTCGTGTTTTTATATCAAACTTGTAAAAATAAGAAAAGTACGAAGAAAAAAATTCTATAATCCCATCTTACAGGGATATCTGTTTTTATGTTGTCTACATCATACTTTTAACAGATTACTATCGTTGGGATTAAACTGAACATTTTTATAATTTTATTTTTTCAATTTAATAAAATTGTCAAAGTACTTCGACATATTATGAAGTTTTATTTACAGAAGGTCACTTTTTTGTAGTTATATAGCATGATGCTATGTGGCTGTACAAATTTATTTCATTGGTTCTGTACTGTTGGATATTTAGGTTGATATGTTTTTCTTATATTAGGTTGACTTTTTTCTTATATATAAAATTATTTATTAAATAATCATATGTAAGATTACTGCCTCTAGATAAATACTTCTGTTGAAAAGCTTAAGCAAAGAATGTTTAAGTTCTTTACTCTTTGCCAAAATATCCTTTTGAAAGATGGTTCTAATTCAAATCCCAACCAGTAGCTTTTAAATATGGCCTTCTTTCATACATTTCTGCTATTACTCAGTATTAACTATCACAACTTTTATTATTTGGAGTTGTTTTATTTTCCTTTTAATAGTTCTTCCCATTTGCTTTATTTTAAAATCAAAAGGGGAAGGACTTTTGCTTCCTATCATGAAGGGATAGTAATGTATGACATTTGCATTCCTGACCCCATAACTTACAAACAACAAGGAAACTGGAAAAAAATATAAAATGTCTATTTTCCTGATAATGGGAAATGTAGAATCTATGATCCTTTGCAACCTGGAAGCAATTTCCTATCCTCAGGGCAGGAAGGGGGGACCCTTGCAGAGTTCAGCCGACTCTCTGAATT
This sequence comes from Sciurus carolinensis, assembly GCF_902686445.1. NCBI lineage: Eukaryota > Metazoa > Chordata > Mammalia > Rodentia > Sciuridae > Sciurus > Sciurus carolinensis. The sequence continues at coordinate 56,598,114 of NC_062218.1, forward strand.
GAGGAAAGATAGTAGCGCAGAAAGGCTGAGGCAGCTGGAAATTTCAGGGCAGCTTTCCAGAAAGAAAGAAGCTACCCAGAGGAAGAACTCCAGAAATCTGTGTAAGAGTTCCATTGAGCCTCTGGCTGAATCAAAACTGCATATGTGTAAGTGAACACTGCAAATCCAAAAAGAACAACTGCAGGGATTCTGTGTATTCAAAAAATTCTGAGCTCATACAGAGCTGAGAGACTCTCAATTTGTTATCCCTCAGAAGGGAAAGACCTCTCTTGAAAATCTGGGTATTCAGTATGGACTACTGGGAATCCAAGCCTTAGTAGTATGGGTAAACCAGATCTATATAATAAGGATGCTCTATGCCTACCCTAACAAAAGCCAAAAAAAGTTCACACTGATGTGCAAGTAAAATGCATAACTGCTTACCAAAACAAACAGCAGCACTCTAAAGGAAAGCATCAAAAGCCAAAACTCAAAAATACAACGCTTCTAGTATCCAATATCCAATAAAAAGTGCTAGATATACCAAGCAGTAACATGCGAACCCTAATTATGAGAAAACTCAGTGAATGGAAATACACACTGAAGTGGCAGAGATGTAGAATTAGCAGACAATTCTACAATAGCATATATAGAATTAGAAGAATTAAAGAGCTACTCTCAAAGCTCAAAAATTTAAGAAAAAGTAATATTAAATACGGAAATGGAAAATATTGACAGGAGCCACACAAATATTCTAGGGCCCAAAAACAGCATATAAAAAATGGGGAAAAAAATCACTTAATGAACTTAACAGCAAATTAAACCTTGTAGAAGAAAATATCAGTGAACTTAAAGACACAGTAATATAAAATGTCCTAAATCAAACACACAGAATAACGAGACAGGAGGAAAAATAAATAAATGGAACCTTGATAACATGTCAAATAAGCATTCTAACATTCACGTATTGGAGTCCCAAATGAAAGGGTAGAAAACATTTAAAAAAACAATAGATGGAGCTGGAGAGATAGCTCAGTTGGTAGAGTGCTTGCCTTGCAAGCACAAGGCCCTGAGTTCGATCCCCAGTACCACAAAAAAAAAAAAAAAAGAAAGAAAGAAAATATCCCAAAATTGATTTTAAAAAATGTTAAACCTACCTACACATTCAAAAAAACACAACAAATCCAAAGAAGCATAAACACACACACACACACAAAAACCACACTGGATATGATAGCCAAACCTCCCAGATAGCTTCCAATGACCCTTAGCTGCTAGCATTCATGTTCCTTGGGTCTTTCTCTCCCACACAAAAAAGTTCTGGCCTGTTTGACCAATCCGATATTGTGGAGATAATGGCACGTGACTCCTGAATCTGCATCAAAAGATATACAGGAGCTTCTGTCTTGCTGTCTTTTGAATTACTTGCACTGTGGGAAGGTAGCTACCATGTTGTGAACACTCAAGCATCTCTACCGTGAGGGCCATAGAAAAAGAAATTGAGACCTCCTATCCAAGTGGACACCAACTTGCCAGCCTCATGAATGAGCCATCTTGTAAGCAGACCCTCCAGCCTTACCCTAATCTTCAGACTGTCAACATCTCTACTGAAACAGGAGACCCACAACAGGACCCCTTGGTAAACTACACCTGAATTGCCAATCCATATGAAATGTGAGAGATAAATGTTCATTGTTGTTATAAGCCACTTGATTTTGCATGGTAGTATTTTACACAGCAATAATTACTTACATTAGCCAGCATGATATTAGAAAATATAATCTTCTAAATTAAAAAAGCAAACTTTATGTGTGAGACTATGAGTTTAATCCTCAACACCAAAAATGAAGAGTGGGGAGTGAAGGGGATGATAAATTTTTAAAAAGTAAATAAAAGCAATCAAACTGTATGAAACACTGAGGGAATGAAGATAACAAAATAATGGAAAACATTTCACTAAAAGATTACAGTAACAGCTACCATGTTCATAACTTGGGAGACATAATATTGTGAAAAAATCACTTCTCCCAATATTAATCTATAGGTTCTACCATGAATGCAATAAAAATTCTAAGAAGTCTTCTGTAGTGATTGACAATCTAATTCTTAAATTTATATGGAAATGCAAAGAATCTAGAATAACAAATCTTGAAATAAGAACAAATCTGAAAGTTTAATATTACCTTATTTCTAGAATTATTGTAAAACTACTTAATTCAAGATGATGTGGTGCTAGTATTAAAATAAACATATAGATTAATGGGAGAGAATAGAAAGCCCAGAAATAGCCACACAAATGTGATCAACTGGGTTGAGCAAGGGCACAAAGACATTTCAGTAGGAAAAGAAAATATCTCAATATATGGTGTTGAAACTACTGACTCTCAGTGGAGTGGGTAAGGGAATGAACTTTCATCTCATATCATCCTTAGCACAAAAACTATCATAGAACTAAAAGTAAAAACTAAAACTATAAAATTTCTAGAGATAAATCCCTTATTTACAAATAAGTAGGAGACTGACAAAGATTGATTGCATAGTATACCAAAATCACAAATTCTAAAGGAAAAATTGACAAATTCGGCATCACCAAAATTTTAAACTATTGCTCTTCAAAAACCACTATCAAGAAAACAAAAAGCAAGTCACAAAATGGCAAAAATATTTGCAATAAATGTATGCAAAGTACTTGTACATAGAATATGTAAAGAACTCATAATAATGAGACAAAACAACTAAATTAAATATAAGTAAAGTATTTAAAGAATCATTGTACAAAAGAAGCTGTATGAATGGTAAGAACATGAAAGTGTCCAACTCTGAGTATACTAAAACTATTGAATTGTATGATTTTTTAAAAAAATTTTTATTTGTTCTAATTTGTTGTACATGACTGTAGAGTGCATTTATATATTTTGATATATCATACATAAACAGAGTATATGCTCGCATTTCTTTGATTACACATATTGTAGGATCACATCAGTCATGCAGTCATACATGTACATGAGGCAGTAATGTCTGTTTCACTCGACTATCCTTCCTACCCCCATACCCCTTTTCCTCCCTTCACTCACCTCTACCTAATATAAAGTAACTCTATTCTTCCCTAGCCCTGCCCCCCACTTTTTGTGAATTAGCATCTGCATATCAGAGACAACATTCGGTCTTTCATTTGAATTTTATGTTCTAAATGGGTGAGTTTATGGTATATGAATTCTATATCAATAATGCTATTATTTGAAAAATGGGAAGAGGGGATTGTAAAGGGGTCTTTTCTGGTGCTACAGTTACCAATGCCTTGACGGAGGCAGTAGCTTCATGGGTGTATGCAGAAGTGAAAATTCATTAAATCTCACACTTCAAACAAAGTTTATTGTGTGTAATCGATCAGGTTGATTTTATAAATGTATAAACCAAAAGAGGGTCCCTTCTTCCTTCAGTATCCATTTCCTATCCCCAACTGAAATTAATGTTGTCAATTATTGTATATTCTTCCAGACATACTTTAGCATATGTAAACACATTTTCACATACATTATTTTCCTTTCTTAAGGCAAATGCTAACATACTATACACACTCTTCTACATATTGTGGGTTTTTTCTTCATTTAATGTGCTTTGAAGATCATTCTCTTTCAGAATATAAAGAATTTCATTATTCCTTTTCACGTTTGCTCAGAAATGGGTGGTATGCACATGCCATGATTTATTTAATTGGTATCCTGTTAATTTCATATTTATGTTATTTACAATCTTTATATTACACACAGTGCCAGAGTGAATAGATTTCTACATCTGTGATTTTATACAATTTTGGCTATATCCAGAGTCTAAAAAAACAAATAGAAGAAAAATCATGTATCTTTGTAATTTTGAGAAATACAGCAAATTTCCCTTTAGGTGGATTGCATATATTTATACTTTTACTAGCAATTATTGCTTTTTATCTTTGATAATATATAGATGAAAAATATGTTGTTTACTTGATTCATGTTTCTCCAATTGTGAGTCTGAGGATCTGTTCATAGTCCCCAGAATTGTTTGTATTTTTTTCTGTGAACCAGTGTTTACAACCTTTGATGATAGTTTCTATTATATTCTTAAGTACATACTTATTTGTAGTTTTTTCTATACACATTTATCCTTTATCTCAGTTATGAGTTGAAACTATTTCCTTCAGTTTGTCATTTGTATTTGAACTTTGATTATAATGATTTTTACCAAAACATTTTTTATTTTAAATAGTTTAATTTATCAAACTTTTCTTTAATGATTTCAGGGTTTGTGTTAGATTTTGTTCTTTGCCATTGAATGATTATAAAAAATAATTCCTCCCAAGTTTTCTAAGGTACCTTTATGGTCTTACTTTTTATGTTCAAATCCTTAGTCAATTGAGAAGATGTTTTGGTATAGCATGCAAAGAACTCATACTGTTTCCAGATGGCTATTTAATGGTTCCAATATCATCTATTTATTATACCCTCTTCCCTCCATTGATCTAAAATGCCATCTTTATTGTACATTATATTTCCATATGTATTTGGATCTATTTCTATACTTTCTATTCTGTTCTACTGATCTGCCTGGCAATTCATGCATCAGAATACCAGATTGTTTTAATTATCATAGCTTTATAACAAGAGTTAATAGCTAGTGAGGCTGGTTTTCTCCTCTTTTTATCTTCTTTATCAAATTTTTTTCTAGCTCTTGTTTGTTTATTTTCCATTTGAACTTTATAACCAGATTGTATAGTCTCACAGAAAAATCCTTTGATATTTTTATTGGAATCACATAAAATTTATAGACTACAGGAAATCAATATTTCTGATTTGATCTTTCCTATCCAAAATCAATTACAGTATGCCTTTTCATTCACGAAAGTCTTCTTTATGTCTTCAAGTCTTTTACTAGCATTTAATTTCTTTCACATAAATTTTCTGTATTTCATTTCCACTTGTTTTAAACTAATTACATTGACTAGAACCTCATAGAATATTTTAAATAAGAGCAGTGATACAGGAAATCTTCATCTTTTTCTTAATTTTAATGGTAATGTTTCCATCATTTTGCTGTTAATAATCATGTTGGTTTTTTTCATATACATACATGCCTATTATCTATATATTGAGAGATTTTAAAAATCAGAAATAAAAATTAAAATTTATTAAAGACTTTAAGCCTCTGTGAAGATTATGAAAATTTTTACCTATGAATTTAGTAAATTTTAGTAATACATTTTGGTAATATGGAATAATTCTTCCATTTCTGGAATAAATTTTATCATGCTATATTAACTTTTTAATATGCTGCTGGGTTCTATTATTTTATATGGGATTTTACATCAGTATTCCTAAGTAAAATTGAAAGACTGAGCTTTTCAATTTCTGTTGGACTTTGAAATCAATGCTATATTTGCACTAAAAATATTTTGGAAGCTTTGTGTGTGTGTGTGTGTGTGTGTGTGTGTGTGTGTGATCAAAAACAATGTCCTTCTCCGTCCCTTAAGTTTTGATAGAATTCATCAATACTAATAAATCCATCAAGGCCTAATGCTTCTTCAGTAGTTTTTTCCATTTCTTTTTCCTAAGACAATTAGTAAGATGACATTTTTTCTATAAAATTGTACATTGAATCTGAATTCTCAAAATTATTTCTATAAATATGAACACAGGCTGTCTTAGAACCTTTTTCTGTATATAAGGCTATTTAGTATATATTCCATATTCCTAAATTCCTTATTTTCTTTTTTTTAAATTTCACTTTCTTTCTTTTGATCATATTCAGGTTTGCTAAATTATCCTGAAATTTTCCCTACTGAATCAGCTGTTATATTTGTGATAGTTACATTATCTACTTGTTAACTTTTGTTTTAATTTTAATTTTTCTTGTTTCTACTTTCCTTAGATGTTTTTCTCTTATATTTTTAATTGTCAAAACTAGATACTTTAACTCAGTCACTTTTATCCTTTATTTATTACCATAAAGTTCCCGTTAGGTCCTATAGGAGAAACCCTATATCCTTATGATGTTTGTTTTCATTATCATTGTCGTTGTTTTGTAGATAATTGGCATTTTCAGTTTAATACCTTTTTTTTAGCTTAAAAAAATGCATACAAAGTGTTTTTATTTCCCAGGTGGCATTGTTTCATTTTGTTTTGCTTTCTGGTTCTAATTTCTGCAGTGATTATGCTGAAACTATTTCTATATTTTGAAATTATTCAGGTATTACCTTGTGGCCTGAAATATGGTCAATTTTTGAAAATGTTCCATGGACACAAAAGAGTGAGTTTATCCTCAATATTTATGATAAAGTATTAATATACAGATAATCTATGTAAATAATTTTATATAGGCTTTGCTTTCTTATTTTTTGTTCACTTGATTTTTCACAAGTAACTTTCTATCTCCCATGGTATTGGTCTGTTTTCTATTATCATAACAGAACACCTGATGCTGGGTAGTTTACAAGGAAAGAAGTTCATTGAATTCACAGGTTTGGAGGTTGAATGTTCAAGATCAGGTAGCCCCATCTGTTCAGGCTTTTGTTAGGGTCTCCTTGACTATGTCACTAATGGCAAAGAAATAGGCAAATGGCTGCATACGAAAGGGACCAAGAGCATGGGGTGGCTTGCTCTATAACAGCAGCTCTCAAGGGACTCCCTGTGAAAATGAGAATGCACTCCTGTGAGAAAAGCACGAATCTCGTAACAGGGCAATGCCCCTGCAATCTAAATATCTTCCACGAGGACCCAATTCTTAACGATTCACCATTTCTCAATACCACCATATTGGGGACCAAGCTTCCAGTATATGAATCTTTGGAAGATAGATGACATCCAAACCAAAGGACCCTTGAAACTATGTAACTAATTTTTCTATTTTTCTTAGTATTTTCCTTTATAACTTTCTAATTCTATTTATATTACTTGAATTACTGACTCATTAATGCTCCTTTGTTTTAAAAAATGAGGGAAATTGAGTATAACTTTATTATGTAACCTTTTATCTCCTTTTTAAACCAATTTTTACTATGTACATTATTTCTACACTTTCAGTTTTTATAATATTTACATTCTACTAATCATTACCGTTTGTTTTTCTTTACTCTGCTAATCAGAGAAATGAGAAACTACACTTCGTTTGTGTATGATTTATCAAAATATATAAATGCATTCTACTTGCAAAATGGTGCAACCATTATCGAAAGCAGTATGGAGATTCCTCAGAACACTTGGAACGGAACCACCATTTGACCCAGTTATCCCACTCCTCAGTTTATACCCAAAAGACTTAAAATCAACATACTACAGTGACACAGTCACATCAATGTTTATAGCAGCTCAATTCACCATAGCTAAAATATGGAACCAACCTAGATGCCTTTCAACAGATGAATGGATAAAGAAAATGTGGTACATATATACAATGGAATATTACTCAGCTTTAAAAAATAATGAAATTATGGCATTTGTTGGTAAATGGATGGAGTTAGAGAATATCATGCTAAGTGAAATAAGACAAATCCAAAAAACCAAAGGTCGAATGTTTCCTCTGATACGCAGATGTTAATTCATAATGAGGAGGGCGGATAGGGAAGAATAGAGTTACTTTAAATTAAGTAGAGGGGAGTGAAGGTAGGGGAAGGGGCACGGGGTAATAGATAGTAGAGTGAATTAGACATTATTACCTCATGTACATGTATGACTGCATGACCAATGTGATCCTACAATATGTATAATCAGAAAAATGAGAGATTACACTCCAATTATATATGACCTATGGAAATGTATAAATGCATTCTACTGTCATGTACAACAAATTAGAACAAATAAAAAATTAATTAAAAAGTAAAGTAAAGTAGTGCTTGTTGGGTAAAAAATAAACAAATGCATTCTATAGTCATGTATAGCTCATTAGAACAAATTAAAAAATTAATAAAATTTTTAAAAAGAAAAAAATACACACACAAATAAAAAAAAGAAAGTGTTCATATGAAGAAAATCTATAATTACTTTTTCATGTCAAGGAATATTTTGTTGATGTTGTTTTAGCTGTAGTTGTTTTATACAAATGACAACTTGTGTGGATATACTAATCTTGATTCGCACATTCTTTTTTTTTTTCTTTTTTTTTTATTATTGTAAACAAATGGGATACATGTTGTTTCTCTGTACATGGCGTAAAGGCATACCATTTGTGTAATCATAAATTTACATAGGATAATGTTGTTTGATTCATTCTGTTATTTTTTTCCCCTTCCCTCCCACCCCCCCACCCCTCTTTTCCCTCTATACAGTCCTTCCTTCCTCCATTCTTGCCCCCCTCCCTAAACCTAACTCTAACCCTAACACTAACCCCTCCCACCCCCCATTATGTGTCATCATCCACTTATTAGCGATATCATTCTTCCTTTGGTTTTTTGAGATTGGCTTATCTCACTTAGCATGATATTCTCCAGTTTCATCCATTTGCCTGCAAATGCCATAATTTTATCATTCTTTATGGCTGAGTAATATTCCATTGTATATATATACCACAGTTTCTTTATCCATTCATCAATTGAAGGACATCTAGGTTGGATCCACAATCTGGCTATTGTGAACTGAGCAGCTATGAACATTGATGTGGCTATATCTCTGTAATATGCTGATTTTAAGTCCTTTGGGTATAGGCCAAGGAGTGGGATAGCTGGGTCAAATGGTGGTTCCATTCCAAGTTTTCTAAGGAGTCTCCACACTGCTTTCCAGAGTGGCTGCACTAATTTGCAGCCCCACCAGCAATGTAAGAGTGTACCTTTCTCCCCACATCCTCGCCAACACCCGTTGTTGCTTGTATTCTTGATAATCGCCATTCTAATTGGGGTGAGATGGAATCTTAGGGTGGTTTTGATTTGCATTTCTCTTATTACTAGAGATGTTGAACATTTTTCCATATGTTTGTTGATTGCTTGTAGATATTCTTCTGTGAAGTGTCTATTCATTTCCTTAGCCCATTTGTCAATTGGATTATTTGCATTCTTGGTGTAGAGTTTTTTGAGTTCTCTATAGATTCTGGAGATTAGTGCTCTATCTGAAGTATGATTGGCAAAGATTTTCTCCCACTCTGTAGGCTCTTTCTTCGCATTGCTGATAGTTTCCTTTGCTGAGAGAAAGCTTTTTAGTTTGAATCTATCCCAGTTATTAATTCTTGCTTTTATTTCTTGTCCTATGGGAGTCCTGTTAAGGAAGTCTGGACCTAAGCCGACATGTTGAAGCTCTGGACCTACTTTTTCTTCTATAAGATGCAAGGTCTCTGGTCTGATGCCGAGGTCCTTAATCCATTTTGAGTTTAGTTTTGTGCATGGTGAGAGATATGGGTTTAGTTTCATTCTGTTGCATATGGATTTCCACTTCTCCCAGTACCATTTGTTGAAGAGGCTATCTTTTCTCCATTGCATATTTTTGGCCCCTTTGTCTAGTATGAGAAAATTGTATTTATTTGGGTTTGTGTCCGTGTCCTCTATTCTGTACCATTGATCCACCTTTCTATTTTGGTACCAATACCATGCCGTTTTTGTTACTATTGCTTTGTAGTAGAGTTGAAGATCTGGTATTGCGATACCCCCTGCTTCACTCTTTCTGCCAAGGACTGCTTTAGCTATTCTGGGTTTTTTATTCTTCCAGATGAATTTCATAATTGCTTGCTCTATTTCTGTAAGGGACATCATTGGGATTTTAATTGGAATTGCATTGAATCTGTATAGCACTTTTGGTAGTATGGCCATTTTGACAATATTAATTCTTCCTATCCAAGAACATGGGAGATCTTTCCATCTTCTAAGGTTTTCTTGAATTTCTTTCTTTAGTGTTCTGTCGTTCTCATTGTAGAGGTCTTTCACCTCTTTTGTGAGATTGATTCCCAAGTATTTTATTTTTTTCCAAGCTATTGTGAATGGGGTAGTTTTCCTGATTTCTCTTTCTGAAGATTCATCGCTTATGTATAAAAATGCCTTAGATTTATGTGCATTGATCTTATATCCCGCTACTTTACTGAATTCACTTATGAGATCTAAAAGCTTTCTGGTGGAATTTCCTGGTTCCTCTAAGTATATAATCATATCATCAGCAAATAGGGATAGTTTGAGTTCTTCTTTTCCTATTCATATCCCTTTAATTTCTTTTGTCTGTCTAATTGCTCTGGCTAGAGTTTCAAGGACGATATTGAATAGAAGTGGTGAAAGAGGGCATCCCTGCCTTGTTCCAGTTTTTAGAGGGAATGCTTTCAGTTTTTCACCATTTAGAATGATATTAGCCATGGGTTTAGCGTAGATGGCCTTTACAATGTTTAGAAATGTTCCCACTATCCCTATTTTTTCTAGTGTTTTGAGCATGAAGGGGTGCTGTATTTTATCAAATGCTTTTTCTGCATCTATCGAAATAATCATGTGATTCTTGACTTTAAGTCTATTGATGTGGTGAATTACACTTATTGATTTCCTGATGTTGAACCAACCTTGCATCCCTGGGATGAAACCCACTTGATCATGGTGCACTATCTTTTTAATATGTTTTTGTATGCGATTTGCTAAAATTTTGTTGAGAATTTTTGCGTCGATGTTCATTAAGGATATTGGTCTGAAATTTTCTTTCCTCGATGTGTCTCTGTCTGGTTTAGGTATCAGGGTAATATTGACTTCATAGAATGAGTTTGGGAGGGTTCCCTCCTCTTCTATTTTCTGGAATACTTTGAGAAGTATTGGAATGAGTTCTTCTTTAAAAGTTTTGTAGAACTCGGCTGAGAACCCATCTGGTCCTGGACTTTTCTTTGTTGGTAGGCTATTGATGACTTCTTCTATTTCATTACTTGAAATTGGTCTATTTAAATTTGTATGTCCTCCTCATTCAGTTTAGGCAATTCATATGTCTCTAGAAACCTGTTGATGTCTTCAAAATTTTCTATTTTGTTGGAGTATAGGTTTTCAAAATAGCTTCTAATTATGTTTTGTATTTCAGTCGTGTCTGTTGTGATATTTCCTTGTTCATTCCAAATTTTATTGATTTGGGTTTTCTCTCGTCTTCTCTTTGTTAGTGTGGCTAAAGGTTTATCAATTTTGTTTATTTTTTCGAAGAACCAACTATTTATTTTGTCAATTTTTTGTATTGTTTCTTTTGTTTCAATTTCGTTGATTTCAGCTCTGAGTTTAACTATTTCCTGGCTTCTACTACTTTTGGTGTTGGTCTGTTCTTCCTTTTCTAGGGCTTTGAGCTGTAGTGTTAGGTCATTTATTTTTTGAGTTTTACTTCTTTTATTAAATGCGCTCCATGAAATAAATCTTCCTCTAAGTACTGCTTTCTTAGTGTCCCAGAGATTTTGATATGATGTTTCTTTGTTCTCATTTACCTCTAAGAATTTTTTAATTTCCTTCCTAATATCTTCTGTTATCCATTCATCATATAATAGCATATTGTTTAATCTCCAGGTGTTGGAGTAGTTTCTGTTTTTTACTCTTTCATTTATTTCTAACTTCAATCCATTATGATCTGATAGAATACAAGGTAGTGTCTCTATCTTCTTGTATTTGCTGACATTAGCTTTGTGGCATAATATATGGTCTATTTTAGAGAAGGATCCATGTGCTGCTGAGAAGAATGTGTATTCGCTCTTGGTTGGATGGTATATTCTATAAATGTCTGTTAAGTCTAAATTATTGATTGTGTTATTGAGATCTATGGTTTCTTTGTTCAATTTTTGTTTGGAAGATCTGTGCAGTGGTGAGAGAGGCGTGTTAAAATCACCTAGTATTATTGTGTTATGGTCTATTTGGTTTCTAAAATTGAGAAGGATTTGTTTAACATACACGGATGGGCCACTGTTTGGGGCATAGATGTTTATGATTGTTATATCTTGCTGATTTATGCTTCCCTTAAGCAGTATGAAATGTCCTTCTTTATCCCTTCTGACTAACTTTGGCTTGAAGTCCACATTATCTGAAATGAGGATGAATACTCCAGCTTTTTTTGCTGAGTCCATGTGCATGGTATGTTTTTCCCCATCCTTTCACCTTTAGTCTATGGGTATCTCTTTCTATGAGTTGAGTCTCTTGCAGGAAACATATTGTTGGATCTTTCTTTTTAATCCAATCTTCCAGTCTATGTCTTTTGATTGATGAATTCAAGCCATTAACATTCAGGGTTATTATTGAGATATGATTTGTATTCCCGGTCATTTGGTTCATATTTAAAATTTTATTTATTTATTTATTTATTTATTGACACATCTTAGTTCCTCCTTTATTTGACAGTTCCTTTAGGGTAATTCCTCCCTTTGCTGATATGCTTCTTTGTTTTTTATCTCTTCCTCATGAAATATTTTGCTGAGAATGTTCTGTAATGCTGGCTTTCTTTTTGTAAATTCTTTTAGCTTTTGTTTATCATGGAATGATTTTATTTCATCGTCAAATTTGAAGGTAAGTTTTGCTGGGTATGAGATTCTTGGTTGGCATCCATTTTCTTTCAGAGCTTGAAAAATGTTGTTCCAGGCCCTTGTAGCTTTTAGGGTCTGGATTGAAAAATCTGCTGATATCCGTATTGGTTTCCCCCTGAATGTAATTTGGTTCTTTTCTCTCACGGCCTTTAAAATTCTGTCTTTATTTTGTATGTTAGGTATTTTCATTATAATGTGCCTTGGTGTGGGTCTGTTGTAATTTTGTGTATTTGGAGTCCTATAAGTCTCTTGGACTTGATTTTCCATTTCATTCTTCAGATTTGGGAAATTTTCTGATATTATTTCATTGAATAGATTATTCATTCCTTTGGTTTGTTTCTCTAAGCCTTCCTCAATCCCAATAATTCTCAAATTTGGCCTTTTCATGATATGCCATAGTTCTTGCAGATTCTGTTCATGGTTTCTTACCATCTTCTCTGTTTGTTCAACTTTGCTTTCGAGATTAAATATTTTGTCTTCAATATCTGAAGTTCTGTCTTCCAGGTGTTCTATCCTATTGGTTACGCTTTCTATGGAGTTCTTAATTTGGTTTATTGTTTCCTTCATTTCAAGGATTTCTGTGTGGTTCTTTTTCAATATCTCTAACTCTTTATTGAAATGATCTTTTGCTTCCTGTATTTGCTCTTTTAACTGTCGATTGGTGGTATCATTCAATGCCTACATTTGCTCTTTCATCTCATCGTTTGCTTCCCTAATCATTTTAATTATGTACATTCTGAACTCCCTTTCTGTCATTTCTTCTGCCATGCTGTCGTTGGATTTTATTGATGTAACATCTAGATTTGTTTGGGGCATTTTCTTCCCTTGTTTTCTCACATTGTTCAGGAATCAGTGGGTCATTAAGATATTGCAGATTTCCTCTATTGACTTATAATGTCCCTGAAGATTGCTAGTATATCCCCTCTTATTCTTCAGTAGCCTGCAGTCTTGGAGGAAGTTGATAATGCGGAGCTCCACGAAGAAGCTGCCTCTCTAGGGGTGGTGACCCTCAGGTGGCGTATATTCCCTGCTAGTGGGCAGAGGTGCCTCCACTTGTTGACCAAAGGTCATCCAACGGGGAACTAGGCGGCGGGCTGAGGCAAGTCCTCTTTGTGCCTGTGTCTCTGGTTTTACCGTCCCTGTGGGAAAACCTCACCCGGCAGGGAAGACTCACTCGGTGGGGATGTCTTGCTGATCAGTTCCCCTCCTAGAGGTTCCCCTCAATCTACAACTACCGCCTGGGCTGGGCTGTCTTCCTCTGCAAAGTTCCCAGGGGCCCAGACCTACCTCCTGGGCCTGGGAGCCTCACCCTTCGCAGGCGAGTCTCCTTAGGCTGCCTCTCCCAGATAATCTGCCCGCAGTCCTGGAAACTTTGCTCCGCCCCTAGGCGTGTCTCTGTGCGGCTCTTCCAGCAAGAAGCCACCTAGCTCCTGGGACCCTGCTCTGCACCTAATGGCCTGGCTATGCGGCCCCTCCTCTGAGCCGCCACCTGGAGCCCTGTACAATAGCTCCGATACCCAGAGACCCGCCACACACCTCCTCCTCTGGACAGCCGCCCAGTTCCCGACGCAGTCACTAGGAGTCCAAGCAATTCACTTCGCATCTCCTCCTCCCGCCAACCGCCCGTAGCCCTAGGCAGTCACTCCAAGTTCAAGTGACCCGCCCTGTTCCTCCTCCTCCTCCTCGGGGTAGCCCCCCAGGTGTTCAGGAGCGGTGACTCCGAGACCAAGTGACCCACCACGCTCCTCCTCCAGGCAGGCCACCGGTGTTCAGGAGCGGTCGCTTTTAGTCCAATGAACTCACCACTCGCCTCCTCCTCTGGCAACCGCCTGTGGCTCTGATGCAGTCACTCCTAGGCCAAGCGACCCGCCGCGCTCCCCCTCTTCCTCTGGGCAACCTCCCGGTGTTCAGAAGCGGTCGTTCTGGGTCTAAACAGCTCGCCACGCAGCTCCTCCTCAGGCAGCTGCCCGGAGCCCCAGCGGCTGCTCGAGTCCAAGCGCTGTGCTGAGCCGCCTCCTCTACGATGATCCCAGTTGTCCATGTTTACCGCTCCAGCGGTGGGAGGGGCGTCTCACCGAGCAACTCTGCTTCACAAAGTTCCCTGTGTTCTGGGGCTACCGCCCCATCCGGGACGCCTCCCCAACGGGAGAGACTCACCCAGCGACTTTGAGTTGGTCCCAAGTCTCTCACTATCTCCTCTTTTGAATTTTGCGTCCTGGAGCAACGTGAAATGCAGCCGTCCCCTAGTTCCGCCATCTTCAGCAAATCCCGCACATTCTTTCCTTTGGTGTTTTAAAGGATTATTTCACCCTGTTCCAACAGTGAATGTTGCCGTGAAGATGTCTGAGGCCAGCACTCATTTTTCTCTTATCTTTTTGTCTACATACCCAAGATTCTTTAGCTTTAAGTCTACAAGCTTTATAAGGTGATTATGGTGTGATTTTTCTATGCTAGATTTTTCTCCTGGGATATTTTATGCTCTTACAATTTCTTGAAATTTTTCTTGACTTATATTTGTATCTGGTTCTCTAAATTAAAAGTACCAATTATGCATATTTTGGATCTCCTTTGCCTGTTTACATATCTGACACTCTCTACTCTCTGGCAATACGCTGAATCACAATTTGAATCTGTGCTGTACCAATATTTCAGTGAAAAGTATTTTCCCCATCCAATATTACTTTTTCTTGTTTCTTTCCAACTTTTGTTCTCATGGTATTTCTCTACGGATCTTGTGGTGCTTCCTCTACTGAGATTATTATGATTTACCTTTGACTAGCTGAGTAATGTCTAAATCAACTACGCATTGTCAGTTTGTTTTAAGAAATGTTTCACAACCTTGTTCCAAGTTGAAATAATTCTCACAACACAAGGTTGCATATGTGAATAGGATTATTTATTCTTTACTTCTTTCCATCTAACAAAAAGTCACGTATCACACTGCATGGCTCACCAGGTAAGCTAGGCATGCCTTCTTTCCAGACTTGATAACTGACCACCTATGGTAAATATAGCTTATATTTAATTGGTTTTTGATCCTGACTTCTCAGCTTCTTAAGATCTCACTCCACATGGAATCAGGGAAGTTCCATCTGCTGGTTTACTCACCCCATCTCCATCCTTAAAAATAAAGATGTATTAGTTTATACCTTAGGCTGTTCCCCTTACTTTGAAGATGTGTGATTTTCTAACCTTTTGCAAGATGTGGAGCTCGAAGTAGTCTCTCGTGACTTCCTGTTTTACCATCACTGCTTTGAACAGTGCTTTTCTTCATTTGATGTCTTTGGGTTTCCAATGTCTTCTTGTTTCAGAGACAATAGAGCTTTTGTCTCTGTTTCTCATTATCTTCATTGCTTTTAGTTGATTCTAAGGAAAGAAAAAGGAAGTTCTGACTTCATACTTAAAAAAAGAAATAAATCTGATGGAGTATAAAAGTACTGATCACACCCTCTACTCAGAAGTATTTCATTTCTCAGAGAAATGAGAAATCAAAAGGATTATGCTATGTCTACAACCCTCTACACTGCGTATAAAATCATAAACAAGTACACACTACAACCAGTGTGCATGTTAACCTTTCTGTCCTTCTCATAATTCCTGACTTCTCATCAACACTGAAGAGCAAGCATTGGTGATAGCAAAAGCACCCGTTGGGGAAAACAAGCTCAAAACTCCTGGAAAGAGCTCAATGAAGTTCCCAGCAACTTCTTTCTTTCCATTCTTAATAATAGTATCATCCTATGCTCATCTGAGTTACATGAGACCAAATATTTATTTTGATTTAGTTACACATTAAAAACTGAGCACACTCTTTGATGGAGCTTTTCAAATACAGGAATTATCACTTCATAGAGAGTCTTCACAGCAATCAAGGATTTCATCGAAGGCAGTAATTCTTGGAGATCCCAATTTCATTAGAAAGCTTCTATAGAAAAGGTAAAAGAAGGGGCTGGGGAGTTAGCTCAGCTGGTAGAGTGCTTGCCTCGCAAGCACAAGGCCCTGAGTTCGATCCCCAGTACCGCAAAAAAAAAAAAAAAAAAAAAAAAAAAAAAAAGAAAAGGTAAAAGAAGATGTATTGGGTTAAATATTTTTTATTTCCACATTTATTAGATTTTGATCAGAAAGTGTTAATTAGTATTTCTAATTTGGTAAGCTTATAGAGACAAGTATCTGATTAGCACAAGGCTAGCATTTGTTAAATTTTCATCAGTGTTACAAGGCTATTAAAAAGAAGGTATATTCCTGCCAGACACAGTGGCACATGCCTGTGATTCCAGTGACTGGGGAGGCTGAGGCAGGAGGATCATGAGTTCATAGCCAGCCTCAGCAATGATGAGGCCCTAAGCAACTCAGTGAGACACTGACTCTAAATAAAATACAAAATAGGGTTGGGAATGTGGCTTAGTGGTTGAGTGACCCTGAGTTCAACCCCCTGTACCCTCCCCGCCCAAAAAAAGGATATATTCCCAATCTCTGGTTCCTATAGACAGGTCTTATCTACCATAAATGTGCATTACATTGGTCTTCTTTATCTTACTTTTTATCTTTTGTGTTGTCCCCTTACCCCCTATTTCCTGTGATGTTTTTCTTCATTAATATTGCTGATGTTAATTGCTGTTATTATCTTTCTTGTGAACCATATCCTGTAGCATTAAGTGGCTTTCTTTGAAGTGATATAGGTCCCTAAATTTCACTCTGCCTGAAGTTAATATAAGAACTATAGCATTTTCTCCTCTTTTTAATTTACTTCATTATGGTATCCCTTTGTTTACTCTTTCATTTAAAAATATCCTTATAGTTTTATTTTAGGTGTTTCTCCTCTATAACATTATATTGCATTTACTATATAATTCCTTTTTAACTTTTTTTTCATTTAATAGCTTGGTTAAGCTCACAGTTTTAATCCTGCCATTTTTTCCTATTTTAATGGTTTTTAAAAATGTCTTATCATATGACCTGTTGGTTTCTGTGTATTAATTTTAAATTCTACTACCAAATTGTAATCTCTTATTCAGTTAATTCTCTTGAGCTTCTAAGTATATGATTTCAAGCAAAAGTATCCTCAAATAACGAGTGAACATTTCTTAAACCTCATAAAATATGTGTTTTTCATCTCCAAAGTCATGTCAAGTTCTAAGGAGAAATAATAGCAGCATTTCCATGCTGGTCAGGAAAAATGCAAGAATACCTATTACTACCATAAGAGCAATGCAATTACCCAAGAATAAATAGCATAAAAATACAAGGAGGTAAAATTGTACACCTGAAACCATAAGAGAAACAACTGAATCGGTGGGAAAACTACTCCAACGAAGTGGAGAATTTATCAAGTTGAAATATCTAAATTAATTGCTTTCATGTGTATAAATAATTGGGAGACACACTGGAACAGAAGATCCTGTTTGCAGAGGCAGTTATCACCACAATAAAACACACATAGAAAATGAAATGGGAAAAGAAAAGAAATCTAACCTACCTGAAGGGCACAAAACAACATTAGAATGTTTTTTAAGAAATACTGTTTATGAGACAGGAAGATCGTTAAAATGTCAAGTTCTTTTATAAATTAATGCCATCACATTAATTTATAACATACCAACAGTTTTTATTATAACATGGTAATACTTTCTTGTTTGAAATTATGTAGACTGATTTTAAATCTCATGTTAAAAAGTAAGTAGAACTATCCAGTTAAAACTATGAAGAAGAATAAATGAAGGGGTGACAAGATCAACTAAAAACTAAAACACATTATAAACTACATGTAAACTTAAACAGTGTGACACTAGCTACCAATTAGACCAATATATCGAACAGAATGCAAACTAGAGAAATAGCCCAAACTATATGGAAATTTCATATATGACAAAAATGGCATTCAAATTAACAGAATTAGAAGAAGAGAGTAGTCATCTAAAAAATGTTATAACTATTATTTATAGCTTACCAGAATATGTTCCAAAGGAATCAAAGACTTAAATGCGAAATTAAACTATATATTAGAATTCTTGTGAGTGGGTTTATTTTGAATTGTGAAATGAAAATATCTTTCTAGATTATGACACAAAATCCAAAATTCCTAAAAAGCACAGATAATATAATTACATTTAAAAGAATTTCTTCATAGCAAAGTTATGATAAATAAGGTGAAAAGATAAATTTTAAAAATAGGAAAAAAGTAGTTGCAACTTATAGACAATTTCTTAAATGTTTAAAGAGCTTCTAGAAATTTCGAGATAATCAAATAATAACTGACAAATGATATGAATAGTATTTTACAAAATACAAAAATATTTTTAAATATAAAACTTTAATATCAAAGGAAGGCACATTATAAGGATGAGATCCATTTTTTAACATGTCAGATTAGAAAAAGTATTTTATTTTATTTTTATTATTTGTTCTAACTGGTTACACATGACAGCAGAAGGCATTTCTATTCATTGTACACAAATGTAGCACAATTGGAAAAAAGTATTTTAAAAAGGTATTCAGTTGGCAGCATCTATCAAAAAGTAAAAATGTATATAAATACATACACAACACACCTTAACCAAGCAATCTCACACTGAAGAATTGCACATATATGTGCATATAATTATGCGTGTATATATTACATAACATATATAATATATATACATAATACATATAGACATATACACACATAAATATATATACATATATAAAATTGTGAAAACCTTATATTCTATAAAATTTCTTTAACATCGTAATCACAAAATTGCCCACAATCATCCAAGGAAATACTATGAAGCTTTAGAAAGTAAGGAAGCTATGTATCAACATGAAAATATCTCTAAGATGTATTAAGTAAAAAGAATAAAGAAGAAAACAGTGTATGATAACTTTTAGAAGTGGGAAATATGAACGCTGAATACATAT
Organism: Sciurus carolinensis; assembly: GCF_902686445.1. Classification (NCBI taxonomy): domain Eukaryota; kingdom Metazoa; phylum Chordata; class Mammalia; order Rodentia; family Sciuridae; genus Sciurus; species Sciurus carolinensis. The sequence goes on from NC_062218.1 coordinate 56,617,458, forward strand.
TCACATTCACTTATACAATGATAACACTGAAAGGATTTATTAAAAATGAGTACTAGAGGTACTAGAGGTTACTGGCGTGGAAGGGCTATATGAATTACACATAGAGTAAAAGGAATATTTTATTGGTAACATTTTATATTTTTAGAAAAAAATTTGAACTAAATATATTTATTACCAACTAAAAGGATTAAATTTAAATATTCTTTCTCTTTTTTAATGGTATACATATAATTTATAGATTAATTAAGAGGAAAATTTTTATCTTTACCCTGATAGTCTTCCTATGCATGAAGAAAGTATTCTTTTCCATTCTATATAGGTTTCCTTTCACACCTCTGGGTTTTCAAATTTTTCTTTGCATTGGTATTAAACATCTTATTGCATTTATTACTAAATATTTTATTTCTGTTGGTTGTGCTATAAATTTTACTTTTTCCATTGTATCCTCTAAAGTATTATTATATAGAAAAACAATTGTATGATACTAATTTCTGCTCAGACATCTTTCTGGATTCTGTTGTTTTTAATAATGATTTTATGTTGAACCTTTTGAATTTCTTTTGTTAGTTCAACTGTATCAATTTGAACCTCTGGAACAATGAGCACTGGACTATAGAAAGGACAGTGGACTCCCTTGCTTTGTTCACAGTTTTAATGGGGGATGTTATTATTTCTCGCTAAGTAAATAAATAAATACATGTCAGTTTAATGAGCTTTATGAGCAAAGAAAAAAATATCTTGGAGATATATTATCAGGATACGGTAAACCAGGCTCTATTCAGGAGCCAACCATACCCAACTAGCTGCTTATTTTTATAAATAGTTTTACTGGAAAACAGTCACCCTCATTTGTTTAGGCTGCTTTCACTGAAAATGTTTATTTACTATAGGGTTCTTTACAGAAAATTTTGCCATCCCCACTTATAAAATAAGCTTCAGTAACAACTCCAAAATATCGGTCACTTAACACAATAAAAGTTTATTTTTGTGTAAACTGCCTATATGTAGGCAGGGGCATGTATACCAACAGTCACTTGGGGACAGAGGTTGATGGGCTCTCGCCACCTTGTAACTCTACCATCCTGAACACACACACACTGTTCTAGTGACACATAGCGCCCCATTCCCGTCCCATTGGCCACGACTGTTGCACAGTGCCATAGTTGGAGCTATGAGAATTAGGAAGAAAGAAGCTGTTAACTTCACCCTTAGAAGTCAACATTTTACTACAGAAGAAATGAGAGGAATGAAAAATAATCAGCTAAATCCTAGGAGCTCCCATCAAAAGAAGCAAAGTTCATGAGGAGCAGGGAGTGAGCCTATCTGGTTCAGAATACAAGGAAAAGCTTCCAGCAAGAGTGGTTTTCAAGACCTCTTAAACAGAGGGTGATTTAAAAGGCGACATTGGGAATGAAGGACCAGAGACTGAAGTACTAAAGGTGTTCAGACAATAGAAAAGCATCAAGTTTGACTGAAGTGTATGGCATATTTAGGGGATTAGAAGGCAGAGTGACTGGAAGGACAGGTTGGGTTCATACTGGGAAGGTTTCCATTGTGTTGCTAGGAAGTTTTTTGCTAAGATGATATGATATGGAAGTGTAGACTCCCACCTCCATGGTTTTTCTCAATGTCGGATCCTCAGCACTTAGGATAGTACTGGTATGTGCAGGTGTCTAGCAAATATTTATTTATTTTTTTAATTAAATTATTTTTCATTTGTTCTAATTAGTTGTACATGACAGTAGAACGCATTCTGACATATCATACGTGGAGTATAACTTCCCCTTCTTTTGGTTGTAGATGATGTGGAGTTACAATAGTGGTGTATTCGTATATGAACATAGAAAAGTTATGTCCTATTTATTCTGCTGTCTTTCTCCCATCCCCTCTCCCTTGCCCCCATTCCCTCCCATCCAATATGGTGAACCTTCACTCTTCCCTTCCCCCCACCTCCCCTCCCCATCTATTGTGAGTCAGCATCCACATTTTGGAGAGAACATCCAGCCTTTGTTTTCTTGGGATTGGCTTATTTCACTTAGCATGATAGCCTCCAGTTCCATTCATTTACTGACAAAGGCCATAATTTCATTCTTCTTTATGGCTAAGTAATATTCCATTGTATCTATGTACCACATTTTCTTTATCCTAGATGCCCTGTTGAAGGGCATCTAGTTTAGTTCCACAGCTTATCTATTGTGAGTTGAGCTGCTATGAACATTTATGTGGCTGTGTCACTATAGTATGCTGATTTTAAGTCCTTTGGGTATATGCCAAGGAGTGGTCTAACTGGGTCAAATGATGCTTCCATTCCAAATACTCTGAGGAATTTCCATACTGCTTTCCAGAGTGGTTGCCCCAATTTACAGTCCCACCAGCAATGTATAGCAAGTATCTATTAAATTAATGAAAGAATAGATTAATACATTCCTGAATTTCCCCTTCATTATTTTCGAATGTGTGGATAAATGCACAAAATGCAAATAAAATCAGTAAAGATCAATGATGCTGATAACTGATTTTATAGGGAACAGCTTCAATAAACAAACTAAGCATGTTG